>NC_135353.1:108648250-109253650 GCF_023851605.1 Tamandua tetradactyla | reverse complement strand
ACATGATCATCTCAATTGATGAAGAGAAGGCATTCGACAAGATTCAACATCCTTTCCTGTTGAAAACACTTCAAAAGATAGGAATACAAGGGAACTTCCTTAAAATGATAGAGGGAATATATGAAAAACCCACAGCTAATATCATCCTCAATGGGGAAAAATTGAAAACTTTCCCCCTAAGATCAGGAACAAGACAAGGATGTCCACTATCACCACTATTATTCAACATTGTGTTGGAGGTTCTAGCTAGAGCAATTAGACAAGAAAAAGAAATACAAGGCATCAAAATTGGAAAGGAAGAAGTAAAACTATCACTGTTTGCAGACGATATGATACTATACATCGAAAACCGGAAAAATCCACAACAAAACTACTAGAGCTAATAAATGAGTACAGCAAAGTAGCAGGTTACAAGATCAACATTCAAAAATCTGTAGCATTTCTATACACTAGTAATGAACAAGCTGAGGGGGAAATCAAGAAACGAATCCCATTTACAATTGCAACTAAAAGAATAAAATACCTAGGAATAAATTTAACTAAAGAGACAAAAAACCTATATAAAGAAAACTACAAAAAACTGCTAAAAGAAATCACAGAAGACCTAAATAGATGGAAGGGCATACCGTGTTCATGGATTGGAAGACTAAATATAGTTAAGATGTCAATCCTACCTAAATTGATTTACAGATTCAATGCAATACCAATCAAAATCCCAACAACTTATTTTTCAGAAATAGAAAAACCAATAAGCAAATTTATCTGGAAGGGCAGGGTGCCCCGAATTGCTAAAAACATCTTGAGGAAAAAAAACGAAGCTGGAGGTCTCGCGCTGCCTGACTTTAAGGCATATTATGAAGCCACAGTGGTCAAAATAGCATGGTATTGGCATAAAGATAGATATATCGACCAATGGAATCGAATAGAGTGCTCAGATATAGACCCTCTCATCTATGGACATTTGATCTTTGATAAGGCAGTCAAGCCAACTCACCTGGGACAGAGCAGTCTCTTCAATAAATGGTGCCTAGAGAACTGGATATCCATATGCAAAAGAATGAAAGAAGACCCATATCTCACACCCTATACAAAAGTTAACTCAAAATGGATCAAAGATCTAAACATTAGGTCTAAGACCATAAAACAGTTAGAGGAAAATGTTGGGGGATATCTTATGGATCTTACAATTGGAGGCGGTTTTATGGACCTTAAACCTAAAGCAAGAGCACTGAAGAAGGAAATAAATAAATGGGAACTCCTCAAAATTAAACACTTTTGTGCATCAAAGAACTTCATCAAGAAAGTAGAAAGACAGCCTTCACAATGGGAGACAATATTTGGAAATGATATATCAGATAAAGGTCTAGTATCCAGAATTTATAAAGAGATTGTTCATCTCAACAACAAAAAGACTGCCAACCCAATTACAAAATGGGAAAAAGACTTGAACAGACACCTCTCAGAAGAGGAAATACGGATGGCCAAGAGGCACATGAAGAGATGCTCAATGTCCCTGGCCATTAGAGAAATGCAAATCAAAACCACAATGAGATATCATCTCACACCCACCAGAATGGCCATTATCAACAAAACAGAAAATGACAAGTGCTGGAGAGGATGCGGAGAAAGAGGCACACTTATCCACTGTTGGTGGGAATGTCAGATGGTGCAACCACTGTGGAAGGCAGTTTGGCGGTTCCTCAAAAAGCTGAATATAGAATTGCCATATGACCCAGCAATACCATTGCTAGGTATCTACTCAAAGGACTTAAGGGCAAAGACACAAACGGACATTTGCACACCAATGTTTATAGCAGCATTATTTACATTTGCAAAGAGATGGAAACAGCCAAAATCTCCATCAACAGAAGAGTGGCTAAACAAACTGTGGTATATACATGCGATGGAATATTATGCAGCTTTAAGACAAGATAAACTTATGAACCATGTAATAACATGGATGGACCTAGAGAATATTATGCTGAGTGAATCCAGCCAAAAACTAAAGGACAAATACTGTATGGTCCCACTGATGTGAACGGACATTCGAGAATAAACTTGAAATATGTCATTGGTAACAGAGTTCAGCAGGAGTTAGAAACAGGGTAAGACAATGGGTAATTGAAGCTGAAGGGATACAGACTGTGCAACAGGACTAGATACAAAAACTCAAAAATGGACAGCACAATAATACCTAATTGTAAAGTAATCATGTTAAAACACTGAATGAAGCTGCATCTGAGCTATAGGTTTTTGTTTTGTTTTGTATTGTTTTGTTTTGACTTTACTATTATTACTTTTATTTTCGTCGCTATATTAACATTCTATATCTTTTTCGGTTATGTTGCTAGTTCTTCTAAACCAATGCAAATGTACTAAAAATTGATGATCATGCATCTATGTGATGGTGTTAAGAATTACTGATTGCATATGTAGAATGGTATGATTTCTAAATGTTGGGTTAATTTCTCTTTTTCCGTTAATTAAAAAAAAAAGAGAGAGAAGGGGTAATTGGAGCTGAAGGGATACAGACTGTACAATGGGACTGGATATAAAAACTCAGAAATGGACAGCACAATACTACCCAATTGTAATGCAATGATGTTAAAACACTGAATGAAGCTGCATGTTAGGTATAGGTTTTTTGTTTTTGTTTTTTTTGTTTTTTTTTTCTTTCTATTATTGTTTTAATTCTTATTCTGTTGTCTTTTTATTTCTTTTTCTAAATCGATGCAAATGTACTAAGAAATGATGAATATGCAACTATGTGATGTTATTAAGAATTACTGATTGTACATGTAGATTGAAATGATTTCTAATTGTTTTGTTAATTCTTTTTTTAATTAATAAAAAAAACAAAAAAAAACAAAAAAAAAGTTAAAAATTTTAGCAATGTTGATAAAGAAAAATGAGAGACAATGCAAATAGCTTAAATAAGAAATGAAAGGGAGAACACTACTAACAACCCTGTAAAAATAGAAGCAATTATAAGTGGATACTACAACAATGTTCACTCATAAATTGGATAACATTAATGAAATGAAGAAATTCTTAGAAAGACACAACCACTTACACTGACTCAATAAGATCTCAACAAACTAATAAGTAGAAAAGAAAAGCCCAGGCTCAGTTGCCTTCACTGGAGAATTTTAACAAAAATTTCAGAAACAATAAATACAATTCCTACTCACACTCTTTCAAAAAAATTGAAGAGTAGCAAACAAACCCTAACTCATTCAATGAAACCAATGTAACATTAATACCAAAGCCATAATAAAGACACTACAAGAAAAGAAAACTATAGATCAATATATTTATTCAAAAATTCTCAACAACATAGTAGCAAGCCAAAATCAACAGTATATTAAAATAAATAAATTATAAAATAGGCTTCATCCCTAAAATGCAAGGGTACTTCAATATAAAAATGTCAATTAATGTAATACCTCACATTAATAGAATTAAGGAAAAAATCCACATAATCATCTCAATTGATGTAGAAATTGCATTTTCAAAATCCAATATGACTTTTTTATATAAATATTTAATCAACTGGAAATAGAGGGAAACTTTTTCAATGTGATGAAGGACAAATATGAAAAACCCACTGTTAACATCATACTCAATGGTGAAATGCTGAAAGGTCTCACTCTGTGATCAGGAACATGACAGACTTCGATTGTCACGATGTTATTTAACATTTTACTGGGGTTTCTAGCCAAACAATTAAGCAAGAAAAGGTAATAAAAGACATTTGGATTCGAAGGGAAGAAATAAAGCTGTCCTTATTTGCAGATAACATATCCCATATAGAAAATTTTGAAAAATTTACAACAAAGCTTCAAGAATTAATGAGAAAATTCAGCAAAGCAAAACTCAAAAGTAGGGGTGGAACAGTGAAGCCAGGTTGTTGTTCCAGCCGACAGGCCTGGGAGAAGTGCAGTTTTGCAAAAGAGGCAATCACTAGGGATGCTGGGGCTGACTCTCCACACCAATAGTTGCTGCTGGTGGTGACAATGTCAAATAATGGCCTAGAAATTCAAGATAAACTCCCATCCCCTCCAATGAGAAACACCAGCACTATGATTCGAGCTGGCAGCAAAGATGCTGGAACGCTAAACTACACTTCCAAACATCTGCCTCCAAACCGAGAGAAGAAGAAAATGAAAGACTGAGTTTAATAATTCATCTTACTCGGAGATAAAACAAATAAAAAGAAGGGAAGGAATCACCAGATATTTCTCTTCTTTCAGATTTTGAACACTCAGTTCATGTTGGTTTTGATGCTGTCACAGGGGAGTTCACAGGATACCAGATCAGTGAACCCATTTGCTTTAGACATCAAATATCACCAATTGGAGTAGAAGAAAAATTCTCAGGATGTTCTGGATGTGTTGAATTTTACAACACAAAGAAGACCTCCAACAGTCAGAAGTACATGAGCTTTACAGATAAATCAGCTGAGGATTATAATTCTTCAAACACTTTGAATGTGAAGGCAGTCTGAGTCACCTGTAGTGCCACCAGTTTTACAAGATGAAGATGATGATGCTACCCCCTCCAGTGACTGATTCACACCTAGAGCAAACAAAATCCATGTACACACGGTTTCTGATTGAACTGCTTTCTATTACTCCAACCCGGGACGTAGCTACATCCTTCATTTCATCTACTGAGAACAACACCACCCAGCCAGATGTTCTTACCCAGAACACTGAGAAGCAGAAGAAGTCTAAAATGTCTGATGAGGAAATCTTGAAGAAATTACAGAGCATAGTGAGTGTGGGTGATCCTAAGAAGAAATATGCATAGTTTGAGAAGATTGGAAAAGGTTCTTCCGGTATCTTGTACACTGCAATGGATGTGGCAACAGGACAAGAGGTGGCCATTAAGCAGATGAACCTTCAACAGCAGCCAAAGAAAGAGCTGATTATTAATGAGATTCTGGTTAGGAATGAAAACAAGAACCCAAATATTGTGAACTACCTGGACAGTTATCTCATGGGAGATGAGCTGTGGATTGTCATGGAATACTTGACAGGAGGCTCTTTGACAGATGTGATGATAGAAACCTGCATGGATAAAGGCCAGATTGCAGCCATATGCCAGGGGTGCCTGCAGACTTTGGAGTTTCTACATTCAAACCAGGTCATTCACAGAGACATAGAGAGACAACATCCTGTTGGGAATGGATGGCATTGTCAAGCTGCCTGATTTTGGATTTTATGTCCAAATCAGCCCAGAGCAGTGCAAATGGAGCACCATAGTGGGAACCCCATACTGGATGGCACCAGAGGTTATGACACAGAAGGTTTATGGGCCCAAGGTTGACATATAGTCCCTGGGCATCATGGTTATCAAAATGATTGAAGGGGAGCCCCCATACCTCAATGAAAACCCTCTGAGAGCCTTGTTCCTCATTGCCACTAATGGGACTCCAGAGCCTCAGAACACAGAGAAGCTGTCAGCTATTTTCTGGGACTCTTTGAACTGCTATCTTGAGATGGATGTGGAGAACATAGGTTTAGCTAAAGAACTGCTGCTGCATCAGTTCCTGAAGATTGCCAAGTGTAGTATTCTAGTTTGCTAGCTGCCAGAATACAACACACCAAAGATGGATTGGCTTTTAATAAAAGGGTATTTATTTTATTAGTTCTTCAGAGGAAAGGCAGCTAATTTTCAACTGAAGTTCTTTCTTGTGTGGGAAGGCACAGGATGGTCTCTGCTGGCCTTCTCTCCAGGCCTCTGAGTTCCAACAACTTTCCCATGGGTAATTTCTTTCTGCATTTCCAAAGGCCTGGGCTGAGCTGTGAGTGCTGAGATGAGGTATGCTGAGCTGCTTGGGCTGTGCTATGTTAAGCTCTCTCCTTTAAGTACCAGCCAATTAAGTCAAACATCATTCATTGCAGCAGGTATGCCTCCTAGCCGACTGCAGATGTAATCAGCAACAGATGAGATTCACGTACCATTGGCTCCTGTCCACAGCAACAGAACTAGGTGTCTTCACCTGGCCAAGTTGACAACTGAATCTAACTGCCACACCAAGTCCCTCTGGCCTCACTCCACTGATTGCTGCAACAAAGGAGGCACCCAAAAACAATCACTAATATCACACTCACCTCAACCTCATTGTGCCAATCCTTCTGTGAAATAAATGTTCAATTCAGAGTTCCCAACTCCTGATGCCCTTTCTTCCTTGCCTTGCCCCTCCCATTTCCTAGTCTAGAGTTTTCAAGACTTGATCCTTGGGAACCATGTGTCCATCTTTGAAGAGCTCTGCAACTGGTATGACTAATCAGATCATGGTCATTCCTAAATAAGGAATTTCCTTCCAACTTGTGGAGGTGAAGGAGGTTTGTGATCAAGGGTTTATATTAATAAACTTGGAATCTTTTTTCTACATAACAAAATCTCCTCTTTCCACCAAATCAGTTCTTGGCTGCATAAATTTTTGGCTTGATAACTGAAAAAAACAACAGTTTCTCTATACATCATTAATGAGCTTTCTACAGAGGAAATGAAGGAAAAAAATCCAATTACAATAGCTACTAACAGAAACAAATATCCAGGAATAAATTTAACCAAGGATAGTGAAGATTTATACTTGGAAAACTGCACAATATTACTAAAAGATAAGTGATGTCATCAACATGGTGACTTTAGACAACCTCTGTAAAACTGCTCCAGACTGAATGAATAAAAGGAGAAATCCCACTTGCTTAAAACTAGGAAGGATGGTAGAGATGGAAAAGGACTCCACAAATGCTGAATTTAAGAAAAAAGGTCAGGAAGGAAACTTCCATCCTTGACCTTCCAGTCCCCTTCCCTCCCCAATACTCAGTCTCACACAGCTTGGGATTTCTCAGAGGGAGCAGCCAGATTCCTCCCTTCTCCCAAAAGGGACATAGATTATAGAGGCACTAGCAGCAGTGGGTTAGAGCCCCACATTATCCAGGCACAGGGAACCAAATCCACAGAGACTGAGGGTGGAACACAAGCTGCTGAGAATTGCTGCATATAAAAGGGCCCCCAGAGAATGGGAGACCACACTAGAACTATGGAGAGCAAAAGGCACAAACACTCAATACAGTTACTGTTGGCTGAACTACCTAAACACACAATTGACTTTTCTGGAGTGACCCACATTTCTGTATTGATGCCATCCGGTTGTCTAGTGTGTGATACCCTAATATGGAGGAAACCAGAAGGAGAAAACACTCACAGAGAAAAAATGGAGATAATTGCACTGCTGTAAGACAGGAGAGTTCCAGAACTGAAAAGTATAAGGAAATGTGGTACTGAATGAGGGAGAAAATTTAAATAAATCAGCAGCTGAGGAGAAAATTCTGCACAAAAACAAACAAAACAGGTCAGGATTCTCAGAGAAAGAACAGAGGAAGGGAAATTTTCTCCTGGAGATGAAACAATTACACAAAATGTGCACCTTAAAAATTGTACCACATATATCAAGCAAGAATCAAATGAAGAAGACTTGAGAAAATCTGATCACTTAAACTCAGGCTATTCTAAAGGATTAAAATAAGTTGAATAAAGCATCAAAAAAGAGCCTTAAAACAGAGTCAATCCACAATAAATATTAAGCAAGAGGTAGAAACTTACCTTAAGTTAACTTATGAAGATAATCAGATGCCTTGAAATAAGCAAAAAAAAAAAAAAAAAAAAAAAAGAAGCAATACCAAGAAACAAAAAACATGGCTCAGTCAAGAGAACAAATTAAAACCTCAGAAAACACACAGGATTTGAAACATAGTATCAAAAAAGTTCAAACAAATCTCCTAATCCAGTTAACAGAGAAGAAGGGTAGAGGAATGAATCAGTGAACTAGAGGACAAAACAATCAAAATCTTACAGTTAAATAGAAAAAATCTTACAGCTGGAAGAAAAGATAGAGAACAGAATCAATTGTGCACTATCTCAGGGGTTTAAGTGACAGCACTGAGTGCACAAACATACATGTGATGTATGCCCCAGAAGGAGAAGAGAAAGAAATAAGAGCAGAAAGAATGTTTGAGGAAATAATGGCTTAAAATCTCCCAATTTGTATGAAAGACAAAAATATACATATCCAAGAAGCACAACATACTACAAATCCCCAAATCCTAATAGACCTACCCTGAGAAATATATAAATCAGAATATCAAATCTCAAATATAGAGAACTCTGAAACAACAAAAGAAAAGCAATTCATCACATACAATGAATCATCAATAACAATAAGTACTGATCACTCATCAAAAACTATGGAGGCTGCCATGCAGGAAACCTGGGTTCAATTCCTGGCCCATGCACTTCCCCTCCCACCATTTAACAAATGGTGCTGCAATAATGGTAGAGTCACATGGGAAAAAAATGAAATGTGATCCCCACCACACAGCATACAAAAAAAAAAAAAAACTATGGAGGCAAGAAGGCAGTGGTGTGACATATTTAAGGTACCGAAAGAGAAAAACTTCCAGCCAAAAGTTGTTTATCCAGCACAACAGCCCTTCAAAATGAAGGACAGTTTAAAATATCCACGGACAAACAGAAACTCAGAGAGAACTTCAACAAAAGACCTTGCCATACAAGAATTTCTAAAGGGAATTCTGCAGGTTGTAAGGAACAGGAGAGAGTGGCTTGGAATAGTGTGAAAAAATGATTATTAGTAATTGCAAATAAAGGTAAATGCAAAAACCCAAAGTACTATAACTTCTATATATAACTCTAATATTTAATTCCTATAGAATTATAATACAATTGAACAAGAAAAAGACATATTTCTTGATAATGGGCATGCAAAATGTAAAGTGGTAAATTGGGACAAAATAACATAAAGATGGGGAAAAGAGGAATATGGTAGTAAAGAACACATATGCTATTGAAGCTAAATATGTATCTTTTCAAATTGGAAGGTTATAGATGTTGGGAGTGTAATATGAGTCCCAAGGTAACCACATAAAGAAAGTATTTTTGAAATATAGAGGAACGGAAATGAAAATGGGAGCAGTGAGATACACTACAAAAAATTAAGTATACAGAAAAGGAGGTGGCAAATGAAATGAAAAATACATGGCAAAAACCAAAGGATGTGTTCTTTGGAAATGTACATGGAAGTATCAAATGATCTAGGAACATAATGTATGCAACCAACTCTCAAATGCTCAGAAAATAAGTAGATAGATATATAAAGAAGAAAGAAAGAAAGATGCAGCAAATGTGTCAAAATATTAAAATTAGTGAATGATCTGGATACTGGAAGTTGGAGGTATATTGGAGTTTTCTGTATGGGCTTTGTATTATTTTAATAATTGTCTTGTAAATTTGAAATTAGTTCAAAATTTAAAGTTTAAAGAGAAAAAAACAAAGAACAAAATGGCTATAGTAAGTACTTCTTTTACAGTAATAAAAATGAATGATAATGGATTAAACCCCTGAATCAAAAGACACAGATTGGCAGAATGGGTAAAGAAAGCATGAGCCTAATATTTGTTGTTTAAAAGGACCCACCTTAGACTCAAAAACAAAAATAGGTTGAAAGTGAAACTTTGGAAAAAGATTTTCCATGTAAATAGTAAGCAAGCAAAGAGCTGGTGAATCTATACTATTATCAGCCAAAAGAGACTTTACATCAAAAGATGTCATGAGACAAAAAAGAAATATATATATATTCAATGCAATTTCATTGAGATATCATATATTCACACATGATATAACCACCCAAATTGTACAATCAGTGGTTCACAATATCATCATATAGCTGTGAATTCATCTTCAAAATCAATTTGTAAACATTTTCATTACTCAAAAAAAGAACAAAAATGGAAAAGGCCACCAAACACATTCTATAAACCCAATGCCTATTATACTTTTGTGTAGGTTTTTTCTTACCCTTCTGCCCATATATTATATAAAGGGAGTGTCCATCTCAAGATTTTAACAATCACGTGGTCACACTTTAAAAGCTCTGTAATTATTCAATCATCTTCAAGAAACAAGGCTACTGTCTCTAAGCTGACATGGCAAGTGAACCCACTGCCCTTTCCCACCACATGGGACATAATTCCCAGGGGTGTAAATCTCCCTGGCAGTGTGGGACAGAAATCCCAGGATGAGCTGGGTCCTGGCATCAAGAAATTGAGAAAATCTTCCTGACTAAAAGGGGGAAGAAAGAAATGAGAAAAAATAAAGTGCCAATGGCTGAGAGTCTTCAGTTGAGAGGTTATCTTGGAGGTTATTCTTATGTATTAATAGATATATCTTTTCAGTTTATCATGTATTTGAGTGACAGAAGGGAGGTACCTGAAACTGTAGAGCTGTGTTCCAGTAGCCTTGTTTCTTGTAGATGATTGTATGAAGATATAAGGTTTTCAATGTGACTGTATGATTGTGAAAACTGTGTCTGATGCTCCCTATATCTAGGGTATGGACAGATGAGTAAAAAGTATGGATAAAAATAAACAATAAGAGGAACAAAGATTAAAATAGATTGGGTAAATAGAAATATTAGTGGTCAATGAGAGGGAGGGGTAAGGGGTATGGTATGTATGAGTTTTTCTTTTTTCTTTTTATTTCTTTTTTCTGGAGTGATTCAAATGTTCTAAAAAATTATCATGGTGATGAATAATACAACTATGTGATGATATTGTGAGCCATTGATCATACACCACATATGGAATGTTTTATGTTAAGGATGTTTGTGTATGTTTTATCAATAAAAATATTTTTTAAAAAGAATCAAGGCTATTGGATTACAGTACTACAGTTTCAAGCATTTCCCTCTAGTACTGCAATGCACCCAAAACTGAAAGGGATATCAATATACTGCATAAGAATAACCTCCAAAATGCCTCCTAGGCTCTACTTGAAATCTGTACCACTGAAACTCAATTTTGTTTCATTTCTTTTCCATCTTTCAGTAAAGAAGACATCCTCACTACCATGATGCCATGGCAAGTCTTGTTCCCTGGAGTCATGTCTCTTCTTGCCAGGGAGAGTTACACGCCTGCGAGTCATGTCCACATAGTGGGGGAGGACAGTGAGCTTACTTGTCAAGTTGAGAGGCCACATTTGAGCAACAAAAGCATTCTCTGTGGGTGACTTTTAGTTATAATCATAAGTAGGCTTAGCTTTTCTTTGCAGGAATAAGTTTCATAAGAGCAAGCATCCAGATTGAGGGCCTGGCCCATCAACTTGGCAGTCCCCAATTCTTGCAAGAATATCAAGAAAACTTCCTTCACCTGAGGGAGTTTAATATTTCACCTTTTCCCCAACAAGGGGACTTTGCAAATAATTTTAATCTTCTGCCCAGATTACTCTGGGATGTATCATGGCATGCCACCAATCTGTACAAACCAACAAGATCTTGCTGCTTATTCAAAGTTCCATATAATTATGGTGTTCAAATAAGCTGACCATACAAATTAGATTAGATATTGTGCTACCAAAAATATAAATTTTTCACCAAATAAACATCTCTTTCTCTGGTCTTACATGGAAGTTGAAGTTTTAAAATACAGCCCATATCACCTTTTAATCTTTTGTTTGATATACCTTAATCTTAACCTGATCATTTCATTCATATCTCTAATTGAAGTCTTATCTCTTTTTCAGCCTTTTAAACAGTTGCTGTATGGGGTAATGCTGACTTTCATGGCTGCAGAACTCTAGCTCTGAGTCTCAGTTATCACCAAAATACCTGAAGTTCCAGGGAACAACCAGATTATACACAGAGGTCAGCATCTCAGAATTTAGAAATAATAGTTACAACCCTGGAATAGAAGTGACTGCTGCAAGGTCTTGCAACCTAAGAATCTTTACAATAGGTCTTCACCTGATAACCTATGGTCTCAAATTTGATTCACAGAGTTTCACATTATAGTTAGTCCACATTAGTGAGGTTTGATAATATTTGTCTTTTCATTTCTGGATTATTTCATTCAACAAACTTTCCTCAAGGTTCATTCACATAGATGCATGCCTTAGGACTTCATTCCTTCTGGCAGCCACTCAACAGTCCATCATATGTGTGCATTCTTCAGTCATGTACCCTTAGGTCATCTCCATTAATTGAAAATTGCAAACACTGCCACCATAAACACGAGTGTGCAAATGTCCATTCTCAGTTCCTCAAAGTATACACCTAACTATGGGTGGCAGGATCATATGGCAACCCCATCCCTAGATTCCTGTCAAGCCACCACGCTACCCTCCAGAGGGCCTGCTCCTCTCTACTTTCCTCCCAACAGTGCATAGGTACATCTCTCTATCCACATTTTCTCCAGCACTTGTATTTCCCTGTTCATTTTTAAACGGTTTTATTCACACATCATACAATCCAACTTAAGTAAAAAGTAATGGTTCCCAGTATAATCACAAAGCCATGCCTTCACTATCACAACCTATATGAGGACATTTCTATTTCTTTCACAAAGAACTCCATGCCTTTCCCTTATATCCCCCACTTGTTGACATTTAACTTTGGGGTATTGCCTTTATTACCTTCAATGAAAGCATATGAAATGTCACTGTTAATTATAGACCCTGGTATACATTGGTTAAATTTTTCCTGTATACCATCCCATTTTCAATACCTTGCAATGTTGACATTTATTTATTCTATGTCAAGCAAAAGCATTCCCATATTTGTATGTTTAATCATCACCATTGCTCACTCTAAGCATCGCTAAATTATACCATCCTGGTCTTTATCCTTTATCTTTCCTTCTGGTGTCATGCATGCCCTGAGCTCTCTTCTTTCAACCATACTCACACTCAGCTTCATTCAGTGTACTAGTGTACTTACAATATTGTGCTACCATCAAATAATATTGCACTATCCATTTCTGGATCTTTACAATCAGCTTCTTTGAATATACTGCACTCCATCAGCATCAAATGTCTAATCTCTACACTCTTTCTATCTCCTGATAACTTGTGTCCTCAACTTTAACTCTCAAAGTTCACTCATTAATGTTAGCTTATATTAGTGAGACCATACAGTATATGGCCTTTTGTTTCTGGCTAATTTCACTTAGCATAATGTCCTTGTATTAGTCAGGGTTCTCGGGATATACAGAAACAACAATATACATCTGTAAATATGAGATTTAGAAAAGTGTCTTAGGCAACTGTGGGGATGCAAGTGTCCAAAAATCCATAGGGTAGACAACAAAGGTGACAACTCCAATGAAGTGTTTGATGAATCAATCAGGAGACGCTGCTGGCTGAAGAAAAAGTGAAAATTCTCTCTTCTCCCTTATTACTACCTCCTTCCACTACCCATTCCATGTTTCCTTTAGCGTCAGGAAGCACTTCAGCTGGCTATGGTTCTTTGCCTGATGGGGTGAACCAAACCTTCATTCTTGAAGTTTCTGAGCCATTGGTAGTCCTTCCTAGATTGGGTTTTTGCAGTTTTCCATTGACTTTAGGCAATGATGAAACACTGTAGGGGATCTACCGTATTCCAGGAAAACTCTTCTTTATCTTCATCATGTAGTTGCAGTCCTATTTCTTCTTGATAGACAGGATCAATCATCCTAGCCAGCAACATAATCCCCTTTCTTGCCTGCTGAATCAGTAGCATGAGAATCCTAAAGTGGCCAGATTGCAGTCTTAACTTCCAGTTCAATGGAATCATTTTTGTGTCTCCTGGTAGGACCAATATTCTTTTTGGAACTAAGAATTGCATACCAGCAGAGCCTTAGGTTTCAGTGACAGGAAGCAAATTTTTTCTAGTGGATCATTAAGGAGAGAGTGAGTGGTGCCACTTCCATTTCCACCCCTTGATTCCTGGGCCCATGAACCCGGGCAATGGAAGAAGCAACACCATAGCATACATTGATTCAGAGCACACACAGCCTCCTGAGAACATTGACCCAGACTCCTAAGGCATTGCCACCTAGTTGGCAACATAATTGGGTCTTCAAAAGGCCACTACACCATCCTATCCACTCAACTGCCTCTAAATGATGGGGGACAAGGTAAGACAAAAGAATTTCAAGAGCATATGCCCATTCCCACACTTCATTTGCAGTGGAGTGGGTTTCTTGAGCAGAAGCAATGCTATTGTGGACTACAGTGATGGTGGATAAGGCATTCTGTAAGTTCGTGGATGGTAGTTTTGGCAGACACAGTGCATACATGGAAGGCAATCCCATTTCTGGGGTATGTGTCTATTCCAGTTAGAACAAATTGCTGCACCTTCCATGATGGAAGTGGTCTGATGTAATCAACCTGACACCAGGAAGCAGGCTGGTCACTTCAGGAAGTGGTGCCATATTGGGAACTGAGTGTGGGCCTCTGCTGCTGGAAGATTGGGCACTCAGCAGTGGCTATAGACAGATAAACCATGTTGCTGAGGCCATGTATAATTTCCATCCCTACTATCATGCCCACTTTGTTCATAAGCCCATTGAGCAATGGAAAGAGTGGCTGGAGAAAGAGGATGACTGATATTCACAGAACCAATTATCTTATCCACTTGATCATTAAAATTCTTCTCTGCTGAAGTCACTCTCTAGTGAACATTCACATGGGACACAAATATCTTCATGTTTTTCTTGACGTTCAGAAAGGTCTATCCACATCCCTCTTCCCAAAATGACTTTGCCACCAATTTTCCAATCGTGTTCTTTCCAAGTCCTTGGAATGATTTTCCAGCAAAACCATTAGCAACAGATCATGAGACAGTACCAAAAGCACTTTTAGCCATTTCTCCTTATAAGCAAAATGAACAAACAGGTGCATTGCTCAAAGTTCCATCCACTGAGAGGATTTACCCTCACAACTGTCCTTCAGGAACACCTCAGAAATGGGTTATAGTGCTACAGCTGTCCACTTTCAGGGGGTACCATCCTATTGACAAGAACTATCTGTAAACCAGGCCCAGTGTTCTCTTCCTCAGTCAAGTGGGTGTATGGAACTCTCCAAGAGACCGTAGCTCTGGGCTGGGAAAAAGAAGGTAATGTGGCAGAAGTGGAGGCTATGGGCAACTGGGCCACTTCCTCATGTAACTTACTTGTGCTTTCAGGACTTTCTCAAGCCATATCTATTATATTCCATTGCCATTTTATGATGGAGTGCTGCTGTGAGTACCTAAATTTATAGCTTTGTGGGTCAGACACTACCTAGCTCATAATAAGTTGGGTCAGACAATATTTAGCTCATAATAGGTAACTCAGGTTTTATGGTAACTTGTTGGTCCATGTTAAGCATTCAGTCTCTATTAAGACCCAGTAGCACTCTACTCTCACTGTAGCCTGTATTTTATTTATCTGTACAGAATGGTAAGCATTACTCCAAATTCCTAATGGCCTGCATTGTGATAGTACTACAGGGGCCTGCCAAAGTCTCAAGACAGCATCTCTGTTTGCCACTGACATTCCCAGCACCATTGGATCTCCTGGATCATATGATTCAAGTGGTAGAGCATCTTTCACAACAACCTGGACCTGTCACAGAGCCTCTTCCTGTTCCAGTTCCAACTCAATACTAACAGTTTTTCTGGTCACTTGGAAAATAGGCTTGAGTAGTACATCCAAATGAGGAATATGTTGTCTCCAAAATCCAAAGAAATGAACTAGGCAACTAGGCATTATGCCTCTTTTTTGGTCGTGATAAGGGCCAGAAGCAACAGCTTGTCCTTCACCTTAGGAGGGATATCTCAACATGCCTCACACCACTGGACACCTCAGCATTTAACTGAAATGGAAGGAACCTGTATTTTTGTTGGATTTATTTCTCATTCCCTGACACACAAATGCCTTACCAATAAGTCTAGAGTATTTGCTAGTTCTTGCTTGCTAGGTCCAGTCATCATGATATTGTCAATATAAAGGAACAATGTGATGTCTTGTGGGAAGGGAGAAATGATCAAATTATACCTCTGAAGTTGGACATTGAAGGTATACTTCTGGCCTTGCCAGCTGAATACAAACTATTTCTGTTGGTCCTTACTAACAGCTATTGAGAAAAATGCATTAGCCAGATTAATAGCTGTATACCAAGAACCAGGGGGTGTGTTGATTTGCTAAAGCAATGATACCACACCTGGAACAACACCTGCAATTGGAGTCACCACCTGGTTAAGCTTACAGGAATCCGCTGTCATCCTCCAAGACCCATCTGTTTTCCCCACAGGTCAAATAGTAAAGGTGAATGGGGATGTGGTGGGAAACACCACCCCTGCATCCTTCAAGTCCTTAAGAGTGGCACTAATCTCTGCAATCCCTCCAGGAATCCAGTATTGTTTCTGATTTATTATTTTGTTAGATAGGGGCAGTTCTAGTTGCTTCCACTTAGTTTTTCCTACCATAATAGCCCTCACTCCAAGAGTCAGAGAACAAATATGTGGATTCTGCCTGTTGATGAGTATTCCAATTACTATTATGCATTCCAGAACTGGGGAAATAATCACAGAATGAGTCTGGAGACCCACTGGATCAACCGTGAGAAGGACTTGAGCTAAAATTCCATTCTTCACCTGACCTCCATAAACACCTGCTCTGACTGGTGAACCAAAGTGGTATTTTAGGTCCCCTTGAATTAGTTTCACCTCTGAGACAGTCCATAAATAATCTGATCATTTTCATTTCCCAAATACACAGTTACCCTAGCAAAAGGCCATAGCTATTCTTTTCTTTTTTTTTTTTAACATGGGCAGGCACTGGGAATTGAACCTGGTTCCTCTGGCATGGCAGGCAAGCATTCTTGCCTGCTGAGCCACCATGACCCACCCTGCCATAGGTATTCTTGAGGAAGGTTGTGAGGAAGGTTATCAGTGTAAATATTTGGCAGAGTAACAGGGTCTTTTCCTAAGGATACCTAATCTTACCCTCATTCAAGGGTCTTTGGGTCTGTAAACTGTCTCAAGACTGGTGTCCTAGTTTGCTAGCTGCTGGAATGCAATATACCAGAAATGGAATGGCTTTTAACAAGGGGAATTTAATGAGTTGCTAGTTTACAGTTTTAAAGTTGAGAAAATGTCCAATTAAAACAAGTCTATAGAAATGTCCAATCAAAGGTATCCAGGGAAAGATACCTTGGTTCAAGAAGGCCGATGAAGTTCAGGGTTTCTCTCTCAAGTGAGAAGGCACATGGCGAACACAGTCAGGGCTTCTCTCTCAGCTGGAAGGGCACATGGCAAATACGGCATCATGTGCTAGCTTTCTCTCCTGGTTTCCAGTTTCGTGAAGCTCCCCGGGAGGTGTTTTCCTTCTCCATCTCCAAAAGGTCGATGGCTGGTGGACTCTCTGCTTTGTGGTGATGCAACATTCTCTGCTCTCTCTGAATCTCTCATTCTCCAAAATATTTCCTCTTTTATAAGACTCCAATAAACCAATCAAGACCCACCCAAATGGGTGGAGACATGGCATCCCTTAATCCAGTTTAACAACCACTCTTGACTAAATCCCATCATTCAGGGAGATGATCTGATTACATTTTCCAGCATACAGTATTGAATTAGGATTATTCTACCTTTACGAAATGGGATTTATATTAAAACATGGATTTTCTTAGGGGGCATACATCCTTTCAAACCAGCACAACTGGGAATCAATTAAGGGGCTGTGACTCTCTGTTTTTGTAATTCAAGTTAGGCTTCTGTTTACTTGTCCTAGAACTCTTCTGCTTGAGCTCAAACAAGAATTTAGTATGCTTACAGGAAAACTTGGATCTAGATTGTAAGATTTTATAGCAGACATGTTTAGTTCAGAGTGGTAATTGTTATTTCTGGATTTTGAGAGTCTGTTTTATATACATCTAATCATATTCATTTGTTAAATACTATCTTTTCTGTATAACTCCACCATCATCTTTGATCTTTCTATCCCTCTCTTTAGGGGTGTTTGGGTTATGGCCATACTAATATTTTCATGTTGGAAGGGTTTGTCACTAATATGGGGTAGGGAGATTGAACTATCTGTTCTTATAGAGAGGCTGGGCCCTCTAGGTTTCAGAACTTATCTGGTCCAGGGGCACATCTGGAGGTTGTAGGTTTCTGGAAAGTTACCCTAGTACATGGAATCCTTGCCGAATCTTATATATTGCACTAGGCGTTTTTTAGGATTGACTGGAATGGTCTTGGTTGGTGTTTGGCAGGTTATAATAGGTGACAATGTCTAGCTGAACTTGTGTAAGAGTGACCACCACAGTAGTCTCTCGACTCTGTTTGAACTCTCTCTGCCACTGAAACTTTATTAGTTACACTACTTTTCCCCCTTTTGGTTAAGGTGGGATTATTGATCCCATGGTGCAAGGGCCAGATACATCCCTGGGAGTCATCTCCCACATCACCAGAGACACTATTACCCCTGGATGTCATGTCCCATGTAGGGGGTAGGGCAGTGATTTCACTTGCAGAATTGGACTTAGAGAGAGTGAGAACACATCTGAACAACGAAAGTGGTCCCCCAGAGTAACTTTTAGGCATGCCTATAGGTAAGCTAAGCTTCTCTGCTACTACAGAAGCTTCACAAGACTAAACCTCAAGATCAAGGGTATGGTCTATTGATTTGGGTATCCCTAAAGTATCAAGGGATTTCCTGATGGCAAAGTTTAATTGTTCCATATTTTTTCTCCCATCCCTCAAGGGACTTTGCCAATACTTTTTGATTGTCTGCTTAATATATTCTAAGATGTATCCATGCATTACATTAAGCTATACAGGATTAAAAGACCTCTTTCTTATTTTAGACTCTCTATGTTTCAATTGTTCAAATGAGCTATAGAGATATGTTGAGTTAGATTATGTGCTACAGAAAATTTCAGTTCCAGAACAACTAAACCTTTATTTCTTTGGTCGCAAAGATTATGTGTGGTTCTAAAATATAGACATTGTCTTCCTTACCCCTTTGTTCTGAATTACTTTAACCCCAACCTGATCAACTTCATTCTTATCTCTAAATATCTTAGAGCAGCTAGAAGTAAAAAACTAAAATTGTGGAATAAAAGGTAAAACCTAAAATTGTGGAATTATAACCCAAGTCAAACTTTGAAATATGTTCTACAACTAATTGTGGTTCTGTGCTTTGAAATTTATTGCTTTTCTGTATATATATTATTTTTCACAAAAGAGAAGACAAAGAAAGTTGATTGTGATAATAAAACAATTTTAAGCCTTCTAGCCTCCTGTATTCTGGAGCAGGTAGAAATAAATATGTGAGAAGATCATATGGTAGCTGTTCTAGTTTTCTAGCTGCTGGAATGTGATATACCAGAAACAGAATGACTTTTAGAAAGGGGAACTTAACAAATTGTTAGTTTACAGTTCTAAAGCCAAGAAAATGTCCCAATTAAAACAGTTCTATAGAAATGTCCAATCTAAGGCATGCAGGGAAAGATACCTTGGTTCAAGAAGGCCAATGAAGTTCAAGGTTTCTCTCTCAAGTGTAAGGGCACATGGCAAGCATGGTCAGGGTTCCTCTCTCATCTGGAAGGACACATGGTGAACACAGCATCATCTGTTAGCTACTTCTCTCCTGCTTTCCGGTTTCATGAAGCTCCCCGGGAGGCATTTTCCTTCTTCAACTCCAAACGTCGCTGGCTTGTGGAGTCTCTGCTTCATGGTACTGCAATATTCTCTGATCTCTCCAAATCTCTTTCATTCTCCAAAATGTTTCCTCTTTTATAGGACTCGAGAAACTTATCAAGATGCACCCAAATGGGTGGAGACATGTCATCACCTAATCCAGTTTAACAACCACTCTTGATTAAATCACATCTGATTACAGTTTCAAACATACAGTATTGAATAGGGATTATTCTACCTTTATGAAATAAGATTTGGATTAAAACATGGCTTTTCTAGGGTAAATAAATCCTTTCAAACAAGCACAGTGGCCCATGACAAACTCCGGGATCTGTCCTGTAACTACTTGTTGAGGAGTGCTTTGGAAGCTTTTGTTTTTTATTTCTTTGTTTTGTATATATGTTATACTATACAATGAAAAAGTTTTTAAAAAAAGTTAATGGCACTCAACTTTTCATCCAGGCTATGTTAGTACAACTTTTGGGTGACCCAAATATGCCAGGGGCCCATTATTCCCCAATTCCCAATGCTTGTGACACAGGCAAAAGGAAGCCACTCTGATTACCTTGCTGCAGTTGTAGCATCACTGGTCCCTTTACCTGTATTCACAGGGTTCTTGTGGTTCAAAAGTTACTAATTTGGCAGGAGCAGGAGTTGGAGCATATGTTCAGGCTGTGAAATGAGGCTGGTGAAGGCCTGATACACTCTACATGTCTCTTTGTTTCTGTCTTGATCAGTGAGCATCTCCAATACTTTGCAGAAAACCTAGAATGGTTCACTTATAGCATTCCCTGTGCAGAACTGGCATTTTCTTTGTGACTGTGCAATGGAGAGGAACCTGCTGAGTTTTAAAATCCATAAGAAAATCAAATTTTGTTCTCAAATCCCAAACATCAGTAAACAGGGTTCATAGCATTTAGAATCAACTTACATAATTCAGGTAGGGGTAATTTGGCTCCAGATAGGTTGGCTACCACCAGGTGTTTCCCATAAGTGGGCAGCCCCAAGTAGGTTGTCCAATAGCTAATGAATATCCTGTTTCAGGAATAATAATCATCCATACAGCCCTTAATTCACCCAATTGGCTGCCTTGCATAGTCCCAGTTTTCCACTACATAGTGTCTATACCAGGTTGCACAGCTACTGCTTCCACATAGAAAACTGGTCTTAAAATGTCATGCATCTTTGTGCTTAAAGGATTGCTGTTGAAAATGCTTCACTGTAGTAGATAAGCTTTCCATTTCATTAATGTGCTCAATTTTGCACTTCCTGAGTGAGGCTTAGTAGCAGTGTTCTATATCCATCTCTATATGGGGATGGCTGGTCTCAATTTCACAGGGCATTTCTGAGTTAGTCCCTTATCTTGCAGTAAGGCATTAAAGGCAGCACACGGTTGTTTGTCTAAGGAAGAGTAGCACAGTTTGATTCCTTTCTAGAACTGAGCCCAAAAGCTGATAGAAATGCACTTTGTCTGTTGTTTTTCCACAAACCACACCCAAAACCTAAGTCGATATTGGCCATTTCTGGATCCATCCCATGTAAAGGCTGAGATAATAGGATATCCCATTTGGCTTTTTCAAATGAAGCCTGTTAGGAGGTATCCCATTCCCAGGACAGTGTTTCCTAATCAAAACATAGACAGGTTTTAATATTTGGGCTAAGTGAGGAACAAATATTTTCCAATACCCCAAGAATTTGTTAGGGCAGCCAAAGAATTACCCATCCCAGATTCTCAAAGTGAAGCAAAAATTAACTGAGGCTTCTTTTATTTCTGCAAAAAAGTTACTGATTAACATGACGATGTAATGAGTTATAATTTTTCCACTTAGCCAAATTGCTAAGAGACTATAGCAGATGATTAGACCATGTAAATAGTGTTATGGGAGCTTGATAAAAATCTTTTGTCCCTCTTCACAGGTGAAGACAAAAACAGACTGACTTGCCCTATTTAAGGGAATACTAAAGAGCTGAGTGTTGTTCCTTGTAGGAAAGAGGCATCCTTGGAACTACTGCATTCAAAGGGGGTGTAACTCCACCTCTTATCTCCCAAACTCCTTCTTTTTTCTCCTTTTCATCTTTTGGTCAGAATCAACATTCTCTTCTAGTGAGCTGGTTTCAAGCTTAACAAACCTCTGCTCCTTGGACAGCTTAGTCCATGGTTCAACTAATACTGTAGGAAGCAGGCTTTGCAGCAGACAGACCTCTCCCCCCTTCTTCTTCTGATTCAGCTGCCTGTTCTGTGGAAGATCCCCAAACCCCCACCCCTAGACTTCAGGAATGGGTGAAACTGCAAATAGGCAAGAAAAGACACATTCCTGGGATAGGGGCCCCTCTCCTAGCCTCCAGGTATGGGTGAAACTGCAAGTAGGCAAGATAAGACCTTCCTGGGATGGGGACTCCTCCCTTAATGGTTCATATGCTTCTGTAACCCAGCTTTGCACCCTTCTCAACTTAAACTAGCCAATTGTCTACCTTGTCTTTAACATGTTATCCTGTCTATAAAAACTGATGTTAACCTTTTGTTCTGGGCTCAGATTTTCAGAGGCTACTCAGCTAAGCCCTATGGCCATAGAAAATAAATCGTACTTTCTGAAACTTTGGAGCCTCGGCCCAGTTTGTTTTATCTCTGTATAACATTCCAGGAAGCTTAAAGCCTTGTCTTTTTTGTGTGTGCAAGACAATACTGCATTTGGCTACCCATCAATATCTTCAGTTTTAGCTCCAGTAGCTATTAGATCTTTCCACATTCGTTTACACAACACCTAATTTGAATTATCATGTCTCCTCTGGGTGTGACCCATAGCTCTAACCCCAGCTCTCCTTCATTATAGGCAATCTGTCTGTCCCAGGTGTGAAATCATTTGAGCAGCCTGGGAGATGGACTGTCCTATAAGTGGACTGAGAATGGGTACCAAAGTCCCATACTTTTTATTAGAATGTAGAATTATCTCATCAATTCCTGTGGTATAAATTATACTTGTTAGGTCAGGAGAACAGGGAAGGTCACCATGACTTGAGCTGTGCAAAACGTGCCGCCCCTTCCAGACATCACCTGACCCCCTTGCTTAAAAACTGCCTGCATCAAGACCCAGGCACGGACTCACCACCCCCTACCTTGGGTTCTGTGAGCTCTGCCCAGGAGTGCAGAAATAAATCTCTTCACTCTAAGGTTTCTTTGTCTGCCTTTTATCTCTTTTGCCTCCAAAACCTTTCAATACTATCTGGTCCAATGGCACCCAATATGTAAATAACATGCTTCATACCTAGCCCTCTTAATGTGCCTTGTGGTTCAGCAATGGTGTTCCAATAAGGATGTTGATGGGCATAATCCCCCTCATTAGACGACACCTCCTTACACTGGCATATGAGGCAATTAAGTAGCATATTTATCTCCATTTTAAGAGCTAACAAATATATGCCTTGATGCAGAGAAGGATGGGTGGTGAAAGAGGACAATTTACTCATTTAATGCCCTGACTGACAGCAGTATACACTGCTGACCCACAATACAGTAGCCAATTTGATAAAAGCTCTTTAGGTTGTGCCTATTCTAAGTCCCAATCTCTCATAATTCACGGGCAGTAAAATCTCACATTGTAACAAGGATTTTTTGCTCTGTGTGTGCAGTTGGGGCTGGGGCCACATCAGCAGCATCATCCCCATCTGCATGGGGGCTCTGTTGGGCTGGGACATTCTCTGAGTTAATCTTACATTGGACCAGACAGTAAACAGATTTACACCCTTCATCCTCCTTCTCCCAGTCAGACTAGGACTTATCATCTGAAGAAAAATTCACTGGGTCCCAAACTTTGGGATCCCATTGGGGGAAATTAGAATACACTTTGCTAGAGCCTTAGATAATTTCTACCCCTGTACCCCAGGATAATGACATGCTAATGTTGACAAATTTGCATCTACTTGTCATAGCCTCCCATTAAAGCATATTTCAACCCCACTTTGGCTACCCACATATCACTAACTTAAATTCCTCATCCAGGCTGTGAACTGCCAATTTTGCCTTCTGGGAATATTCTTTGACTGATCACATGGCCTTCAAAAGCAGCCAAGCTACATCAGCAGTGGCCTGGTGGCTTTCCTTGTCCTTATAAAATCCCACCTGTCATGTGGCCTGTTGCAGGAGGTCTATTTGTCCAGCCGGGGAGTCATAAGCCTCTGCATACTCCTCAGTGTTCCCAATTCATCTAAATGAGTAGCCACCCATTCCCACATGGATGTTGCAAGCCATCATGAATTGCCCCTGGGGAGTCTCCATTCCCAATACATATGCCTTTTATGGCCAGCAGCTCTTTGATCTCCTAGCTGGCTCACAAAATGTTCCAACTCAGCTCAAGCCTGAGACCAAAGAACACACCAGGCAAAGTGTTCCCTATGAGTTTAATATGGGACTTAATAGCAGAAGATGGCTCTTTACTGATGGTGGCCAGTTGGGAAATGGACAGTGGTTTCCCCCCCAAAAAAGAGGGAGGAGAGTACCTAATATAACAGAAACTTCCAAGACCTGGCCACAAAGAAATTTCAGCTTAGTTTCATGAAAGTTGATTACTAATAGTGGCTAGGCTCAATGACCTTCAATGTCTGTGTTCTGGTCACATAGGCCACTGCATGCTCAAGCCCCCACCCTTTTTCCTAAGGGAGGAGTGTTCCAACCCCTGGGCTGCCACATCAGGCTTGTGACTACTCTGTATTTCTTCACTTATCTGTCCTGGTGGTTGAGTAATAGATGGGATCACTCTTTGAGAATTCAGCCCTACTTTTAGTCTTGATTATTGTTTTTCCTCCTCTTCCCACTGAGTAAGACATATCATCAGCTCTATTTTCAAAAATACACCCCAAATGCAATCACTTCTTATCACTTTTATTTTCCCTATCTTAATCCAAATCACTATCATCTCTTGTCTAGACACATATAGCAGTTTCCTTATTGATTTTCCTGTTTCCACTCTTGTCCCACTATAATCCATTCTGCACCTGCAGCAGAATTATTCTTAAAGATATAAGGTAGATCATGACCCTTCTACTCAAAATATTCCAGGGGCTTCTCATATTACTTAGAATAATACACAGACTCTTTAATATGGCTTAAATGGTCCTATATGATCTGACCCCTGCTTACATTTTCAACTCCATCTCCTTCTACTCTCCTTTTCAGGCACTCCCCTTCAGCCTCACTGACCTCATTGATGTTCTACAAAGATAAAATTTACTTAGGGCCCCTGAAACATTTTCCCCAAAGACTTTCCACAATCATCCCTCTTGGTCCTCCCCTGTTTTATTTTTCTTCTTAATCATTATTACCAGCTGACATATATTTTTTTTTGTCTGATATGAGGACAGGGACTTTGTTCATCTTGTTCACTGTTATCCAATGCCTAGCACAGACCTTGGTATTTAATACATATTCCAGGTCCAGAATCTGTCCTGACCCCTTGGAAATGTATTCTTGTGACTCACTTTCTGCCTTTTTGGACATTGGCTCCCACATGGTTCTTGACTTTGATTATTTCATAGGTTTAAGTGCCCTCCATTGTCACATGTGAGGAACTCTTTCCTCTAGCTCCAAGACATGAACAGCCCTATGCTGACTTGTGTAGTATAGGCCTATCTGGTAATAAGCTATGAGATAAGAAAATCCCAGATTACTCAGATCCATGTGTTTATGATTCTGAATAGAAAGAAGTCATGAAAACCAAAATAAGTTCTCCATTCCAATGCCTGAAAATGAGGATATCCCACTATACATCCTCCTTGCTACTAAGGAGGGAATGTGAAACTGAATGGAAATTAATACATTACTCAAATGAAAGAGACAAACAAAAAAAGACAAGTGAAAAGTTAGGAGAAAATATTTGCAGCATAATATGCAAAGTATTCACATCCAAAAATACATCAAGATCTCCTATAAATTCATAAAGCAAGAAAGCAATCCAATAGAAAAGTGGTCAAAGGATATTATTCACAGAAAAGGACTTACCAATGAGCTACACACTGATAAAATTCTAGATCATTATTAAACCTCGCAAATGTAACCAAGGAAATATAAATTAAAATAATAAAGAGAAGCCAGTTTTTATTGGGAACTTGGTCAAAATTAAAAACATTAATAATACAAAGTGTTGAGGAAGATTTGTGAAAACAGATACACAACTGGTAAAAGTACATATTGGTATAGCTACTTTGGAAAGCAATTTGGCAGAGCCTATCAGCGCTGGCCAGTGAAATGTAAGGGAAATTTATTTGGTGGGGCTTTGTGGAAATGTGTGTGTCTGAGATAGACTATGAGTATGTGTTTATGTGTGTGTGTGTGTGTGTGTGTGTGTTTGGAGAGAAGGAGTGGACCAAGATGGCACATATAATTTTGCCTTTGTACTTATTCTTTCTTCCTTAAAATGTGTGATACTTGGATCTGCAGCAGTTATCTTATTTCTTACTATGAGAGAAAAGTAAAAAGAATCAGTGATCTTATCCTGGCATTCTTGAGCCACTGCTCCAGCCCTGGACTGGAGTACATCTATGCACTTTTTATAATAGAAGAAAAATAAGATCCTATCATATTTGAAACCTCTATCTTTTTGTATCTTCTATTATATACAGCCAAACATAATTCCCAAATGATATACCTTGTTTCCTAACATGCTATTTTATAAAAATGTCATTAATGGATAATACATTTTTTAAATAGGTAATGCATGCATTTTGTTCAAAATCTGAAGTTTACAAAAATTTGCATGATGCTAAGTGTACACCCCTTGAACCCTAACCACCCATTTCCCCTCTCCAATGACAATGTTATCAGTTTCTTTCACGTATATGTAGATATATACACACACACACACACACATACTAATGAGGTCATATTGTATATTTTGTTTCTCTCTTTTCTCCAACAAGTCTGCACTATATACACTGTTTCATATCTTGCTTTTTTGCTTAATATAAGAATGACTTTAAAATGTCCAAGTGTGAGGACTTTTGAAATCATTTTTTGTTATTGATTATCTTAGTTGTATGGTGGTAAAAGAAATTGGCTGAAGAAAAACAAATTACTTGGTATCTATAGAGACTCAATTTATGGACACCATCCAATTTTTGTAAATGTTTCATTAGTACTAGAGAGGAATGGTTATTCTCTATTTGCTTGGTGCAGAGTCTTCTACATATCCATTTGATAAAGCTTGCTATTTCCTGTTCAAATCTTCCATATCATTACTAATTGTTTTTCTGCTTGATCTATCAGCAATTTAGAGGAAGGGAGTAAAAATCTCTCATTATGAATGTGGATATATACATTTATCCTTCTAGTTCTATCATTTTTGCCTTTTCAAAATAAGTTATTTACAGATTACATAGTTTTAATGATCCTATTTTCCACTGTCTGTACATTTTTTCATCATATGGTAACCTTTTACAAATTTTTAATATTTTTATCCCTACCCATCTGCTACATCAACTTTATTTTTCTTATTATTTGTTTAATATGTTATTTTTTACTTTCATTTTTTAGTGTCTTGATCTTCTTTCTTTTTTTCTCCATATTATTTTTTAGAGAAGTTGCAAGTTTACAGAAAAAAATCATGCAGAATACATAATTCCCATATACCCCCCTCAAACATGCCGTTTTACCTATTATTAACACTTTGAAGTAGTGTGGTATCTTTGTTACAATTGATGAGAGAATACAAAAATTTTACTGTTAACCAATGTCCATAGTTTACATTAAGATTCACTGTGTTGCACAGTCCTATGACTTTTAAAATTTTTTATTCTAGTAACATACACACAGCCTAAAATTTCCCCCCTTTAACCACATTGAATAATACAACTCAGTAGTGTCAATCACATTCACAATGTTGTGCTACTGTGACCACAATCAATTACCAAAATTTTTTTATTGCCTCAAGCAGAAAGTACACCAGTTAAACATTAACTCATCACTCTCTACACTGACTCAGACCCTTGTAAACTCTATTATAAATTCTGACACAAAGCTTATACACTCTGTGCTTTTATGTCTTGCTTATTTCACTCAAGATGATGTCTTCAAGGTAATCTATGTTGTTACATGTATCAAAACTTCACTCTTTTTTAAGGCCAAAAACATTCTGTTCCATATATCATATTTATTAATCCATTAACCTACTAATGAACACTTGGATTACTTCCATCTTTTTCTGATTGTAAATAATGATGTTAAGAACATTGGTTTGCAAATATCTCTTCTAGTCCCTGCTTTCAATTCTTTTGGGTATATATTCTTTTGAGTTTTTATTGCAATTAGTTCATATCAGTGAAATCATGTAATATTTATCCTTTTGTATCTGTCTTATTTCACTCAGTACAATGTACCCAAAGTTCATCCATGTTCTCACATGCATCAGGACTTCATTCTTTTTATGGCTGAATAATATTTCATTACATATTATTTATCCATTCATTGGTTAATGGGCACTTGGGTTGCATCAATCTTTGAGTTGTTGTGAATAACACTGCTCTGGACATCAATGTGCAACCCTGTTTTCAGTTCTTCTGTGTATAAACCTAGTAGGGGGATTGCCAGATCAAGTGATAATTGTATACTAACCTTCCTGAGAAACTGCCAAACTGTCTTCCAAAGCAGGTACACCATGGTACATTCCCACCAGCAATGAATGAATGTTCCTCTATCTCTACATCCTCTCCAACACTTGTAGTTTGCTGTGTTTTTCTTAAATAGTAGCCCTTCTAGTAGGTGTGAAATGATAATTCACTGAGGTTTGGTTTTACATTTCCTTAATAGCAAGTAATGTTCAGCATATTTTCATGTTATTTTGTAAATTCTTTAGAGAGATGCCTATTCAAGTCTTTTGCCCATGTTCAAATTGGCTTGTTTGTCTTTTTTTGTCATTGAGTTCTAGGATTTCTTTATATTCTATATATTAAATCCTTATCAGATATGTGGCTTCCAAATATTTTCCCTCAATGAATAGCTTGTCTTTTTATTTTCATGACAAAGTTTGTGGCTCATGAAACTTTTTAATTTTAATGAGGTTCCATTTATCTGTTTTTTTCTTTTGTTACTTGTTCTTGAGGTATAAAATCTAAGAACCATTGCCTAACACAATAACCTGAAGATGCTTCCCTACATTTTTTCCAGTAGTTTTATAGTCCTGGTTCTTATACTTAGCTCTTCAACCAATTTTGAGTTAATTTTTTAATAGATTTTATTCAGATATTTACACACATCATTCAATCCATCCCAAGTGTACAATCAATGGCTTTTAGTATAATCAGATAATTCTACATTTATCACCACAATCAATTTTAGAACATTTTCATTGCTACAAAAATTAAAATCTCATACCCTTTGTCATGGTCAGGTTCATGGGTCAACTTGGCCAGGTGGTGGTACCTATTTGTCTGGTTGGGCAAATCCTAGCCTGTCTTTTGCTATGAGGACATTTCATAGAATTAGATCATGATCACATCGGCTACATCTACAGCTGATCCCATTTGTATTCAGCCAGGGGGCAAGTCTTCTTTAATGAGTGATGCTTGATCTAATCGCTGGAAGCATTTTAAGGAGGATTCAGAAGAGACAGACTCTCTTCTTGCTTCGGCATTCAGAAGAGACAGACTTTCTTCCTACTTTAGCCAGCAAGCTTCTCCTGTGGAGTTCATCCAGACCCTTGATTGGAATCATCATCAGCTTCACAGCCTGTCCTACAGATTTTGGACTCTATGTTCCCATAGTTCCATGAGACACTTTTATAAATTTTATATTTATGAATATTTCCTGTTAATTCAATTTCTCTAGAGAACCCTAACTAATACACCCCTTAACAGTCACCTCTCAGTCCCTCTATCCTTCCCCAGCTACACATGACCACTAATCTAATTCTTTCACTATAGATTTATTTGCATATGCATTTTATATAAATGGACACATGCAATATATAGTACTTTTTATTTGGTTTCTTTCACTTAGCATAATGGTTTTTCATTAGGGAATTTATAGATGTACAGAAAAATCATGTAAAAATACAGTGTTCCCATGTAACCTCATGTGATTGACACTTTGCATTTACTTGGTAACATTTTTGCAATTGATGAAAATTGTGAAAACATTACTGTTAATTATAGTCTATAGTTAACATTAGGTGGATTTTTCCTATATGCCACCCTATTATTAATACCTTGCAATAGTGTCATACATTTGTTGAATTCATGAAAGAACATTCTTACAGTTGTACTATTAACCCCAGTACATCATTCACAGAAGGGTTTACTGTATTATGCATTCTTGTGTTTTATGCTTTAACCTTCATTCTAGTAGCATACATGACCAAAATCTCCCCTTTCAACCACATAATTACAAACATAATTCAGTAATGTTAATTACACTCACAATAATGTGTCACAACCACCACTATCCATTTCCAAACATTTACAGTCAACCCAAAGAGAAATTTCACAAAAATTGAGCATCAAATCCCCATTCTCACCTCCATTTTGTCCCCCAATAATGTATATTCTATATTCTAACTATGAATTTGCTTATTGCAATTAGTCCATATCAGAGAGATCATAAAATATTTATCCTTTTGTATCTGGCTTATCTCACCCAACATGATATCCTCAAGGCTCATTTATGTTCTTGCATATATCAGGAATTCATTTCTTCTTACAGCTGAGTAATATTCCATGGTATATACATACCACATTTTGTTCATCCATCCAACTTTTTATGGACACCAGTTTTTTCCATTTTCTGGGATTTGTGAATAATGCTGCTGTGAATATCGGTGTACAAATGCCTGAGTCCCTGCTTTCTGGTTTCTGGGTACATTCCTATTAGGTGAATTGCTGGATCATATCTTTACTTAACTTTTTGAGGAACTGTGAAACTGGTTCTACAAGTGCTACATCATTTTACATTCCCAACAGCAATGAATGAGAGTTCCTATTTCTCTAATCCTCTCCAACAACTTGTAATTTTCTGTATTTTTGAATAATGACCCTAATTCATTGTGATTTTGATTTGCATTTCCCTAATAACTACAGACATTGGCCACTTTTTTCATATGCTTTTCAGTCATTTGTTTTCCCTTTTTGGGAAATGTCTGCTCAAGATTTTTGCTCATATTTGTTGGGTTGTTTGACTTTTTATTGTTGAGTTATAAGATTTCTTCATGTATCCTGCATATTTAACCCTTATTGGATATGTTGTTTCCAAATATTTTCTCCCACTGAGTAGAGTAGTTAGTCTTTTCATTTCCATACAAAGTCCTTTGATGACCGAAAGTTTTTTTTAATTTTAGGAGGTCTCATTTATCTATTTTTTAATTAATTTTAACAAATAATTTAAATAATAATTTTATTTTACAAGGCCAGGCTCTGGGAATCAAACCTAAATCTCCAGCACAGCAGGTGAGAATTCTGCCACTGAGCCACCACTGCATACCTTATCTATTTTTTTTTATTGATTGTGCTTCACGTGTAACATCTAAAAAACAACTGTCTACCACAAGATCTTGGGGTTGTTTTTACATTTTGTTCTAGGAATTTTATTATCCTCTTTCTTATATTTATATATTTGATTCATTTCAGTTAATTTTTCTATAAGATGTAAGATAGGGGTCCCCCTTCACACTTTTACATATGGATATTCAATTTGCCAAGGGTCATTTATTTGAAGAGACTGTAATTTCTCAGTTCAGTGGATTTGGAATCTTGTCAAATATCAATTGCCCATAGATGTGATGGTCTGCTTCAGAACTCTCAATTTAATTTCATTGGCCAATATTTCTATCTTTATGCCAGTACCATGCTGTTTTGACCAATGTAAATTTGTAATATACTTTAAGGTCACAATGTGTGATTCCTCAAACTTTGTTCTTCTTTTTCAAAATGTTTTTGGCTTTTCATGGACCCTTACCCTCCCAGATAAGTTTGATAACTGACTTTCCTAATTCTTCAATCTTGGCTGTTGAAAATTTGATTGGGATTTTATTGAATCTGTGAATCAATTTGGATAGAATTGAAATTTTATTTTTAAACTTCCAGTCTATGAATGCTAAATATAGAACTTCTTTTACTTATTTTAGCACTGTTTTATAGTTTCCTGTGTGTAAGTCCTTTACATCCTTGGTTAAATTTATTCTTAATATTTTATTATTTTAGTTGCTAATAAAAATGGAATATTTTTCTTGATTTTCCCCTCAGATTGTTCATTACTAGTGTATAGAGGTATTACTGATTTTTGTGTGTTGATCTTATGCCTTGCCAGTATGCTGAACTTGTTCATTAGCTTTAGTTATTTTATTGTAGGTTTTTAGGAACTTTCTATATATGGGATACTGTCATCTACAAATAGTGAAAGTTTTATTTCTTCCTTTCAAATTTGGATGCCATTTCTTTTTCTTGCCTAATTACTCTAGGTAGAACTTTTAGCATAATGTAGAATAACAGTGGTGATAGCAATCAACCTTGTCTTGTTCCAGATCATAGAGGAAAAAATTTCAGTCTCTCATCATCAAGTACAATGTTAGTTAAAGATTTTTCATATATGTCCTTTATCATGTGAGGAAGTTTCCTTCTATTCCTATGTTTCAAAGTGCTTTTATCAAGAAAGTATGTGATTTTGTCAAATGTGTTTTCTACATCAATTGAGATTGGTCGTGAGGTTTTTCCCATCTGATTTGCCAATGATGTGTATTACAATACTTGATTTTCTTATGTTTAACCACCCTTGCCTACACGGGATAAAGCCCACTTGATTGTGGGTGTGATTCTTCTACTGTGCTAATGGATTCGAGTTGTAAGTATTTTGTTGAGGATTTTTACATCTATAATCATTAAAGATTGGTCTGTAATTTTCTTTTCTTGTAGTATCATTTAATTATCTGCTTTTGGTATTAGGGTGATGTTGTACTTATAGAATGAGTTAGTAGTGTTGACTCTTCTTCATTTTTTGGGAAGATTTTGAGCAACACTTGTATTTAATTCTTCTTTGAATGATTTGTAGAATTCACCTGTGAAGCCATCTGCTCTTGGGCTATTTTGGTGGGAAGTTTTTAATGACTGATTCAATCTCTTTGCTTCTTTCTGGTTTGTTAAGATCTTCTATTTCTTATAGAGTCAGCGTAAGTTGTTCTGTGTTTCTAGTTATTTGTCCATTTCATCTGGGTTATCTAATTTGCTGGAATGCAGCTGTTCATAGTATCTTCTTATGACCCTTTCCATTTCTGTGGGGTCAGTAGTAATGTCCTCCCCCCTCTCATTTCTTATTTGATTTATTTCTATTCTATCTTTGTTTGTCTTTGTCAATCTAGCTAAGAGCTTGTTGATTTTATTGGTTTCCTCAATTATCTCCATTGTTTTTTACTTCTCTATTTCATTTATTTGTACTCTAGTCTATGTTATTTCTTTCCTTCTGCTTCCTTTGGGGTTAATTTGTTCTTTTTTTTCCTTCCCCAGGTGTACTGCTCAGGCTTCGATTTTAGCTTTTCTTTTTCATGTGTTTATGCCTATAAATATCCCTCTTTGCACTCCCTTTGCTGCATCCCATAAGTTCTGATATGTTGTGTTCTCATTTTCATTCATCTCAAAATATTTATGGATTTTCTCTGCTACTTATTCTTTGACCCACTGATTGTTTAAGAGTGTGTTGCTTGACATCTATATATTTCTGAATTTTCTAATTCTCTCCCTGTTATTGAATTCAAGATTCATTCTATTAGGTTCAGAGAAAATGCTTTATATGATTTAAATCTTTCTAAATTTATTAAGACTTGTTTTGTGACACAGTGTGGTGTCTCTCCTGGAGAATGATCCATATGCCCAGGAAAAGAATGTATATCCTGTTGTCATGGAGTATAATGTTTTGCATATGTCTGCTAGTTCTACTTCATTTATCACATTAAAGTTCTTTATTTCCTTATTGATCCCACGTCTAGATGTTCTAACTGTTGGAAAGATTAGTATATTGAAGTCTCCAACTATTATTGTAGAGGTGTCTGTTTCTCTATTCAGTTTTGCCAGCAATTCCCTTGTGTGTTTTAGGGGCACTGTGGTTAGGTGCACAAATGTTTACAATTGTTACTTCTTTTTGGTGGATTGCCTCTTTTATTAATATATGGTGTCCTGGTGGGTATGTAATCAACATGTTGACATAAGCAACTACTGAAATCTCTCTTCAGAGATTCAGCTTTGTAAAATAACAATTCTGAATTGTTCAGAAATCTGGAGGAGGATATGGTCTGTGGAGCAACCCTTCAAATCCCTAATTGAAGAAGTAGAAGACTATCAGATAGGAAGTTTCCATCTCAGACTGGCCATTTCTCTCTCCCCGTCCTCACTTGATCTCACAACACAGGACAAGCAGAGAAACAGTAGGCAAGAGCCCTCCCAATAAAGACACAGAATACATATTCCCTCACAACAGTGGAAGAGACCCTGATGTTTTGGAGACCTGGGGGGCAAGGTACAGAATTTCAAGGCCCAGATCACTGAGACAGAGTCTGGGAAAACATGGACAGAAGCTACATTTCCACCCCTCTGTCCAAAAGTCCTCCTCCGCCTTTTGAGAAGTGGCAGATGGAGACCTCATCCCTGCTTGAGGGAAGGGTAAGACTGAAACAGCTGGGGGATGTACTCCACTACAAATGAAGTTTAAAAATGTCACAATTCATACCAGGAGGAATGAAGATATAGCCCAACCAAAGGAATAAACTAATATACCAACTGCAATGCCAGAACTAAAACAGTTGATGATGTTAAAACAGATCTTTTAAATCAATTCAATGAGTTGGAGGAAAATATAGAAAAAGACATGAAGGCTATAAAGAAGATATGGGGTGTGCATACAGAGGAATTTGAAAGCTTAACAAATGGCAGAACTTATGAAAATGAAAGGCACAATAGAAGAGATGTAAAACAAAAGGGAGATATACAATAGCAGATTTGAAGAAGCAGAAGAAAGGATTAGTGAACTACAAACAAGATAGATAATGAACAAAAGAACATACAGAGAAAGAAATGGAAAAATTTAATCAGAGTGTCAGGGAACTGAATGACAACATGAAGCACATGGATATATGTGTTTTGAGTGTCCCAGAAGGGGAAGAGAAGGGGAAAGGGGAAGAAAGGAAAACAAAGGAAATAATCAATGAAAATTTCCCAATTCCTATGAAAGACCTAAAACTACCAGTCCAAGAAGTGCAGTTCCCCAAACAGAATGAATCCAAATAGACCTATACCAAGACACTTACTGATCAGATTTTTAAAGGTTAAGGACAAAGAGGGAATTTTAAATGCAGCAAGAGAAAAGTGATCCATCACATCAAGGGAAGGTAATAAGATTATGTGTGGATTTCTCAGCAGAAATCATGGAGGTGAAAAAGCTGTAGGAGAATATATTTAAGACACTGAGAGAGAATTTTTTCCAACCAAGGAGTCTATATCTTGAAAAATTGTCTTTCAAAAATTAGGGAGAGTTTAGAATATTGGTAGATAAATGGACCTTGAGAGAGTTCATGACCAAGAGACCTGCTTTACAAGAAATACTTAATGGAGCACTACAGGCAGGTAGGAAAAGACAAGAGAGAGTTTTAATTTGCTAATGCTGACAGAAATGCAATATAACAGAAGCCAGTTGGCTTTTATAAAAAGAATTTATTAAGTTACAAGTTTACAGTTCTAGGGCCATAAAAATGTACAAATTAAGGTGCCTAAAGAAAATACCTGTTCTCAAAAATGACTGATGTCCATTGAACTTACTGCCCATCCCCCTATGTGAGGCAAAACTCCCAGAGGTGTAAATATCTGAGGCAACATGGGACAGTACTCCCAGAATGAGCCTGAACCCAGCATCATGGTATTGAGAAAGTCTTCTTGATCCAAAAAGGGAAGAGAAATGAAACAAAATAGTTTCAGTGGCTGAGAGATTTCAGAGTCAAGAGGTTATCCTGGAGGTGATTCTTATGCATTATGTAGATATCCCTTTTTAGTTCATAGTGTAATGAAGTTCCTGGAGGGAAGTACCTGAAACTGTTGAGCTGCGTCACAGTAGTCTTGATTTTTGAATGATACAGCTTTTACAATGTTACCATGTGATTGTGCAAAACTTTTATCCAGTGTGTGTACAGATGATTAAAAAGTTTGGATAGATTGAAATATTAGTAGTCAATGAGAGGGAGGGTTAAGGGGTATGGGATGTATGGGTTGTTTCTTTTTTTCTTTTTCTGGAATGATGCAAGTGTTCATATTTTGATCCATTGTGAGCCATTGATTGCATACCAGGTATAGACTGTGTATGGAGATTTCTCAATAAAAAAAAAGAATGACCAATGTCTGTCACATAGGAAGGCATGTGACTGGTGTCTGTGGTACTTGGTCCTGGTTCTATTGCTTCCAGTTTCTGATGTCAGTGTTTCCTCTCTAAGGGTCTGTGGACTTTCACTTAGCTCCTCTGGGACACAACTCTGAGTCTGGATTATTTAGCCTCTCTTGTGAAGGCACATGGCAATATCTGCAGGGTTCCACATTTCCAAGCATACGTATTTAGGTGTATGCTCACTTTGTCCACCCTCCAAACATCTCCAAATGTCTGTCACTCTGAATGCTCTCAAACATCTGTGTTTTCTCCAAAATATCTCCCCTTTAAAAGGACTCTAACAAACTAATCAAGACTCACTTCATATGGGTGAAGTCATGCCTTCATCTAATCAAAAGGCCACAATTAAGCATGGCACATATCCATGGAGTAAGCTAATAAAATTTTATATCCATAATTGAGTGGGTCAATCTCCATGGAAATAATCTGGTCAAAATTTTCTACCTTACAATATTGAATCAGGATTAAAGAACATGGTTTTTCTGGGGAACATAACACTTTTACTCTGGCTCATTCCTTCCTCCAGACCCCAAAAGGACACGTTCTTTTCATATACAAACTACATTCATTACATTACACTATCACAAAACCTTTAAATATTTCAGTAACAATACAAAGTAAAAAACAGCATAAACTTCATCAAAGACCATTATAGGTATGTTTTGTCATAAGACAAAATTCTCCCCTGGCTATTGACCTGTAAAATTCAGAACAAGTTATCTGCTTCCAATATACAAAGAAGGACGAGTCATAGGATGTATGTTCCTTCATTGTATGGAGAAATTAAAAGGTAAACAAGCACCACCAGAGCAAAACAGTTCTGAAAACCTGAAAGGCAAACTCCATTGGATTTCAAAATCAGAGTCGTTTATCATCCTCAGGGCTTTAGGAAGTGGCAGTCCTTGGCTTTCCAAGGACTTATGAAATAGCCCTGCTCTCTGCAAGTTCTGGAGCAAGGGATGTAACTCTAGGGAACATTGAGGGAACAACCTTTAGCTTGGGTTCACCCTATCCAAACATCAGGGCAGCACTCTGGCTCTCTGCCATCTCCAGGACACATGCTCAATTACCTCAAAATAATGGGACAATCGTCAGGCTCTCCAAAATCCCTGGGAAACCTGCTGCACCCTCTCCAAGGTTTGAGGTGTCAAAAGTCTTCCTGAGCAATGAAGTGGAAGGCCCACCTTTTGCCTTCCAGGTAAACTCACCTTTTCAATGTGGATGAGTGGGTCTACTCTCCTGCTTTTCTGGCCTAAGATTTCTTGGCTTCAGATCTTGCTTCCAAAGTTCTGTCTCTGAAGTAGTTTTTCCTTCAGTTTCTCCATTTTCTGTCCCTTTTTGCCCAGACTGGTAGTAGTTCTTTTTTATAGGTTTTACAAGAAACTTGTTGGTTTTCTATGCAGTATGCAGGTATCACACCCATAGGACCTTCCATAAATCCTTTCTGGATAACTCCATTTAAAATTCTGACTTTTTATGAAGTGGCTGATTGGTTCCATGTCTGGTTAAACCCTCATGTGGGGCACTATACACTGGGGCCTCATTTTCTAGAAGCCCAGAATTTCCAAACCATCAATTTCTTGTTTTGTTATACCCAAGTGTTCAGGACTCAGCTTATCACTTTCCTGCTGCATTTCACTATAAGCTGTTAGAAGAAACCAGGCTGCATTTTCCACATCTAGTTTGGAAATGTTTTATGCTAAATATCCAAGTTCATTACTCTCAAGTTCTGCCTTCCATCCAATGCCAGCATTTAATTTTGCCAAATTCCCTCTCACTTGAAAACGAGGGTGGCCTTCTTTCCCAATTGAAATAACACATTCATCAATTCTGTTTAAAGCCTCATCAGAGTTATCTTTAGCATCCACATTTCTACCAATAGTCTAGTGAAAGCAATTCAGGCTTTCTCTATCAAGAGATTGAATCAGTCACCAAAAGACTTCCAAAAGAAAAAGAAAAGTCCAAGACCAGATAGCCTCACATAAGAATTTTACCAAGGATTCCAGAAAAAATTAGTACAAATTCTGCTCAAACTCTTCAAGAAAATTGAAGAGGAGGGAAATCTACCTAACTCATCTATGAAGCCAAATACCCAAATACCAAAATACCAAAGCCAGGCAATGATACAGTACAAGAAAAGAAAATTACTCAATTACGAAGTTGAAAGCTTTCCCTCTGAGATCAGAAACAAGAGAAGGATGCCCATTGTCTCCATTGTTATTCACATTGTGCTGGAAGTTCTAGCTTGAGCAATTAGGTAAGAAAAAGAAATAAAAGGTATCCAAATTGAAAGGGAAGAAGTAAAACATTCACTGTTTGCAGGTGATATTATCCTGTATGTAGAAAACCCTGAAATATCTACAGTAAAGCTACTAGAGCTAATAAATGAGTACAGCAAAGTGTCAAGATACAAGATCAACATGCAAAAATCAGTTCTGTTTGTATACACTAGCAATGAGCAATCTGAGGAAGAAATAAAGAAAAAGAACTTCCATTTACAATAGCATTCAAAAGAATAAAATATTTTGGAATAAATTTAATCAAGGACATAAAAAACCAAAACACAGACAACCACAAAACTTTGCTGAAAGAAATCAAGACCTAAATAAATGGAAGGACATACAATGTCCATGGATTGGAAGACTAAATATAGTTAAGATGTCAATTCTGATCAAATTGATTTATAGATTCTATGTAATACCACTTAATATTTCAGCATTATTTGCAGAAATAGAAAAAACAATAATCAAATTTATTTGGAAATGTAGTGTGCCTTGAATAGCCAAAATATCTTGAGAAAGAAAAACGAAATGGGAGGTCTTGAATCACCTGGACTTTAAGGCATGTAACAAAACTACAATGGACAAAACAGCATGATACTGGTATAAACATAGGTGTACTGACCAGTGGCATCAAATTGAGTGTTTAAAGATCGACCCTCACATCTATGGCCAATTGATCTTTGATAAGGCAGTCAAGTCAACTGAACTGAGACAGAGCCTTTTCAAAAAAATGGTGCTTGCGAACAGGATATTCATATTCAAAAGAATGAAAAAGGACCCCTATCTCACACCTGACATAAAAATTAACTCAAAATGGATCAAAGACTTAAACATTAAAGCTAATACATTAAAACATTTATGGGAAAATATCTGAAGGATCTCATGATAGGTGGTGGTTTCCTAGACTTTACACCAAAGTGTGAGAAATGAAAGAAGAACTAAATAAATGGGATTTCTTCAAAATTTAAAACTTTTGTGCATCAAAGAACATTATCAGGAAAATAAAAAGGCAGTTTATGCAGTGGAAGACAATATTTGGAAACCACATATCAGGTAAGGGTTTAACATCCAGAATGTGTAAAGAGATCATACAACTCAACAAAAAACACAACACAAAAGACATGGACAGACACTTTTCTGGAGAAGAAATTCAAATGTCTCAAAAACATATGAAAAGATGCTCAATGTGACTTGCTACTAGGGAAATTCAAATCAAACCACAATGAAATATCATCTCACACCAACTAACGTGGTCATTATCAAAAAAACAAACCACAAGTGTGGAGAGGATATGGAAAAAGAGATGCACTTACTCACTGTTGATGGGAATGCTCTGGAAGGCAGTTTTTCATTTCTTCAGGAAGCTAAGTACAGAACTTTCATATGATTAATCAATCCCATTACTAGTTATAAATTAAGAGGCAATGAATGCAAGGAAACAAATGAACATTTGCACACCAATGTTTATGGTGACAGAGATAGAAACAGCCCAAATGTACATCAATGAATGAGTGGCTAGACAAACTGTGGTACATACATACTGTGCTGGTTTGAAATGATATATGTACCTTAGAAAAACCACGTTTTAATTCTAATCCCATTTTGTAAAGGCAGCCGTTCTGTCTAACCCTATTCAGTATTGTATGTTTGAAACTGTAATTAGCTCATCTCCCTGGAGATATGATTTAATCAAGAATGGTTGTTAAACTGGATTAGGTGGAGACAAGTCTCCATCCATTTGGGTGGGTCATGATTAGTTTACTGGAATCTTATAAAAGAGGAAACATTTTAGACAAAGCTGGAGATTCGGAGAGAGCAGAGAATGCTGCAGCACCATGAAGCAGAGTCCACTAGCAAGTGACCTATAGAGATGAAGAAGGAAAATGCCTCCCAGGGAGCTTCATGAAACAGGAAAGCAACAAGAGAAAGCTAGCAGATGGTGCTGTGCTCTCTATGTGCCCTGTCAGCCAAGAGAGAAACCGTGACTGTGTTCACGATGCACCTTTTCACTTGAGAGAGAAACCCTGAACTGCATCGGCCTTCTTGAACCAAGTTATCTTTCCCTGGATGCCTTTGATTGGACATTTCTATAGACTTGTTTTATTTGGGACATTCTCTTGGCCTTAGAAGTGTAAACTAGCAACCTTTTAAATTTCTTTTTTAAAAAACCATTCTGTTTCTGGTATATTGCATTCTGGCAGCTAGCAAACTAGAACAGATTTTGGTACTAGGAGCGGGGTGCTGCTGCAGTTTGCAAGTATCAAACATGTTGGAAAAGCTTTTTAAATGGATAGAGGGGAGACTCTGGAGAAGTTGTGAGAAGCTTGATAGAGAAGGCCTAGAATGCTTTGAAGAGACTGTTCACAGATATGTGGACTCTAAAGATACTTCTGATAAAGCCTTAGAGAGAAATGAGGTACATGTTATTATAGACTGGAAGGAAGACAAGCCTTGTTTTAAAATGGCAGATAATCTGTCAAAATTGATGAGTGGCTTTGGCTGAAATATAGATTTTAAAAGCCATGAACTTGGATATTTAGCAGAAGAGTTCTCTAAATTAAATGTCAAAAGTGCAACCTGGTTTCTCCTCACAGTGAAATGCATCAGGAAAGAGATAAGCTTCCTTGGGTACTAAGGAAGCAGAAAAATTGATGTTTTGGAAAATTCTGGGCTTCCAGAAAGGGAGACACCAAAGAATGGTGCCCCATAGGAGGATCTGGCAAAATGTGGAGGCAGTCAGCCATTTCAGAGAAAGCCAAGATCAGGCATGGATTTATCCATGAAGGATTTGTGGACACTCCTTATGTCTTATGGACTTGATCCAAGGCTACTGCATAGAAATCCAATGAGAGAGCTGTGGGACCTGTATAAACAGAGCTGTCAGTCTGGACTGGGGAGTTGGTATTAAGAGAAGGGACATATTGGAGGAAAAAATAACTTCAGAGGCAAAACCATGGAAGCTGGGGTCTGAAGTCAAGAAACCTCAGGCCAGGAGAGTGGACCCACCCAAACCCATGGAGAGGGTGAGTTTGCGCCAAAGGCAGAGGTTGGGCCTTCCACCTCATTGCAGTGGAAGAGTCATGCCATTGCAGGCCTTGGAGAGGTTGAAGCACATTTCTTTGGGTTTGGGGAACGCTTGGCTGCCACCACATGGAGGGGTTCAGCATGTGCCCCAGAGATGGCAGAGAGCCCAGGTGCATCCCCAATCCTTGGAGAGGGTGGAGCCAAGAAAAAGGTGGCCTCCCCAATATCCCTCAAGTTTGCGTTTGGAGAGAGGGAGGCCTCTGCCTAGGCCCTTGGAAAAGATGGGACTGCTGCTTTCTAAATCCCTGAGGATAAATGATTCTCAGACTTTGAAATCTAATGGTCTTTGCCTTGTGGATTTTCAAAACCGTGTGGGTCTGATGACCTCTGTGCTTCTTCCTCCCTATGGAAATGTGTATATGTATCCCATGACTGTTCCTCCTTTGTATGTTAGCAGCGAATAACTTGTTTGCAATTTTTATAGGTCCAGAGACAGAGGAGAACTTTGCCTTAAAACAGGCCATGTCTGTAACTAACTTTGATAGACGTTTGTACTGTTTCTAACTTTGTATTCCATTTGTTTTACTATTGGAATGGTTTAAGGTACTCTGATATTGTGATGGAATTAACGTATTTTGTATATGGGAAAAACATGTCTTTTTTAGGGTCCAGAGGGTAGAATGTACTGGTTTGAAATGATGTATGTACCTTAGAAAAGACATGTTTTAATCCTAGTCCCATTTTGTAAAAGCAGCCATTTCTTCTACTCCTTATCCAGTATTATATGTTTGAAAGTGTAATTAGCTCATCTCCCTGGAGATATGATTTAATCGAGAGTGGTTGTTAAGCTGGATAAGGTGGAGAGAAGTCTCCACCCATTTGGGTGGGCCTTGGTTGGCTTACTGGAATTCTTTTATAGAAGGAAACATTTTAGAGAAAGCTGGAGATTTGGAGAGAGCAGAGAATACTGCAACACCACAGAGCACAGAGTCCACCAGTCAGTGACTTTTGGAGATAAAGAAGAAAAACGTCTCCCAGGGACCTTCATGAAATAGGAAGCCAAAAGAGAAAGCTAGCAGATGATGCTGTGCTCACCATGTGCCCTTCAAGTGGAGAGAGAAACCATGACTGTTCACCATGTGCCTTCTCACTTGAGAGAAACCATGAATGGCATCAGCCTTCTTGAACCAAGTTATCTTTCCCTGGATGCCTTTGATTGAACATTTCTATAGACTTGTTTTATTTGGGACATTTTCTCAGCCTTAGAATTATAAACCAGAAACTTATCAAATTCCCCTTATAAAAGCCATTCTGTTTCTGGTGTATTGCATTCTGGGAGCTAGAAAGCTAGAACACATATGATGTAAAATTATGCAGCCTGAAGACAATAAATTCATGAAACATGTAAAAATGCAGATGAAACTTGAGGATTGTCATGGTTAGATCCAGGTGTCAATTTGGCCAGGTGATGGTGCCCAGTTGTCTGGTTAGGCCAAGCACTATCCTTACTGTTACTGCAAGGATTTTTCATGGCTGGTTGATAAACCAAAAAGCTGGTTTATTAAATCATCAGTCAGTTGATTGCATCTGTGACTGATTACATTTATGAAAAATTAAGTGTGTGCCTTCCACAAAGGAAAGAATCTAATCAGTTGGATTTGATCCAATTAGTTGAAGACTTGTAAAGGAAAGTGGTGAATTTTAACTTTTTCTTCAGTCAGCCTCTCCTGTGAATTTTGTCAAGACCCTTCATTGGAGTTGCCAGACATGTGGCCTGCCCTACTGATTTCGGATTCTTGCATACCCACTGTTGCATAAGACACTTTTTTTTGTATGGGAAGTACCTGCCTGCTGAACCATGTGGCCTGCCAAATATGCTGTTATAAATCCCAGATTTACAAATATCTCCTCTTGGTTCTGTTTCTGTACAGAACCATGACTAATACAGCTTAATACTGGGAGTGGTTGTTGAGAAAAGGAATCTTAAAAATGGGTTTGTGCAATTGGCTTTCTAATCTGATTAGACTCAAAGGCACTAATGGCTCTATTTCCAATAATCAAAATGGCACTGACAGTGCATGGCATGAGTTGGCAATAGAGTTATGCAAGATATCACTATTTGATACTGTATGCTTCTATGAGCAAGACTGGGGGTGAGGGTGTTTTTAACACCTTAATGGAATTGTATGGAACTAAGAGGTATAATTATGTTGGCTGTTGTTCTTAGATATGCTGGATACAGTTATGAGAGAAAGGAATGTGCTGAAGGCATCACATGTGTAACTTAAAGGTCATATGAAAGATATAAAAGTTTCTATGTGTGTCTTGAAAGAAAAATTTATTTCCTGTGGTTGCAGACTTGAGATCTCTAAAAATCAAACCCAAAGTCTTACTGTGTGATTTACCACATAAACTAGATTTGCATCCTTGCAGGGTTTCAGATGTTAAAATAAGGGCTTTGATTGGAAAAGAATGTGATCCTGAAACTTAGGATGGGTTGATAATGATAGTAGAGGGAACATGGAAACCCTAGATTCTGTTCTTTCTTTGCTATATACACCTGTAGTGGTCTGTCCTGAGGAAATAACCACCCCAACTCCAGCCCACCGAGGAAAGAGCTTCTTGACTTCCAGCCTGCCCTGAGGAAACAACCACTCCATCTCCAGCCTTCCCTGAGGAAAGAGCTTCCCAACCTTCAGCCTGCTTTGTGGAAACAGCTTTGGGTCCTTGAGTCTTTCCCAGAGGAGTACTGCCATCCAACTTCGTCCTGAAGAGATTAATCCTTCAGTTCCTGCTAAACCTTCAACCACTTCCCCTGGGGACAGCCCTCACTCCTCCATCAGAAGGGATTACTCCTGTTTCACCAGATGAAACTGCAATGGAATGGCCTCAGGTAATTGCCTTGAAAGACACTTCTAATTCTTTTCATCACCCACCAAAACTACCCCTTTTTCCCTCAAGACCTATATCTTGACTAAGATCTCAAAAGGCACAAAAAGGTGAGGTGCAAAGTATGACCCATGACAAAGTATGCTATATTCCAAAAGAACTGCAAGAGTTTTCCCATTTAAATAGACAGAAATCAGAGGAATATGTGTGGGAATGGATATTAAAGCTGTGGGATAATGTTGTAAGGAATATAAAGTTGGATCAGAATGAATTTATTGATATGGGCCCACTAGGCAGAGATTCTGCCTTCAATGTTATAGCTCAAAGGGGTTAGAAAGGGCATTAACAGTTTGAATGGTTGACTGAAACATGATTCAAAAGGTGACCAACAGGTTCATTTCCCAGACCATGCAACGTCCCCCAACCCCCCCAAAAAATGTGGCCAACATTATCTAATGTCAAAATGCCAAATCTGCCCTAGTAAAATGAAGATGAGGGGCCCCAAGGGATTGGAGAGATTGAAATGTTGCAGTGGATTTATCATGAAAGAACTATTCACACACCCCAGGAATGTCCATAGGATAAACCTTTTACCAAGTCATCGAGGAATAAATTTGTAAGATTAGCTCTGTGTCCTTGAAGAACACTGTAGTCATGCATCTCTGTAGGTCAGATATTACTGTGGGAACTGCTGTCACTGAGCTGGAATCTTTAAACACAAAGGAGATGGTCACATTCAAGTTGGAAGAAGTCAGGTGGCAACAGTTAATCACCATGGAAAAGGTGGGTGTTGTTATCATAATGGACAACAGACTCAAAGATGCAGTCAAAATAATCGGATTGGCATGTATCATGTTGCTAGTAGATCAATGGTGTGCCTAGAAGTAAAATAGGTGGACAGCCTACTAAATTCTTTTTTCAAACTTTCTTATTTTATAGTATAATATATATACAAAGGAAAGAAATAATAAAGCAATAGTTTTCAAAGCACACTTCAAGTAGTTACAAAACATATCCCAAAGTTTGTCATCAGCTATCATATGATCCTCTCATATTTTTTCTTCTAGCTGCTCCAGAATATAGGAGACTAGAAAGAATAAATATTTTTTAGCATGACAATTGACCTTTCTTTTTCTTTTTTTGTGAAAAATGACATATATACAAAAAAGCAATAAGTTTCAAAGTACAGCACCACAGTTAGTTGTAGAACACATCTCAGAGTTTAACATGGATTACAATTCCACAATTTTAGGTTTTACTTCTAGTGCTCTAAGATACTGGAGACTAAAAGAGATATCAATTTAATGATTCAGCATTCAGATTCGCTTGTTAAATCCTATGTTCTCTGTATAACTCTACCATCACCTTGGATCTTTCCATCCCTCTCTTTAGGGGTGTTTGGGTTATGGCCATTCTAACTTTTTCATGTTGTAAGGGTCTGTCACTAATATTGTGTATGGAAATGAAACTATTTGATGTTCTGGAGAGGCTGGGCCCTCTAGGTTTCAGGACTTATCTGGACCAGGGACTCATCTGGAGGTCATAGGTTTCTAAAAAGTTACTCTAGTACATGGAACTCTTGTGGAATCTTGTATATTCCCCTAGGTGTTCTTTAGGATTGGCTGGAATGGTCCTGGTTGGGGTTTGGCAGATTATGATAGGCAGCAAGGTCTAACTGAAGCTTGTGTAAGAGCAAATGCTGTTAACTTTTGAACCACAATGCTGAATGTTAAGCTTCCTGTATTAACTTTAGCTCATCATTCAGTCCATCCAAAGGTGCTGTCCTGGGGGCATTAAGTCTTGAAAGGAAAATAGAAGATAACTGATTCCCTACCTTGTTGAAAAGTGGTGACTTGTGGTTTTGTTTTCTTTTACCTTGTGTAAAAAGTGGTTTTTGTTATTTCTGTGGCAGACTGGGCAGAATATTACAGCTCCTGAGAATACACCATAGCTTTCAAGCTTTTTATTTCAGAAAATTCTTAATGAAAAAAACATTATTTCACAGAGAACATCAGGTTGTTATAGCACTTGCTAACATGAAAAATTAAATCAATCAAGAAGGAAATTTATATTCAAGGAAGAATTGGAGTTGGGTAACTTGGGAAAGGAAAGTAGAATGCTTAAATATGCTTTTCTCTCTGCCTAAGCTTATTATCATATTTTGAAAAAGCACACATAACAGACTTCTCTTGTCCTTGTCACACACTAGGTAGCATATGTGGTAATAACATTTTTATAGAAATGGGCAAAACTGCTTTCTCACTTTTACTCACTAGCAAGATAAGGAAGGTGCAGGTAGGCTTATAGTTATTGTCTTAATTTGACTTCATTACTCCCAAATGGGTAATTTAAAGCAGTTCATCCTCAAATAGTTTATTGTCAATTCATTCCTGAGAACTCAAACTTGTTGCTACATATAGTGATTAAGAAATACAGAATATTAGACAGAGTCCTTGTATTTCAATCAAATATGTTTATGATAAGGAAATATCAATTGTTCACTGTAAACATGAATTAAAATTTTTCTTTATTAATCCAAATGATCAAAATGGCAATAGGATAGATGGGGCAAGATGGCAGCTTAGTGAGGTGTGGAATTTAGTTTGCCCCCCAGAATGGCTAGTAAATAGCCAGGAATGGTATAGAAGAACTGCTGGGGGAACATCAGTGACTGGACACACAGTGTAAACCAGTCTGGATCAGGTGGAATGGCTAAGACCTCATGCAGAATTTTCATTAGATAAAACTGGAAGCACTCTCAGGCTTCAACACTGCCCCAGGCAAGGGCATACTTAAGCTCATATGAGAGACAAAGTACCTAGTCTGTCAAAAAGAGTTAATTCCATAAAGGGTGTATTTTGTCCAAGAGAAAAATGGACCCCAGCTCAAATGAAATCCCTCCTTCAAGGAACACAGGCCCCAGGGCCTGGAAAACTAAAACAATCTTACAACCTTGCCTCTGTCTCAACTATGCCCCTGTAAGGGAGAATATGCTGAAATTAAGAGCACCTCATCACTTTATGCTGATGGGAAACCACAGGCAGACAAGTGCCACATTCTGGGCATGATAGGAATAGCACCAGGTCTTGAGGCTTTATAAGGAAGTCAGACAACCTGCTGGATCTCACCTTCAAGGAAAACTGATGTTGGTTGTTCTTTTCTCCAAAGACATGGGCCTGTTTGGTCTGAGAAAATCTGACAGAGTTCCATCACATCTGAGGAGATACTCTTACAAAAGGGCTCCATATAAGCAAGCCAAGAGATAGAAAAACAATAACTGAAAAATTCCTATCAGTTAAACAAACCTATGCTAGAGTTCTAGAATAAGTTGAGTTGATTGTCAAAGAACAATTAGAGAATAAGGTCATCTAGCAAGAAGATCTTAGGTGAAATAGTGAAAAGAAATCTCCTTAGAATAAACTAATTAAGAAAATCAAATACTTAGATAACAGCAAAAATAATGAGTCATATCAGGTCCAGTCAAAGGAACACTCCAACACTTCAAATGAGATACAAAAGTTGAAAAAACTAATTCAGGATGTTTCAGTAGACATGGAAAATCTCATCAAAAATCAAATCAATGAGCTGATGGAAGCTATGAAGAAGACACTGGGGGCATGTCACTGTGGCTCAGCAGGTAGAGTTCTTACCTGTCACGCCAGAGACCCAGGTTCCATTCCCAGTGTCAGCCCATGCAAAAAAAAAAAAAGACATTGGGAGAAAAAAGAAGAATTAAAAGTTTAAAAAAATATAAAAAACTTGTGGGGATGAAAGGCACAACAGAAGAGATAAAAATGGAAACCTACAACAATACATTTCAAGGAGCAGAGAAAAGATTAGTGAAGTAAACTAGAGGACTGGACATCTGAAATTCAACACACAAAAGAAAAAATAAGGATGAATACAGGTGGCTGAAGAATGCATCAACTGAGAAGTAGCTTGGTGAATGATGGTTTATGCATAAGATTGAATATGTGCTGCTACAAAAAAGGAACAATGTCATGAAGCATGAACCTATGGGAGATTTGGTGAGGCAAAATAAGCCAGATATGAAAGAACAATTATTGTATGGTCTTCTTTAGAAAATGCTTATAAGAAAACAAGGACCTAGATTGTAAGCTCTTACAACAGACACATCTAGACTGGAGTGGTAATTATTATTTCTGGATTTTGAGAGCATGCATTATACATGTATAACCTGGTATTCAGATTTAAGAATGAAGCTGATCAGGTCAGAATTAAGGTAATTCAGAACACAGGGGTAAGGAAGATATTGTCTATATGCCTACTCTTTGAGACCAAATGAAGAAAAGTCTATTTTGTCTGAAGCCTAAATTTTCTGTAGCACATAATCTAACTCAATATGTCTGGATAAGTCATTTAAACAACTGCAACAGAGGGAGCCCAAAATAAGAATGAAGGCCTTTAATCCTGTATAGTTTAAGGTAATGCCTGGATACATCCAAAAATACATTAAGCAGATAATCAAAAAGTTTTGGTAAGGTCCTTGAGGGGTGGGGGAAAAATATGGAACTATTAAACTTTACCATCAGGACATCTTCTGATACTATGTCAAACATTAGGGGCACCCAAATCAATAGGCCTTGCCCTTGATCTTAAGGATTTCTCTTGTGAAACTTATTTAGGTAGTGGAGAAGCTTAGCCTACCTATAGGTATGCCTAAAAGTTACTTCTGGGGGACCTTCTTTGTTGCTCAGATGTGGTCTCACTCTCTCTAAGTCCAAATCTGTAAGTGAAGTCATTGCCCTCCCCCACTATGTGGGACGTGACATCCAGGGGTGAAAGACTATCTGGTGGCATTGGAGATGACTCCCAGGGATGAATTTGGCCCTGACACCATGGGATCAACAATTCCAACTTGACCAAAAGGGGGAAATTATGTGCAACTAATAAAGTATCAGTGGCTGAGAGAGTTTAAATAGAGTTGAAAGGCTACTCTGGAGGTGACTCTTACAGAAGCTTCCATTAAACATTGCTACTTATCATAGCTTGACAAACCCCAATCAAAACCATTCCAGCCAAACCTAAAGAGCATTTAGGGCAGTGTATAAAATTCTACAAATTTCTATGCACTACAGATGTGTCATTGGACCAGATAAGTCCTGAAACCTAGAGGGCCCAGCTTCTCAAGAACATAAGGTAGATCCATGTCCCTACCCCATATTGTTGACAGCCCCTTCCAACATGGAAAAGTTATAATGGCATAGCCTAAACACCCCCTAAAGGGTGGAATAGAAAGATAAAAGGTAATGGTGAAGTTATACAGAGAAGGCCAAGTTTAACAAGCAAATACAATTGCTGAATCATTGATATTTCTGTTTGTCTCCAGTATCTTAGAGCAGCTAGAAGTAAAAACCCAAAATAGTGAAATTATAACCCATACAAAACACTGAAATTTTTTCTACAACTAATTGTTGTGCTGTGCTTTGAAATTTATTGCTTTTTTGAATGTATGTTATTTTCCATAAATAAAGAAAAAAGTCAATTGTGATGATAAAAAAATATCTATTCCTTCTAGTGTCCTATATTCTGGAGTAGCTAGAAGGAAAAATCTGAGATGATGGTATGGTAACACATGACAGACTCTTGGATCTGTCTTGTTATTACTTGTTGAAGAGTGCTTTGAAATCTATTGCTGTTTTCTTTCTTTGTTTTTGTATATGTTTTATTATACAACAAAAATAACAATAAGATAAAATAACATACATATTTAAAAACTCAAGAAAAGAAAATACAAGGAAAAAATGGAAAAATATGAGCAGGTTTTCAGAGAATTGAATAAGAACATGAAGCATATGAACATACATGCTGTGAATCTCCCAGAAAGACAAGAGAAGGGAAAAAGAAGAGAAAGACTAATGGAGGAAATAATAACTGAAAAATTTGCATGTCTTATGAAAGACATAAAATTACAGATACAAGAAGTGCAACATACCACATACTGATAGATTCAAATAGATATACTCTAAGAAACTGACTAATCAGATTGTCAAATGTCAAAGACAAAAAAGGGAATTTTGAAAGCAGCAAAAACAAAGCAATCCATTGCATATAAGGGAATCTCAATAAGACTAGGGGTGAATTTTTCAGCAGAAACCATGGAAACAAGAAGACAATAGTACGATATATATAAGATTATAAAAGAGAAAGTATTCCTGACCAAAAATTCTATATCCAGAATAATTGCCCTTCGAAAATAATGAAGAGATTAAAATATTTTTATACCAACCATCACCAAGAGAATTGATGACTAAAAACCAGTTGTTGAAGAAATACTAAAGGGAGCACTGCAGGCAGAAAGGAAAATGCAGGAGAGAAAGGTTTGGAGAAGAGTGTAGAAGTGAAGACTATCAGTAAAGGTAAAAAGAGAAAAAAAATTAGATATGACATATGAATCCCAAAGGCAAAATAGCATTACTGCCTCCACAGTAATAACATTAAATGTTAATGGATTAAACTCCACAATTGAAAGACATAGACTGGCAGAATGGATTAAAAAACAGGGTCTATCTATATGCTGTCTGCAGGAAGTTCATTTAGACTCAAGGACAAAAAATAGGTCGAAAGTGAAGGGTTGGGAGAAGATATTTCATACAAACAAAAATAAGAAAATAGCAGGAGTAGCTATACTAAGATCTGACAAATTAGACTTCAAATGTAAGACAGTAAAAAGAGACAAATAATGACACTATGTATTAATAAAAAGAACAGCTTAACGAGAAGACATAACAATCATAAATATTTAAACACTGAACTATAGTGCTCCAAAGTCCTGAGGCAAACATCAACAACACTGAAGGGAGAAATAGACACCCCTACAATAGTAGCTGGAAACATCATTTCCCTGCTTTCATCATGTTTCATCTACAACACCTAAACAGAGTATCGATAAAGCAATAGAGAATTTGAATAATGTCATAAATGTACTAGACTTAGACACTTAGAAACATTACACCACACAACAGAAGGATGCACATGTTTTTCAAGTGATCATAGACCATTCTCAATTATAGACCATATGCTGGATCACAAAGCAAGTATTAATAAGTTTAAAAAGATTGAAATCATACAAAACTTTTTCTCAGATCATAATGGAATGGAGTTGGAAATCAATAACATGCAGAGGGGGACTTCCGGAGAAGATGGCGGCTTAGTAAGACACACGGATCTTAGTTTCTTCTCCAGCACAGCTACTAGGGGAGTAGAAATGATACAGAACAGCACCCAAAGCCACAACAGAGATAAAAAAGACAGCGTACCCCATCCTGGAACAGCTGGCTGGCTGAGAGAAGCCGCTTGGGTGAGATCGCCGAGGCGCGCGGGTGGCGCTCTCTTCCCCCATCCCGGGCCGGAGTAACTCCCTTCCCCCTTCCCGGACCGGCTGGGAGAATTGGAGAGGCGGTCCCCTGAAACCAAGGCGGCTGGCGCCCACACCACGCACGGCCCCCCGGACCAACTGAGAGAATTGGATCGGAAATCCCCAGGCCGGGGAGAACGGTGACGGGTGGGGGAGGCCCCTTTCAAACCCGTGACTCCCCGGGAACATGCACTCTCCCGGGCGGGCCGCTGCCGCTGGCGCCCTCCCGCCACGCTTGTCGCCCAGGCCTACTAGGAAATTCGGACGGGCGCTTTCCCGGGCTGCGGCGGCCAGCAACCCTCCCTGCGTTCGGTCCCCGGGTCGGCTAGAACTCTTCCAAGCCTCTTCGGCTAGCGAACCTCCCGGACAGTGAGAGTTTTCCAAAGTTAAAGGTCCCACAGCACCTTTTACCGGTGGGACCCGCAGACAAACGTGTGCCACGAGCGCCACCTACTGGGCAGGATAAGAAAAATAGAACCCAGAGATTTCACAGAAAAATCTTCCTAACTTTTGGATCCAATACCCAGGGAAATCTGTCTAAATGCGCAGACGCCAACAGAAGATAACGGATCACTCTCAAATAATTGAAAATATGGCCCAGTGAAAGGAACAAACCAATAGTTCAAATGAGATACAGGAGCTGAGACAATTAATACTGAATATACGAACAGAAATGGAAAATCTCTTCAAAAACGAAATCGATAAATTGAGGGAGGACATGAAGAAGACATGGGCTGAACATAAAGAAGAAATAGAAAAACTGAAAAAACAAATCGCAGAACTTATGGAAGTGAAGGACAAAGTAGAAAAGATAGAAAAAACAATGGATACCTACAACGATAGATTCAAAGAGACAGAAGATAGAATTAGTGATTTGGAGGATGGAAAATCTGAATTCCAAAAACAAACAGAAACTATCGGGAAAAGAATGGAAAAATTTGAACAGGGTATCAGGGAACTCAAGGACAATATGAACCGCACAAATATACATGTTGTGGGTGTCCCAGAAGGAGAAGAGAAGGGAAAAGGAGGAGAAAAACTAATGGAAGAAATTTTCACTGAAAATTTCCCAACTCTTATGAAAGACGTAAAATTACAGGTCCAAGAAGTGCAGTGCACCCCAAAGAGATTAGACCCAAATAGGCGTTCTCCAAGACACTTACTAGTTAGAATGTCAGAGGTCAAAGAGAAAGAGAGGATCTTGAAAGCAGCAAGAGAAAAACAATCCATCACATACAAGGGAAACCCAATAAGACTATGTGTAGATTTCTCAGCAGAAACCATGGAGGCTAGAAGACAGTGGGATGATATATTTAAATTGCTAAAAGAGAAAAACTGCCAACCAAGACTCCTATATCCAGCAAAATTGTCCTTCAAAAATGAGGGAGAAATTAAAACATTCTCAGACAAAAAGTCACTGAGAGAATTTGTGACGAAGAGACCAGCTCTGTAAGAAATACTAAAGGGAGCACTAGAGTCAGAACTGAAAAGACAGAAGCGAGAGGTATGGAGAAGAGTGTAGAAAGAAGGAAAGTCAGATATGATATATATAATACAAAAGGCAAAATGGTAGAGGAAAATATTATCCAAACAATAATAACACTAAATGTTAATGGACTGAATTCCCCAATCAAAAGACATAGAATGGCAGAATGGATTAAAAAACAGGATCCTTCTATATGCTGTCTACAGGAAACACATCTTAGACCCAAAGATAAACATAGGTTGAAAGTGAAAGGTTGGGAAAAGATATTTCATGCAAATAACAACCAGAAAATAGCAGGAGTGGCTATACTAATATCCAACAAATTAGACTTCAAATGTAAAACAGTTAAAAGAGACAAAGAAGGACACTATATACTAATAAAAGGAACAATTCAACAAGAAGACATAACAATCATAAATATTTACGCACCGAACCAGTATGCCCCAAAATACGTGAGGAATACACTGCAAACACTGAAAAAGGAAATAGACACAAATACCATAATAGTTGGAGACTTCAATTCCCCACTCCCATCAACGGACAGAATATCTAGACAGAGGATCAATAAAGAAATAGAGAATCTGAATATTACTATAAATGAGCTAGAGTTAACAGACATTTATAGGACATTAAATCCCACAACAGCAGGATACACTTTTTTCTCAAGTGCTCATGGATCATTCTCAAAGATAGACCATATGCTGGGTCACAAAGCAAGTCTTAACAAATTTAAAAAGATTGAAATCACACACAACACTTTATCGGATCATAAAGGAATGAAGTTGGAAATCAATAATAGGCGGAATGCCAGAAAATTCACAAATACCTGGAGGCTCAACAACACACTCTTAAACAACGAGTGGGTCAAAGAAGAAACTGCAAGAGAAATTAGTAAATACCTCGAGGCAAATGAAAATGAAAACAAAACATATCAAAACTTATGGGATGCAGCAAAGGCAGTGCTAAGAGGGAAATTTATTGCCCTAAATGCCTATATCAGAAAAGAAGAAAAGGCAAAAATGCAGGAATTAACTGTTCACTTGGAAGAACTGGAGAAAGAACAGCAAATTAATCCCAAAGCAAGCAAAAGGAAAGAAATAACAAAGATCAGAGCAGAAATAAATGAAATTGAAAACATGAAAACAATAGAGAAAATCAATAAGGCCAGAAGTTGGTTCTATGAGAAAATCAATAAGATTGATGGGCCCATAGCAAGATTGACAAAAAGAAGAAGAGAGAGGATGCAAATAAATAAGATCAGAAATGGAAGAGGAAACATAACTACTGACCTCACAGAAATAAAGGAGGTAATAACAGGATACTATGAACAACTTTACGCTAATAAATACAACAATTTAGATGAAATGGACGGGTTCCTGGAAAGACATGAACAACCAACTTTGACTTAAGAAGATATAGATGACCTCAACAAACCAATCACAAGTAAAGAAATTGAATTAGTCATTCAAAAGCTTCCTAAAAAGAAAAGTCCAGGACCAGATGGCTTCACATGTGAATTCTACCAAACGTTCCAGAAAGAATTAGTACCAATTCTCCTCAAACTCTTCAAAAAAATCGAAGTGGAGGGAAAACTACCTAATTCATTCTATGAAGCCAACATCACCCTCATACCAAAACCAGGCAAAGATATTACAAAAAAAGAAAACTACAGACCAATCTCTCTAATGAATACAGATGCAAAAATCCTCAATAAAATTCTAGCAAATCGTATCCAACAACACATTAAAAGAATTATACATCATGACCAAGTAGGATTCATCCCAGGTATGCAAGGATGGTTCAACATAAGAAAATCAATTAATGTAATACACCATATCAACAAATCAAAGCAGAAAAATCACATGATCATCTTAATTGATGCAGAGAAGGCATTTGACAAGATTCAACATCCTTTCCTGTTGAAAACACTTCAAAAGATAAGAATACAAGGAAACTTCTTTAAAATGATAGAGGGAATATATGAAAAACCCACAGCTAATATCATCCTCAATGGGGAAAAATTGAAAACTTTCCCCCTAAGATCAGGAACAAGACAAGGATGTCCACTATCACCACTATTATTCAACATTGTGTTGGAGGTTCTAGTCAGAGCAATTAGACAAGAAAAAGAAATACAAGGCATCAAAATTGGAAAGGAAGAAGTAAAACTATCACTGTTGCAGACGATATGATAATATATGTCGAAAACCCGGAAAAATCCACAACGAAACTACTAGAGCTAATAAAGGAGCACAGCAAAGTAGCAGGTTACAAGATCAACATTCAAAAATCTGTAGCATTTCTATACACTAGTAATGAACAAGCTGAGGGGGAAATCAAGAAACGAATCACATTTACAATTGCAACTAAAAGAATAAAATACCTAGAAATAAATTTAACCAAAGAGACAAAAAACGTATATAAAGAAAACTACAAAAAACTGTTAAAAGAAATCACAGACGACCTAATAGATGGAAGGGCATACCGTGTTCATGGATTGGAAGACTAAATATAGTTAAGATGTCAATCCTACCTAAATTGATTTACAGATTCAATGCAATACCAATCAAAATCCCAACAACTTATTTTTCAGAAATAGAAAAACCAATAAGCAAATTTATCTGGAAGGGCAGGTTGCCCCGAATTGCTAAAAACATCTTGAGGAAAACAAATGAAGCTGGAGGTCTAGCGATGCCGGACTTTGAGGCATATTATGAAGCCACAGTGGTCAAAACAGCATGGTATTGGCATAAAGATAGATATATCGATCAATGGAATCGAATAGAGTGCTCAGATATAGACCCTCTCATCTATGGACATTTGATCTTTGATAAGGCAGTCAAGCCAACTCACCTGGGACAGAACAGTCTCTTCAATAAATGGTGCCTAGAGAACTGGATATCCATATGCAAAAGAATGAAAGAAGACCCATCTCTCACACCCTATACAAAAGTTAACTCAAAATGGATCAAAGATCTAAACATTAAGTCTAAGACCATAAAAGAGTTAGAGGAAAATGTTGGGAGATATCTTATGGATCTTACAACTGGAGGAGGTTTTATGGACCTTAAACCTAAAGCAAGAACACTGAAGAAGGAAATAAATAAATGGGAGCTCCTCAAAATTAAACACTTTTCTGCATCAAAGAACTTCATCAAGAAAGTAGAAAGACAGCCTACACAATGGGAGACAATATTTGGAAATGATATATCAGATAAAGGTCTAGTATCCAGAATTTATAAAGAGATTGTTCATCTCAACAACAAAAAGACAGCCAACCCAATTACAAAATGGGAAAAAGACTTGAGCCAACACCTATCAGAAGAGGAAATACAAATGGCCAAAAGGCACATGAAGAGATGCTCAATGTCCCTGGCCATTAGAGAAATGCAAATCAAAACCACAATGAGATATCATCTCACACCCACCAGAATGGCCATTATCAACAAAACAGAAAATGACAAGTGCTGGAGAGGATGTGGAGAAAGAGGCACACTTATCCACTGTTGGTGGGAATGTCAAAGGGTGCAACCACTGTGGAAGGCAGTTTGGCGGTTCCTCAAAAACTGAATATAGAATTGCCATACGACCCAGCAATACCATTGCTGGGAATCTACTCAAAGGACTTAAGGGCAAAGACACAAACGGACATTTGCACACCAATGTTTATAGCAGCGTTATTTACAATTGCAAAGAGATGGAAACAGCCGAAATCTCCATCAACAGACGAGTGGCTAAACAAACTGTGGTATATACATACGATGGAATACTATGCAGCTTTAATACAGGATAAACTTATGAAGCATGTAATAACATGGATGGACCTAGAGGACATTATGCTGAGTGAGTCTAGCCAAAAACTAAAGGACAAATACTGTATGGTCCCACTGATGTGAACAGACATTGGAGAATAAATTTGGAATATGTCATTGGTAACAGAGTCCAGCAGGAGGTAGAAACAGGGTAAGATAATGGGGAATTGGAGTTGAAGGGATACAGACTGTGCAACAGGACTAGATACAAAAACTCAAAAATGGACAGCACAATAATACCTAATTGTAAAGTAATCTTGTTAAAACACTGAATGAAGCTGCATCTGAGGTATTGGTTTTTGTTTTGTTTTGTTTTGTTTTGTTTTGACTTTACTATTATTACTTTTATTTTCGTCGCTATATTAACATTCTATATCTTTTTCGGTTATGTTGCTAGTTCTTCTAAACCAATGCAAATGTACTAAAAATTGATGATCATGCATCTATGTGATGATGTTAAGAATTACTGATTGCATATGTAGAATGGTATGATTTCTAAATGTTGGGTTAATTTCTCTTTTTCCATTAATTAAAAAAAAAAGAGAGAGAAGGGGTAATTGGAGCTGAAGGGATACAGACTGTACAATGGGACTGGATATAAAAACTCAGAAATGGACAGCACAATACTACCCAATTGTAATGCAATTATGTTAAAACACTGAATGAAGCTGCATGTGAGGTATAGGGTATTTTTTTTTCTTTCTATTAATGTTTTAATTCTTATTCTGTTGTCTTTTTATTTCTTTTTCTAAATCGATGCAAATGTACTAAGAAATGATGAATATGCAACTATATGATGTTATTAAGAATTACTGATTGTACATGTAGAATGGAATGATTTCTAATTGTTTTGTTAATTCTTTTTTTAATTAATAAAAAAAAACATAAAAAAAAATAACATGCAGAGGGCCAGAAAATTCACAAACGTATATGGAAGCTAAACAATACAATCTGATACAGTTTGTCAAGAAAGAAATTACAAGAGAAATCAGTAAATATCTCAGGGCAAATGAAAATGAAAACACAACATATCAAAAATTATGAGATGCACCAAAGGCAGTGCTGAGAGGGAAATTCATTGCCATAAATGCTTGGAAGCACTTGAAAGAAATAGAGAAAGAACAGCAAACTAACCCCAAAGAAGACAAAAGGAAAGAAATAACGAAAATTAGAGCAGAAATAAACTAAACTGAGAACATGAAAACAATTGAGACAATCATCCAAACCACATTTTGGTTCTTTGAGAAATCAATAAAAATCAATGTACACTTAGCTAGGTTGACAATAAAAGAGAGAGAATAGAAATAAATAAAAATCAGAAATGGAAGAGGAGACATAACCATTGATTCTGCAGAAATAATGGAGGTAATAAGAGGATATTATGAGCAATTGTATGCTAATAAATGATAATGTAGATGAAATGGACAATTTCCTGGAAAGGCGTGAATAACCACTTTGATTCAAGAAGAAATTGATGACCTCAATAAACCAATCACAAATAAGGAGATTGAATAAGTCATCAAGAAGTTCCCCAAAAAAGAAAACTCCAGGACCAGGTGGCATCACATGTGAATTCTTGCTAACCAAGTGCCAAAGGAAACAAGCGACATGAACCCAATCAACAAAAATAATCTCAGAAGAGAGTGAAATCAACCATCAAAATAATCTTATCAGGATTATCAGGTGCCCAAAAACCAACAAAAACTTACAAGGCATATTAAGAAACAAGAAGATATGGCCAAACTAAATGATCAAATTATAAAGTGAAGGAAATACTGAATTTGGAACAACTAATTAAAGATGGTCAAACAAATTTCTTAAATTATTTCAGAGATGGTTTGAGATAAAGGTATTAAGAAGACACTAGGAATTCTTATTCTGTTGTCTTTTTATTTCTTTTTCTAAATCGATGCAAATGTACTAAGAAATGATGAATATGCAACTATGTGATGTTATTAAGAATTACTGATTGTACATGTAGATTGGAATGATTTCTAATTGTTTTGTTAATTCTTTTTTTAATTAATAAAAAAAAGAAGACACTAGGAAAGCATAAAGATAAACTTAAAAGATTACATAGAGAAGTACCAGACCGTATGGAAATGAAAGACACAATACGTGAAATTAAAAATATACTAGAGACACACAACAGAAGATTTGAAGAGGCAGAAGAGAGGATCTGCAAACTAGAGGACAGAACAATCAAACTCGAACACACAAAAGAATAAAAAGGGAAAATTTTAAATGTATCTCAGGGACATTACTGACAACACAAAGTGCACAAGTAAAACTATCAGTGTCACAAAAGAATAAGAGAAGGGTAAAGGACCAGGAAGAATATTTGTGGACATACTGGCTGAAAATTTGCCAAAATTTATAAAAGACATAAATATGCAAATCCAAAAAATCCAATGTATTTCAAATAGAATAAATCTGAATAGACCCACTCCAAGACATGTATTAATCAAACTGGTAAATGCCAAAGAGGAGAGAATAGTGAAAGCAGCAAGAGAAAAGTGATTCACCACACAGAAGGTGTTCTAGTTTGAAAGCTGCTGGAATGCAATATAACAGAAATGGAAAAGTTTTTAAAAAGGGGAATTTGATAAGCTGCAAGTTTACAGTCCTAAGGCTGTGAAAATATCCAAATTAAAGCAAAGCTATAGAAATATCCAATCTAAGGCATGCAAGGAAACATACCTTCAGGGTTTCTCTCTCAGCTAGAAAGGCACAGGATGAACATGGCAACATCTGCTAGCTTTCTCTTCAGTCTTCTGGCTTCATGAAGCCTCCCCAGGGGCACTTTCCTTCTTCAGCTCCAAGGTCTCTGGATATGTGGGCTCTAGTGGCTCTCATTGCTCTGTAGCTTTTTCCAAAATGGTTCCCTCTAGTAAGCAACCCCACCTTGAATGGGTGGAGACACATCTGCATGGAACCATGCAATAAAAAATTACCACCCACCATTGGGTGGGTCACATCTCCATGGGTACAATAAAAAAGCCCCCACCCAGAAATATTGAATGAGGATTAAAGACATGGCTTTTCTGGCATATGCGAATTTATACCAGCACATTCCAAAAAGACATATTCTTCCCAAATGCAAAACATATTCATTCCATAACAATATGAGAAAGACATAAACCATTTCAGTAGGAATACAAGTACAATACAAAGTCAGAAACAGGAAAAAATCTCATCAAAGTTAGTTACAGGCATGGTCTGCCTAAGACAAAATTCTCCTCTGGCTCTGGACCTGTAAAGCTCAGAACAAGTTATTTGCTGCCAATATACAAAAGAGGGACAGTCATAGGATTCATATTCCTATTTCCATAGGGAGAAATTGGAAGGAACACAGGGGTCACTGGACCCAAGCAGTTTTGAAAACCTGCAGGGCAAACTCCATTAGAATTCAAAGTCTGAGAGTCATTTATCTTTGAGGCTTTAGAAAATGGCAGTTCCACCCTTTCCAAGGGCCTATGCAGCAGTCCACGAATCTCTGAATGCAATCTTGGGGAACATTGGGGTGATCACCTTTTTCTCAACTCCACCCTTTTCATGCATCGGGGCCACACCCAAGCTCTCTGTCATCTCCTGGGCATTCACTCAACCTCTCCATGTGGTGGCAACCAGGCTTTCCCTAACAACCAAGGAAGATACTCCACCCTCTCCTAGGCCTGAGGTAGCACAACTCTTCCTGAGCATCCAGATGTGTTTTAGTTTGCTAGCTGCCAAGATGCAATATACCAGAAATGGAACGGCTTTAATAAGTTACAAGTTTACAGTTCTAAGGCTGAGGAAATGTCTCAATTAAAGCAAGTCTATAGAAGTGTCCAATATAAGGCATTCAAGGAAAGATGCCTTGGTTCCAGAAGGCCAATAATGTTCAGGGTCTCTCTCTCAGCTGGAAGGGCATGTTGTGAAGTTTCTCAGCTTTCTCACCCAGCTTCTTGTTTCATGGAGCTCCCCCAGGATCGTGGCTCTAAAAGGGGACTTTCTCTAAAATTTTCCTCTTTTAAAAGATTAATGGGTGGAGTCACAGCTATCTGATCAAAAGTTACCATCCACAACTAAGTGGGTCACATCTCCATGGGAATAACAAAATGCTTCCACCAGCAATATTGAATGAGGATTAAAGGACATAGTTTTTCTGAGATCCACCACAGATTCAAACCAGGATATTCCACACTTTGGACCCCCAAAAGAATGTTCTTTCCAAAAGCAAAATACATTCATTCCATCACAATATCAGAAAACTTTAGAACATTTCAGTAACAATCAAATGCAATACAAGGTTAAAACCAGTACAAAGTTGTTACAGGCATGGTCTGTCCTACAGCAAATTTCTCCTCTAGCTCTGGATTTGTAAAAACTCAAAAACAAGTTATCTGTTGCTAATATACAAAGGAGGAACAGTCATAAGCTACATATACCCATTTCCATAGGGAGAAATTGGAAGGAACACAGGGGTCACCAGACCCATATAGTTTCAAAAACATGCAGGGCAAACCCCAATAGATTTAAAAGACTAAGAGTCATTTATCTTTAGGACTTCAGAAAGTGGCAGCCCCACCCTTTCCAGAGGGGCCTATGCAGTGACCTACCTCTTTCTGAAGGCAACTTTGGGGGACATTGGTGAGGCCACCTTTTTCTCAGCTCCACCTCCTCCAAGAATTGGGGCTGCATCTGGGCTCTCTGCAATCTCTGGGGCCCATGCTTAACCCTTCAATGTGATGTAGCCAGGGTCTTCCCAGCCCCAAGAAAGGGCTCTACCCTCTCCAAGGCTTGAGGTAGAATGACTTTTCCACTGCAATGAGGTGGAAAGCCCATCCTCTGCCTTTGAGGCAAACTCACCCCCTCCATGTGCTTGGGTGGGTCCGCTCTCCTGGCCCAAGATTTCTTGACTTCAGACCTTAGTCTCCATTGTTCTGCTTCTGTGTCCGCGGCCGTCTCGTTCGGCTTCTGATCCCCGGCCGGCGAAGGGAACAGGAGGGGAGAAAGAGACAGGCGCAGGCAAACCGACTCGAGTGATAAACACGGGTTCGAGGCACGCAACGGTTGTGAGCACAGACCTTTACTGGAGTTAAGCTTGCATTCTCTGTTACAGGTTCCACGCGGGCCTAAGCACCCCGCGGGGAGACAACCTCTGTGCGGCCGTCAGGTATGGCTCCCTGTGGGTCGTCTCCACCCACCCTGTCCGGGTAACCTCTTATATACTGTGCCCAAACCCAATAGGTTAGTGCCACGTATACAGAGGTGATTGGAAGATAGGGTTGGTGGGCGCGTACGTCATACGCGGAAACAGGATGCGGGTGCCATCTTGACTCACTCGATGGGCGGGGGGAACTCTAGAGCAGGCTGCAGCGCGCCCACTAGGCCTGACCCGGGAGGCGGCTCTCCACATCTCCCCCTTTTTTATTATTTTTGGTCCGTAGACCCTTTCTTAGACCCAGTGTCTCCATTGATGAGTGAGCTCCCGTGAGCTTGATTAGCCCACTACTTGTTTTGGTGCTTTGGGGAGTCTGGACTAGGCTTGCTAGGCACCAACCAGAATGCCTCCTCATATAGAGACCGGAGAGCCCGTGAACTGGAAACCACGTGACTCCCTGCAGTGCTTCGCCTCGCAACTGGGCTAAGCGGGGCTCAGGAGAGCGGCAACCAGAGTCGAGGGTGTCACTAGATGTCTCTGTGCAATGGCCGGAGTCTAGTCTGGCCAGGACCGTGACTCTGCCTTAGAGATCATCCTAAGACCAAAATTATGACATCTGGTGCCGCCTTTTATACCCGGGACACAGCCATGGGCCTTGCCGCTGACCTTGCTTTCGAGCGTCCCGCCTTGAGTGGCCGTGACGGGCCACGCAGTGGGGGGGAGGACAGGGCTACGGTGCGGGTGTCGCCAGGGGCATCAGGGGCAAGTGACATAGCCAACATGGTGGTGACGCGTAGCTGTTGCTGCGTCTGGAACAAGCGTTCTAACAAACATTTAACAATGAGCAGAGTTACTAAGAGTCCCACTGCTAAAAGAATCCAAGTGGTCAACCTGGGCCAAGAGAACCATGAGGTGACTTGGTTCCACAGACTTTGTACAGTCTCGCCCAGTTTGGAAAGGTCGAAGGCAACGGGGGTTAACTTGATCTTCCCAAGCACTTTAAGGTCTGATTCCACCTGTTGGGAGAGCGGGGGGGTATTAAAACTGGTCCCCCTTCTAAACAATCGAAGGGTGACCGGCGTTTTCGTTGCCATCTCGTCAGTCGCCGCCGTCATCAGCAGAGTTGGAGGCCTGATCTGATGGTTCAGGTTGAAGGCTTGTTGGTTTTTTGGGCAACAGCTCCTTGGCCTCCTCGGGCGATGTCACGGTTCTCACCAGTCTTTCCGGAACCCACACTGGTTGACGTCCTGGTTCCTAGGGAAAAACACAAACAGAGCCTCTGGCCCAGCTGAGCACTGGGTCAGGGCCTTGCCACTGTCCCGACAGGACATCCTTCCATCGGACTAGACCTCTATGTGGAGGACTCGGAGTAGTGTGCTGAAGAGCAGGTGTCATTCCCTGTGCATTTTCATTCAAAAAATTATACGTAAACAAGGCTATGGACAGTTGAGCCTTTTGGGACAGGCCGTGGCCTATCCCCCCTTTTTGTTTTCTAAGCAAATCTTTGAGTGACCTGTGTGCTCTCTCAATGATCCCTTGCCCCTGAGGGTTATAAGGGATGCCATGCTTTAATTGGACTTCCATATTATCACAAAATTTTTGGAAGGTTCTACTGGTGTAAGCAGGTCCATTATCTGTCTTTAATATTTTTGGCTTACCCCACGCTGCCCAAGCGGCAAGGCAGTGTGCAATGACTTGGTGGACTTTTTCTCCTGATTCGGCAGAGGCAAATAAAACTTGAGAACAAGTATCCACTGACGCATGCAGGTATTTAATTTTACCATAGACTCCATGCAATTATTAATGGCTCTTAAATCATGTAACAATCTCCATCTGCCTGATTTTTTCTTTATGACAAAAATAGGGGTGTTCCAAGGTGATGTAGAGGGAATGATGTGGCCCTTTTTTAGCTGATCTGACACTAGAGTGTGTAATGCTGAGAGTTTTTCCTGTGATAAGGGCCACTGTAATTACCTAATTCGGCCACCAGAGGGAGCCCGTGGTGAGGGTTTTTGGCGAGATCACCAAAACCGTTCACCGGAAGCCGCCGCGTCCCTGCAGCAGGCGCTGGCGGGGCGGAAGGCTGCGTGGGTGAGACAGGGGGCCTCCCCCAATCGATCAGCGGAGGCGCGTCTGCACCCTCGGTCTCATCACCATCTGACTCTGAGTCAGAGGTGTCTGAACTAGCGCCAGACTCTGGCGGCTTACAAGTGGGCGGCTCACTTTCACAGGAGCCGTCCGCTAAAAGGGTCTTTAAGGGAGCTAACAAAGGTAAACTTCCGGACTGCCCCATGTTTGCAGTTGGCACTGTACTTTAATCACTCAGAGAGCTCTTCCGAGTCCCCGGGGCTACCTGAAAGCCCGCGGGCCTTAACTCTCATGTAATAAGAAGTACTCACCTTCTCGCGGTGATCAAGCGCGGGAAGTCCGCTGCGAACTCAAGAAGCACGTCCTCACCAGCTCGGGGAAAGGCAGCAAAAGGGTTCCCCGTACGGGCCACCACTTGTCCGCGGCCGTCTCGTTCGGCTTCTGATCCCCGGCCGGCGAAGGGAACAGGAGGGGAGAAAGAGACAGGCACAGGCAGACCGACTCGAGTGATAAACACGGGTTCGAGGCACGCAACGGTTGTGAGCACAGACCTTTACTGGAGTTAAGCTTGCATTCTCTGTTACAGGTTCCACGCGGGCCTAAGCACCCCGCGGGGAGACAACCTCTGTGCGGCCGTCAGGTACGGCTCCCTGTGGGTCGTCTCCACCCACCCTGTCCGGGTAACCTCTTATATACTGTGCCCAAACCCAATAGGTTAGTGCCACGTATACAGAGGTGATTGGAAGATAGGGTTGGTGGGCGCATACGTCATACGCGGAAACAGGATGCGGGCGCCATCTTGACTCACTCGATGGGCGGGGGGAACTCTAGAGCAGGCTGCAGCGCGCCCACTAGGCCTGACCCGGGAGGCGGCTCTCCACACTTCTGAAGTCATTTTACCTTCATTTTGTCCCTTTCCTAAATCTTTTACTCCATATTGGCAACAGTTACATTTATACAGGTCCCACAAGTCTCATTAACTTTCTATGTAGTAAGCAAGAATCATGCTTATCAGACAGGAGATGCCACAAATCCTTCCTGGATAACTCCATCTCCAATCATGGATTATTCTGAAATGAATGACTGGTTCCACATTTTGCTTGGTTAAATCCTCATATGGGACACTTTTCTCTGTGGTGTCCCATTCTGGAAGCCCTGAATTTTCCAGAACATCAACTTCTGTTTTCTTTGTACCCCAGAGTTCAGGTCTCAGCTTATGTCATTCCTGTCACATTTCACCATAAACTTCAAGGAGAAACCAGGTTGTGCTTTACACATTTAACTTGGAAATCTCTTCTGCTAAATATCTGAGTTCATGGCTCTTAAAATCTGCCCTCCATCCAAAGCCACTAGTCAATTTTGTCAGGTTATTTGTCATTATGAAACAAGGAACACCTTCCTTCCAGTTTGCAATAACACACACCTCATTTCTGTCTAGAGCCTTGTCAGAGGTATCCGTAGAGTCCACATTTCTACCAATTGTCTCTTCAAGTCATTCAAGGATTTCTCCATCAAGCTTCTCATAACTCCTACAGAATCATCCCCGTATACATTTAAAAGACGTTCCAACATGTTTGGTATTTGCAAACTACAACACCTCACTTCTCAGGTACCAAAATCTGTTCTAGTTTAAAAGCTGCTAGAATGTGATATACCAGGAATGGAATGGCTTTTAAAAGGGGGAATTTAATAAGTTGCAAGTTTATCATTCTAAGATGTGAAATGTCCAAATTAAAGTAAGGCTATAAAAATATTCAATCTAAGGCTTCCAAGGAAAGATACCTTGGTTCAAGAAAACCAATGATGTTTGCAAACATGGTAATATCTGCTAGCCTTCTTTCCAGGCTTCATATTTCAAAAAGCTCCCTCAAGGAAACGTGTGGCTTCCTGGGCCAGCTGGGAGCCTAGGATCGGTGGTTCCCCAAGCCGCAGTGGCTGATGATCGGAGCCCCTTCCACACACGTGGCTTCCCAGGCTGGCTGGGAGCCTCGGATCGGTGGTTCCCCAAGCCATGGTGGCCCTCCCACACGTGGAATCCTGGGCCGGCTGGGAGCCTCGGATCGGTGGTTCCCCAAGCCGCGGCGACCAGCGACTGGAGGCCCTCCCCCCACGCATGGCTTCCAGGCCCAGCTGGGAGCCTTGGATTGGCAGTTCTCCAAGCAGCAGCTGCCGGTGACCGCAGCCCATCCCACACACACGGCTTCCCAGGCCGGCTGGGAACCTTGGATCAGCAGTTCCCCAAGCCATGGCAGCTGGTGCCCCTCCCCCACAGACAACTTCCCGGAGGGAAAGGAAAGAGTCTCCAACGGTAGTAGAGACTGAGCCTAACCTAACACCAATAGTGGCATTAATGAACAACTTCTGACTACTAAAAATAGGCCTTCAGCTCAGGCGAAACTGATCAAGGCGGAAGTCGCCGATTGAGCTAACAGAAAAAGAGGAAAGGGGGTGAAACAGAGCCTTCTGTGGCTGTTTATACGGAGGCTTTGTTGCCTCTGGACTCAGCGCTGGGATTACACAGGTTGCAAATGCCCCAAAAGCAGAAACAGGCTGCTTTCAGGGCTCTCTACCACCTGAACCTTCCCCATGGGAGGGGTGAAATGCAACTCAGGTGGAATCCCTCTCTCAAGGAATTCAGATCCCAGGACTTCACAATTTGAAGCTATTAAAACCAACCTACAAACTTTCTTCTGTCTCCAATACACACCCAGCAGCGAGAGACTTCCAAAGCTAAAGGAGCCACAACATCTTTTGCTGGTGGAACCCGCAGACAGACAAGCACCACATACTGGGCAGGATAAAAAAAAAACAGAGCCCAAAGACTACACAGGAAACCCTTTCAACCTGCTGGGTCCCACACTCAGGGAAATCTGATTAAATGCGCAGACGCCAGCAAAAAATAACAAATCACACCAGGAAAATTGAAGATATGGCCCAGTCAAAGGAACAAACCAATAGCTCAAATCAGATACAGGAGCTGAGACAACTAATTCTCAGCAATTAGTTTCTGAGAAACTAAATGGAAAACCTCATCAAAAACGAAATCAATAAATTGAGGGAGGACAAGAAGAAGGCATGGGATCAACAAAAAGAAGAAATGGAAAGTCTGAAAAAACAAATCACAGAACTTATGGAAGTGAAGGATAAAGTAGAAAAGATGGAAAAAACAACGGATACTACAATGATAGATTTAAAGAGACAGAAGATAGAATTAGTGATTTGGAGGATGGAACATCTGAATTCCAAAAAGAAACAGAAAATAACGGGAAAAGAATGGAAAAATTTGAACAGGGTATCAGGGAACTCAAGGACAATATGAACCGCACAAATATACGTGTTGTGGGTGTCCCAGAAGGAGAAGAAAAGGGAAAAGGAGGAGAAAAACTAATGAAAGAAATTATCACTGAAAATTTCCCAACTTTTATGAAAGACCTAAAATTACAGATCCAAGAAGTGCAGCGCACCCCAAAGAGAATAGACCCAAATAGGTGTTCTCCAAGACACTTACCAGTTAGAATGTCAGAGGTCAAAGAGAAAGAGAGGATCTTGAAAGCAGCAAGAGAAAAACAATCCATCACACACAAGGGAAACCCAATAAGACTATGTGTAGATTTCTCAGCAGAAACCATGGAAGCTACAAGACAGTGGGATGATATATTTAAATTACTAAAAGAGAAAAACTGCCAACCAAGACTCCTATATCCAGCAAAATTGTCCTTCAAAAATGAGGGAGAAATTAAAACATTTTCAGACAAAAAGTCACTGAGAGAATTTGTGACCAAGAGACCAGCTCTGCAAGAAATCCTACAGGGAGCACTAGAGTCAGATACAAAAACACAGAAGAGAGAGGTATGGAGAAGAGTGTAGAAAGAAGGAAAATCAGATGTGATATATATAATACAAAAGGCAAAATGGTAGAAGAAAGTATTACCCAAGCAGTAATAACACTAAATATTAATGGACTGAATTTCCCAATCAAAAGACATAGATTGGCAGAATGGATTAAAAAACAGGATCCTTCTATATGCTGTCCACAGGAAACACATCTTAGACCCAAAGATAAACATAGGTTGAAAGTGAAAGGTTGGGAAAAGATATTTCATGCAAATAACAACCAGAAAAGAGCAGGAGTGGCTATACTAATATCCAACAAATTAGACTTCAAATGTAAAACAGTTAAAAGAGACAAAGAAGGACACTATCTACTAATAAAAGGAACAATTAAACAAGAAGACATAACAATCATAAATATTTATGCAGCGAATCAGAATGCCCCAAAATACCTGAGGAATACACTGAAATCACTGAAAAGGGAAATAGACACATATACCATAATAGTTGGAGACTTCAATTCACCACTCTCATCAACGGACAGAACATCTAGACAGAGGATCAATAAAGAAACAGAGAATGTGAATATTACAATAAATGAGCTAGACTTAACAGACATTTATAGGACATTACACCCCAGAAGAGCAGGATACACCTTTTTCTCAAGTGCTCATGGATCATTCTCAAAGATAGACCATATGCTGGGTCACAAAGAAAGTCTCAACAAATTTAAAAAGATTGAAATCATACACAGCACTTTCTCGGATCATAAAGGAATGAAGTTGGAAATCAATAATCGGCAGAGTGCCAGAAAATTCACAAATACGTGGAGGTTCAACAATACACCCTTAAAAAACCAGTGGGTCAAGGAAGAAATTACAAGAAAAATTAGTAAATATCTCGAGGCGAATGAAAATGAAAACAAAACATATCAAAACCTATGGGATGCAGCAAAGGCAGTGCTAAGAGGGAAATTTATTGCCCTAAATGCCTCTATCAGAAAAGAAGAAAACGCAAAAATTTAGGAATTAACTGTCCACTTGGAAGAACTGGGGAAAGAATAGCAAACTAACCCCAAAGCAAGCAAAAGGATAGAAATAACAATGATTAGAGCAGAAATAAATGAAATTGAGAACATGAAAACAATAGAAAAAATCAATACGACCAGAAGTTGGTTTTATGAGAAAATCAATAAATCGATGGGCCCTTAGCAAGATTCACAAAAAGAAGACGAGAGAGGATGCAAATAAATAAGATCAGAAATGGAAGAGGAGACATAACTACTGACCTCACAGAAATAAAGGAGGTAATAACAGGATACTATGAACAACTTTACACTAATAAATACAACAACGTAGATGAAATGGACAAGTTCCTAGAAAGGCATGAACAACCAACTTTGACTCAAGAAGAAATAGACGACCTCAACAAACCAATCACAAGTAAAGAAATTGAATCAGTCATTCAAAATCTTCCCAAAAAGAAAAGTCCAGGACCAGATGGCTTCACATGTGAGTTCTACCAAATATTCCAGAAAGAATTAGTACCAACTCTGCTCAAATTCTTCAAAAAAATCGAAGTGGAGGGAAAGCTACCTAATTCATTCTATGAAGCCATCATCACCCTCATACCAAAACCAGGCAAAGATATTACAAAAAAAGAAAACTACAGACCAATCTCTCTAATGAATATAGATGCAAAAATCCTCAACAAAATTCTAGCAAATCGAATCCAGCAACACATTAAAAGAATTATACATCATGACCAAGTAGGATTCATCCCAGGTATGCAAGGAAGGTTCAACATAGGAAAATCAATTAATGTAATACACCATATCAACAAATCAAAGCAGAAAAATCACATGATCATCTCAATTGATGCAGAGAAGGCATTTGACAAGATTCAACATCCTTTCCTGTTGAAACACTTCAAAGGATATGAATACAAGGGAACTTCCTTAAAATGATAGAGGGAATATATGAAAAACCCACAGCTAATATCATCCTCAATGGGGAAAAATTGAAAACTTTCCCCCTAAGATCAGGAACAAGACAAGGATGTCCACTATCACCACTATTATTCAACATCGTGTTGGAGGCTCTAGCCAGAGCAATTAGACAAGAAAAAGAAATACAAGGCATCAAAATTGGAAAGGAAGAAGTAAAACTATCACTGTTTGCAGATGATATGATACTATACGTCGAAAACCCAGAAAAATCCACAGCAAAACTACTAGAGCTAATAAAGGAGCACAGCAAAGTAGCAGGTTACAAGATCAACATTCAAAAATCTGTAGTGTTTCTATACACTAGCAATGAACAAGCTGAGGGGGGAATCAAGAAACGAATTCCATTTACAATTGCAACTAAAAGAATAAAGTACTTAGGAATAAATTTAACTAAAGAGACAAAAGACCTATACAAAGAAAACTACAAAAAACTGTTAAAAGAAATCACAGAAGACCTAAATAGATGGAAGGGCATACCGTGTTCATGGATTGGAAGACTAAATATAGTTAAGATGTCAATCCTACCTAAATTGATTTACAGATTCAATGCAATACCAATCAAAATTCCAACAACTTATTTTTCAGAAATAGAAAAACCAATAAGCAAATTTATCTGGAAGGGCAGGGTGCCCTGAATTGCTAAAAGTATCTTGAGGGAAAAAACCAACCTGGAGGTCTCATGCTGCCTGACTTTAAGGCATGTTATGAAGCCACAGTGGTCAAAACAGCATGGTATTGGCATAAAGATAAATATATTGACCAATGGAATCGAATAGAGTGCTCAGATATAGACCCTCTCATCTATCGACATTTGATCTTTGATAAGGCAGTCAAGCCAATTCATCTGTGACAGAACAGTCTCTTCAATAAATGGTGCCTAGAGAACTGGATATCCATATGCAAAAGAATGAAAGAGGACCCCTATCTCACACCCTATACAAAAGTTAACTTAAAATGGATCAAAGATCTAAACATTCGGTCTAAGACCATAAAACAGTTAGAGGAAAATGTAGGGAGATATCTTATGAATCTTACAATTGGAGTTGGTTTTATGGACCTTAAACCTAAAGCAAGAGCATTGAAGAAAGAAAGAAAGAAATGGGAGCTTCTCAAAATTAAACACTATTGTGCATCAAAGAACTTCATTAAGAAATTAGAAAGACAGCCTACACAATGGGAGACAATATTTGGAAATGACATATCAGGTAAAGGTCTAGTATCCAGGATTTATAAAGAGATTGTTCAACTCAACAACAAAAAGACAGCCAACCCAATTACAAAATGGTAAAAAGACTTGAACAGACACCTCTCAGAAGAGGAAATACAAGTAGCCAAAAGGCACATGAAAAGATACTCAATGTCCCTGGCCATTAGAGAAATGCAAATCAAAACCACAATGAGATATCATCTCACACCCACCAGAATGGCCATTATCAACAAAACAGAAAAAGACAAGTGCTGGAGAGGATGCGGAGAAAGAGACACACTTATCCACTGTTGGTGGGAATGTCAAATGGTGCAACCACTGTGGAAGGCAGTTTGGCGGTTCCTCAAAAAACTGAATATAGAATTGCCATACCACCCAGCAATACCATTGCTAGGTATCTACTCAAAGGACTTAAGGGCAAAGACACAAACGGACATTTGCACACCAATGTTTATAGCAGCATTATTTACAATTGCAAAGAGATGGAAACAGCCAAAATGTCCATCAACAGACGAGTGGCTAAACAAACTGTGGTATATACATACGATGGAATATTTTGCAGCTTTAAGACAGAATAAACGTATGAAGCATGTAATAACATGGATGGACCTAGAGAACATTATGCTGAGTGAGACTAGCCAAAAACTAAAGGACAAATACTGTATGGTCCCACTGATGTGAACCGACATTAGAGAATAAACTTGGAATACGTCATTGGTAACAGAGACCATCAGGAGTTAGAAATAGGGTAAGATAATGGGTAATTGGAGCTGAAGGGATACGGACTGTGCAACAGGACCAGATACAAAAACTCAAAAATGAACAGCACAATACTACCTAATTGCAATGTAATTATGTTAAAACACTGAATGAAGCTGCATCTGAGCTATAGTTTTTGTTTGTTTGTTTGTTCTGTTTTTTATATATATATTTTTGTATTTTGTATTTTTATTTTTTCTGTATATTTGTATTTTATTTCTTTTTCTGTTGTCTTGCTATTTCTTTTTCTAAATCGATGCAAATGTAGTAAGAAATTATGATCATACATCTATGTGATGATATTAAGAATTACTGATTGCATATGTAGAATAGAATGATTTCTAAATGTTGTGTTAATTAATTTTTTTAATTAATAAAAAAGAAGTAGTTTTCTAGATTTTTCACCCAAAGGGCAAACAGTGAAATAATTAAATACATTTTGACTTCCTCAAAACCAAATACTTCTGTGCTTTAAAGGACTTTGTCAAAAGAGTGATTCAATGGGAGAAAATATTTGGAAAGTGCATATATGATAAAGTTTGTTATGCAAAATATATATATTATATATCATCACAACTCATCAATTAAAAAGTGAACATACCACTTAGAAAATAGGCAAAAGACATGATGGACATTTTTCCAAAGAAAGACTATAGGTGGCTAAAGAGCACATGAAAAGGTGCTTAGCTTCACTAGCTATTAGGGAAATTCAAGTCAAACCTTGAATTTTGATATGAGATATCTTCTCTCCTCAACTAGAATGGTCACTATTAAACACGCAAGAAACTACAAGTGTTGGGAGGGAATGGTGAAAAGGGAACGTTTATTCACTGCTGGTGGGAATGCAAAATGGTACAGCCACTATGGAGATTGATTTGGTGGTTCTTCTGGAAGCTAAGTATAGGGTTGCCTTTTGATCCAGCAATCCTGCTACTCAAGATATTCCTAGAAGATTTCAAAACAGGGACACAGACATTTGCAAACTGATGTGCAAAGCAGCATTAGTCACAATTCATAAAAGGTGGAAACAACCTGTGTCGATCAACACATGAATGTATAAACAAAACATGGCATATACATATGATGGAATCCTTTTCTGCTAAAAAGGAATGAAATATTGAATCACACGACAACATGAATGAACATTGAACCCATTACATTAAGTGAAATAAGTTAAGACAAAGGAACAAATACTGTATGATCTCATTGATATGAACTGACTATAATATTTAAACTTATAGACATAAAATAAAGAATATAGATTACCAGGATATAGAATGAGGCTAAAGAATGGGGAGTGTTTGCTTAATATGTGCAGAATATTTAACTAGGTTGAACTTAATTGTTTGCAAATGGGTACAGGTGATGGTAGTACATTATTGTGAGAATAATCAATAGTTCTGAATGGTGTGTGAATGTGGTGAAAGGAGAAGTTTAAAGTCAACTATGTCACTAGAAAGAAATTTGGAGGCTAACACATGGGAATGTATAACACTGTGAATCCTGTGGTGGATTATGACTGTGATTAGCTGTACAAATACAAAATATATGTATTAAGAAGTTCTTTCATTAACTATATCAAATGTACAACATTATTACAATGGATTAATAATAGAGGAGTATATGGGGAAATTGTTCCTATTACAAACTTTGGACTAGAGTTGAGTAATATTTTAACATTCTTTCATCAACTGTAACAAATGTACAACACTAATATTATGGGTTAATGTGTTAGTTAGATTCAGTTGTCAACTTGGCCAGGTGAGCATACCTAGTTCTGTTGCTGCAGACACAAGCCAATGGTATGTGAACCTCACCTGTTGCTAATTACATCTGCAGTCAGCTAGGAGGTGTGTCTGCTGCAATGAGTGACATTTGACTTAATTGGCTGGTGCAACGTAGCAATGCTAAGCAGCTCAGCATTCCTCATCTCAGCACTTGCAGCTCAGCCCAGGCCTTTGGAGATGCAGAAAGAAGTCACCCCAGGGAAAGTTGTTGGAACCCAGGGGCCTGGAGAGAAGACCAGCAGAGACCATCTCGTGCCTTCCACATAAGAAAGAACCTCAGTGGAAAGTTAGCTGCCTTTCCTCTGAAGAACCAACAAAATAAATCACCTTTTATTAAAAGCCAATCCATCTGTGCTGTGTTGCATTCCAGCAGCTAGCAAACTAGAGCACTTAACAATAGGGAAATAAAAGGTATTGAAGGATTTTGGTTTTAGGTTTTATTCATATTTCTTTTAAGGGTGAAGAAAATGTTCTGAAATTGGTCATGGTGATTTATGCACAACTATGTGATGATACTGTGAGCCATTGACTTTATACTTTGGATGGTTTTAATGGTGTGTGAATATACCTCAAAACTGCAAAGCAAAATGAGGGATAGTTTAAAATATTCACTGATTAGCAGAAACTGAGTGATTTCGTTAAAAAAAATGACTATCCCTAAAGAAATACTATAGGAATTTCTGCAGGCTGAAAGAAAATACAGGAGAGTGAGGCTTGGTAGAAAATGTAGAAATGAGGATAAATAGTAAGAGTAACTGAAAGGATAAAAAGAGAGACAAAAAAAAGCTGTGACCTATAAAAGCCAAAGGATAAAATGGATAAAGTATGTATTACATTTACAGTAATAAAAATGAATGTTAATAGACTAAACTCTCCAATATAAAGACACAGAATGCCAAGATGGGTAAAAACAAATATGATCCATTTACATACTGTCCAGAAGAGGTTTACCTTAAACCCAAGGATAAAAATAGTTTGAAAGTTAAAGGTTGGAAGTAAATATTCCTCACAAACTGTAAACAAAAAAAGAGCTGAGATAGCTATATTAATATTGGACAAAACAGATTTTAAATAAAAAATGTTGTAAGAAACAAGGAAGATCATTATATTAAGAAAAGGGACAATCCACCAAGAAGTAGTAAAATCACAAATATTTATACACTTAACCAGGGTGCTACAAAATACATGATGAAAACACTGGCAAAGCTGAAGAGAGAAAGAAATGTCTCAAAAATAGTAGTTGGAGACTTCAATACACCACTTTCATCGATAGATAGAATATATAGAAAGTATCAATCAAGAAGAAAAAGAACTTGAATAAAACAAAAACTAGAACTAGACACAATAGACATTGACAGAACATTACTTTTCCACCCAAAACAGCAGAATAGAAATTCTTCTCAAATGCCCATGGATCATTCTCCAGTATAAGGCACATGTTGGGTCATAAAGCAAGTCTCAGTAAATTTAGAAAGATTGAAATTACACAAAACACTCTCTCTGATCCTAATTGAATGAAGGTGGAAATCAATAACAGGCAGAGAACAGGAAAATACATAAACATATTGAAGTTAAACAATATACATTTAAGTAATCAATGGGAAAAAGGAGAAACTGCAAGAGAAATTAGTAAATATCTTGAGACAAATGAAATAAAGAGCACAACATATAAAAATTTATGGAATGTAGAGAACGCAAATGCTGAGAGAGAAATTTATAGCTCAAAATGCCAACACTAAAATTGAAGAAAAAGCTAAAATCAGACCTGACAACACATCTGGAGGAACTGTTAAAATAACAGCAAACTAATCTCAAAGCAAGCAGAAGAAGATGATAGAAAGATTAGACCAGATATATATGAAATTGAGAAAAAACACTAGAGAGAACGACCAAAAATTGGTTCTTTGAGAATATCAATATAATAGACAAACTGTTAGCTAGACTGACAAGAGAGAGAATACTAAAATGAATCAAGTAGGAAATGAAAGGGAAGATATTATTACTGATACCACTAAATAAAAAAAAAACTAAGAAGATACCATGAATGTCAATATGCCAATGAATTTGACACCTTAGATAAAATGTACACTTTCTAGAAACACATGAAGAACGTACACCTTCTATAAAAGAAATGGAAGACCTCATCAAACATTTCACAAGCAAAGATATTGAATTAGTCATCAAAATCCTTCCCTAAAAAGAAAATTCCAGAATTTCATGGTTTCAAGGGTGAAATCTACCCATCATTCTAAGGAGAATTAAGCCAAACCCTGCTCAAACTCTACCAAAACATTGACTAACTCATTATTTGAAGCTCATATCACCCTCATACCAATGACAGAGGAAGATATTACAAGAAAAGAAAATTACAGACCAATCTTTCCAATGAATATAGACGTAAAACTTTCAACAAAGTACTTGAGACGTGAATCCAACAGCACAGTAAAAGAATCACATATCAAGATCACGTGGGGTTTATTCCAGGTATGCAGGGTTGGTATAACACAAGAATATCAATTAATACAATACACCTAATTAACAAATCAAAGGGAGAAACCGCAGAATCATCTAGATTGCTGCAGAAAAAAAAATTGAGAAAAACCAACAACTTTCTTTAGAAATGGAATACAGGACTAAAGGAAAATTTTTCAACATGGTTAAGGGCATATATGTAAAGCTCACAGCTAACATCATACTATATGGTGGAAGACTGAAAGCTTTCCCTTTAAGATCAGAAACAAGGATGTCCAATGTCAACCACTCTTATTCAACATTGTGCTGGAAGTATTAAAGCAAAAAGGCAAGAAAAAGAAAAGGAATCCAAATAGTATAGGAAGGAGTAAAACTTTCTCTATTTACAGATGACAAGATCCTATATTTAGAAAGTACTGAAAAATCTATGACAACACTGCTAGAGCTAATAAACAAGTTGAGGAAAACAGCTTGGTACAAGATCAACAGACAAAAGTCAGCAGTCATTTTATGTGCTACTATGAAGACCCTTAGGAGCAAATCAATAAAAGGCTTCCATTTAAAATAGCAAACAAAGGAACCAAATATCTAAGAACAAATTTATCCAAGGATTTAAATGACCTCTATTCAGAAAATTAAAAACATTACTAAAAGAAATAAAAGAAACACTAAATAAAAGGAAGAGCATTTCATCTTAACATATTGGAAGATTGAATATAATGAAGATGTCAATTATCCCCAAATTGATTTACAGAATCAATGCAATTCCAATCAAAATTCCAATGGCCTACCTTGGAGAAATGGAAAACTCAATGTCAAATTAATTTGAAAGGGCAAGGGGTGCTGAATAGACAAAAATGTCTTGAAAAAGATGAACAAAGTTGGAGGGAGGTGTCATATTTCCTGACATTAAAGCATATTACAAAGCTACAGTGGTCAAAACAGAATGGTACTGACATAAAGATACACATATTAATCAATGGAACCAAATTGAGAGTTTAGAAATAGACCCAAACATTTATGGTTAATTAATTTTGACAGGGTACCAAGTCCACCTAACTGAGACATCACAGTCTTTTCAGAAAATAGGGTGGGAGAACTGGATAACCATATCCAAAAGAATGAAAGATGACACCTATCACACCTTATACAAAAATTAATTCAGAATGGGTCAAAGACCCAACTATAAGAGACAGGGTCATTAAGCTACTGAGAAAATGTAGAGAAGCCTCTTCAAGTTCTTGTGGTAGTCAGAGGTATCTCAGAATTTCTTTTCAAAGCATAAGCAATGAAAGAAAAATACATAAATAGAAACCTCCTCAAAATTGAATACATTTGTGCTTAAAGAACTTTGTAAAGAAAATTAAAATGCAGCTTATTTAATGGGAGAAAATATGTGGAAACCACATATTCAATAGAGACTTAATATCCAGAATATATAAACAAATCCTACAACTAAACAGTAAAAAGAGCCAGATTTTAAAATGAGCAAAAGACTTGAATAGATATCTTTAAAAAGAGGAAGTACAAATAGCTAAAATACACATGGAAAGGTGCTCAATATAACCAGCTATCAGGGGAATGCAAATTGAAACCACAATGAGATAGTATTTACATCTATTATCATGGCCATTATAAAAAAAAGAGAAAGCTACAAGTGTGGGAAAGGATGTGGAGAAATAGGAACACTTATTCACTGCTGGTGATTATGTAAAATGGTGCTTTCACTGTGGAAGACAGTTTGACCATTTTCAGGAAGCTAAGTATAGAATTGCTATGTGATGCAGCAATCTCATTGTTAGAAATTTTTCCAGAAAACCTGAAAAAGGAGACTCAAACATACATTTGCACTGTGATGTTTCATAGCAACATTACTCACAATTGCCCAAAGATAGAAGCATCCCAAGTGTCCATAAACTGATGAATGTATAAAAAAAAGTGTCATATACATGCAATGGAATATTATTCAGCAATAAGGAGGTATAAAGTCATGAAGTATGCAACAACATGGATGAAACTTGAGGACATTATGTTGAGAAATGTCAGATGCAAAAGGAGAATTTTTGTATGTTCTCACTAATAAAAGCAAATTATAATTAATAAATAAACGAAGAGCTAAAATCTAGTGCACAGAGTAGGCAGGGCAAGCTGGCAGCATAAGGAGGTGTTGAATTTAGTTAGGCCTCTAGAGCAACTGGCAAATAGGAATAGTCTGGAACAACTGCTTGGGGACATCTGTTACCAGGCATATACCATACACCATGGAATAGGTGGAAGGTACAAGATCATAGTGCAGAAATATGAATAAAGGCCTCCAAACTGCAGAGGCTGGTGTCCCACCACCACTGGAATGGCAGGCTGTGTTGGAGGCACTTCCATGTGGGAAAAAGAAGGAGTTTCTACTATAAGCAAGGTAAAGAAGCTCAATGAAGCTCCAATTGTGGCTTTTAAAATTTTATTGACAAATATTCACACACATACAGTCCATATATGGTGTGCAATCAATGACTCACAATATCATCACATAGTTGTGAATTCATCACCATGATAATTTTTAGAACATTTGTATCAGATGAGAAAAAGAAATAAGAAGAAAAAAGAAAACACTCATACATCCCATACCCCTTACCCTTCTCTCTCATTGACCACTAGTATTACAATCTACCCAATTTATTTTACCCCTTATCCCACTATTATTTGTTTATTTTATCCACAGTTTTTCAGTTATCTGTGCATATCCTGGATAAAATGAGCATCAGACACAAGGCCTTTATAGTCACAGTCACATTCTAAAAGCTATATCATTATACAATTATCTTCAAGAATCAAAGTTACTGGAACACAGTACATCCCTTCAGTCACTCCAATACACCATAAAGAACAAAAATATATCTATATAATGAATAAGAATAACCTGTAGGATAAATGCTTGACTCTGCTTGAAATCTCTTAGCCACTGAAACTTTACTTTCTCTCATTTTTCTCTTCCCACTTTTGGTCAATAAGGCCAGATACAAACTCAACCCAGAGTTCTGTCCCAAATTGCCAGAGAGATTTACACCCCTGGGGGTCTTGTCCAATTTGTGGGGTATGGGTAGTGATTTCACCTGCTGAGCTGGCTTAGAGTGAGAGGCCACATCTGTGCAACAAATAGGTACTTGGGGAGTGACATTTGGGCATTATGATAAGTAAGCTTAACCTATCCTTTGCAAGAATAAGTTTCATAGGAGCAAACCTCAAGATTAAAGGTTCAACCTTTTGATATGTTATCCCCCTGTTTGCAAGAATATCAGGAATTGTCCGAATGGAGAAGTTGAATATTAACTCCTTTCTCCCCAGTCCCCTAAAGGAACTTTGCAAGTACTTCTTTAGTCACTGCCCAAATTGCTCTGGGATATATTGGGGCATCACACTAACCTAGACAAACCAATAAGATCTCAAGCCCTATCCAAGACACCATGTATTTATGGTGTTCAACTAAACTGACCATGCAAGTTAATTAGGTTATGTGCTACCCAAAATATAAAATTTGCACCAAATAAACATCTCTCCCTTTGCTCTCACACAGAAGTTGAAGTTTTACAGTACGGACCATATCACCCTTTACTACATATAGACCTGTATTCTGGTCTACCCCAGTCCTATCCAGATCAGCTTCATTCATATCTGTAGTAGAAGTCTGATTCATTTTTCAAATTTTTAAATAGTTCCTTAATGGGGTACTGCTGACTTTCATAGATTCATATTTCTAACTCTGAGTCACAGGTGTCACATAAGTACTGGAAATTTCTGGGAATGACCAGGTTATGTACAAACAACTCAGTATCTCAGAATTTAGAAATAACAGTTATAACCCCTGAATATATGTGACTTCTGTAAGTGCTTACAATCTAGTACCCTTTACAATAAGGCCACAACATGATAACCTATGCTCTTGACTTCAGTTCACCAAGTTTTTTTTATTAATTAAAAAAAATTAACTAACACATCATTTAGAAATCATTCCATTCTACATATGCAATCAGTAATTCTTAATATCATCACATAGATGTATGATCATCATTTCTTAGTACATATGCATCGATTTAGAAAAAGAAATAGCAAGACAACAGAAAAAGAAATAAAATGATAATATAGAGAAAAAATAAAAATACAAAAATATATAAGAAAAAAAACAACTATAGCTCAGATGCAGCTTCATTCAGTGTTTTAACATAATTACATTACAATTAGGTAATATTGTGCTGTACATTTTTTTTTTTTTAGAAATCATACCATTCTACATATGCAATCAGTAATTCTTAACATCATCACATAGATGCATGATCGTCGTTTCTTAGTACATTTGCATTGGTTTAGAAGAACTAGCAATATAACAGAAAAAGATATAGAATGTTAATATAGAGAAAAAAATAAAACTAATAATAGTAAGAACAAAACAAAACAAAACAAAAACCTATAGCTCGGATGCAGCTTCATTCAGTGTTTTAACATGATTACTTTAAAATTAGGTATTATTGTGCTGTCCATTTTTGAGTTTTTGTATCTAGTCCTATTGAACAGTCTGTATCCCATCAGCTCCAATTACCCATTATCTTACCCTGTTTCTAACTCCTGCTGAACTCTGTTACCAATCACATATTCCAAGTTTATTCTCGAGTGTCGAGTCACATCATTGGGACCATATACAGTATTTGTCTTTTAGTTTTTGGCTAGAATAACTCAGCATAATGTTCTGTAGGTCCATCCATGTTATCACATGCTTCATAAGTTTATCCTGCCTTAAAGCTGCATAATATTCCATCGTATGTATATACCATAGTTTGTTAAGCCACTCGTCTGTTGATGGACATTTTGGCTGTTTCCATCTCTTTGCAATTGTAAATAACACTGTTGTAAACATTGGTGTACAAATGTCCGTTTGAGTTTTTGCCCTTAATTCCTTTGAGTAGATTCCCAGAAATGGTATTGCTGGGTCGTATGGCAATTCTATATTCAGCTTTTTGAGGAACCGCCAAACTGCCTTCCACAGTGGTTGCACCATTTGACATTCCCACCAACAGTGGATAAGTGTGCCTCTTTCTCCACATCCTCTTCAGCAATTGGCATTTTCTGTTTTGTTGATAATGGCCATTCTGGTGGGTGTGAGATGATAGCTTATTGTGGTTTTGATTTGCATTTCTCTAATGGCCAGGGACATTGAGCATCTCTTCCTGTGTTTTTTGGCCATTTGTATTTCCTCTTCTGAGAGGTGTTGGCTCAAGTCTTTTTCCCATTTTGTAATTGGGTTGGCTGTCTTTTTGTTGTTGAGTTGAACAATCTCATTATAAATTCTGGATACTAGACCTTTATCTGATATGTCGTTTCCAAATATTGATTCCCATTCAGTAGGCTGTCTTTCTACTTTCTTGATGAAGTTCTTTGATGCACAAAAGTGTTTAATTTTGAGAAGTTCCCATTTATTTATTTCCTTCTTCAGTGCTCTTGCTTTAGGTTTAAGGTCCATAAAACTGCCTCCAATTGTAAGATTCATAAGATATCTTCCTACATTTTCCTCTAACTGTTCTATGGTCTTAGACCTAATGTTTAGATCTTTGATCCATTTTGAGTTAACTTTTGTGTAGGGTGTGAGATATGGGTCTTCTTTCATTCTTTTGTTTATGGATATTCAGTTCTCTAGGTACCATTTGTTGAAGAGACTGTTCTGTCCCAGGTGAGTTGGCTTGACTGCCTTATCAAAGATCAAATGTCCATAAATGAGAGGGCCTATATCTGAGCACTCTATTCGATTCCATTGGTCGATATATCTATCTTTATGCCAATACCATGCTGTTTTGACCACTGTGACTTCATAATATGCCTTAAAGTCAGGCAGTGCAAGACCTACAACATCGTTTTTTTTCTTCAAGATGTTTTTAGCAATTCGGGGCACCCTGCCCTTTCATATAAATTTGCTTATTGGTTTTTCTATTTCTGAAAAATAAGTTGTTGGGATTTTGATTGGTATTGCATTGAATCTGTAAATCAATTTAGGTAGGATTGACATCTTAGCTATATTTAGTCTTCCAATCCATGAACACAGTATGCCCATCCATCTAATTAGGTCTTCTGTGATTTCTTTTAGCAGTTTTTTGTAGTTTTCATTATATAGGTTTTTTGTCTCTTTAGTTAAATTTATTCCTAGGTATTTTATTCTTTTAGCTGCAATTGTAAATGGGATTCGCTTCTTGATTTCCCCCTCCGCTTGTTCACTGCTAGTGTATAGAAATGCTACAGATTTTTGAATGTTGATCCTGTAACCTGCTACTTTGCTGTACTCATTTATTAGCTCTAGTAGTTTTGTTGTGGATTTTTCCGGGTTTTCGACGTATAGTATCATATCGTCTGCAAACAGTGATAGTTTTACTTCTTCCTTTCCTATTTTGATGCCTTGTATTTCTTTCTCTTGTCTAATTGCTCTGGCTAGAACCTCCAACACAATGTTGAGTAATAGTGGTGATAGTGGACATCCTTGTCTTGTTCCTGATCTTGGGGGGAAAGTTTTCAATTTTTCCCCATTGAGGATGATATTAGCTGTGGGTTTTTCATATATTCCCCCTATCATTTTAAGGAAGTTCCCTTGTATTCCTATCCTTTGAAGTGTTTTCAACTGGAAAGGATGTTGAATCTTGTCAAATGCCTTCTCTGCATCAATTGAGATGATCATGTGATTTTTCTGCTTTGATTTGTTGATATGGTGTATTACATTAATTGATTTTCTTATGTTGAACCATCCTTGCATACCTGGGATGAATCCTACTTGGTCATGATGTATAATTCTTTTAATGTGTTGTTGGATACGATTTGCTAGAATTTTATTGAGGATTTTTGCATCTATATTCATTAGAGAGATTGGTCTGTAGTTTTCTTTTTTTGTAATATCTTTGCCTGGTTTTGGTATGAGGGTGATGTTGGCTTCATAGAATGAATTAGGTAGTTTTCCCTCCGCTTCGATTTTTTTGAAGAGTTTGAGGAGAGTTTGTACTAATTCTTTCTGGAATGTTTGATAGAATTCAGATGTGAAACCGTCTAGTCCTGACGTTTTCTTTTTAGGAAGCTTTTGAATGACTGATTCAATTTCTTTACTTGTGATTGCTTTGTTGAGCTCATCTATGTCTTCTTGAGTCAAAGTTGGTTGTTCATGTCTTTCCAGGAACCCGTCCATTTCATCTAAATTGTTGTATTTATTTGCATAAAGTTGTTCATAGTATCCTGTTATTACCTCCTTTATTTCTGTGAGGTCAGTAGTTATGTCTCCTCTTCCATTTATGATCTTATTTATTTGCATCCTCTCTCTTCTTCTTTTTGTCAATCTTGCTAAGGGCCCATCAATCTTATTGATTTTCTCATAGAACCAACTTCTGGCCTTATTGATTTTCTCTATTGTTTTCATGTTTTCAATTTCATTTATTTCTGCTCTAATCTTTGTTATTTCTTTCCTTTTGCTTGCTTTGGGATTAGTTTGCTGTTCTTTCTCCAGTTCTTCCAAGTGGACAGTTAATTCCTGCATTTTTGCCTTTTCTTCTTTTCTGATATAGGCATTTAGGGCAATAAATTTCCCTCTTAACACTGCCTTTGCTGCGTCCCATAAGTTTTGATATGTTGTGTTTTCATTTTCATTCTCCTCGAGGTATTTGCTAATTTCTCTAGCAATTTCTTCTTTGACCCACTCGTTGTTTAGGAGTGTGTTGTTGAGCCTCCACGTATTTGTGAATTTTCTGGCACTCTGCCTATTATTGATTTCCAACTTCATTACTTTATGATCCGAGAAAGTGTTGTGTATGATTTCAATCTTTTCAAATTTGTTAAGACTTGCTTTGTGACCCAGCATATGGTCTATCTTTGAGAATGATCCATGAGCCCTTGAGAAAAAGGTGTATCCTGCTGTTGTGGGATGTAATGTCCTATAAATGTCTGTTAAGTCTAGCTCATTTATAGTTATATTCAGATTCTCTATTTCTTTATTGATCCTCTGTCTAGATGTTCTGTCCATTGATGAGAGTGGTGAATTGAAGTCTCCAACTATTATGGTATATGTGTCTATTTCCCTTTTCAGTGTTTGCAGTGTATTCCTCACGTATTTTGGGGCATTCTGGTTCGGTGCATAAATATTTATGATTGTTATGTCTTCTTGTTTAATTGTTCCTTTTATTAGTATATAGTGTCCTTCTTTGTCTCTTTTAACTGTTTTACATTTGAAGTCTAATCTGTTGGATATTACTGTAGCCACTCCTGCTCTTTTCTGGTTGTTATTTACATGAAATATCTTTTCCCAACCTTCCACTTTCAACCTATGTTTATCTTTGGGTCTAAGATGTGTTTCCTGTAGACAGCATATAGAAGGATCCTGTTTTTTAATCCATTCTGCCAATCTATGTCTTTTGATTGGGAAATTCAGTCCATTAACATTTAGTGTTATTACTGTTTGGATAATATTTTCCTCTAACATTTTGCCTTTTGTATTATATATATCATGTCTGATTTTCCTTCTTTCTACACTCTTCTCCATACCTCTCTCTTCTGTCTTTTTGTATCTGACTCTAGTGCTCCCTGTAGTATTTCTTGCAGAGCTGGTCTCTTGGTCACAAATTCTCTCAGTGACTTTTTGTCTGAGAATGTTTTAATTTCTCCCTCATTTTTGAAGGATAATTTTGCTAAATATAGGAGTCTTGGTTGGCAGTTTTTCTCTTTTAGCAATTTAAATATATCATCCCACTGTCTTCTAGCTTCCATGGTTTCTGCTGAGAAATCTACACATAGTCTTATTGGGTTTCCCTTTTATGTGATGGATTGTTTTTCTCTTGCTGCTTTCAAGATCCTCTCTTTCTCTTTGACCTCTGACATTCTAACTAGTAAGTGTCTTGGAGAATGCCTATTTGGGTCTAATCTCTTTGGGGTGTGCTGCACTTCTTGGATCTGTAATTTTACGTCTTTCATAAGAGTTGGGAAATTTTCAGTGATAATTTCTTCCATTAGTTTTTCTCCTCCTTTTCCCTTCTCTTCTCCTTCTGGGACACCCACAACACATATATTTGTGCGGTTCATATTGTCCTTGAGTTCCCTGATACCCTGTTCAAATTTTTCCATTCTTTTCCCGATAGTTTCTGTTTCTTTTTGGAATTCAGATGTTCCATCCTCCAAATCACTAATTCTATCTTCTGTCTCTTTAAATCTATCATTGTAGGTATCCATTGTTTTTTCCATCTTTTCTACTTTATCCTTCACTTCCATAAGTTCTGTGATTTGTTTTTTCAGTTTTTCTATTTTTCTTTATGTTCAGCCCATGTCCTCTTCATGTTCTCCCTCAATTTATCGATTTCATTTTTGAAGAGGTTTTCCATTTCTGTTCGTATATCCAGCATTAGTTCTCTCAACTCTTGTATCTCATTTGAACTATTGGTTTGTTCCTTTGACTGGGCCATATTCTCAATCTTCTGAGCATGGACAGTTATCTTCTGCTGCTGGTGTCTGGGCATTTAGTCAGATTTCCCTGGGTGTCGGACCCAACAAGGTTGTAATATTTTTCTGTGAAATCTCTGGGTTCTGTTTTTCTTATCCTGCCCAGTAGGTGGCGCTCGTGACACACGTTTGTCTGTGGGTCCCACCAGTAAAAGGTGCTGTGGGTCCATTAACTTTGGAAAACTCTCGCCGTCCGGGAGGTTCACTATGCGAAGCGGCTTGGAAGAGTGCCAGCCGGCCCAGGGTCCAAACGCGGGGAGGGTCGCTGGTCGCCGCAGCCCGGGAAAGTGTCTGTCCGAATTTCCTAGTCGGCCCAGGGTGCCAAGCATGACGGAAGGGTGCCATCCACAGCGGCCCGCCCGGGAGACTGCACGTTCCCGGGGAGTCACGGGTTTGGAAGTGTCCCCCCCCCCCGTCACCATTCTCCGTGGCCTGGGTATTTCCGATCCAATTCTCTCAGTTGGTCCGGGGGACCGTGCGTGGTGTGGGCGCCAGCCACCGTTGTTTGAGGGGACCGCCTGTCCAATTCTCCCAGCCAGCCCGGGAAGGGGGAAGGGAGTGACTCCAGGTGCTTGCCGCCCTGCCCAGTGAAGCCCGTGCCCCTCAATGATCTCACCAGAGCGGGTTCTCTCAGCCAGCCATCTGTTCCAGGATGGGGTATGCTGTCTTTTTTATCTCTGTTGTGGCTTTGGGAGCTATTCTGTATTGTTTCTACTCCCCTAGTAGCTGTCCTGGAGGAGAAACTAAGATCCACACATCTTACTAAGCCGCCATCTTCTCCGAAAGTCAACAATAATATTTTAATATTCTTTTATCAACTGCCATGCTGGAGGCCTCGGTCCAATACTTGGTGCCTGCCCATGCAAAAAAAAATAACACGTGGCCCAAGTTCTCCACGAGTTATGGGGGCCTCCTCCGTGGGTCCACCAAGTTTTTATATTATAGTTAGTCCATGTTAGTGAGGCATGATAATATTTGTCTTTTTGTTCCTGACACTTCATTCAGTATACAGTGAGGGTTCGTTCACCAAGTTGCATGACTCACAATATCATTCCTTCTGCCATGGCCACCATAGTTCATTATATGTATACACTGCAGTTTTCCCTTCCATTCTTCAGCAATTGTACCCTTAGGGCGCTTACATCCATTGTGAATCATAAACACTGCCACCATAAACACCAGGGTACACATGTCCATTTGTGTCCCCACATTCAGTACCTCTAGGTATATACTGAGTAAAGGGGTTGAGGATCATAGGGCAACCCCATCCATACCCTCCTGTTGAACCACCACACTGTCCTCCAAGGGGCTGCACCTTTCAGTTTCCCTGTTGAGAGTGAACAGGTACATCTCATTCTAACAAGTGCTTTATAAAATAAAAAATAGACCACATTTTCTCTTGTACTTATTTTTTGCTCATTTTTAAACAGTCTTATTCACACATCATAGAATCCAACCTAGGTAAATAAACATGCCCTTGCCACCCTAAACTATATGAAGACATTTTCTTTCCTTCAACAAAGAATCCATATCCCTCCACTATTCCCCCCACCTGTTGACATTTAATTTTAGCATAATGCTTTGTAACACTCAGTGGAAACAAATAACAAGGCAGTGTTTTCAACAGACCCTAGATTGCATTGATTGCATTTTTTCCTGTACATCATCTATTTTCAACACCTTGCAATGTTGACATTCATTTTCCCATGTTCAAAAATGGTTTTTTTATTTGTACATATGCTCACCACCAATGTACACTCTAGACATTCCTAAGGTATACCATCTCATTTATTATTCTCTATCTTTCCTTCTTGTTTCATTCATGCCCAGCCCTTCTCCCTCAATCATACTCACATTCAGATTCATTCAGTGTACTTATGTTATTGTAGTACAATTAAGTAGTATTGTGCTATGCATTCTGCATTTTTATAATCAGTGCTGCTGCACAATCTGTATGCCTTCAGCACCAGATGCCCAATCTCTACCTCATTTCTATCTCATGATAACTTGTGTTCTTAAATTTAACACTCAAAGCTCTCATTAATATTAGTTCACATTAGTGGGACAATACAGCATTTGCCTTTTTTCTGGCTAATTTCCCTCGGCATAATGTCCTCAAGGTCCATCTATGTTGTTACATGCTTCATGACTTTATTCTGTCTTACAGCTGCATAATATTTGATCATATGTATATACCACAACTTGTGTAGCTTGTGTAGCCACTCTTCCCTTGCTGGACATTTGGGCTGTTTCCACCTCTTTGTAATTGTAAATAATGCTGCTATGAATATCGGTGTGCGAATGTCTGTTTGTGTTCTTGCGCTCAGTTCCACTGAGTATATCCCTAGTAATGGAATTGCTGGATCATATGGAAATTCTATACTTAGCTTCCTGAGGAACTGCCAAACTGCCTTCCAGAATGGTTGTAGCATTATGCTCACCAACAGTAGGTAAATGTGCCTCTTTCTCCACATCCTCTCCAACACTTGTCATTTCCTGATTTTTGATAATGACCATTCTAGTGGGTGTGAGATGATATCTCATCGTGATTTTGACTTTCATTTCCATAATAGCCTGTGAAGTTGAGCATCTTTTCATATTCCTTATGCCTTTCAGCCATTTGTATTTCCTCTTCTGGGAAGTTTCTGTTCATGTCTTTTGCTCATTTTTTTAATTGGGTTGTTTTCTTTTTGTTCTTGAGTTAATGAGTCCCTTTACATGTTCTGGATACTAAACTCTTATCTGACACGTGATTTCAAAATATTGTCTCTCATTGGGTAGGCTGCCAACTTACAAGTTTCTTTGGTGTACAAAAGAGTTTGATTTTGAGGTGATCCCACTTATCTACTTATTTTTTCAATGCTCGTGCTTTGTAATGAGCAAAAAACAAGTGCTAGAGAAAATGTAGGGAGTGAGATATACCTATTCACTCTCAGTAGGAAAACTGAAAATTTCAGCCCCTTGGAGGGCAGTGTGGTGGTTCAACAAGAGGGTTCTGGGAATCCACCTCCTATTACAAGATTTATAAGATATTTCCCTACATTTTCTTCTAAAAGTTTTATGGTCTTAGCTCTAATATCTTGGCCTTTAATCTATTTTAGGTTCATTTTTGTATAGGGTGTGAGATATGGAACCTATTTCATTCTTTTGCATATGGAAATCCAGTTCTCCAAACACTATTTATTGAAGAAGATGCTCTGTCACAGGTGGCTTGGCTTGGTCACTTTTTCAAAGATCAATTGCCCATAGATGAGACGATCTATTTCTGAACACTCAATTAGATTCCTTTGGTCTGTATATCTACCTTAAGCCATTATCATGCTGTTTTAACTGTGTAGTTTTGTAATATTCTTTATAGTCAGGTAGTTTGAGATCTCCCACTTCATTTTTCTCTCAATATATTCTAAGCTATTTAGGGCACCTGCTCTTCAAATAAATTTGCTTATTGTTTTTTCCTATTTCTGCAAAATAAGTTGTTTTGATTTTAATTGGTATTGCATTGAATCTATAAATCAATTTCTGTCAAATTGACATCTTAACTATATTTAGTCTTCCAATCCATGTATATGATATGTACTTCCATTTATTTAGGTCTTCCATGATTTCTGGTAGTTTTCTGTGTATAGGTCTTAATATAAATAGGTCTTAAAATAAATTTAAATAGTTAAATTTATTCTTAAATATTTTATCCTTTAGTCTGCTATTATAAATGGAATACTTTTCTTGATTTCCTCCTCAAATTACTCATCACTAATGTATAGAAACACTACTAAATTTTAGGCATTGGTCTTGTACCCTCCCACTTTCCTGTGCTCATTTAATAGCTCTAGGAGCTTTGCTGTAGATTTTTCAGGATTTTGACATATAGTAACATGTCACCTGCAGACCTTGAGAGTTTTAGTTCTTCCTTTCCAATTTGAATGCCTCTTATTTCTATTCCTTGTCTAATTGCTCTGGCTAGAATTTCCAACACCATGTTGAAAAACAATAGTGACAGTGGGCATCCTATCTTGCTCCTGATATTGGAGGGAAAACTTTCACTCTTTCCTCACTGAAGATTATGTTAACTGTGGGGTTTTTATATATTCCTTCTATCATGTTGAGGAAATTTCTTCTATTCCTGTCCTTTTAAGTGTTTTCTCCAAGAAAGAATGTTGAATTTTGTCAAATGCCTTTTTTGCATCAATCGAAGTGATCATATGATTTTTCCACTTTCACTAGTTGATATGGAATATTATATTAATTGATTTTCTTGTGTTGAACCAGCCTTATGTACCTCGAATGAATCCCACTAGGTCATGGTGTAGAACTCTTAATGCACTGCTGGATTCGATTTGAAAGTATTTTGTAGAGGATTTTTACATCTATGTTCATTTAAGTGTTTGGCCTGTAATTTTCTTTTCTTGTACTATCTTTGGCTTTGGTATTAAGGTAATGTTGGCTTCATAGAATGAGTTAGATTGTTTTCCCTTTTTTTCAAATTTTGGAGAGTTTGAGCAAGATTGATAATAATTCTTTCTTGAATGCTTAGTAGAATTCACACGTGAAGCTATCTAGTCCTGGACTTTTCTTTTTGGGGATCTTGTTGATAGCTGATTCAGTCTCTTTACATGTGAATGGTTTGTTGAGGTGGTCTATTCCTTCTTGAGTCAATGTTGTTTACTCATGCCTTTCTAGGAATTTGTTCATCTCATCTATGTTGTCTAGTTTATTAGCATACAGCTGCTTATAGCATTCTCTCATTATGTCTACTTTTCCTTTTCTAATTTTGTTTACATCCTATCTCCTTTTTTGTCAACCTAGCTAAAGGTCCATTGACATATTGATTTTTCTCAAAGAACGAATTTCTGGTTTTGTTGATTTTATCAATTGTTTTCATGTTCTCAATTTCATTGATTTCTACTCTAATCTTTGTAATTTATTTCCTTTTGTTTGCTTTGGGTTTATTTTGCTGTTCTTTCCCTAGTTCTTCCAACTAAACCATTAATTCCCTGACATTTGCTCTTTCTTCTTTTTTCAATATAAACATTTAAGGCAATAAACTTCCCTCTCAGCATTGCCTTTGCTGCATCCCATGAATTTTGATATGTTGTGTTTTCATTTTAATTTGCCTGGAGATATTTACTGATTTGTAATTTCTATCTCAGCACACTGGTTGTTCAACAGTGTGTTGTTTAGACTTCACATAGTTGTGTATTTTATGGCCCTCTACTGTTAATGATTCCCAACTTCATTTCATTATGATCTAAGAAAGTGTTTTGTATGATCTCAATATTCTGAAATTTATTGAGACTTGCTTTGTCACCCAACATATGGTCTATCTTTGAGAATGATCCATGAGCACTTGAGATAAATATGTATCATGCTGTTGTGGGGTGTAACACTCTAAATATCTGTTAAGTCTAGTTTGTTTATTGTTTTATTCAAAATCTGCTTCTTTATTGAACCTTAGTTTAGAAGTTCTATCCATTAATAAGAGCTGGGAATTGAAGTCTCCAAATATTATAATAGTTGTTTATGTCCCTTCAGTGTTGCCAGTGTTTGCCTTATGTTTTTTGAGCACTCTTGCCCACTGCATAAATATTATTGGCTATGTCTCCCTGTGAATTGTTCCTTTTAATAATACATAGTGTCCTTCTTTGTCTCTTTTAATTGTTTTACATTTGAAGTATGCTTTGTTGGATATTTCTACAGCTATTTCTGCTTTTTTCTGAGTGCTGTTTGCACAAAATGTCTTCTTCCAACCATTCACTTTCAACCTATTTTCGTCGTTGGGTCTAAAATGAGTTCACTGTAAACAGCATATTGAAGGGTCCTATTTTCTTTAATCCATTCTTCCAGTCTATAGGCTTTGATTGGGGTGCTAAATCCACTAACATTTAATATATTACTGTAAATGCAGTACTTTCTTCTAACATTTTGGCTTTTGAATTTTATGTCACATCTAATTTTTTTCTCTTTTTACCTTTACTGATTGTATTCATTTCTACACTTCTCTTGAGACTTCTCTTTCCTGCCTTTTCTATCTGCCTGTACTGCTACTTTTAGTATTTCTTTTTTTTTGGCTTTTTAAAAACATTTTTTTAATAATTAATGGAAAAAAAGAAATTAACCCAACATTTAGAAATCATACCATTCTACATATGCAATCAGTAATTCTTAACATCATCACATAGATGCATGATCATCGTTTCTTAGTACATTTCCATCGGTTTAGAAGAACTAGCAACACAACCGAAAAAGATATAGAATGTTGATATAGAGAAAAAAAATAAAACTAATAATAGTAAGAACAAAACAAAACAAAACAAAAACCTATAGCTCGGATGCAGCTTCATTCAGTGTTTTAACATGATTACTTTACAATTAGGTATTATTGTGCTGTCCATATTTGAGTTTTTGTATCTAGTCCTATTGCACAGTCTGTATCCCATCAGGTCCAATTACCCATTATCTTACCCTGTTTCTAACTCCTGCTGAACTCTGTTACCAATGACATATTCCAAGTTTATTCTCGAACGTCGATTCACATGATTGGGACCATACAGTATTTGTCTTTTAGTTTTTGGCTAGACTCACTCAGCATAATGTTCTGTAGGTCCATCCATGTTATTACATGCTTCATAATTTTATCCTGTCTTAAAGCTGCATAATATTCCATCGTATGTATATACCACACTTTGTTTAGCCACTCGTCTGTTGATGGACATTTTGGCTGTTTCCATCTCTTTGCAATTGTAAATAACGCTGCTATAAACATTGGTGTGCAAATGTCCGTTTGAGTTTTTGCCCTTAATTCCTTTGAGTAGATTCCCAGCAATGCTATGGCTGGGTCGTATGGCAATTCTATATTCAGCTTTTTGAGGAACCACCAAACTGCCTTCCACAGTGGTTGGACCATTTGACATTCCCACCAACAGTGGATAAGTGTGCCTCTTTCACCGCATCCTCTCCAGCACTTGTCATTTTCTGTTTTGTTGATAATGGACATTCTGGTGGGTGTGAGATGATATCTCATTGTGGTTTTGATTTGCATTTCTCTAATGGCCAGGGACATTGAGCATCTCTTCATGTGCCTTTTGGCCATTTGTATTTCCTCTTCTGAGAGGTGTTGGCTCAAGTCTTTTTCCCATTTTGTAATTGGGTTGGCTGTCTTTTGTTGTTGAGTTGAACAATCTCTTTATAAATTCTGGCTACTAGACTTTTATCTGATATGTCGTTTCCAAATATTGTCTCCCATTGTGTAGGCTGTCTTTCTACTTTCTTGATGAAGTTCTTTGATGCACAAAAGTGTTTAATTTTGAGGAGTTTCCGTTTATTTATTTCCTTCTTCACTGCTCTTGCTTTAGGTTTAAGGTCCATAAAACTGCCTCCAGTTTTAAGATTCATAAGCTATCTCCCTACATTTTCCTCTAAGTGTTTTAAGGTCTTAGACCTGGTGTTTAGATCTTTGATCCATTTTGAGTTAACTTTTGTGTAGGGTGTGAGATATGGGTCTTCTTTCATTCTTTTGTTTATGGATATCCAGTTCTCTAGGCACCATTTATTAAAGAGACTGTTCTGTCCCAGGTGTGTTGGTGTGACTGCTTTATCAAAGATCAAATGTCCATAGATGAGAGGGCCTATATCTGAGCACTCTATTCGATTCCATTGGTCGATATATCTATCTTTATGCCAATACCATGCTGTTTTGACCACTGTGGCTTCATAATATGCCTTAAAGTCAGGCAGTGCAAGACCTCCAGCTTCGTTTTTTTCCTCAAGATATTATTAGCAATTCGGGCCACCCTGCCTTTCCAGATAAATTTGCTTATTGGTTTTTCTATCTCTGAAAAATAAGTTGTTGGAATTTTGATTGGTATTGCATTGAATCTGTAAATCAATTTAGGTAAGATTGACATCTTAACTATATTTAGTCTTCCAATCCATGAACACGGTATGCCCTTCCATCTATTTAGGTCTTCTGTGATTTCTTTTAGCAGTTTTTTGTAGTTTTTTTTATATAGGTTTTTTGTCTCTTTAGTTAAATTTATTCCTAGGTATTTTATTCTTTTAGCTGCAATTGTAAATGGGATTCGTTTCTTGATTTCCCCCTCCGCTTGTTCACTGCTAGTGTATAGAAATGCTACAGATTTTTGAAGGTTGATCTTGTAACCTGCTACTTTGCTGTACTCATTTATTAGCTCTAGTAGTTTTGTTGTGGATTTTTCTGGGTTTTCAACGTATAGTATCATATCGTCTGCAAACAGTGATAGTTTTACTTTTTCCTTTACAATTTTGATGCCTTGTATTTCTTTTTCCTGTTTAATTGCTCTGGCTAGAACCTCCAACACAATGTTGAATAATAGTGGTGATAGTGGACATCCTTGTCTTGTTCCTGATCTTAGGGGGAAAGTTTTCAATTTTTCCCCATTGAGGATGATATTAGCTGTGGGTTTTTCATATATTCCCTCTATCATTTTAAGGAAGTTCCCTTGTATTCCTATCCTTTGAAGTGTTTTCAACAGGAAAGGATGTTGAATTTTGTCAAATGCCTTCTCTGCATCAATTGAGATGATCATGTGATTTTTCTGCTTTGATTTGTTGATATGGTGTATTACATTAATTGATTTTCTTATGTTGAACCATCCTTGCATACCTGGGATGAATCCTACTTGGTCATGATGTATAATTCTTTTAATGTGTTGTTGGATATGATTTGCTAGAATTTTATTGAGGATTTTTGCATCTATATTCATTAGAGAGATTGGCCTGTAGTTTCCTTTTTTTGTAATATCTTTACCTGGTTTTGGTATGAGGGTGATGTTGGCTTCATAGAATGAATTACGTAATTTTCCCTCCGCTTCGATTTTTTTGAAGAGTTTGAGGATAGTTGGTACTAATTCTTTCTGGAATGTTTGATAGAATTCAAATGTGAAGCCGTCTGGTCCTGGACTTTTCTTTTTAGGAAGCTTTTGAATGACTAATTCAATTTCTTTACTTGTGATTGGTTTGTTGAGGTCATCTATTTGTTCTTGAGTCAAAGTTGGTTGTTCATGTCTTTCCAGGAACCCGTCCATTTCATTTAAATTGTTGTATTTATTAGCGTAAAGTTGTTCATAGTATCCTGTTATTACCTCCTTTATTTCTGTGAGGTCAGTAGTTATGTCTCCTCTTCCATTTATGATCTTATTTATTTGCATCCTCTCTCTTCTTCTTTTTGTCAATCTTGCTAAGGGCCCATCAATCTTATTGATTTTCTCATAGAACCAACTTCTGGCCTTATTGATTTTCTCTATTGTTTTCATGTTTTCAATTTCATTTATTTCTGCTCTAATCTTTGTTATTTCTTTCCTTTTGCTTGCTTTGGGATTAGTTTGCTCTTCTTTCTCCAGTTCTTCCAAGTGGACAGTTAATTCCTGCAATTTTGCCTTTTCTTCTTTTCTGATATAGGCATTTAGGGCAATAAATTTCCCTCTTAGCACTGCCTTTGCTGCGTCCCATAAGTTTTGATATGTTGTGTTTTCATTTTCATTCGCCTCGAGGTATTTGCTAATTTCTCTAGCAATTTCTTCTTTGACCCACTCGTTGTTTAAGAGTGTGTTGTTGAGCCTCCACGTATTTGTGAATTTTCTGGCACTCCGCCTATTATTGATTTCCAACTTCATTCCTTTATGATCCGAGAAAGTGTTGTGTATGATTTCAATCTTTTCAAATTTGTTAAGACTTGCTTTGTGACCCAGCATATGGTCTATCTTTGAGAATGATCCATGAGCCCTTGAGAAAAAGGTGTATCCTGCTGTTGTGGGATGTAATGTCCTATAAATGTCTGTTAAGTCTAGCTCATTTATAGTAATATTCAGATTCTCTATTTCTTTATTGATCCTCTGTCTAGATGTTCTGTCCATTGATGAGAGTGGTGAATTGAAATCTCCAACTATTATGGGATATGAGTCTATTTCCCTTCAGTGTTTGCAGTGCATTCCTCACGTATTTTGGGGCATTCTGGTTCGGTGCATAAATATTTATGATTGTTATATCTTCTTGTTTAATTGTTCCTTTTATTAGTATATAGTGTCCTTCTTTGTCTCTTTTAACTGCTTTACATTTGAAGTCTAATTTGTTGGTTATTAGTATAGCCACTCCTGCTCTTTTCTGGCTGTTATTTGCATGAAATATCTTTTCCCAACCTTTCACTTTCAACCTATGCTTATCTTTGGGTCTAAGATGTGTTTCCTGTAGACAGCATATAGAAGGATCCTGTTTTTTAATCCATTCTTCCAATCTATGTCTTTTGATTGGGGAATTCAGTCCATTGACATTTAGTGTTATTACTGTTTGGATAATATTTTCCTCTAACATTTTGCCTTTTGTATTATATATATCATATCTGATTTTCCTTCTTTCTACACTCTTCTCCATACCTCTCTCTTCTGTCTTTTTGTATCTGACTCTAGTGCTCCCTTTAGTATTTCTTGCAGAGCTGGTCTCTTGGTCACAAATTCTCTCAGTGACTTTTTGTCTGAGAATGTTTTAATTTCTCCCTCATTTTTGAAGGATAATTTTGCTGGATATAGGAGTCTTGGTTGGCAGTTTTTCTCTTTTAGCAATTTAAATATATCATCCCACTGTCTTCTAGCTTCCATGGTTTCTGCTGAGAAATCTACACATAGTCTTATTGAGTTTCCCTTGTATGTGATGGATTGTTTTTCTCTTGCTGCTTTCAAGGTCGTCTCTTTCTCTTTGACCTCTGACATTCTAACTAGTAAGTGTCTTGGAGAGCGCCTATTTGGGTCTAATCTCTTTGGGGTGTGCTGCATTTCTTGGATCTGTAATTTTAGGTCTTTCATAAGAGTTGGGAAATTTTCAGTGATAATTTCTTCCATTAGTTTTTCTCCTCCTTTTCCCTTCTCTTCTCCTTCTGGGACACCCACAACACGTATATTTGTGTGGTTCATATTGTCCTTGAGTTCCCTGATACCCTGTTCAAATTTTTCTATTCTTTTCCCGATATTTTCTGTTTCTTTTTGGAATTCAGATTTTCCATCCTCCAAATCACTAATTCTATCTTCTGTCTCTTTAAATTTATCATTGTATTATCCATTGTTTTTTCCATCTTTTCTACTTTATCCTTCACTTCCATAAGTTCTGTGATTTGTTTTTTCAGTTTTTCTATTTCTTCTTTATGTTCAGCCCTTGTCTTCTTCATGTCCTCCCTCAATTTATCGATTTCATTTTTGAAGAGGTTTTCCATTTCTTTTCATATATTCAGCATTAGTTGTCTCAGCTCTTGTATCTCATTTGAGCTATTGGTTTGTTCTTTTGACTGGGCCATATTCTCAATCTTCTGAGTGTGGACCATTATCTTCTGCTGCTGGCGTCTTGGCATTTAGTCAGATTTCTCTGTGTGTCGGACCCAACAAGTTTGTAAGATTTTTCTGTGAAATCTCTGGTTTCTGTTTTTCTTATCCTGCCCAGTAGGTGGTGCTCGTGGCACACGTTTGTCTCACGTGTTTGGTAGGGATCCCCCTGATCACCCATCTCCGCGGCCTGGGGATTTCCGATCCAATTCTCTCTGTTGATTTGGGGGCCGCGCTTGGTGTGGGCGTCAGCCGCCATGACTTGAGGGGACCCTGTGGCTGGTCACCAGCCACAGCGGGCCCGGGGTTTTCACCACCAGACCAGGAAGTCGCCCGTGGGGGAGGGGCATCAGTCACCCGCCGCCGCGGTCTGTGGAATTCCCCACCAAACCAGGAAGCCGCCCGTGGGGGATTGCCACCACGGCTTGGGTAACCCTCTGATCCAAGACTCGTAGCTGGACCAGGAAGCCGCCCCGAAAAGAGGGGTGCCAGCCGCCTCGGCTTGGGAAACTTGCCTCACCGAGGCTCTCAGCCGGCCCGGAAAGGAGAGAGGGAGGAGCTCCGGCCACCACAGCTGCTGCTGCTTGGGAAATCGCGTGCTGCTTGGGGATCTCACCACAGCTGAGTCTCGCAGTCAGACTAGCCAGTCCAGACTGGGTTACGCTGTGTGTCCATTCCCTGCCGTGGCCCCGGGAGCTGTTCTGCAATGTTTCAGTTCACCTAGTAGTTGCTTTGGAGAAGGGTCTAAGACGCACATACCTTACTAAGCCGCCATCTTGGCCCCCTCTAGCAGCAATATTTTAAGCACATGTATCTCCCATGCTGGGGACCTGGGTTTGGTTCCTGGTGCATGGAAAAGGAATGAAATGTGACCACCATCATACCCGGGTCTGAGACAAGCCATGCTCCAGCCAAGGCGTCCTCGGGGCCAGAGTGAGGGTGTTGCAGGTGTGGTGGGAGGACCCCAAGTGCCCCAGAAAGCAGGGGGAGAAGGAACGTGAGCCCGGCTGCCCAGATTGGCTTCCTGGACCCAGTCCTTGGCACCCGAGTGTGGGCGGCCAATCTTAAAAATATTTTTATTGAAAAATATTCACACATGTGCAGTCCAACCATATTATATAATTAATGGCTTACAATTTCATCACATAGCCTTTAGTGTTTCTTGCAGGATCTGTCTCTTAGCCACAAATTTTCAGTTATTGTTTGTGTGGAAACATTTTAAACTCCCCCTAATTTTTGAAGGACAATTTCCCTGGGTATAGAATTCTTGGATGGCAATTTTTCTCTTTTAGAATCTTAAATATATCATACCACTACCTTCTTGCCTCCATGGTTTCTACTGAGAAATCCACACATAGTTTTTTTGAGCTTCCCTTGTATGTGATGGATTCCTTTTCTCTTGCTGCTTTCAAAATTCTCTTTGTCTTTGACATTTGACAATCTTATTAGTAAGTGTCTTAGAGTATGTCTATTTAATTCTATTCTCATTGGGGTATACTGAAATTCTGGGGTCTGTAATTTTATATCTTTCATGAGATATGGGAAATTTTCTGTGATTATTTCCTTCTTTAGTCTTTCTCCTCCTTTTCCCTTATTTTCTCCCTTTGTGAACTCATAACACATATATTAGTGTAATTCATGTTGTCATTCAATTCCCTGAGACTCTGCTCATATTTTTCCATTCTTTTCCCTATGTTTTCTTTTGTGTGTCAGATTTCAGATGTCCAGTCCTCCAGGTCACTAATCCTTTTCTGCCACCTGAAATCTTCAGTTGTAGGTTTCCACTGTTTTTTTCCATCTCTTTTATTGTGCCTTTCAATCCCATAAGTTCTGTGATTTGTTTTTTCAAATCTTTGAGTTTTTTTTGTTTGCCCAATGTCTGCTTTATATCCTCTTTCAACTCATTGATTTGACTTTTGATGAGATTTTTCATGCCTGTTCAAACATACTGAATTACTTGTTTCAACTCCTGTATCTCGTTTGAAATGTTAGCTTGTTCCTTTGAGCCATATCTTTGATTTTCTTAGTATGACTCACTATTTTTTACTGGTGTCTAGGCATTTACCCAGCAGGTTGTCATACTTTCCTATGAAGCCTTTAGACTGTAATTTTCCTATCCTGCCCATCATGTGGCACTTGTCTGTCCATGGTTTACCAAAAACTTAATGATGTGTGCTTTTAATTTCTTCCCACTCCTCTTCTGGGCACATGCTTGAGACAGAGTTGATGTAAAAGAATGACTGATTGCTTCCATTTTCCAGTCCATGGGGCCCTGAATTCCTTGAAGGATGGATTCCATTTGAAGTCGGCCCTGCCCTCTTTTCTTGGGGAAGGTAAATCCTTTGGGGGAATTAACCCCATTTCACCCAACTAGTTACTTTGTCTCTCAGACAAGCTTAATTTTTCCCTTGCCTGGGGCAGTGCTGGAGCCTGAGGGTATTTCCTGTTCTATCTAATAAGCTGTTTGAAATGAGCAAGAAGCAAAATAGCTTTTTCAGAGCTGGACACCCACTCCTCGGGTTTGTAAATCAACAGCTTGAGTTGTTGTGTGGCTGTACGTATCTCCAGGTTCTATGTGCCCATTTTTCTTAGGGTGCAGCCCCTTTCCAGTATTTTGTGCTGTCCAACTCAAAAAACCTCTTTTTCCCATCATCTCCACTCCCTCTCTGCCAGGACAAAAACTCCTGGTTCCTCTCATGTTTATTCCAAAGTTATCTGTGTTGGAGTCCTATTTGCAGTAGTCAGAATTTTTTAACTAATTCTGCAATTGAAGCCTACTATTAGTAAAATCTGTTTCCTTTCCCCTTGGAAAACCAACCTACTGTGCCATGGGGGAGGGTCACTGGTCTCTGTGACTTGTGTGGCTTACAGCTCTATGTAGGATCTCAGCCATTCTGCATGGTCTAGATAGGTGTATACTGTGTGTCCTGTCACTGATATTCCCCCAGCAGTTGTTCTTTACCATTCCTGACTATTTGCTAGCTGCTCTGGAAGACAAACCAAATTCCACATCTCACTACACCACCATCTTATCTTGCTTATCTGCAATTGAGGTTTCAATGAACAAATCTGGACTTCAGAATACAGGCTGGGCACAGGTAAACACTGAGTACCCTAGAAAAGAAAACTTTAGATCTCTTCTGGCAAAGAAGAGGTGGGGCTGATAGAAAGAATCATGAAGAATTTTGAAGCCATACAAGCTCAGAATACAGAAAAAGGGCTGTGTCCTAAGATAAGGATTGCATAGATTCCAGTAAAAATTCTGGCTCTTGAGTGACAAAACTTGGGGGCTGGGGACTGGCTTTGAAAAGGGACTTCTTATTTATTTTTTTAAACTATTCTATGTAGTTCACTAGAGAAAGCCTCAGACATTTTTAATTATAAGCACTGACCCAGGCAACAGCAGACTTAAGATATGTCTGAGAGACAATGCAACAAGTCAAGTGAAGGAAATAATTTCATGAAGGGCATATTTTTCCCATGAAAAGGGAAGGGTGGGGACAAGCTAAAGTAACAGTGCTCTTTCAGAGAATCAGATCCAAGGGACTGGAAACAGAAACAGCTTAAGCTTGCCTTCTACCTCAGCCTCTACTGAACCATGCACCTGAGAGGGACAGGGCCAACAGAGAATTGAAAGCATTGTATTACTTTATGCCTGTGGGGAACTGCAGACTCACAAGTGCCACTTTCTGAATAGCATAGGAGAAGCACAGAAGCTACAGATCTCACAGGAAAGTCTGACAACATACTGGGCCTCATTCTCAGGGAAACTTGATACTGATTACACCCTCCTCTTGAGACCTGGGTCTGTCTTTTATGGGAAAATATGATTGGTGCCAATCATATAAAAAAATGTTCCATGCTGGGGGCAATGGTGGCACAGTGGCAGAGTTCTTGCCTGTCATGCCAGAGACCAGGGTTTCATTTCCAGTGTTTGCCCATGTCCAAAAAAATGTTCCATAAAGGCAGGGAAAGAAACAGAAACAGAAGAGCTTAAAAATTCTGATCAAACAGAAGCTATGCTAGAGGTCTAGAATAAGTTGAACTAAATGTCCAAGAACAGATAGAGAACAAAGCCAGCCAACAAGAAAAACGTAGGTAAAAAGAGCAAAAATGACCTTGAAATAAACTAATTAAGGTAATCAGATGCCAAAACACTAGCCAAAAAATTGAGTCACACTAGGAAAAATTTAATATATAGTGCAGTCAAAGAAAAAAATAACATTTCAAATGAGAATACTGGAACTAAAATAAGTAATTAAAGATGTCAAACAAACATGCAATGAAAATCAAAGCTCAGATCAATGAATTGAGGGAAAATATGGCAAAAGAGATGAAGGACATAAAGAAGACATTGGGTGACCATAAAGAAGAGTATGAAAGCTTGAGAAAACAAATTGCAGAACTTATGGGAATGGAAGGCACAATAGAAGGTGTGGTAGTTAGATTCAGGTGTCAATGTGGATAGGTGAAGGTGCCTAGTTCTGTTGCTGTGGACAGGAGCCAATGGTAGTGAACCTCATCTGTTGCTCATTACATCTGCAGTCAGGTAAGAGGCATGCCTGCTGTAATGAATGATGTTTGATTTAATTGGCTGGTGCTTAAATGAGAGACTCAACGTAGCACAGCCCAAGCAGCTCAGCATACCTCATCTCAGCACTCGCAGCTCAGCCCAGGCCTTTGGAGATGCAGAAAGAAATAACTCAAGGGAAAGTTGTTGGAACCCAGAGTCCTGGAGAGAAGGCCAGCAGAGATCACCCTGTGACTTCCCACATAAGAAAGAACCTCAGTTGAAAGTTAGCTGTCTTTCCTCTGAAGTACTAACAAAATAAATACCCTTTTATTAAAAGCCAACCCATCTCTGGTGTGTTGCATTCTGGCAACTAGAAAACTAGAATAGGATGGATGAAAAACACAATGGGGGCTTACAATTGCAGATTTGAAGAGGCAGTAAAAAAGATTAGTGAACTAGAGAATAGGACAACTGAAACCCTACACCCAAAAGCATGGAAAAATATGAACAAGGTCTCAGGGAATTGAATGACAATCTGAAGCACAGGAATATATGTTTTGGGGTGTCCCAGAAAAGAAGATAAGGGAAAAGGGGCAGAAGCAATAATGGAGAAATTAATCACTGAAAATTTCCAATCTCTTATCAAAAGACATAAAATTACAGATCCAAGAAGTTCAGAAACATGATAGACCCCAATAGACCTAATGCAAGACATTTACTAATCAGATTGTCAAATGTCAATGACAAAGAGAGAATTCTGAAAACAGCAAGAGAAAATTATCCACCATGTACAAGGGAAGCTAAATAAGACTATATGTGGATTTCTCAGCAGAAACCATGGAGGTGTGAAGGCAGTGGTATGATATATTTAAGATATTGATAAGGAAAAGCTACTAACCAAGAATTCTATGTCTGGTAAAAGTCCTCTTAAAAATGAGGGAGAGTTTGAAATATTTTCAGGCAAACAAACACTGAAAGAGTTTGTGAACAGGAGACCTGCTCTACAAGATGTACTAAAGGGAGAACTACAGGCAAATATAAAAAGACAAGAGAAAGGGGTTTGGAGAAAAGTGAATAAATGACCACTATCAGCAAGGGTAAAAAGAAAGAAAAAAGACATGACATATAAAATTCAAAAGCCAAAATGGTAGAAGAAAGTACTGCCATTACAACAATAATATTAAATATTAATGGTTAAACTCTTCAATCAAAAGACATAGGCTGGCAAAATGTATTAAGAAACAGGACCAAACCATGTGCCGTCTACAGGAGACTCACTTTAGACCCAAGGACAAAAAAAGTTGAAAATGAAAGGTTGGAAAAAGCTATTTCATACAAATAACAACCAGAATAGAATGAGGTTAGCTATACAAATGGAAAAATTGACTTCAAATGTAAGACAATGAAAAGAGGTAAAGAAGGAGACTAGTTATAATAAAATGGACAATTCATTTAGAAGACACAACAATTGTAAATATTTATGCAGTGAACCCAAGTGTCCCAAAATACATGAGGCACACAATGACAACACTGAAGTGAGGCCTCTACAATTTCTACAATAATAGTTGGAGACTTCAGTATCCCACTTTCATCAGTGGATAGAAATTTAGGCAGAGGATCAATATAGAAACAGAAACTTTGAATATTATGATAAATGGCCTAGACATAACAAATGTTTACAGAACATTATACCCCTCAACATCAGGATACACATTTTTCTCAAGTGCTCATGAATCATTCTCCAAGATAGAGTAAATTCTCAAGTGCTCATGAATCATTCTCCAAGATAGAACAAATTCTCTCCAGGATAGAGAATTCTGAAAGCAGCAAGAGAAAAGTTATCCACAATGTACAAGTGAAGCTCAATAAGACTATATGTGGATTTCTCAGCAGAAACCATGGAGGTGTGAAGGCAGTGGTCACAGAGTAAGTCTCAATATTTTTTTTTCAGTTTTGCTACATTTTAACAGCTGTTTTATGAGGGATTATTTTTTAAGTCTCAGCTACAACAAATAAAAGGTACTGAATACTCCACAGGGTAAAGGGTGCTGCCAAGCACCTTAGAAAATTAACATGACATGGAAAAAATATGGTTCTTGCCCCTTGAGGAGTTTACAGTCTAGGAATATGACAACTGATAGTGTAAATGTAAAGCAAACAACAGTGATTTATTAAAGCAAGTTATTCATTCTCTAGTGTTATTGTGGTTTGAACCATTTTAGAATTTGGAATTAATCAACCAACATAAGTGACAAGACTAGATTTAGTTGATAATTCTCTCAGGCTTTTGTAGTTTTTATTAACATCTATCTGATAAACAGAATTGACCTAACAGACAACTGAAAGTAAAGACTAGATCTCTTGATATGCACAGGTAAAACAACTTACCATAGTTACTTAATTTTAAAAGCAAACATACTCAATTGTATGACTAGGGTTACACTAGTTTAAAAACAGACCAAGTATTGACACTGCATTCTCCTCATGCTAGCATTGTTCATTTAAAGCAGTGAATATTAAAATGTGTGTTCTACATTTAACCCATAGAAAGCCCACCACAAATAAAAGTCCTGTGTATCAAATATCCACCTCATGTGTACTATGAAAGTCTTCATTATGCCTCATTACACAGTCAAAATAAAGTAAATTGTTATGAGCTAATGACCTGCATATGTTCATATAGTTGAATGTCAATGTATCTATATAATAAATAATGGCAAGCCTATCTACTTATATAAGAAAATAAATTAGAGTTTCTTTCCAGATCTGCATAGTTTTCACTGTAAGAAGAGGTGTGCAGATTTTAATGTTTCGCAATCAGTTGTTAGAAAAAGTGCAGTAATTCCTGCAATATCTTGCTGTATCTGACTCATTGTTTTTAGAGTACATGATTTAGTGAACATTATAAAACTACTTGTCAGCTACTTTACAGTAACTGAATAATCATAAAAGTTTGTAATTATTCTGAGATGCTTCAAGCATTAACCTTAGAATCATTATTGAAAGAACAATGTGATGTAGAATAGCCAATAAACATAACTAAATACATGCTAATTTTTCAAAAAACAATCTGGTCATCTGGAAAATTCATGGCTACAATTTGGGCACACTCTCACATGGGATGCTGATCTGGCCAAGGCACATGGTTTCTAGGCAAAAACACTCAGATCAAGATGACTTTAAGCCACCTCTAAAAGGCAGCTTATAAACTTACAGATTGTCCATCTAAGGCAGCATAACTCATCCAATTAATTCTTCTTAAAGCAGTTTTATATTATCTTACCCACATCAATCCAAAATTTGAAGTTAACTCAAAACCAAAAAATCCTACAGGAACTGAAGCAAGCAGATGTGTAAACTAGCACATTCTTATTGCTGTATTGAGTTTGAAGATGAACATGCCCTACCCACAGCAACGTTGTTCTAAGAGGCAAGGTAGGAATAGTGGTAAATTAGAAACAGACTATTAATTGCACAATTAATAGAAAAGTAAAAGCATGTCTCCAAATCTATATTAAGCCAATATCCAAAGGAGTCTTATATGTCAGTAATGTGCTGGACTTGAAATTCTGTGGTACAGCTTCTGCGTCAGACTTACTTTGGCCTACTGACATGGGCACAGATCATTTCCTGGTTGTTGAACAGTGAATATGCTACACAGAGCTATGATGGTTTCTACTGAGTGGTAAAATTCACAGAAGTTCCAAGACATTCATTTCAGAATCATTCCTTGTGTAAGGTTTGATTTAGACAACGATAAAATGGTTTCTTGCTCAATGACTGCAATTTCTTTCTTTTAAAGTCAGTGGGTTTCTTGTATAGTTCTATTACAATTGGCACAGGTTTAATTTCATCCATCTGCATGAAAGCAAAATACTTCGTGCTGGTAAATCTTTTCTTAGGCTTGTAGTGTTTGAATTCAAAGATGACAACTGCATCTTTGGTTAGTTTTTCAACATGCTTCTGGAGCCCAATGTCCACATTAAAATGAATATATACTTTTTTTCTTGAAGCTACAAGAATACCTTTTACAGGAGTTAAATCTATGCCATTCAGATCCTTTATGCTAACTGTAATGTAGGGATCAATGCACTGCCCAGCATCTTTCAGGTCAATCTTTTCAATTTTGATAGTGAGTAATGCCATATCTGGTTCTGAGGGCAACCTTGGTAATAAGGTATCAGGAACTCTAGTAGGAAAGGGATCAGGAGACCCAGCTCCAGCACCACCCCCTTTTTCAAATTCCAAATTATCTTCTTCACCAGGTGCTAAAATTCTTCTTTGTGGGATAAGCTGAACATCAAATGGGAATTCTTAATTATATGTAAGAATATTTTTTAGGATTCATTCTAGCTTCTTCAAATCCTCCAGTTTAAATTCTTCTTGGGACTGTGTGAACTGTAAAGCTGCACTTCATAATTCCAAGGAGATTGCGATTTTGCTTATTTTTTTTTATCTGTGAATTAGGAATTATTATGTTGAGCTTTGGCCTCTTCTTGTAGACGTCTTCACAGTCTATCACCTCCACCAGCTGACCCCAAGAGTTGAAGTCAGCACCTCTCTTAAAACTGGTACCCCAGGGATGCAACGGAGTCCTGGTCACTTCCCACTTGGCTGGTCCCCATCCCATACCTCTTGCCTCTTCTGCAGCAAGGGTAGGCTCTGGGGCATGATCATCCCCAGTTCTTGCCCCTACATTAACAGGGCCAAGAGGATCCATTATGGTCACCATTGCCACCCATCAAGGAGTTGCCCTTCAAATAAATTTTAAAAGATCGAAATTATACAAAACATTTTATTAGATAAAAGTATAATGGAACTGGAAATCAATAACAGGTGGAATACCAGACAATTCACAAATATATGGAGGCTAAACAACACACTCTTTAACAACCAGTTAGTCAGGGAAGAAATTACAAGAGAAATCAATAAATATCTTGAGGCAAATGAAATTGAAAATACAGTGTATTAAAACATATGGGTTGAGGTAAAGGCAGTGCTGAGAGCTGAATTTATTCCCCTAAATGCCTATATTAAAGAAGAAAAGGGAAAAAATCAAAGTATTATCTATTCATCTGGATGAACTAGATAAAGTACAGCAAACTAACCTGAAAACAAACAGAAGGTATGATATAACAAAGATTACAGCAGAAATAACTCAAATTGAGAACATGAGAACAATAGATGAAATCAATAACATCAGAAGTTGATTCTCAGAGAAAATCAATAAAATCAATGAAACCTTAGCTAGGCTGACAAACAAAAAAGAGAAGCTACAAATAAATAAAATCAGAAATGAGAGAGGAAACATAACTACTGATCATGCAAAAATAAAATAGATAATGAGAGGATACTATGAGCAACTATATGCTAACAAATCGGATATCAGAGATGAAATGAAAAATTTCTTAGAAAAGTATGAACAGCCAACATTGATTTGAGAAGAAATAGACTACCTCAACAGACAAATTATAAGTAAAAGCATTGATTCAGCCATCAAAAAGTTCCCAAAAAAAGAAAGTTCAGGACCAGATGGCTTCATATGTGAATTCTACCAAACATTCAAGAAAGAATTATTACCAGCACTGTTCAAATTCTTCAAAGAAAAATGAAGAGGGAAATATTTGTAATTCATTTTACGAAACCAATATCACACTAATATCAAAGCCAGAGATAGATACTACAAGAAAAGAAAATTACAGAGCAATCTCTTTAATAGACATATTCAAATATCCTCAACAAAATAATCAAAAATTGAATCAAGCAACACATTAAAAGAATTACAACAGGATGCAAGAACATACATAGGATTTATTTTATGTGTACAAGGCTGGTTCAACACAAGAAAATCAATTAATGTAATACACTGCATCAGTAAAACAAAGCAGAAAAAACATGATCATCTCGATTGATGCAGAAAAGGCAATTGACAAAATTCAATATCCTTTCTTGATGAAAACACTTCACAGAATAGGAATAGGAGGCAATTTCTTCAACATGATAAATGGAATATATGAAAAAACCCCAACTCACATCATACTCAACGGGAAAAAACTGAAAACTTTCCTTCTAAGTTCAAGAACAAGATAAAGATGCCCACTATCACCATCGTTATACAACATTGTCCTGGAAGTTCTAGCTAGAAGAGGTTAGGGAAGAAAATGGAATAAAATGCATCCAAATTGGAGAGGAGGAAGAAAAGCTTTCATTGTTTGCAGGTAGCATGATACTATATATAGAAAATCCCAAAAATATATACAGCAAAGCTACTAAAACTAATAAATGAGTACAGCAAAGTGGCAAGGTACAAGATCAACACCCCAAAGTCAGTAGTATTTATATACACTAGTAATGAACAATCTGAGGAAGAAATCAAGAAAAAGATTCTATTTTCAATAGCCACCAAAATAATAAAATGTTTTGGAATAAATTTAGCCAATGCCACAAAATTCTACAAGGTATTGTTAAAGAAACCAAAGTAAACCCAAATAAATGGAAGGACATACAATGTTCATGGATTGAAAGATAGCTAAGATGTCAATTATACCTAAATTGATTTAGAGATGCAATGTAATACAAATTAAACTCCCAGTAACTTAATTGCAGAAATAAAAATATGAATAATCAAATTTATTTGGAAAGGAAGGGTGTCTTGAATATCTAAAAACGTTTTGAAAAATAGGAATGAATGGGAGGTCTCACACTACCTGACTTTAAAGTATATTACAATGCTACATGGTCAAAATAGCATGGTACTGGTATGAAAAGACATATACTAACAAATGGAATTTTATTGAGCAGTCAGAAATAAACCTTCTCATTTACAGACAATTGATGTTTGATAAGGTGGCCAAGTCAACTGAACTGGGACAAAGTAGCCTCTTCAATAACTGGAGCTTGGGTAACTGGATATCCATATCCAAAATAATGAAAGAGACCCTATCTCACATCTTTCACAACAATGAGATGTCACCTTACAGCTATTAGAGTAACCACTTATCAAAATAAGAGAAAACCACAAATGCTGGAGAGGATATAGGGAATGAGACACACTTATTCACTTTTTGGGGGAGTGTAGAATGTTGCACCCACTCTGGAAAGCAGTTTGGTGGTTCCTCAGGAAGCTAAGTATAGAATTGCCAAATGATACAGCAATGTAATTACTAGGTATACATTTGGAGGAACTGAAGGCAGGAATACAAATGAATATTCATACACCAATGTTTGTAGCAGAATTACTCATGATTGCTGAGTGATGGAAACAGACCAAATGTCCATCAATGAATGAGTGGATAAACAAACTGTGGTATGTACATATGATGGAATATTATGCAGCTGTAAGACAGAATAAAGTCTTGTCACGTGCAGCAACGTGGGTGAACCTTGAGGACATTATGTTGAGTAAAATTAGCCAGAAACAAAAGGGCAAATACTGTACAGTCCCACTAATATGAACTAATATTAATGAACAAACCTTGAGAGTTAAAGTTGACAACACAGATTATCAGGAGATAGAAAGAGGGTAAAGATTAGGAATTTGATGTTGAAGGAGTATCATATGTTCAACATGATTGATTGTAAACATCCAGAAATGGATAGCACTATAATATCTGACAGTAATGCAGTATTGTAAGTATACTGAACAAGCTGTGAATATGGTTGAAAGATTAAGGGTAGAAACATGTGTGACACCATGTATTATTTAGGGTTCTCTAGAGAAACAGAATCAACAGGGAACACTTGCAAATACAAAATTTATGAAAGTGTCTCACGTGACCGTAGGAATGCAGAGTCCAAAATCCACAGGGCAGGCTGCGAAGCCGATTACTCCGATGGATGGCCTGGATGAACTCCACAGGAGAGGCTCACCAGCCAAAGCAGGAATGCAACCTGTCTCCTCTGAGTCCTCCTTAAAAGGCTTCCCATGATTGGATTTAGCATCACTAATTGCAGAAGACACTCCCCTTTGGCTGATTACAAATGGAATCAGCTGTGGATGTAGCTGACATGATCATGACCTAATCCTATGAAATGTCCTCATTGCAACAGACAGGCCAGCGCTTGCCCAATCAGATGAACAGGTACCACAACTTGGCTAAGTTGACACCTGTCCCTAACCATGACACACCAGAAGGAAAAATAGAAGATAAAGACTGGGACTGTGTAACCTAGTGAATCCTGGTGTTCTAGTTTGCTAGCTGTCTGAATGCAATATACTAGGAATGGAATGACTTTTAAAAGGGAGGATTTAATAAGTTGCTAGTTTATAGTGCTAAGGCTGAGAAAATGTTCCAATTAAAACAAATCTATAGAAATGTCCAATTTAAGGCATCCAGGGAATGATACCTTGGTTCAAGAAGGCTGGTGAAGTTCAATGTTTCTCTCTCAGCTGGAAGGGCGCATGGTGAACATGGAGGCATCTGCTGGCTTTCTCGTGGCTCTACCAAAGGGACTCTCTCCAAAATGCTTCCTCTTTTAACGGACTCCAGTAAGCAACTCCACCTTCAATGGGTGGAGACACACCTCCATGGAAATCATCTAATCAAAAGTTACCACCCACAATTGGGTGAGTCACATCTCCATGGGAACAATCAAAATGCTCCCACCCAAGCTGAAGGGATACAGACTGTGCAACAGGACTAGATGCAAAAACTCGAAAATGGACAGCACAATAATACCTAATTGTAAAGTAATCATGTTAAAACACTGAATGAAGCTGCATCTGAGCTATAGGTTTTTGTTTTGTTTTATTTTTTTATTTTTTTATTTTTTTACTATTATTATTACTTTTATTTTTTTCTCTATATTAACATTCTATATCTTTTTCTGTTGTGTTGCTAGTTCTTCTAAACCGATGCAAATGTACTAAGAAACGATGATCATGCATCTATGTGATGATGTTAAGAATTACTGATTGCATATGTAGAATGGTATGATTTCTAAATGTTGGGTTAATTTCTTTTTTTCCGTTAATTAATAAAAAAAATACTCCCACCCAGCAATACTGAATGAGGATTAAAGAACATGCTTTTCTGGGGTTCACCACAGAATCAAACTGGCACATTCCACACTTTGGCAAAGTTCATTAGATTTTAAGGTCTGAGAGTCATTTATCTTTGGGGCTTTAGAAAGCAGCGGTCCCACTCTTTCCAAATGCCTACCTCTCTCTGAACACAACCTTGGGGGATATTAGGGAAACCACCTTTTTCCTGGCTCCACCCTCTCTAAGGAGCATGGCTGCACCCAGGCTCTCTGCCATCTCCAGGGCACATGATCAACCCCTCCGTGTGGTGACAGCCTATGCTTCACCCTCTCCAAGGCCTGAAGTGGCATGACTCTTCCACTGCAATGAGGTGGAAGGCCTATCCTATGCCTTTAGGGTAAACTCACCCTCTTCATGGGCTTGGGTGGGTCTGCTCTCCTGGCCTGAGTCTTCTTGACTTCAGACCCCAGCCTCCATGGTTTTGCATCTGAAGTTATTTCTCTTCCAATGTGTCCCTTCTCTGAACCCCCTAGTCCAGACTGGCAATGGCTCCATTTATACAGGCCCCACAGCACTCTCTTTGGCTTTCTATGCAGTAGCCTTGAATCATGCCCATCAGACATAAGGAGTCTCCACAAATCTTTCCTTGATACCTCCATGTCTGATCCTGGCTTTCTCTGAAATGGTTGGCTGGTTCCACATTTGGCTAAATCTTAATGTGGGGCACTATTCTCTGGGGTTTCCCTTCTTGTAAGCCCAGAATTTTCCAGAACATCAATTTCTGGTTTCTTTGTACCCAAGAGTTCCATTCTCAGCTTATCCCTTTACTGTCTCATTTCACTATAAGCTGTGAGGAGAAATCAGGGTGCACTTTCCACATTTAATTTGGAGAGCTCTTATGCTAAATATCCAAGTTCATGGCTTTTAAAATCAGCCTTCAAGCCAAAGCCACTAGTCAACTTTGCCAGTTTATCTGCCATTTTAAAACAGGGATCACCTTTCTTCCAGTCTGTAATGACACACGTCTCATTTCTGTGTCAGAGGTATCTTTAGAGTCCACATTTCTACCAAGATTCTCTTGAAAGCATTCTAGGCCTTCTCTCTCAAGCTTCTTATAATTCCTCTAGATTTTTCCCCTTATCCATTTAAAAAGCCATTCCAACATGTTTGATATTTGCAAACCATGGCAGCACCCCACTCTCCAGCACCAAAATTTGTTCTACCAAAATCTGCTCTAGTTTCTAGCTGCTGGAATGCAACATAACAGAAACAGAATGGCTTTTAAAAAGGGGAATTTAATGAGTTGCTAGTTTATAGCTCTAAGGCTGAGAAAATGTCCCAATTAAAACAAGTCTATAGAAATGCCCAATCAAAGATATCCAAGGAAAGATACCTTGGTTCAAGAAAGATGAAATTCAGGGTCTCTCTCTCTCAAGTGGAAGGGCATATGGTGAACACAGTCAGAGTTCCTCTCTCATCTGGAAAGGCACATAGTGACACAGTCAGGTTTCCTCTCTCATCTGGAAGGGTACATGGTGAACACGGCATCATCTGCTAGCTTATTTTCCTGGCTTCCTGCTTCATGAAGCTCCCCAGGAGACATTTTCCTTCTTCACTTCCAAAGGTCACTGGCTGGTGGACTCTGCCTCTCATGGCTATGTTGTTCTACTCTGCCTTCTCTGAATCTCCCTTTCTCCAAAATATTTTCTCTTCTATAGGACTTCAGAAACTAATCAAGACCCACCCAAATGGGTGGAGACATACCTCCAGCTAATTCAATTTAACAACCACTCTTGATTAAATCACATCTCCAGAGAGATGATCTAATTACAGTTTCAAACATTCAATACTGAATAGGGATTAGAGGAAATGGCTGCCTTTTCAAAATGGGATTAGTATTAAAACATGCTCTTTTTAGGGTACATACATCATTTCAAACCAGCATACCTGGAATGCACAATGATGGTGGTTAATTGTACGAATATAAGAATGTTCTTACATGAGGGAGAACAAATTAATGTCAATATTTCAAGGTTTTGAAAATGAGTTGTTTTATCAAAAAATAAAATCAATGCAAACTATGATCTATAGTTAACAGCAACTTTTTAATATGTTCCCATTAAATATCAAAAATGCCATATACCAAAGATAAAAGTCATTAAGAGGAGGATACAAAGGAGTAGTATAGGAGTCTTTGTTTTTGTTCTCTCTTTTTTATTTTTATTTGTTTTAATTTTTATCCTTCATTTTTTTCTATTCTTTTACATTGAGGAAGAAATGAAAATGTCTTCATATGCAATGTTGTGGTGAACGTATAGCTATGTGATTATACTGTGAACCATTGTTTCTTTACTTAGGATGTAATGTGTGTGGTGTAAATAAAAGTGTTTAAAAATAGACAGAAAGATACATGTGCTAGAGAAAATTTGGATAGATGTATCTATTCACTGTTGGTAGGGAAGTAGAATGGTGTAGCCCTTCTGGAGGGCAGTATGCTGTTTCCACAGGAGGCTAAGTAGAGGGTTGCCATATAATCTTTCAACCCCATTATTAAGGATATACTTAGAAAAACTGAAAACAGTGACACAAATGGACATTGCACTGGTGTTTATGGTGGCAGTATTCATGATTTGCAATGGATGTAGGTGGCCTAAGTGTACATCAACTGATGAACAGAAGCGCAAACTGTGGTGTATACATACAATGAAATATTGAGCAGATGCAAAAGGAATGAAATTGTGAGGCATGCACCTTAGTGAATGAGCCTTGAGGACAGTATGTTGAGTGAAATAAGCTAGAAACAAAAAGATAAATATTATTACACCTCATTAATATGGGCTAACTATAATATGGAAACTCTGAGAGTTGATACTCCCTTTATCCAGTGTATGGAGAAATAAGTAGGAAAATAAAGATAGAAATAAATAAATAGGGGGATAAGCCATATGCAATGTTTTAGATGTTCTTTTTATTTTTATTCCTATTCTTATTTTTTTTTGAATAATTAAAATGCTCAAAAATTAGTTGTGTTGATTAATGCACAAGTATGAGATGATGCTGTGAAGCTTTGATTGTGTACCATGGATGATTAAATGGTATGTGAATGTATCTCAATAAAATTGTGTTTAAAAATCTAGTGTATTTGTTACTAAGAAATATACTGTGGGTAGCAAGTGGGGAACACAATATGGTGAATGTAATTAACAGCACTGAATTATGTGTGTGATTGTGGTTGAAAAGGGAGGTTTAGAATTGAGCATGCCACTATAAAGAAAGGTAGAGGATAAAACAAGAGACTGTATGCGCTGGTTTCAAAGGATTTGTGTGTTCTAGAAAAGCCAATGTTTTAATCCTAATAAATCTTGTGGGAATAACAGTTTCTTCTAATCCATATTTAGTACTATATTTTGGAAGTTTGATTAGGTTGTTTCCACAGAGTTGTGACTCAATCAGTTGTGGGTATTAAACTTGATTATATGGATATATGTCTCCACCCATTCTATGTGGGTCTTGATTCACTTAATGGAATCCTATAAAAGGGGAAATATTTTGGATAAAGTCCCCTTTTAAGAACAATGAGAAAGCCACAGCAGAGCCCAGGAGAGCCATGAGGCTGAGAAAACCACAAAGTCTACCAGCCAGAGACCTTTGGAGATTCTGAGAGAGCAGAAAATGATGAGAGCCAGAGCTCACACCACCCCCTGGGAGCTTCGTGAAGCAAGGAATCGGAAGAGAAAACTAGCAGATTTTTTCATGTGCCCTTCCAGCCAGGAGAAAAACCCTGAATGTTATTGGCCTTCTCAAACCAAGGTATCTTTCTCTGGATGCCTTAGATTGAACATTTATATAGACTTGTTTTGATGTGGACAATTTCACAGCTTTAGAACTGTAAACTAGCAACTTATTGAATTCCCCTTTTTCAAAGCTGTTCCATTTCTGATATATTGCATTCTGGCAACTAGCAAACTAGAACACTGTATAATACTGAACAATTTGGTGGATGATGGCTGTGATTAATCGTTCAAATATAAAAATGTTCTTTCATGAATTAGAACAAATATATGTCACTATTATAAGAAGTTAATAATAGAGTGGTACATGTAAAAAATGTGTGTACTGAAAACTATGGACTATAGTTAGTAGTAATATTTTAATATCCTTTCATCAACAGTAGCAAATTGCTAAGAAGCAACAATGGCATGATAAGGAGTATGGGATGTGTTTGCATTTTTTTAATTATTAAAATGTTCTAAAATTAATTAGGGTGATGAATGCACAACTATGAACCATTGATTGTACACTTTGGATGGATTGCATGATATGTGATATATCTTAATAAAAGTTGCTTTAAAATAAATAAGAAATAGTCATATGAAGAAGAGATGATAATTTCTGAAAAAGCATGGGCTAGTCTAAAGGCTTAGAATAAGTTAGAGAAGCATCAAAGAAGAGCTTTAAAACAAAGCCAATAAGAAATAAACCTTAAAGAACATGGAGAAACAGACCTTCATAGTTAACCCATCAAGATAAGTAGATGCCTAAACATAAGGGAAATTATCATAACCCATACCAAGAAAGAGGAAATATGGTTCAGTCAAGGGACCAGACTAAAACTTCAGAGGAGACTCAAAAGTTGGAACAACAAATCAAATATGTTCAAACAAATCTTCTAAATCAATTGAAGGGCTCAAAAGAAAATGTACCTAAAGACATAAAAGATATTAAGAACACTATTCGTGAGTACAAAGAAGAGTTTGAAAGTATAAAAAGAAACATAACAGAAATTTTATGGTTGAAAGCCACAATTGTAGAGATGAAAAATATACTAGAGGCATCCAACAGCATATTTGAACTGGCAGAAGAAAAAATCAGTGAGCTAGAAGGTAGTATAACTGAAATTATGCAATCAGAATAACAGGGAAAAGAATAGGAAAAATTAGGGATTGTCTCGGGGATTTGTGTGATGCACAAAGCACAAAAACATATAGTTCATGGGTGGTCCAGAAGAAGAAGAAAGAGTAAAGGGGGTAGAAAGAATATCTGATGAATCAATGGCTCAAAACTTCCCAACTCTTATAAATATATAGATACAAGAAGCACAAACACTAAATACTAATAGACATACTCTGAGATACATGCTAATCAGAATGTCAAAGGCCAAAGATAAAGACAAAATTCTCAAAGCAGCAAGATAAAAGTGATTCATCACATAAGGGATATGAACCAAGTTCCAATTTATCATCAGAATCCATGGAGGAAAGAAGGCAGAGTTATGATATATTTAAGGTACTGAAAGAGAAAAATAACCAGCCAAAAATTCTGTATCTGGCAAAACTGCCCTCCAAAAATGAGGGAAAGTGGGCAGGCCACGGTGCCTCACCAGGCAAGAATGCTTGCCTGCCATGCCAGAGGATCTGGGTTCTATTCCCAGTGCCTGCCCATGTTAAAAAAAAATGAGGGAAAGTGTTGTATTCACAGATACACAAACAGTCCAATAGTAATATAGTCTTAATATTCAACCCTACTTTTTAATTCCCATATGATTCCTAATACATTTGAACAACAAAATGCATATTTCCACATTTGGACATATAAAATATAAAGTGGGAGAAAAACAACTAAATAGCAGAAAAAGGGGGATATGGGAAGATATAAGCGATATGTATGCTAATGAGGCTAAGATAATATCTTTTCAAATAAGAATATAAAAGTGTGTTGTGCAATATAAACTTCAGTGTAAGGAACCATAGAGAAAGTATTGCAAAATTGTACAGAAACACATATGAGAATAGGATCAATCACATACATCACAAAAGATCAGCAATACACAAAAGGAGGTGGAAATATAGGAAAAGTAAGACAAAAAAGATATGACATTGCCTTGGTTTGCTAAGGCTTCCAGAATGCAATATAACAGAAATAGATTGGTTTTCACCAAAAGGATATATTGTTACAAGTTACAATTCTAAGGCTGTGAATACATCTTAATCAAGGCAACAAGAGGATACCTTCACTCAAGAAAGTCTAGTCATGTGCTGGGTTTCTCTGTTACATGGGAAGGCACATGGTGCCTTCTTTCCTGGATTCTGGTTCCAAATGACTCACTCATCTCCAATGGGTCCTTCAAGCATCTCCTAGGGGCATTTTCTTCTGCATCTACAAAGTCTGTGTCTTCTATAAAATGTCTCTCTCTGAAAGGACTCCAATAAATGGATTAAGATCCAGCTTGAATAGGCAGGTTAACATCTCCATGGAAACAAGCTCATCAAAAGGTCCCACTAAACAATAGGTCTGCCCCCACAAGATTGGATTGGAAGGACATGGATTTTCTGGGATACATAACACGTTCACATTCCACCCTCTGGACCCACAAAGGACATGTTATTTCCAAATGCAAAATACATTCATTTCATCAAAATATCACAAAAGCTTTAAGCCATTTCAGTGTCAATACAAATATAATACCATGTCAAAAACAGTACAAGCCTCGTCAAAATCATTTACAAGTGTTGTCTATCCTAAGGCAAAATTCTCCTCCGGCTGTGGACCTGAGAAACTTAGAACAAATTTTATACTTCCAATATACAAAGGGAGGGGGCAAGTCATAAGATAAACATCTCATTGCCATAGGAAGAAATTGGAAGTAAAATATGGATCACTGGATCCAAACCAATCAAAAAACTTGCAGAACATACTTCATTAGATTTCAAAGTCTGAGAATCATTTATAAAATGACATTACATCTTTTCTCCGCCGGCCCGCCGCGCGGCGCCCACGCCCCACAGCAGCCGACCCGCCCGCCCTCCTTCTCCCCCCTCTTTCTCCGCCGGCCCGCCACGTGGCACCCACGCCCCACAGCAGCCAACCCGCCCGCCCTCCTTCTCCCCCCTCTTTCTCCACCGGCCTGCCGCATGGCACCCACGCCCCGCAGCAGCCGACCCGCCCGCCCTCCTTCTCCCCCCTCTTTCCCCTCCTGCTCCAGTGGCTCTCCAATCACCACGGTGCTCTCTTCCCCCGCCTTCACCGGCTCCTCCGCCACCAGCCTCGACAGCCTTGCCGCCCTCACCTTTCCTCCTCCAGAACAGCTACTGGGGGAGTGGAGATAATACAGAGCAGCTCCCGGAGCCATGAGGGAGATCAAAGGGATGGCGCACCCCATCCGGGAACGGCTGACTATCTGGGAGAACCAGCTCCGGTGAGATCACCAAGGGGCACGGGCTTTCCTGGGTGGGACGGCAAGCGACCGGAGTCCCTCCCTTCCACCTTCCCAGGCCAGCTGGTAGAATTGGACAGGCAGTCCCCTTAGGCCGTGGCGGCTGGTGTCCCCACCACGCGAGGCCCCCCGGACCAACTGAGATAGTTGGGTCGGAAATCCCCAGACTGTGGAGAACAGTGACCAGGGGATCCCTTCCAAACACGTGACTCCCCCGTCCGGCTGGGAACAGTGTATTCTCCTGGGCTGTGACAGCAGGCGCCCTCCCGCCATGCTTGGCACCCCGGGCCAACTAGCTAATTCGGTCGGACGCTCTCCTGTGCTGCGGCGGCCGGCGACCCTCCCCACATTCAGAACCCCAGGCCGGCTGGTATTCTTCCAAGACGCTTCGGCTGCCGAATCTCCCCTACGGCGAGAATTTTCCAGAGTTGAAGGACCCACAGCAACTTTCACTGGTGGAACCCGTAGACAAGCGTGTGCCACGAGCGCCACCTACTGGGCAGGATAAGAAAAACAGAACCCAGAGATTGCACAGAAAAATCTTTCAACCTGCGGGTTCGAACACCCAGGGAAATCTGACTAAATGCCCAGACGCCAGCAGAAGATAACGGATCACGCTCAGAAAATTGAACATATGGCCCAGTCAAAGGAACAAACCAATAGTTCAAATGAGATACAGGAGCTGAAACAACTAATGCTGAATATACGAACAGAAATGGAAAACCTCTTCAAAAACGAAATCGATAAATTGAGGGAGGACATGAAGAAGACATGGGCTGAACATAAAGAAGAAATAGAAAAACTGAAAAAACAAATCACAGAACTTATGGAAGTGAAAGATAAAGTAGAAAAGATGGAAAAAACAATGGATACCTACAATGACAGATTTAAAGAGACAGAAGATAGAATTAGTGATTTGGAGGATGAAACATCTGGATTCCAAAAAGAAACAGAAACTACCCGGAAAAGAATGGAAAAATTTGAACAAGGTATCAGGGAACTCAAGGACAATGTGAACCGTACAAATATATGTGTAATGGGTGTTCCAGAAGGAGAAGAGAAGGGAAAAGGAGGAGAAAAACTAATGGAAGAAATTATCACTGAAAATTTCCCAACTCTTATGAAAGACCTAAAATTACAGATCCAAGAAGTGCAGCGCACCCCAAAGAGATTAGACACAAATAGGCATTCCCCAAGACACTTACTAGTTAGAATGTCAGAGGTCAAAGAGAAAGAGAGGATCTGGAAAGCAGCGAGAGAAAAACAATCTGTCACATACAAGGGAAACCCAATAAGACCATGTGTAGATTTTTCAGCAGAAACCATGGAAGTTAGAAGACAGTGGGATGATATATTTAAGTTACTAAAAGAGAAAAACTGCCAACCAAGACTGCTATATCCAGCAAAATTGTCCTTCAAAAATGAGGGAGAAATTAAAACATTCTCAGACAAAAAGTCACTGAGAGAATTTGTGACCAAGAGACCAGCTCTGCAAGAAATACTAAAGGAAGCACTAGAGTCAGATACAAAAAGACAGAAGAGAGAGGCATGGAGAAAAGTGTAGAAAGAAAGAAAGTCAGATATGATATATATAATACAAAAGGCAAAATGGTAGAGGAAAATATTATCCAAACAGTAATAACTCTAAATGTTAATGGACTGAATTCCCCAATCAAAAGACATAGACTGGCAGAATGGATTAAAAAACAGGATTCTTCTATATGCTGTCTACAGGAAACACATCTTAGACCCAAAGATAAATATAGGTTGAAAGTGAAAGGTTGGGAAAAGATATTTCATGCAAATAACAACCAGAAAAGAGCAGGAGTGGCTATACTAATATCCAACAAATTAGACTTCAAATGTAAAACAGTTAAAAGAGACAAAGAAGGACACTATATACTATTAAAAGGAACAATTAAGCAAGAAGACATAACAATCATAAATATTTACGCACTGAACCAGAATGCCCCAAAATACATGAGGAATACACTGCAAACATTGAAAAGGGAAATAGACACATATACCATAATAGTTGGAGACTTCAATTTACCACTCTCATCAATGGACAGAACATCTAGACAGAGGATCAATAAACAAATAGAGAACCTGAATATTACTATAAATGAGCTAGACTTAACAGACATTTATAGGACATTACATTCCACAACAGCAGGATACACCTTTTTTTCAAGTGCTCATGGATCATTCTCAAAGATAGACCATATGCTGGGTCACAAAGCAAGTCTTAACAAATTTGAAAAGATTGAAATCATACACAACACTTTCTCGGATCATAAAGGAATGAAGTTGGAAATCAATAATAGGCGGAGTGCCAGAAAATACATAAATACATGGAGGCTCAACAACACACTCTTAAACAACAAGTGGGTCAAAGAAGAAATTGCAAGAGAAATTAGTAAATACCTAGAGGCAAATGAAAATGAAGACACAACATATCAAAACTTATGGGACGCAGCAAAGGCAGTGTTAAGAGGGAAATTTATTGCCCTAAATGCCTATATCAGAAAAGAAGAAAAGGCAAAAATGCAGGAATTAACTGTCCACTTGGAAGAACTGTAGAAAGAACAGCAAACTAATTCCAAAGCAAGCAAAAGGAAAGAAATAACAAAGATTAGAGCAGAAATAAATGAAATTGAAAACATGAAAACAATAGAGAAAATCAGTAAGACCAGAAGTTGGTTCTATGAGAAAATCAACAAGATTGATGGGCCCTTAGCAAGATTGACAAAAAGAAGAAGAGAGAGGATGCAAATAAATAAGATCATAAATGGAAGAGGAGACATAACTACTGACCTCACAGAAATAAAGGAGGTAATAACAGGATACTATGAACAACTTTACGCTAATAAATACAACAATTTAGATGAAATGGACAGGTTCCTGGAAAGACATGAACAACCAACTTTGACTCAAGAAGAAATAGACGACCTCAACAAACCAATCACAAGTAAAGAGATTGAATTAGTTATTCAAAAGCTCCCTAAAAAGAAAAGTCCAGGACCAGACGGCTTCACATGTGAATTCTATCAAACATTCCAGAAAGAATTAGTACCTACTCTCCTCAAACTCTTCAACATAATCGAAGTGGAGGGAAAACTACCGAATTCATTCTATGAAACCAACATCACCTTCATACCAAAACCAGGCAAAGATATTACAAAAAAAGAAAACTACAGACCAATCTCTCTAATGAATACAGATGCAAAAATCCTCAATAAAATTCTAGCAAATTGTATCCAACAACACATTAAAAGAATTATACATCATGACCAAGTAGGATTCATCCCAGGTATGCAAGGATGTTTCAACATAAGAAAATCAATTAATGTAATACACCATATCAACAAATCAAAGCAGAAAAATCACCTGATCATCTCAATTGATGCAGAGAAGGCATTTGACAAGATTCAACATCCTTTCCTGCTGAGAACACTTCAAAGGATAGGAATACAAGGGAACTTCCTTAAAATGATAGAGGGAATATATGAAAAACCCACAGCTAATATCATCCTCAATGGGGAAAAATTGAAAACTTTCCCCCTAAGATCAGGAACAAGACAAGGATGTCCACTATCACCACTATTATTCAACATTGTGTTGGAAGTTCTAGCCAGAGCAATTAGGCAAGAAAAAGAAATACAAGACATCAAAATTGGAAAGGAAGAAGTAAAACTATCACTGTTTGCAGACGATATGATACTATATGTCGAAAACCCGGAAAAATCCACAACAAAATTACTAGAACTAATAAATGAGTACAGCAAAGTAGCAGGCTACAAGATCAACATTCAAAAATCTGTAGCTTTTCTATACACTAGTAATGAACAAGCTGAGGCAGAAATCAAGAAACGAATCCCATTTACAATCGCAACTAAAAGAATAAAATACCTAGGAATAAATTTAACCAAAGAGACAAAAAACCTATATAAAGAAAACTACAAAAAACTGCTAAAAGAAATCACAGAAGACCTAAATAGATGGAAGGGCATACCGTGTTCATGGATTGGAAGACTAAATATAATTAAGATGTCAATCCTACCTAAACTCATCTACAGATTCAATGCAATACCAATCAAAATCCCAACAACTTATTTTTCAGAATTAGAAAAACCAATAAGCAAATTTATCTGGAAGGGCAGTTTGCCCCGAATTGCTAAAAACATCTTGAGGAAAAAAAACGAAGCTGGAGGTCTAGCGATGCTGGACTTTAAGGCATATTATGAAGCCACCGTGGTCAAAACAGCATGGTATTGGCATAAAGATAGATATATCGACCAATGGAATCGAATAGAGTGCTCAGATATAGACCCTCTCATCTATGGACATTTGATCTTTGATAAGGCAGTCAAGCCAACTCACCTGGGACAGAACAGTCTCTTCAACAAATGGTGCCTAGAGAACTGGATATCCATAAGTAAAAGAATGAAAGAAGACCCGTATCTCACACCTTATACAAAAATTAACTCAAAATGGATCAAAGATCTAAACATTAGGTCTAAGACCATAAAACAGTTAGAGGAAAATGTAGGGAGATATCTTACGAATCTCACAACTGGAGGCAGTTTTATGGACCTCAAACCTAAAGCAAGAGCACTGAAGAAAGAAAGAAAGAAATGGGAGCTCCTCAAAATTAAACACTTTTGTGCATCAAAGAACTTCATCAAGAAAGTAGAAAGACAGCCTACACAATGGGAGACAATATTTGGAAACGACATATCAGATAAAGGTCTAGTATCCAGAATTTATAAAGAAATTGTTCAACTCAACAACAAAAAGACAGCCAACCCAATTACAAAATGGGAAAAAGACTTGAACAGACACCTACCAGAAGAAGAAATACAGATGGCCAAGAGGCACATGAAGAGATGCTCAATGTCCCTGGCCATTAGAGAAATGCAAATCAAAACCACAATGAGATATCATCTCACACCCACCAGAATGGCCATTATCAACAAAACAGAAAATGACAAGTGCTGGAGAGGATGCAGTGAAAGAGGCACACTTATCTACTGTTGGTGGGAATGTCAGATGGTGCAACCACTGTGGAAGGCAGTTTGGCGGTTCCTCAAAAAGCTGAATATAGAATTGCCATACGACCCAGCAATACCATTGCTAGGTATCTACTCAAAGGACTTAAGGGCAAGACACAAACGGACATTTGCACACCAATGTTTATAGCAGCGTTATTTACAATTTCAAGGAGATGGAAACAGCCAAAATCTCCATCAACAGAAGAGTGGCTAAACAAACTGTGGTATATACATACGATGGAATATTATGCAGCTTTAAGACAAGATAAACTTATGAACCATGTAATAACATGGATGGACCTAGAGAATATTATGCTGAGTGAATCCAGCCAAAAACTAAAGGACAAATACTGTATGGTCCCACTGATGTGAACGGACATTCGAGAATAAACTTGAAATATGTCATTGGTAACAGAGTTCAGCAGGAGTTAGAAACAGGGTAAGACAATGGGTAATTGAAGCTGAAGGGATACAGACTGTGCAACAGGACTAGATACAAAAACTCAAAAATGGACAGCACAATAATACCTAATTGTAAAGTAATCATGTTAAAACACTGAATGAAACTGCATCTGAGCTATAGGGTTTTTTTGTTTTTATTTGCTTGTTGGTTTGTTTGTTGTTGTTGTTTTTTACTATTATTACTACTTTTATTTCTTTTCTTTATATTAACATTTTATATCTTTTTCTGTTGTGTTGCTAGTTCCTCTAAACCGATGCAAATGTACTAAGAAACAATGATCATGCATCTATGTGATGATGTTAAGAATTACTGAGTGCATATGTAGAACGGTATGATTTCTAAATGTTGTGTTAATTTCTTTTTTTTTTCTTTCCGTTAATAAAAAAAATAAAAAATGACATTACATCTGCGGGGCTTCAGAGAGTGAGAGTTCCACCCTTTCTGAGAGGTTACACAGAAGCCATGCTATTTCCAAATGCTGGGAAGAGGGTTGCAACATTGGGGAGCATTGGGAAGATTACCATATTCTCTGTATCATCCTTTCAAGCATCTGGGTGGCACCCAGACTCTCTGCCATCTCTGAGGTACATGTTCAACCCCTTCAGAAGAGTGGGGTGGTGATCACACTCTCCCCAATCCCCAGGGAATATGCTCCACCCTTTCTGAGGTCTGAGGTGGCCACAATTTTCTGCTTGTTTTCTGCTGTCAGGGTTAACTCACCTTATCCACATGCATGGGTGGATCCAAAGACTAGCAGCGGTTCCATTTATACAGATCCTGCCATTTACTCCTATCAGTTTTCCATGCAGTATACAGGCATCATAACCATCAGACAATAGAACTTTCCACAAATCCTTTCTGGATAACTCCATCTCCAATCCTGGCTTGTGCTGAAATGGCTGACTTGTTCCATGTTTGGTTAAATACTTATGTGGGGCACTATTTTTTGGGAACACTCAGAATTTTCCACACTATCAGTTGCTCGTTTCTTCGTACCCAAGAATTCACCTCTCAACTTATACTTTTCCTGTAGCATCTTACTATAAACTGCAATGAGATGCCAGGCTACATTTTCCATATTTAGTTTGGAAATCTCTTCAGTTAAGTATCCCAGCTTATTACTTTCAAATTCTCCTTTCCATCCAACACCAAAAAAACCCCAAATTTCCATCAATTCTTTATTGAGCTATATATATCACATGCCATGTAATCATCCAAAGTGTACCATCAGTGGTTCACGGTATCATTTATAGATTACATTCATCATCACAATCGATTCTTGAACATTTTCATTATTCCACAAAAAACACAAATATAAATAAAAAAGTAAAAGAGAACACCCAAAACATCCTATAGCCCCATACCCACATTTATTTATTTATTTGTTTGTTTGTTTGTTTGTTTGCTTTTTCTTTGTTTACTTTTGGGGGGTAGATGGCATGAGCAGGTTCCAGAAGTTGAACTCAGGTCTCTAGCATGGCAGGTGAGAACTCTGTCACTGAGCCCCCGTTGCCCACCTTGTTTATTTATTTTTTGTCTATTTTTTCTTGCTCATCAGTCCATACACTGGATAAAGGGAATGTCAGTCACAAAATTTTCATGATCACATAGTCACATCATAAAAGCTCTATAGTTATACAATCGTCTTCAAGAATCAATTCTACTGGATTGAATTGTTTCAGTTATTTACCTCTAGCTATTCCAATACACCAAAAACTGAAATGGGATATGTATATGCTACATAAGAATAATGTCCCAAATGACTTTCAACTCCATTTGAACTTCTTCAGCCACATAAACTTTAACTTGTTTCATTTCTCTTCCCTCTTTTGATCAAGAAGACTTTCTCAATCCCATCTGGAGGTTGTGGGTTTCTGGAAAGTTTTAATAGTGCATGGAACCTTTGTAGAGTCTCAGACACAGCCCATTGTGTTCTTTAGGGTTTACAGGAATGGTCTTATTTGGAGAAAACCATGATAAATAGAAATATCTACCTGAAGCTTGCATAAGAGTAGCCTCCAGAATAGCCTCTTAACTCTATTTGAACTCTCTCACCCACTGATACTTTATTTTGTTACATTTCTTTTCCCCCTCTTGGTCAGGAAGGCATTGTCAATCCTACAGCGCTGGGGCCATGCTCATTCCTGGCCTTTACTCACATTGCCAGGGAGACTTTCACCTCTGGATGTCATGTCCATGTAGAGGGGAGAGTAATGACTTTACTTGCAGAGTTTGGCATAGAGAGAGAGAAGCCAAATCTGAACAACAAAAGAGGTCCTCTGGAAGTAATCCTTAGGCATAATTATAGGTAGGCTTATATTCTCTGCTACATAAACAAGCTTCTCAATAGCAACCTTCAAGATCAATTGAATTAAGAGTGCCTAATCCTTGAGACATTATCAGGGGCTTCCTGGTGTTAAAGCTTAATAGTTCCATATTTTTCTCCCATCCTAAAGGGACCTTGCCAGCATTTTTAAATTGTCTGCTCAACATACTCTGGGATGTATCTGGGTATTACATTAAGCTATGCAGAATTACAAAGCCTCATTCCCATTATGGGCTCCATGAGTTTGGGTTCTTCAAATGAGCTCTGAAGACAGGTTTAGTTAGATTGCATGCTAGCAAAAATTTAGGTCTTGTACAATGTAAAACTCTCTTCCTTTGGTCTCATAGGAGGTGAAGTTCTAAAATACAGAAAATGTCCTCATTACCCCTGCACTCTAATTTACCATACATCTGACCATATCAGCTTCTAACTGAAGACTGATCTCTTTTTTTGTTTCATTAAGTGTTGTGGGATATGGTAACGCTGATTTTCAGAGCTGCAGAACTACTACTCTGTGTCCTAGATGTCACACGTGTACCCAAAGTTCCAGGGATATACCAGGTTTTATATATATAGCAGAACATCTTAAAATCTAGAAATCACAATTACAGCTGCAGACTAAATGTGACTGTTGGAAAATCTTACAATTTAAGCCCCAATTTTCTTGTAATTATTCTGTAAAAGAAACCATACAATATTTATTCTTTTGTTTCAGCTTTATTTTGTAGTGCATAATGTCCCCGAGGTTCTTTCACATCATTGCATGCTACATGACTTCGTTTCTTTCTGTAGTTGCACAATATTCAAATCTATGTATACATTATATTTCACCATTCGACTTCTCAGTGAATGTATGCTTCAGCCACCTCCATTCATTGGGTGTCATGCATAATGTCCAAAGTCAACAATTCAAAGCTCACATTATCCTCACTTAGTTGTACAATAATCAACTCTTTCAATTTCAGACAATTTTCTTTGCATACAAGAGAAAAATAACTGATAAACACACCCTCACTGAAAAGAAAATCCAAATCTCCCCTTAACACCTATCCTACTGGCCACAATTATTTACCTGAGGTATTACTGTGGTGCTATTGATGTCTTCCTGTTAAACATAGACTATAGCATGCAATACTAGTTTCTCCCATTACCCATTATTATTTATTCTTTGTACAAGATTCATCCCTTTGAAGTAGTTCATGCAAGAACTTATTGATATTTCTAATGTTAATTGGTGGGATACATAGCTCTATGAAACCCCTCTCAATCATGTTCACCTTCAATATGGCAATATTATTATAGACCTACTAATGAACTGCCTTCACTCCTATCCATTCCCTTATATTTAAGTTCAGCCACATTAGATAACAGTCCACCCGTCTCTAACTTCTGTGTATCTCTAGGTCCCCTACATTCTATATAAGCCTCTGAGTTTATCAATACCAAAGTCATACTAGTGAAATCATACAGTATCTATCCTTTTTCATAAGGTTAATTTCACTCACCATTTTGTCCTCAAGGTTCATGCATTTCTCCTTACTGCATAGTATTTCATCAAATGTACATACCACATTTTGTTTATCCACTAATCTGTTTATGGGCACTGGGATTGTTTTCATATTTTGGCAATTGTGAATAGTGCTGCTCTGAATATCGGTGTGAAAATGTCTGTTTCTTTCACTGCTTTCAGTTTTTCTGGGTATATATCAAGTAGTAGTATTGCCTGGTCATAGGGCAATTTGATATTGATTTTTCTAAGGAACCACCAAACTGTCTTCCATAGTGGCTGTAGCGTTATACATTTCTACCAGTGGTGCATAAGTGTTTCAATTTCTCCAGTTCCTCTCCAACATTTGTAGTTTTCTGTTCGTTTAATGCAATCATTCCTAGAAGCATGAGGTGATATCTCATCGCAGTCTTGACCTGCATTTCCCTTACAGCTAATGAAAAAGAGCATCTCTTCATGTGCATTTCAGCCATCTGTATTTGCTCTTCTGAAAAATGTTTATTCATAGATTGAGCCAATTTTATAGTTGGGTTGTTTGTTCTTCTGTTGATGAGTTTTATGATTTTTTTATGTATGCAGGATAACAAGCATGATCCATTTGATCTGTAGCTGATATATGATTTCAAATATTTTGTTCCATTGAGTTAGTTACCTCTTCACCTTTTTGACAAAATCTTCTGAGGTACAAAAATCTTTGATTTTGAGGAATTCCCATTCATCTATTTTTTCTTTCTGCATTTGTGTTTGGATGTAATGTTCAGCAAGCTACTTCCAATTACTAGGTATTTGTACTGATAGGTATTTGAAATGATACATGTACCCTAGAAAAGCCACGTTTTAATCCTAATCCAATTTTGTAAAGGCAGCTGTTTATTTTAATCCCTATTCAGTACTTGTATGTTTGAAACTGTAATTAGCTCATCTCCTTGTAGGTGTGATTTAATCAAAAGTGGTTGTTAAGCTGGAGTCATGTCTCCACCCATTTGGGTTGGTCTTGATTACTTTCTGAAGTCTTATAAAAGAGGAAACATTTTGGAGAATAAGAGAGATTTGGAGAGAGCAAAGAATACTGCAGCACTATGAAGCAGAGAGTCCATAAGCCAGCGACCTTTGGAGAGGAAGAAGGAAAACAACTCCCGAGTAGCTCCATGAAACAGGAATCAAGGAGAGAAAGCTAGCAGATGATGCCGTGTTCACCATGTGCCCTTCCAGCTCAGAGAGAAACCCTGAGTGTGTTCACCATATGCCCTCTCACTTGAGAGAGAAACCCTGAACTTCATTGGCCTTTTGAACCAAGATATCTTTCCCTGAATGCCTTAGATTGGACATTTCTATAGACGTGTTTTAATTAGGACATTTTCTTGGCCTTAGAACTGTAAACTAGCAACTTATTAAATTCCCCTTTTAAAAGCTGTTCCATTTCTAGAATATTGCATTCTGACAGCAAACTAGAACAGTATTGAAGATGTTTCCTTAGGTTTTCTTCTAACAGTTTTATGGTACTAACCCTTATGCTTGGGTCTTTGATCCTCATTAAGTTTTCTAGAGGGTGTAAGGTAAGGATACTCTTCCATTCATTTGGCTATTAATATCCATTTCTCCCAGGTCCATTTATTGAAAAGACTATTCTGTCCCAGTTAATTGGATTTTGGGTCCTTCTTGATGATCAGTTGAACATAGATATGTTGGTCTATTTCCACATGCTTGATTCTATTACATTGGTCAATACTTCTATCTTTGTCCACTAAGATGCTGTTTTGACCACTATGGCTATAAAATAAGCTCTAAAATCAAGAAGTATTAGTCCTCCCACCTTGCTCTTCTTTTATAGTATGCTTTTAGTTATTCATGCTCTCTTTCCCTTCCAAATGAATTTGACAACTAGATTTTCCAATTCTACATAGTTGGCTGTTGGAAGTTTGATTGACTGGTATTGCATTAAATTTGTAGATCAATTTCGGTACAATTCACATCTTAACTACATTTGAATTTCTTATCCATGAGCATAGAATGTCTTTCAACCTATTTAAATCATCTTTGATTTACTTTAGCAATATTATGCTGCTTTCTGTGTACATTACCTTTACATTCCTAGTTAAGTTTATTCCTAGATACATGATTCCTTTTATTGCTATTTTGAATGGAATTTCTTTCTTAATTGTCTCCTCAGTTAGGTCGTTGCTTGTGTATAGAAACATTACTGACTTTTGTAAATTAACCTTGTCTCTCACCACTTTGCTGAATTTGTTTATTAGCTCAAGAAACTTTGTCATAGATTTCTCAGGATTTTCTAAGTGTAGTATCATGTCATCACTAAATAATGAAAGTTTTACTTCTTCCTTTCCAACTTGGATGCCTTTTCTTTTTCCTGCCTGATTTCTCTAGCTACAACTCCTAGTACAGTGCTGAATTATGATTGTGACAGAGGGCATCCTTGTCTCATTCTCGATATTAGGGGGAAGACTTCAGTCTCTCAGCATTGAGCACAATGCTGGCCATGGGTTTTTCATATATGCTCTTAATCATATTGAGGAAGTTTCCTTCATTTCCTCCTTTTATTTTGAGGGTGGAAGTGCGTGGACTAGGAATCAAACCCAGGTCTTCCACATGGCAGGCAAGGATTCTACCAAGAACGACCCTTGCACCCCCTAATTACTACCTTTTGAAGTGTTTTTATCAGGAAAGGATGTAGAATTTTGTCAAATGCTTTTTCAGCATCAATTGAGATAATCATATGATTTTCCCTTTTGCTTTTTTAATGTGAAATATTACATTGATTGATTTTCTTGTGTTGATCCACCCTTCCATTCTTGGTATAAGCCCCATTTAACCATAGAGTATAATTCTTCTAATGAGTCATCGGATTTGATTTGGTTGTATTTGATTGAGAAGATTTGGATCTAAATTCAACAGGGAGATTGGCCCATAGTTTTCCTTTCTTAAGGCATGTTTATTCAGTTCTGTATTCATTGCGGTTAGCATCATAAAATGGATTAGGTAGTGTTCCTTTTTCCTCAACATTTTGGATGAATCTGAGCAGGATTTGTGTTAGTTCCTTTTGAAATGTTCAGTAAAATTCCCCTGTGAAGACATTTAGTTTTGGCTTTTTATTTTGTAGGACGATTTTTGATGACTGCTTGAATCTCTTTACCTATGATTGATTTGGTGAGATCTATTTCTTCTCAAGTCCACATAGGTTGGTCATGTGTTTCTAGGAATTTGTCCACTTCATCTATAGTTGCTCATAGTATTCTCTTATGATTAAAAAATTACTTCGGGTTCCATGGTAATGACCCTGCTCTCCTTTCTGATTTTACTTTTTTTTTTAATCCTAGCTATTTTTTTTCTTTGTCAGCTTAGTGAGCAGTCCATCAATTTTATTGATTTTCTCAAAGATCCAACTTCCGGTTTTATTGATTCTATAGGTTTTTCTCCAGTTCATTTAATTGTGTTTTAATCTTTGTTATTTCTCTTCTATTTGCTTTGGGGATGGTTTGCTGTTCTTTCTCTAGTTCCTCCCAGGGAGCACTTAAGTCCTCAAGTTGTTCTCTTTCTTCTTTTTTAATATAGGCATGTAGGGCAATAAAGTTCCCTCTCACCACTAGGTTTGCTGCATCTCATAAGTTCTGAAATGTTTTATTCTCATTTTCATTCATCTCTACATATTTATTGATTTTTCTAGCTATTTCTTCTTTGACCCACTGATTGTTAAAGAATGTGTTATTTAATCTCCATATATTTTTGTAAGCTCTGGTCCTTTGGTGGTTGTTAATTTCCAGCTTCATTCCATTGTAATCAGAGAAAGTGCTTTGAATAATTTCAATCTTTTCAAACTCATGAAGACCTATTTTGTGCCCCAGCATGCAATCTATTTGGGAGAACGTACCATGAGCATGGGAGAAGACTGTACATCCCGGTGTTTTGGGGTGCAATGATCTATATATGTCTGGCAGTTCTAATTCATCTATCAAATTGTTTAAGTTCTCTATTTCTTCATTGATATTCTGCCTGAGTGTTCTATCTATCGATCAAATAACATGGTGTATTGAAGTCTCCCACTATCATTGTTGAAACATCTATTGTTCACTTCACTTTTGCCAAGGTTTGCCTCATGTACTTAGAGTTATGATTGTTCCTTCTTCTTGGTGGAGTTTCCCTTTTATTAATTTATAATGTCCTTCCTTGTCTCATGACATCTTCAAAAAATTCTTCAAAATGGAATTTAGCAGCACATTAAAAGAATTTTAAACCATGACCAAGTGAGATTTATTCCATGTATACGAGGATAGTTGAACATAAGAAAATCAATTAATGTAATGCACCATATCAACAAATCAAACAGAAAAACCACATGATCATCTCATTTGATGCAAAAAGGGCATTAGACAAAATTCAACATCCATTCTTCTTTTGACAAATACCTAAATAATTTTTATATTGATTGCATGTTGAAATTGGATGCATTTCATCTATATTGGATTAATTAAAATACATTATTACAATTAATTTCACCTGCATTTCTTTTTTATATTTAAGATGACTTCTAGAGAATTTAAATACCTGTGTGGCTTACATTTGTGATTTGCAATCATGGTGATTAAATGTACAAAGGTAAGACTGTTTATGCATGAAGAAGAACAAATGAATGTCAACTTTGCAAGGTGCTGAAAATGGGGTGGCATACAGGACAAAATACAACGATTGCAAACCAGGGTCTACAGTTAACAGTTAACATTGTGATGTGCTTCCATGGAATGTAACAAAGGCAGTATGCCAAAGCTAAATGTCAATAAATGAGGGGATATGGTGAAGGGTATTGAATACTTAGGGGAAGAAAAGGAAAGGTTCTCATATAGATTGTGGTGGTGAAGATGTGGCTATGTGATTACACCAGGAACCATTGATTTTTGCTTAGGTTGGAATGTATGATGTGAGAATAAAACTGCTTAAAACGAACAGCATTGAAAGTGCTGGAGGAAATGTGGAGAGACAAATGTAACTACTCACTGCAGGTATAGAAGCAGAGTCATACAGCCATTCTGGAAGGCAGTGTGGTAGCTTCACAATAGGCTAGGGATGAGGTTGCATATGATCCTGCACCCCTGTTGCTGGGTGTATACATGGAGGAAGTGAGAATGGGGACACAAATAGATATTTGCACAATGATGTTTATGGTGGCTGTGTTTGTGATTTGCAGTGGATGTACCTAAGGGTACATTGACTGACGCATGGAATGGGCAACTGTGGTGTGTACATAGGGAGCGCTAATGAGCAGCTGCGGGATGGAATGAAGTTGTGAAGCATGCAACTAGGTGAACGAACCTCGAGGACAGTGTGTTGAATGAAATGTCGGAAACAAAGAGACAAATATTATCATGCCTCAGTTATATGGAATAACTACAATATACAAACTCAGAGAATTGAAATTGAGAGCATAGGTTATCAGGATAAGGCCTATTTAAAGGTTCCTAGATTGTAAGCTCTTACAGCAGTCACATCTATTCCAGAGTAGTAACTGTTATTTCTAAAATTTCAGATGTTGAGCCCATGTTCTTTTCCATCTTTCTCTTTTTATCCTCAGGTTACCCTTACTGGTACTCTTCACTTCTGTGTCATCCTCCAGACCTCCTTCTCCTGTACTTTTTTCAGTCAGTAGAACTCTCTTTAGTATTTCTGTAGCACTGATCTCTTGTTGACATATTCTCTCAGCTTTTGCTTGTCTGTGAAAATTTTAATCTCTTCCTCAGTTCCGAAGGACATTTTGGCTGGGCACACTATTCTTGGCTGGAAGTTTTTCTCTTTCAGAATATTAAACATATTATACCACTGCCTTCTTGCTTTCATAGTGCCATTTGAGTAATCTGAAGTCATTCTTACATGGTTTTCCTTGTATGTAGTAGATTGTTTTACTCTTGACACTTTCAGAATTTTCTGCTTCTCCTCAACATTGGACAGACTGATTAGTATGTGTCTTGGCATAGACTTGCTTTTGGATTTATTCTATTTGGAGTTTGTTGGGTTTCTTTGATTTGCATGTTTATGCCCTTTATAATGGTTGGGAAGTTTTCCCCCATTAAATCTTCCACTAATCTTCCTGCCCTTTTTTGTTCTCATCTCCTTCTGGGACACCAATGATTCCTACATTTTTGCACTTTCTTTTGTCCATCATTTTCTTGAGATCCAATTCAAATATTTCCATCTTTTTTTCTCATTTGTTCTTTGGTGCATTCAAAATCTATGGACCTGTCCTCTCGTTCACTTATTCTTTCTTCTGCCCCTTCAAATTTGATATTGTATGTATCTAGTGCATTTTTTATTTGGTCTACAGCATCTTTAATCTCTGTGATATCAGCTATTTTTCTATTTATTTTTTCAAGTTCCTCTTTAAGCTCTTCTAGTGCCTCTTTTATGTCATTATCCATCACACTGGCTTTATTTAATAAAGTTATATAGACATCTTTGATTAGATGCTCCTAAGTCTGTGTCTCTTCCCATGTTTTAATTTGTTCATTAAATTGTGCTGTATCCATCTGCATCTTCATGTGGTTAGTGATTTTCTGTTGTCTTTGTAGCATGTAAATATCTTGATAGGGTTACTTTAGAAGTTGATTTCTTTCAGCAGTCTAAAGCTTTGTACTTCTGGGATGGGTGTGGATCAAGACGTTGGGCATGAGGAGGGGCACAAAAGTGACATGATGGGTTGTGGTGCAGATATATGCATGGGTCAGGGACTCTATGCTGGTGTCTGGGAGCATGGGCTGTGGGTCACTGTGTTGTGGTCATGTGTTTCAGCATTCGTGGGGGTGAGGTGCAGCTCAGCGGGCCTTGGAGGACAGCAGCCATGTGCAGCACAGAGGACGCAGAGGTAGTGCATGGTGGGAGATGGATGGAGAGCTTAGCAGATGCACAGGAATTGGGGTGTGGGTATGATGCATGTGCCTGCATTAAGTGTGTAGGTCTTGGTTGTCAAGGTGTGTGGTACAGAAAACAAAATGAGGTACAGGAAGGTTGGGGTGTGGGTGTATCTTTGCACAAAGGTAGGTGTCGAAGGAGCCCATAATTCAGATGCACGAATGTTTAGGTGCAGGTCACATGTTGCAGAGTTTATGAGATGTGCATTGAATGGGTGATGATGGGTGAGCAGGGCCCTGGCATGGGCCCACAGATGCATAAATGGGGTGGGATAGAGATGCCCGTTAGTTCAGGGCAGAGGCTATGTATCACAGATGTGCCAGAGAGTACCTTCAAAGTTTGGGAGAAGTGCACTTGTGCCATCGGGTGGGACAAGGTTGTGATTGTGTGGGGAGTAAGGGGGTGTGATGCAGGGTTCAAGAGGTCTGTGCATAGATACACGAGTCCCCAGCAGGGAGGAAGTGGCTATGCTGGGGTGTGGATCTGGGAGACAGGGCCCTAGTGTGCACATGTGCAGAGCTCAGGAGCATTAAGGTAGGAATCTGCTTGCATGGACTGGGGGCGGGTGTGACCCGGATGCACAGGTCAGGACTTAACCAGAGCTGAGGGAATATGTTGGGAGTGGGCGCATACGTGTGCATGTGTCTGGGGAGCTGGATGCTGATGTACACATACACTGAGCTCGTGGGGGGGGCTGAGCAGAGTTTTGTGACTGTATTTTCTGGATGCGGATGTGGCCTGTATATGAAGGTGAAGAACTGTAGCATGAATGTAAAGGTGACTACTGCAGGAGGCTAGGAGGGGGAGGTGGGGTTTGAGGGGCTGGCCATGGGTGCGTGGGTCTCAGGAGGGGTAGGGCAAAATGGTGTGCCTCCGTTGGATAGATGTGTAGGACGGGAACATGCTTATGTGCATGCACAGGGAAGGGGTGAGGGGCGGGGATGCACGGGGAGGGGTTCATCACAGGAAGCTTGGAGCATGGGGCAGGTGATGGGATTCAGGGGTGTGGGGGAAGCCGTGGGTCTCAGGGTGGGGGTGGTGTACATGAGGGTAACACATTAAAGGAACGTGGCTTGGCTTACTTATTTCCTAGTCCCTGTCCCTTTGACCATGCACTCCTGATGGCACCGGGCCTCCGTCTAGAAATGGACGTGCTAGGCTGTTTGTGCTAGCTGGCCAGTCTCTGGTTCTCTGCATCTAAATTCTTTTCTTTTTCAACAAGGACCTCCCTATGCAGTGTAGAAGACCCTCTCAGGTCATTTCCACCCTGGAATAGCTCTCCTGGTATTTTTCTGTCCTTTCTTTAGCTGTTCATGGTTAATTATTTTTCAATGTTTTGTAGAATACACCAGTGAAACCATCTGGGCCTGGAGATTTCTTTTTTTTTTTTTTGAAATGTTTTACTTACAAGTTCGGTTTCTATAAAGATGTTCAAATTATCTATTTCATATTGCATGAGTTCTGAAATTTTGTGTTTTTCAAGAAATTGATCCATTTCAACCAGGTAGCCAAATTTATTAGTGTAGAGTTGTTCTTAGAATCACCTTACTATCCTATTACTTCACAAAGGTTTTCAGGTGTGTTGTTTGGTGTATAAACATTCAGGATTTCTGTCCTCTGGATGGACTGACCTTTTATCATTGGGCAATATATATCTCTGAACACTGGTAATTCATTTATTCTGAAATCTACTTCATTTGATATTAATATAGCCACTCCTGCTTTCTTCTGTTTAAGGGGGATGTAGAGTCCAAGGTCTGTAGGGTAGGCTGCAGGCTGGTGGCTCCAATGAAGGTCCTCAACGAACTCTCAAGAGAGGCTGGTTGGGCAACTGTGTGGATGTAAGAGTCCAAGATTTGTAGGGCAGGCCACAAGCTTGCAGCTCCAATGAAGGTCCTCAACAGATTCTCAGATGAGGCTGGTTGGCTAAAGCAGGAAGGTGATTGTCTCTTCTGTATCCTCCTTAAAAGGGTTCCAGTGATTAGATTAAACATCACTCATTGCAGAAGACACTTCCCTTAGCTGATTGTAAATGAGTCAACTGTGGATGCAGCCCATGCAATCATGATTTAAGTCCATGAAACATCCTCTTAGAAACTGACAGGCCGGCACTTGCCTGACCAGGCAACTGGGCACCAACACCTGGCAAAGGTGATGCATGAACCTGACCATAGCAGTCCACCCGTTGTCAACTTGGCAGCTATACACATCACCTTAAACCATACTTAATCTCTAAATAGAAAACAGTAACATACACAGATTTTCCCTCACCCAACAATACTCAACTTTCTCACGTACAACCAGAAATGCATTAAATCTCTCCAGAATAGGATGCATGTCCTTGGGTAATATTCACTCTTACACTTGACACCTTACATCTTAAATACTATAACATGAACAAACCAGCTTATGTCATATGAAAAAGGGGATAAAATTAAGAGGAAAACAAAAGTATTTTATTTATGTAAAAATACATAGATACTCATTACAAAACAAGGAGAAAATATTTGTAACATTACAGTCATTGTTTCTGTAACTGATCGTGTCATTGTAGCTCATATTTATCATACCTTGTCACACTACCCAGTCCATGTTCCCTTTACCGTCAGCATGTAATTCAGCTGGCCATTGTTCTTTGCCTCATGGGATGATACAAATCTTCATTTTGAAGTTTCAAATCCATTGGTAGTCATACCTGGATTGAGTTTTTGCAGTTTTCCATTGCTTTTAATCACAGGGCATGGTAGTATGAAGAGATGCCCTAGGGGATCTCCTATATTCCAGGAAAACACTTCTTTACCTCCACTGTGTATTGCAGTGCTATTTCCCCCTGATATTCAGGGTCAATCGCCGCAGCCAGTAAAGTAATGCCCTTCTTGGTTGTTGACCCAAGGACATGATAGCTCAAAGTGACCAGGTGGCAGTCTTAGATTCCAGTTCAAAGGAATTATTGTTGTTTCTCCTGGTGGAAGCATCCCCCCTTATGGAACTAAAGCCTGTAGACCAGCACAGCTCAAGGTCACAGGGACAGGAAGCAAAAATTTCCCTAGTGGATCACTAGAGGTAATAGTGAGTGGCACCCCTCCCATTTCCATGCCTTCATTCCTGGACCCATGGATCCTGGCTTGGCGAGAAGAAGCACCATACAGTGGATGCTGATTCAAAGCTCGCAGCCTCCTGGAGAGCATTACCTCAGTCCTGCAATGCATTGCTGCCCAGGTGGCACCGCAACTGAGTTTTCAAAAGACCATTCCACCGTTCTATCAACCCTGCTGCCTCTGGATGATGGGGAACATGGTAAGACCAGGGAATTCCATGAGTGTGTGCCCATTCCTGCACTTCATTTGCTGTAAAGTGGGTTTCTTGATCAGAAGCAATGCTGTGTGGAATAACCTGATGATGGATAAGGTGCTCTGTAAGGCCACAGATGGTAGTATTGGCAGAAGCATTGCATGCAGGGAAAGAAAACCCATATCCAGAGTGTGTATCTATTCCAGTTAGAGCAAATCACGACCCCTTCCATGAAGGGAGTGATCCAATGTAATCAACCTGCCACCATGTAGCCAGTTGATCACCTCAAGGAATGTTGCCACATCAGGGGCTGAGCGTGGGTCTCTGCTGCTGGCAGATTGGGCACTCAGCAGTGGCTGCAGCCAGAACAGCCTTGGTGAGTGGAAGTCCATGTTGTGGAGCCCATGCAGAACCTCCATCTTTACCACCATGACCACTTTGTTCATGAGGCCGTTGGGCAATGGCAAGAGATGTCAGGGAAAGAGGCTGACTTTCTATCCAGAGAAGGGGTCATCCTACCCACTTGAATATTAAAACCTTTCTCTGATAAAGACACACCTCTGGCATGCATTCACAAGGAAAACAAATATCTTCATATCCTTAGCCCACTCAGAGATGTCTATCCACATAACTCTTCCCCAGACCTTTGTCACCAATCTTCCAATCATGCTCTTTCCAAGTTCTTGACCATCGAGCTAAACCATTAGCAACAGCCCATGAGTCAGTATACAAATGCACCACTAGCCAGCTCTCTTTCCAAGTAAAATGAACAATCAGGTGCCCTTCTAGAATTTTCTACCCACTGGGAGGATTTCCCCCCACCACTGTCCTTCAGGGATATCCCAAAAAGTGGTTGTGTTGCTGAAACTGTCCACTTTTGGGTGGCACCTGCATATTGCGCAGAACCATCTGTAAACCAGGCGTGAGTTTTCTCTTCCTCAGTCAATTCACTGTAAGGAGCTCCCCAAGAGGCCATAGTCCTGGTCTGGGAAGGAGGAGGTAATGTGGCAGGACTGCAGACCCTGGGCATTTGGGCCACTTCCTCATGTAACTTACTTCTGACTTCAGGACCTGTTCTGGCCCTATCTTGTATATACCATTTCCATTTTATGATGGAGTGCTGCTGTGCATGCCAAGCTCCATCCTTGGTGGGTCAGACAACGCCCAGTTCATCACAGGCAACTCAGGCATCATGGTAACTTGATGGCCCATGTTTAGGTGTTCTGTCCTTACTATGGCCCAGTTGCAGGCCAAGAGCTGTTTCTCAAAAGGAGAGTAGTGATCTGCAGCAGATGGTAAGGCTTTGCTCCAAAATCCTGTCTGTGTTGTGATTCTCCTATAGGGGCCTGCCAAAGGCTCCAGACAGAGTCTGTATTTATCACTGACACTTCCATCACCATCGACTCTGCTCGATGGCAGAGTAGCTTGTACAGCAGTCTGGACCTGTTCTGGTGCTCCCTCTTGTCCATGTCCCCACTCAAACTTCGCTGCTTTTCTGGTCACTCAATAAATGGGCCAGAGTAGCACACCCAAATATGTTGTTGTCAAAATCCAAAGAGTCCAACTAGGCACAGTGCCTCTTTTTTGGTCATAGGAGGGGCCTGATGCAGCAACTTTTCCTTCACCTTGGAAGGGATGTCTGAACATGCTCCACACATTGGACACCCAGAAATTTCTCTGAGGTGGAGGAACCCTGTACTTTTGTTGGATTTCTCTCTCATCTTTGGACACAAAAATGCCTTACCTATAAGTATAGAGTAGTTGCTACTTCTTGCTCACTAGGTCCAATCAACATGATATCATCAATATAATGGAGCTTTGTGATGTCTTTTGGGAGGGAGAGATGATCAAGGTCCCTGTGGACAAGATTATGATGTAGGGCTGGAGAGTTTATATATCCCTGAGGTAGGGCAGTTGAACGTACATTGCTGACATTGTCAGCTGAAAGCAAACTCTTTCTGATGGTCCTTACTAACAGCTATTGAGATAAAAGCATTTGTCAGATCAATAGCTGCATACAAGTTACATGGGAATGTATTGATTTGCTCAAGCAATGATGCCACCTCCAGAATAGCAGCTGCAATTGGAGTCATCACCTGGTTGAGTTTACAATAATGCACTGTCATCCTCCAAGTCCCATCTGTTTTCTGCACAGGCCAAATAGGAGAATTGAATATGGATGTAGTGGGAATCACTACTCCTGCATCCTTCAAGTCCTTTAAGTGGCACTGATCTCTGCAATCCCTCCAGGAATCCAGTATTGCTTCTGATTTACTGCTTTGCTGGGTAGGAGCAGTTTTAGTGGCTTCCACTTAGCCTTCCCTATCATAATAGCCCTCACTCCATGAGTCAGAGAGCCAACATGGGGATTCTGCCAGTTGCTCAGTATATCTTATGCATTCTGGAACTGATGAAATAACTACAGAATGAGTCCAGGGGCCCACTGAACCCACTGTGAGGTTTACTTGAGTGAAAACACCATCGATCACTTGACCTCCATAAGCCCCCATTCTGGCGGACCAGAGAGATGTTTTGGGTCCCCTGGAATTAATGCCACTTCTGAACCAGTGTCTAGTAACCCCCAAAGTATCTGAACACACAGTTATTTCTCCTACACACAGTTACCCTGGTAAAAGGCCATAGGTCTCCTTGAAGAAGGCTTGGAGGAAGATTAACAGTCTAAATTTGTGGCAGTGTAACAGGGTCTTTCCCCAAATGGACCTGGTCTCCCTTCATTCAAGGGGCTCTAGGTCTGTTAACTGTCTCAAAGTCTGGAAATTGAATAAGAGACCATGACTCTCTGTTTTGTAATTCCAGTTAGACTGCTGTTCGCTTGACCTAGAACTCTTTTGCCCTTACACCCTAAACAAGAATTTAGTAAACTGACCATCTAACATAATTCTAGGTACCCCATGATCTACTAGTGGACACCACGAGTCTCTGTGAGTCGGATTTTTTTTTGACTCTTGCTTTGAGTCTGCTGACAATTATGATAACCATGTCCACCTTGACTTTGGTGATTAAGTGCTGCCACCTGGCTTTTGCCAACTTGGGATTTGCTCACCCTCATTGTGTTTAAAGATTCCAATTCAGTGACAACTGTTCCCACAGTAATATCTGACCTACAGAGAAGGGCGACTACAGAGCTCTTCATGGATGATGAAGTTACATTCACAAATTTATTACTCAGAGTTCTGGTAAAAGATGCATCCTCCAGGTATTCCCATGGTGTATGAGCAGGCTTTCCATGATAAGTTCACTCTAACATTCCAGTCTCTCTAAGCTGTTGGATCCCCTCATCTACATTAAACCCAGGCTGTTCTGGCATCTCAACCTCAGGTAATATCGGCCAGCTTTAGATCTATATTTCAGCCAACCATCAATATAAACTGTTAATACCTTTTATAACCCCTCAATCTATAACACTGAATGCAGAATCTCTGCCTAGTGGGCTCATATCAATAAATTCAGCTTGATCCAGCTTTATGATCCTCCCACAACTGTCCCATACCCTTAAAATCCATTGCCACACATATTCCCCTGATTTCTTTGTATATAAATTGGAAAACTCATGCAGTCCTTTTGGAGTATAATGTACCTCCTCATGGGTGACTCTTTGTATCTCACCTTTCAGGGCCTGTTGGGACCTTAGTTTAGTTATAGGTCTGGAAGAAATGAGGGGTGGTAGAGGTAAGTTATGAAAAGGATTAGAAGTATCTTCCAAGCCAATTGCTTCAGAGCATTCGTTTAAAGTTTATCTGGTGAAACAGGATTAATTACTGCAGGGCTAATCCTTTCAGGTGGATGTTGGGTAGCCAATTCCTGAAGGTAGGTTGGAGGTGGGGTGGCTATGTCTTCATGGCAAACCATTACAGGATTATTTAGAAAAGACTCAGCATAATCTAGGGTTTCAACCTCTCCACAGTCATCATTATCAATACATATATCACTAGCCCATTTTTCAGGGTCCAACTCCTTTCCACTCAATACCCTCATCTTAAGGGCAAACACCATGCAAGGTTGAGATTTCAGTTCATGTTGTAACGTTACTACCCTAATAATGAGACTCTGAGTCTGATTTTCAGAGATTTCAGGTCTGAGGTTACAGGAAATAAAAATTTTCTTTATGGCACTCATAGAAACTTTTACATTTGTCACACTGTGCTTGAGCTCCTAATTTGAAGCCTGCACATCATCCCTTTCTCTCATCAATGTATACAGCATATCTAACAACAAACAGCCAATAAACTCTATATCTCTTAGTTCCACTAAACTTTGTAAAGGTGTCAAAAACATTGTAACCCAGAGTCTGGCTTCAAATAAATTAAGAATTGGCATAATCGAATGGCAATATTTTGCCTACCTCTTTTGCCAATTCACCCCATAGATTGGCAGTGTCATTCTGATTATGGTAAACAGAGTCATTAGTGCTTTTGAGTCCAATCAGAGTAGAAAACCAATCATAAAACCCATTTTTAAGAATCTGTTTCTTAAGAAACACTCCTGATACTAAGCTATATTAGCTATGGTTCTCTAGAGAAACAATCAGCAGGAGATATCTGTAAACATAAAATTTATAAAAGTGTCTCATGTAACCATGGAGATGTAGAGGCCAAGGTCTGTAGGGCAGGCCATGCCCTGGCAGCTCCAATGAAGGTCCTCAACAAATACTCTGGAGAGGCTGGCTGGCTGAAGCAGGAAGGTGATTGTGTCTTCTGAATCCTCCTTAAAAGCTGTCCAGTGATTAGATTAAACACCACTCATTGCAGAAGACACTTCCCTTAGCTGATTGTAAATGCAATCAACTGTGGATGCAGCCAACGTGATCCTGATTTAAGTCCATGAAATGTCCTCTTAGCAACAGATAGACCATTGCTTGCCTGACAAGACAACCGGGCACCAACACCTGGCCAAGTTGACACATGAACCTGATCGTGACATAAGGGTTTATGTTTCCATTTTCCTTTTTTGTTTTCTGTTTGTTCCTTGCTTGGTTTTGTATTTTCTTTCGTTCTGCTCTCTTGTGTCTCACTTAAACATGTTACAGAATTTCACTTTGAATTATCTGTAGCTTTGTAAATCTTTCCATGTATGGATGCATTTAGTCGTTGTTCTTCAAAGTTTATTGGTATTGACATTTTACCAGTTTGTGTAAAGTGTAGAAATGTTACCTCTCTTTAAATCCCTTCACCCTTTTCCATTTATAATTGTTTTACATATATTTACGCACATGGAAAATCACATCAAATAGTGTTATTTTTGTTTCAACAATCAAATATAATTTAGAAAACTTAAGAGAAGGAAACTCTATTGCATTTTACTATGTTTTCCCTCTTTTCATTATTCTTTTTTTCCCTTCTTAATGTTCCGAGAGTCCCTATTGTATTATTTCTTTTTTGTTTCAAGTAGTTCCATTAGCCATTCTTTTGTGGTTTGCCTATGGTGACAAATTCCCTTAATTTATCTTCACTATTTAATTCTTGATTCCCCCTCAAACCTGAAGAATGTTTTTCTGGATAGAAAAGATACAATTGTCAGCCCCTTTCTTTCAGCACTTGAAAGATATGCCAACCTCATAAGTCCCTCTGCCTGGAATAATTCCTCTCACCTCATCCACCTCAAATTCTACTCAGCCACCTCGGGCTCATTCCTCAATTCCAAAGTAAAGCTCACTTCCCAGTCTAGGTTAAACCTCTCTGAACACACACACACCTTGTGCCACCCATCCTTATCTTTTGCAGGACTATCTTCAACTCTGATCATTTATGTGATCACTTCTTGAATGTGTACCTCCCCCACTAGTAAGATACATGGTGGAAGGGACTAATTTGCCTCTGTATGCTAAAGCCTCCCTACATAGCTCTAGTATTTGCTCAATAAATGTTGAACATGCTTTTTAAAATGTTGTGACACATGGCTACAGATGAAAAATTGACTTTCAAAAATTTTACCATCATACCTAAGGTGTTGTTTTTCTCTGTATAATGCCAAGGCTTTTTCTTTCTCTTTAGTTTTCAGAAGTTTGATTATGATGGATTTCTTTGGGTATCACCTTTTTGGGGTTTGCTTAGTTTCTTTAATCTGTAGATATACTCAATTTATCAAATTTTGTGAATTTTCAGCCATTATTTCAAATAATTTTTTAGTCACATACTCTTTCTCTTCTCCATGCAAAACTCCAATGAAATTAATGTTAGACCTTTGGTTATATTCCCATAAGTTTTGGAGGCTGTTCCCCATTTTTTCATCAGTCTACATTATCTTTGTTCAGACTACGTAATTACCATTGTTTCTCTTCAAGTTAACTTCTTGGAGAAGATTCTTTCCTCTGTCTTCTCTTTTCTTCTGTTGAGCCCACGCTTTGAGTATTTTGCCCAGTTTTTATTTGGGTTATATATGTTTTTGTTGTTGATTTGCATGTTTTCTTTATATTTTCTGGATATTACAATCTTATGAGACACGTGATTTCCAAATATTTTCTTCCATTGTTTAGGTTGCCTTTATCTTTCATGATGGAGTTCTTCGAGGCAAAAAAGGTTTTAATTTCAGTGAAGCCCATTTATCTATATTTTTTCTATTGTTGCTCATGCTTTGGGGTAAATTCTAAGAAACTATTGTCAAGCACAAGACCCTGAAGGTGGTTCATCATGTTTACCTCTACCAGTTTTATTATTCTGGCTCTTATATCTTTAGAACTTTGATCCAATTTGAGTTACTTTTGTTAATGGTTTGAGGTAGGGGTCCACCTCCATTTTTTAGCATATTGTATTAGTTAAGGTTCTCTAGAGAAAGAGAATCAACAAGGAACACTTGCAAATATAAAATTTATAAGACTGTCTCACGTGACCACGGGAATGCAGATCCAAAATCCACAGGGCAGGCTGTGAAGCCGATGACTCCGATGGAGGGTCTGGACGAACTCCACAGGAGAGGCTCACCAGCTGAAGCAGCAATAGAGCCTGTCTCTTCTGAATCTTCCTTAAAAGGCTTCCCGTGATTAGATTAAGCATCACTCATTGCAGAAGACATTCCCCTTTGGTTGATTACAAATGGAATCAGCTGTGGATGCAGCCAACGTGATCATGATCTAATTCTATGAAATGTCCTCATTGCAACAGACAGACCAGCACTTGCCCAACCAGACAAACAGGTACCACAACTTGGCCAAGTTGACACATGAACCTGACCATGACACATATGAATATCCAATTTTCACAGCACCATATGTGGAAGAGATAGTTCTTTCCCAAGTGAGTAAACTTGGCACCCCTGTCAAAAAATCAATTGGCCACAGATGTGAGGGTCTATTTCTCAACGTTCAATTTGATTTCTTTGGTCAGTATACCTGTCCTTGGGCCAGTACCATGCTGCTTCATTACTGAAGCTTTATAATACATTTTCAATCATAAAGAAGGAGCCCTTCAACTTTGTTCTTCTTTCTCAAGATGGTTTTGGCTATTTAAGACCCTGTTTAGTTTCCTAGCATGCCTAAGCAAATACTACATGGGGTGTGGTAGGGAGAGGGGAGTTAATTCTTATAGTTTACAGGCTTTTTATTTGGATAAATTTTCAAATTTTGTTAATGGATGCTAGTGATTGTATCATAGCACTGTGAACATAAACAGCGCGGAATTATATATTTGAATGTGGTTGAATGCGGAAACTTTAGATGGTATATATGTTACTAGAATAAAAATTTAAATAAACATAGGTCTGTACAACACAGTGAAACCTATTGTAAATGATGGACTATAGCTAACAGTATAATTCGAAAACTGTAACTGTTCTCCCATGAATTTTTTTTTTGCATGGGGAGGCACCGGGAAATGAATCTCCCATGAATTTTGACACACATACCACACTAATGACAGGTGTTAATTGGAAAGAGGCATGTTAGGTTATTTGGAATCTCCATATTTTATGTTCTATTTTTCTGCAAAATTACTAATTATTGAATAAAAATAAATATAAAAGAAAAAAGAAGGCTGTTTCTGCTGCGTCCTCTTTTTCCTCCCCGGTTTGACATGGTTCCCTGGAAGGAAGGGCGGTGGCAAGGCCTTCAACGCCCCAAAAGAGGACGAGGCATAAAATGGTGTAATAGAAAAATACTGGGATTAACGACACTAATTGTGTGTTTCTTGTTGCTGGTTGTGCTCCAAGCATTATATCAAAACGAATCAGAAAGCAAAAGAATTGGAAAAAACGATACAAATTGTACAAATTGCAAAACCTTGTTAATGACTGTTTGGAAAAAATTAGTTTGGGACGCCACCATTAAGCAAGTCATGCTGCAGATACAGCAGGCAGAAGTGCTTTTAGAACAAGTCACAGAAAAGTACCCCATAGAAAGTAAACACTTACAATTAAAAAACCCTGCATTGAGCCATCCTGGAAATTTACTCCCCACCACGGCACCGGTCCATTGCTATAAAACAATAAAAAATCTAAGTAAACAATGTAACCTTTTAATCGAAACAAGCTAACCTTTAACCAGATTAAAATAGGTCTTGACATATTGCCTCACCTGTAGAATAATAGGAAAAGAAAGTCTAAACTCAGAAAACTGCAAACACAATGTCTGTGGTTTAAGCCAATATCTTGCTGCTATTAAAATCTTGTGTAAATTTTCCTAAGAAAATCAGAACGTGTACTTTCGCTTTGCTTCCCTGAACCTGTAACTTTACCTAAAACGTAAGCCATGACACAACCATGATTCTGTGATACCTGTTTCCTTGCCAAGAATAAGGGTATAAAATCAGTTAAGCAAAAATAAATCTAAGCAACTCTTCTCAGAAGAAAATTCTCTAAGCTGTCTCTTGGTGTTCTTTTCGCGCCGACGACCCTCCACACCTTCAAGCCCGTTCCCTCTGCTGCGGCTGGACCGCAGCATGTTTCCAGAAGATCACCAGCGCAGCCCAGTCGGCCCTGGCCTGCTCCATGTTCCCAGGCTCCAGGAATCGAACCCAGGTCTCTGGCATGGCAGGACACAGATGGAAACTCTAATGAAGGAGGAGTTGAATTCTCTGGAAGATGGCTATCTGAAGTAGAAGCAGAAATTTTTCTTTCTGACTTCTGAAATCCTCGGTTCTGATTTTTAAGACTTCCAACTGATTGCATGAGGAGACTCCTATATTGTTGATGGCAGTTTCTTTTGTTAAGAGTAGATGCAGGGTGGTTCCAAGATGGCGGCTTAGTAAGGTATGTGCATCTTAGTTCCTCCTCCTCCAAAGCAACTACTAGGTGAACTGAAACAGTGCAGAGCAGCTCCCGGGGCTACGGCAGGGAATGGACACACAGTGTACCCCAGTCTGGACTGGCTAGTCTGACTGCGAGACTCGGCTGTGGTGAGATCCCCGAGCGGCGCGTGATTTCCCGAGCAGCGGCAGCTGCGGGAGTCAGAGCTACTCCCTCCCTAGTTCCCGGGCCGACTGAGAGTCTCGGAGAGGCAAGTTTCTCAAGCCGAGGCGGGCGGCGCCCCTCTTTTGTGGGCATCTTCGAGTCTCGGCTTCGAGTCCGGGGCTACGAGTCTCGGATCAGAGGGCTATCCAAGCCACGGTGGCCCCCGCCCCGCGGGCAGATTCCTGGTCCGGTGGGGAATTCCCAAGGCTGCGGCGGGTGGTGACTGATACCCCTCCTCCGCGGGAAACATCCTGGTTCGGTGGCGAATTCCCCGGGCCCGCTGCGGCCGGAGACCAGCCACAGGGTCCCCTCAAGCCACGGTGGCTGACGACACTACCACGTGCGGCCCCTGAACCAACAAAGAGAATTGGATCGGAAATTCCCAGTTCGTGGAGATCGGTAACTGGGGGGATCCATTCCAAACACTTGAGACAAATGTGTGCCACGAGCGCCACCTACTGGGCAGGATAAGAAAAACAGAACCCAGAGATTTCACAGAAAAATCTTACAATCTTGTTGGGTCCAACACCCAGGGAAACCTGACTAAATGCCCAGATGCCAGTAGCAGAAGATAACTGCCCACGCTCAGAAGATTGAGAATATGGACCAGTCAAAGGAACAAACCAATACTTCAAATGAGATACAAGAGCTGAGACAACTAATGCTGAATATACGAACAGAAATGGAAAACCACTTCAAAAATGAAATCGATAAATTGAGGGAGGACATGAAGAGGACATGGGCTGAACATAAAGAAGAAATAGAAAAACTGAAAAAACAAATCACAGAACTTATGGAAGTGAAGGATAAAGTAGAAAAGATGGAAAAAACAATGGATACCTACAATGATAGATTTAAACAGAGAGAAGATAGAATTAGTGATTTGGAGGATGGAACATCTGAATTCCAAAAAGAAACAGAATCTATCGGGGAAAGAATGGAAAAATTTAAACAGGGTATCAAGGAACTCAAGGACAATATTAACCACACAAATATACATGTTGTGGGTGTCCCAGAAGGAGAAGAGAAGGGAAAAGGAGGAGAAAAACTAATGGAATAAATTATCACTGAAAATTTCCCAACTCTTATGAAAGACCTAAAATTACAGATCCAAGAAGTGCAGCGCACCCCAAAGAGATTAGACCCAAATAGGCGTTCTCCAAGACACTTACTAGTTAGAATGTCAGAGGTCAAAGAGAAAGAGATGATCTTGAAAGCAGCAAGAGAAAAACAATCCATCACATACAAGGGAAACCCAATAAGACTATGTGTAGATTTCTCAGCAGAAACCATGGAAGCTAGAAGGGGGATGATATATTTAAATTACGAGAAAAACGGCCAACCAAGACTCCTATATCCAGCAAAATTATCCTTCAAAAATGAGGGAGAAATTAAAACATTCTCAGACAAAAAGTCACTGAGAGAATTTGTGACCAAGAGACCAGCTCTGCAAGAAATACTAAAGGGAGCACTAGAGTCAGATACCAAAAGACAGAAGAGAGAGGTATGGAGAAGAGTGTAGAAAGAAGGAAAATCAGAGATGATATATATAATACAAAAGGCAAAATGTTAGAGGAAAATATTATCCAAACAGTAATAACACTAAATGTCAATGGACTGAATTCCCCAATCAAAAGACATAGATTGGCAGAATGGATTAAAAAACAGGATCCTTCTATATACTGTCTAGAGGAAACACATCTTAGACCTAAAGATAAACATAGGTTGAAAGTGAAAGGTTGGGAAAAGATATTTCATGCAAATAACAACCAGAAAAGAGCAGGAGTGGCTATACTAATATCCAGCAAATTAGACTTCAAACGTAAAACAGTTAAAAGAGACAAAGAAGGACACTATATACTAATAAAAGGAACAAATAAACAAGAAGACATAACAATCATAAATATTTACACACCGAACCAGAATGCCCCAAAATATGTGAGGAATACACTACAAACACTGAAAAGGGAAATAGACTCATCTACCATAATAGTTGGAGACTTCAATTCACCACTCTCATCAATGGACAGAACATCTAGACAGAGGATCAATAAAGAAATGGAGAACCTGAATATTACTATAAATGAGCTAGACTTAACAGATATTTATAGGACATTACATCCCACAACAGCAGGATACACCTTTTTCTCAAGTGCTCATGGATCATTCTCAAAGATAGACCATATGCTGGGTCACAAAGCAAGTCTTAACAAATTTAAAAAGATTGAAATCATACACAACACTTTCTCAGATCATAAAGGAATGAAGTTGGAAATCAATAATAGGCGGAGTGCCAGAAAATTCACAAATACGTGGAGGCTCAACAACACACTCCTAAACAACGAGTGGGTCAAAGAAGAAATTATTAGAGAAATTAGTAAATACCTCAAGGTGAACGAAAATGAAAACACAACATATCAAAACTTATGGGACGCAGCAAAGGCAGTGCTAAGAGGGAAATTTATTGCCCTAAATGCCTATATCAGAAAAGAAGAAAAGGCAAAAATGCAGGAATTAACTATCCATTTGGAAGAACTGGAGAAAGAACAGCAAACTAATCCCAAAGCAAGGAAAAGGAAAGAAATAACAAAGATTAGAGCAGAAATAAATGAAATTGAAAACATGAAAACAATAGAGAAAATCAATAAGGCCAGAAGTTGGTTCTATGAGAAAATCAATAAGATTGATGGGCCCTTAGCAAGATTGACAAAAAGAAGAAGAGAGAGGACGCAAATAAATAAGATCAGAAATGGAAAAGGAGACATAACTACTGACCTCACAGAAATAAAGAAGGTAATAACAGGATACTATGAACAACTTTATGCAAATAAATACAACAATTTAGATGAAATGGACGGGTTCCTGGAAAGACATGAACAACCAACTTTGACTCAAGAAGACATAGATGACCTCAACAAACCAATCACAAGTAAAGAAATTGAATCAGTCATTCAAAAGCTTCCTAAAAAGAAAAGTCCAGGACCAGACGGCTTCCCATCTGAATTCTATCAAACATTCCAGAAAGAATTAGTACCAACTCTTCTCAAACTCTTCAAAAAAATCAAAGCGGAGGGAAAACTACCTAATTCATTCTATGAAGCCAACATCACCCTCATACCAAAACCAGGCAAAGATATTACAAAAAAAGGAAACTACAGGCCAATCTCTCTAATGAATATAGATGCAAAACTCCTCAATAAAATTCTAGCAAATGGTATCCAACAACACATTAAAAGAAGTATACATCATGAACAAGTAGGATTCATCCCAGGTATGCAAGGATGGTTCAACATAAGAAAATCAATTAATGTAATACACCATATCAATAAATCAAAGCAGAAAAATCACATGATCATCTCAATTGATGCAGAGAAGGCATTTGACAAGATTCAACATCCTTTTCTGTTGAAAACACTTCAAAGGGTAGGAATACAAGGGAACTTCCTTAAAATGATAGAGGGAATATATGAAAAACCCACAGCTAATATCATCCTCAATGGGGAAAAATTGAAAACTTTCCCCCTAAGATCAGGAACAAGACAAGGATGTCCACTATCACCACTATTATTCAACATTGTGTTGGAGGTTCTAGCCAGAACAATTAGACAAGAAAAAGAAATACAAGGCATCAAAATAGTAAAGGAAGAAGTAAAACTATCACTGTTTGCAGACGATATGATACTATACGTCGAAAACCCGGAAAAATCCACAACAAAACTACTAGAGCTAATAAATGAGTACAGCAAAGTAGCAGGTTACAAGATCAACCTTCAAAAATCTGTAGCATTTCTATACACTAGCAATGAACAAGCGGAGGGGGAAATCAAGAAACGAATCCCATTTACAATTGCAACTAAAAGGATAAAATACCTAGGAATAAATTTACCTAAAGAGACAAAAAACCTATATAAAGAAAACTACAAAAAACTGCTAAAGGAAATCACAGAAGACCTAAATAGATGGAAGGGCATACCGTGTTCATGGATTGGAAGACTAAATATAGTTAAGATGTCAATCCTACCAAAATTGATCTACAGATTCAATGCAATACCAATCAAAATCCCAACAACTTATTTTTCAGAAATAGAAAAACCAATAAGCAAATTTATCTGGAAGGGCAGGGTGCTCCAAATTGCTAAAAACATCTTGAGGAACAAAAACGAAGCTGGAGGTCTTGCACTGCCTGACTTTAAGGCATATTATGAAGCCACAGTGGTCAAAACAGCATGGTATTGGCATAAAGATAGATATATCGACCAATGGAATCGAATAGTGTGCTCAGATATAGACCCTCTCATCTATGGACATTTGATCTTTGATAAGGCAGTCAAGCCAACTCACCTGGGACAGAACAGTCTCTTCAACAAATGGTGCCTAGAGAACTGGATATCCATATGCAAAAGAATGAAAGAAGACCCGTATCTCACACCCTATACAAAAGTTAACTCAAAATGGATCAAAGATCTAAACATTAGGTCTAAGACCATAAAACAGTTAGAGGAAAATTTAGGGAGATATCTTATGACTCTTACAATTGGAGGCAGTTTTATGGACCTTAAACCTAAAGCAAGAGCACTGAAAAAGGAAATAAATAAATGGGAACTCCTCAAAATTAAACACTTTTGTGCATCAAAGAACTTCATCAAGAAAGTAGAAAGACAGCCTACACAATGGAAATCAATATTTGGGAACGACATATCAGATAAAGGTCTAGTATCCAGAAATTATAATGAGATTGTTCAACTCAACAACAAAAAGACAGCCAACCCAATTACAAAATGGGAAAAAGACTTGAATAGACACCTCTCAGAGGAGGAAATACAAATGGCCAAAAGGCACATGAAGAGATGCTCAATGTCCCTGGCCATTAGAGAAATGCAAATCAAAACCACAATGAGATATCATCTCACACCCACCAGAATGGCCATTATCAACAAAACAGAAAATGACAAGTGCTGGAGAGGATGCGGTGAAAGAGGCACACTTATCCACTGTTGGTGGGAATGTCAAATGGTGCAACCACTGTGGAAGGCAGTTTGGCGGTTCCTCAAAAAGCTGAATATAGAATTGCCATACGACCCAGCAGTACCATTTCTGGGAATCTACTCAAAGGAATTAAGGGCAAAAACTCAAACGGACATTTGCACACCAATGTTTATAGCAGCGTTATTTACAATTGCAAAGAGATGGAAACAGCCGAAATCTCCATCAACAGACGAGTGGCTAAACAAACTGTGGTATACACATATGATGGAATATTATGCAGCTTTAAGGCAGGATAAACTTATGAAGCATGTAATAACATGGATGGACCTAGAGAACATTATGCTGAGTGAGTCTATCCAAAAACTAATGGACAAATACTGTATGGTCCCAATGATGTGAATCGACACTCGAGAATAAACTTGGAATATGTCATTGGTAACAGAGTTCAGCAGGAGTTAGAAACAGGGTAAGATAATGGGTAATTGGAGCTGATGGGATACAGACTGTGCAATAGGACTAGATACAAAAACTCAAAAATGGACAGCACCATAATACCTAATTGTAAAGTAATCATGTTAAAACACTGAATGAAGCTGCATCCGAGCTATAGGTTTTTGTTTTGTTTTGTTTTGTTTTCTTCTTATTATTATTACTTTTATTTTTTTCTCTATATTAACATTCTATATCTTTTTCGGTTATATTGCTAGTTCTTCTAAACCGATGCAAATGTACTAAGAAACGATGATCATGCATCTATGTGATGATGTTAAGAATTACTGATTGCATATGTGAAATGTAATGATTTCTAAAAAAAAAAAAATGGACAGCACAGTACTACCTAATTGTAATGTAATTATGTTAAAACACTGAATGAAGCTGCATCTGAGCTATAGTTTATTTTTTTTTCTTATATATTTTTGTATTTTTTATTTTTATTTTTATTTTTTCTCTATATTATCATTTTATTTCTTTTTCTGTTGTCTTGCTATTTCTTTTTCTAAATCGATGCATATGTACTAAGAAATGATGATCATACATCTATGTGATGATATTAAGAATTACTGATTGCATATGTAGAATGGAATGATTTCTAAATGTTGTGTTAGTTTATTTTTTTAATTAATAAAAAAAAGGAAAAAGAAGTGCTTTAGTTTACGAGCTGCTGGAATGCAATATATCAGAAACAGAATGGCTTTTTTAAAAGGGAATTTATTAAGTTGCAAGTTTACGGTTCTATGGTCATGAAAAGTTCCAATTAAAGCAAGTCTATAAAAATGTCCAAATTAAGGCACCAACAAGAGCTTACCTTCATTCACAAGAAAGGCCAATGAAGTTCAGGGTTTCTCTGTCAGCTGGAGAGGCACATAGTAAACATGACAATGTCTGCTAGCTTTCTCTCTAGGGTCATTGTTTTATGAGATTTCCCCAGAGATGTTTTTCTTCTTCGTCTCCAAATGTCCCCCTACCACAGCATGTTTCCTGGTGCCCCTCTTTTCTTATGCCCAAGTAGCATAGTATGCGTATACTTTTTTTCATTTAAGAATATATCATAGAAATGACAATCAATACACAGTGTTCTTCCTCAGAGAAAGTTTTAAAAAATTCTTTTAATAATGTTGAATAAGTTAGCTTAATTAAATTTAACAGTCAACATTGATTAAAAAGCGTTATCTCCCTGAAAACATCCCTTAAGCCACTATGCTAATTTTGTATAGAATTCAGTGGAGGAAGCTCTGTGAATATGACAGAATAGGGTAGGTCTAGTTCACCCTTGCTCCAAGGAACAGATAGAGAAAGGACAGGAATGTGACTGAGACAGCAATCCCAGGGTGTAAATGACCTGGGAGGGTCTTCTCCACCACATAGGGAGGCCCTGGTTGCAAAAGCTGAAGAACTGAGATGCAGAGAACTGGAGACCATCCTGGCTGGTGCAAATAACCTTACATGCCTCTTTCCAAACGGAAGCCTGAAGCTTCCTTATGCTCCACGTTCTCACCCACGTCCTAGATGGACACTAGCCTCAATGCATCCATACAGCTTTTCCATCTGCCCCTTACCAAGCTCTAACTCTGTGCCTCCATTCTGACCCACTCCTGCACTGCAAGGTCTGTCTAAGATGCACCCTATACCCTTGGTTCTGGCACTACACCTCCACAACCCTAGAACCCAAACCCCATGCACACAGGCACAAGTGTAGTGTCCCCAGCTTGTGTCTATACATGCGCTGTAATGCGTCACTGCATTGTTGTGCCCCACCCTGTGCCCCACATCTTGCTCCACATCCATCCCGCAAATACAAAGCTTTAGTGCTGAAGGAAATCAACTTCCAAAGTAACCCTAACAAGACATTTACACGCCCCAAAGACAACAGAAAATCATTAAGCATATCATGATGCACACAGATATAACCCAACTTAATGACCAACTTAAAGCACCAGAAGAGACACATACTTTGGAACAACTAATCGAATATGTTCATATAATTTTACGGAATAAAATGAATGGCATGGCTAATGACATAACAGAGATCAAGAAGACACTAGAAAATCATAAAGAGGAATTTGAAAGAATAAGTAGAAAATAGCAGATAGCAGAGAGATTAATGATGCTGTAGATCAAAATTGAAAATATAATAGAGACACACAGCAGCAGATTTGAAGAGGCAGAAAAAAGAATAAGCAAACTAGAGGACAGGGCAACTGATTTCAAACACTCAAAATAGCTAATGGCAAAAAAGATGGAAAATTTGAATAGGATCTTCAGGGAAATGATGGACAAAACAAAGTGCACAAATATAAGAATCATTGCTGTCTCAGAAGAAGAGAACAGTAAAGGGCTAAGAAGGTTAGTGGAGGATATAATGGGGGAAACTTTCCCAACCCTTATGAAGGACATAAATACTCAAATCAAAGACTCAATGAACTTAAAATAGTATAAACCCAAATAGGCCTTCCCCAAGACACATACTAATCCCCAGTGTTGAAGAGAAACAGTGAATCCTGAAAGCCACAAGAGAAAACAAAATCTACATAGAAGGGAAATCACATAAGATTGTGTTCAGAATACTCAGCTGGCACTATGGAGGTGGTATGATAAACGTAAGGTCTTGAAAGAGAAAGACTTCCAGCCAAGAATTCTGTACCCAGCCAAATTGTCCTTCAAAACTGAGGGAGGGATTAAAGTTTTCACAGACAAACAAATCCTGAAAGAATTTGTCAGCAAGAGATGGGCCCTACAAGAAATACAAAAGGGAGTTCTGCTGGCTGCAAAAAAAAAAAAGGTCAGTAGAGGGAGTTCTGGAGGAGGGTACAGAACTGAAGAGTACCTGTAACGGTAAGTCAAAGGGTAAAAAGAGAAAGAAGGAAAAGAACAAATAGATCTGACAAATAAAATCTGAAAGATAAGATGGTGGTTTCAAGAAACACATGTTCAGGAATAACCTTGAAAATTAACAGTATAAACTTACCAATTAAAAGACACAGATTGGCAGAATGGATTAAGAAAAATAATCCAGCGATATGCTGTTTACAAGAGACTCATCTTAGACACAAGGATACAAATGTACTGAAAGTGAAAGGATGGAAAAAATATGTTCCATGCAAGCTGGAACCAAAAGAAAGCAAGGTTATCTATACTAATATTAGACAAAATAGACCTTATATGTAAAAGCATCTTAACAGACAAAGAAGGACACTATATATCAATTAAAGGGATGATTCACCAAGAAGAAATAACAATCATAAATGTTTATGCTCCCGATCATGGAGCTCCAAAGTACATGAGATACACACATTGGCAAAACTGAAGGGAGCAATAGAGTTTTTCAACAATAGTAGTAGGAGACTTCAATACACCAAAATCCTGTATAGATAGAAGAACCAGGCAAAGGTTCAACAAGGAAATAGAGAAGTTGAACAGCTTGATAAATGACTCAGACCTAACAGACATATATAGGTCATTACCCTCCAAAACACCAGGATGTACATTCTTATCTAGTGCTCATATAATATTCTCCAGGATAGATAATATGCTGGGGCACAAAACAGGTCTTTGCAAAATTTACAAAATTAACATTATTCAAAGCACGTTCTCTGAGCACAAGGGAATGAAGCTGGATCTCAAAAACCATTAAAGAACAAGACTTCCAGAAATATATGGAAATTAAATAACACACTCTTAAACAACCAGCGGGTCAAAGAAGAAATTGTTAGAGAAGTCAGTAGATATCTGTAGATGAATGAAAATGAGAATACAACATATCAGAATACATGGGATGCAACAAAGGCTGTTCTGAGAATGAAATTCATTGCCTTAAATGCCTATGTTAAAAAACAAGAAAGAGCAAAAATGGAGGCCTTAACTGCTCAGTTGGAGAAACTTGAGAAAGAACAGCAAACTAACCCCAAAGTGAATAGAAGAAGAGAAACAACAAAGATTAAAGCAGAGTTAAATGAATGGGAGAATGTTCTAGTTTTCTAGCTGCCAGAATGCAATATACCAGGAATGGAACGGCTTTTAAAAGGGGTATTTAATAAGTTGCTAGTTTACAGTTCTAAGGCTGAGAAAATGTCCCAATTAAAATAAGTGTATAGAAATGTCCTGTCCAAGGCATAGAGAAAGATACCTTAGTTCAAGAAGGCCGATGAAGTTCAGGGTTTCTCTCTCAAGTGAGAAGGCACATGCTGAAAACGGTCAGGAATTCTCTCTCAGTTGGAAGGACACATGGCAAACACGGTATCATCTGCTAGCCTTTTCTCCTGGTTTCCTATTTCATGAAGCTCCTCAGGAGGCATTTTCCTTCTTCATTTCCAAAGGTCGCTGGCTGGTGAACTCTGCTTCACAGTGCTGCAGCATTCTCTTCTCTGTCTGAATCTCCCACTTTCTCCAAAATATTTCTTCTTTTATAGGATTCCAGCAAACTAATCAAGACCCACCCAAATGGGTGGAGACACGTCTCCATCTAATCCAGCTTAACAACCACTCTTGATTAAATTGCATCTCCAGGAGATGATCTAATTACAGTTTCAAACATACAATACTGAAAAGGGATTAGAAGAAATGGCTGCATTTACAAAATGGGATTAGGATTAAAACGCAGCTTTTCTAGGGTACATAAATCTTTTTCAAACCAGCACAGAGAACAAAACAGCAATAGAAAGAATCACACAAAACCAAAAGTTGGTTCTTTGAGAAAATCAATAATATTGATGGGCCACTAGGAAGGCTGACAAAGAAAAATAGAGAGGTTGCAAATAAACAAAATCAGAAATGAGAAGGGCAGCATTACCACAGACCCAGAAGAAAAAAAAGAAATCATGCAATGATACTATGAACAACTATACGCCAACAAACTAGACCACTAGGATGAAATGGAAAAATTTCTGCAAACACACAAAAAAACTACCCTGACTCAGAACGAAATAAAGACTTCAGCAAACCAATCACAACTAAAGAGACTGAACCAGTTATCAAATATTTTCCCACAAAGAAAAGCCCAGGGACAGATGGCTCCAAAGGGACATTTATCAAACATTCCAAAGAGAACTAACACCAATCCTGCTCAAAATTTTCCAAAAAATCGAGGACAAAGGAACACTACCTAACTCACTTTATGAAGCTAACATTATTTACATACGAAAACCAGGTAAAGATGCTGTAAGAAACAAAAACTACAGGACGATCTCCCTAATGAACATAGGTGCAAAAATTCTCAAAAAAAATCTGACAAGTTAAAACCAACAGCTCATTGAAAGAATTATACGACACGTGAGTGGGCTTTATACCTGGAATGCAAGGGTGGTTCAATACAAGAAAATCAATTAATGTAATATAGCACATTAAGAAATCGAAGAGGAAAAAACACACGATCATCTAGATTGATGCTGAAAAAGTAATTGACAAAATTCAACATCCTTTCCTGATGAAAACACTTCAAAAGTTAGGAATCAAAGTAGCGTCCTCAAGATGATAAAGGGACTATATGAAGAAATGATAGCAAGCATCATACTCAGTGGAGAGAGACTGAAAACTTTCCCTCTAAGATCAGGAATGAGACAAGGAACCCCTCTGCCACCACTATTATTTAACACTGAACCAGAAGCTATAGCTAGAGCAATCACTCAGGAGAAAGGAATAAGAGGCCTCCAAATTGGAAAGGAGGAGGTAAAGCTCATTATTTGTGGATGACATGATACTATACCTTGAAAATCCTGAGAAATCTATGACAAAGTTATTTGAGCTAATAAACAAATTCAGCAAGGTGGTAGGGTATAAGATTAATGTGCAAAATCAATAACATCTCTATACACAAGCAACGGCCCAACTGAGGATTCAATTAAGGAAAAAAATCCATTTAAAATAGCAACCAAAAGTATCAAGTACCTAGGAATGAACTTAACTAGGGACGTAAAGGACTCGCACACAAAAAACAACATAACATTGCTAAAAGATATCAAAGAAGATCTAAATAAGTGGAAAGATATTCCATGCTCATGGATTGGAAGGTTAAATGTAGGTAAGATGTCAATTCTACCCAACTTGACCGACACATTCAAAGCAGTACCAATCAAAATTCCAGCAACCTACTTTGAAGACAGAAAAGCTAGTTACCAAATTCATCTGTAAAGGAAAGAGACCCTGAATAGCTAAAAGCATCCTAAAAAAAAGAAGAACAAAGTGGGGTGTGCTGGTTTGAAAGGATGTATGTCCCCTAGAAAAGCCATGTTTTAATCAAAATCCCATTTCATAAAGGTAGATAATCCCTATTCAATACTGCATGTTTGAAACTGTAATCAGATCATCTCCTGGGATGACGTGATTTAATCAAGAAGGGTTGTTAAGCTGGATTAGATGACGACATGTCTCCACCCATTTGGGTGGGTCTTGATAAGTTTCTGGTGTCCTATAAAAGAGGAAACACTTTGGAGAACAAGAGATTCAGAGAGAGCAGAGAATGCTGCAGCACCACGAAGCAGAGTCCACTAACCAGCGCTTTGGAGATGAAGAAGGAAAGTGCCTCCCAGGGAGCTTCATGAAACAGGAAGCCAGGAGAGAAAGCTAACAGATGACGCCATGCTCACCATGTGCCCTTCCAGCTGAGAGAGAAACCGTGGCTGTGTTCACCATGTGCCTTCCACTTGAGAGAGAAACCCTGAACTTCATCGCCCTTCTTGAATCAAGGTATCTTTGGCTGGATGCCTTGGATAAGACATTTCTATAGACTTGTTTTAATTGGGACATCTTCTCAGCCTTAGAACTGTAAATTTACAACTTATTAAATTCCTCTTTTAAAAAGCCAGTCTTTTTCTGGTATATTGCATTCCAGCAGCTAGCAAACTAGAACATGGGGGTTTAACACTTCGTGATTCTACAACTTGTTATAAAGCCACAGTGATCAAAACAGTATGGTAATGCAGAAAAATAGAAGTATGAACCAATGGAATTGAATCGAGAGTGCAGAAATAGACCACCAAATCTATGGCCAACTGATTTTTTACAAGGTCCCCCAAATCCACTGAACTGGGACAAAACAATCTTTTCAATAAATGGGCATGGGAGAACAGGATATCAGTAGCCAGAAGAATGAAAAAGGACCTTTACCTTACACCCCATACAAAAATTATCTCAAAGTGAATCAAACTCCTAAATAAAATAACTAGTACCATAGAGCTTCCAGAAGAAAATGTAGGAAAACATGTTCGAGACCTAGTAATAGGAGGTAGCTCCCCAATCTTTACACTCAAAGCACAAGCAACAAAAGAAAAAATAGATAAATGTGAACTCTTCAAAATAAAATGCTCTGCACCTCAACAGACTTTGTCAAAAAGGTGAAGAGGCAGCCTACTCAATGGAGACAATAATTGGAATTCACACATCGCACAAAGGTTTGATATCCTGAATACATAAAGAAATCATACAACTCAACATCAAAAGAACAAACCACCCAATTATAAAATCGGCTAAATATATGAATAGGCATTTTGCTGAGGAGCAAATACACTTGGCTCAAAAGCACATGAAGAGATACTCATTTTCATTAGCTAGAAGGAAGATGCAGATCAAGACTACAATGAGAGGGGGTGCAAGGTTAGTTCAGTGGTAGAATTTTCGTCTACTATGCGAGAGACCCGGGTTCAATTCCCAATTCATGCACTTCCCCAAAAACAAACAAGGAAAACAAACAAGCAAAAATAAACAAACATGAATTCAACAAATGGTGCTGCAATGATGGGATATTCACTTTGAAAAATAATGAAATGTGACCCCACAATACAGCATACAAAAAAAGTCTACAATGAGATACCACCTTACACCTATAAGAATGGCTGCTATTAAACACACTACAAATGTTGGGAGAGGATGTGGAGAAACTGGGACACTTATACACTGCTGGTGGGAATGTATAATGGTACATCCAGTTTGGAAGATAGTTTGGCCATTCCTTAGAAACAATATATCAAGTTGCCCTATGAGCCGGCAATAGCACTACTTGGTATATACCTAGAAAAGCTGCATGCAGTGACACAAACAGACATTTGCAGACCGATGTTCCTAACCACATTATTCACAATTGCCAAAAGATGGAGACTATCATAATGCCCATCAACAGATGAGTGGATTACAAAATGTGGTATATACATATAATGGACTATTATGTAGTAGTAAGACGAAAATGATATCCTGAAGCACATGACAAGATGGATGAACCTTGAGGACATGCTGTTGAGTGAAATAAGTCAGACACAAAAAGATAAACACTGTATGATTCCACTTTTATCACGATGGTGAAGGTGAAATTGAGGCTTATAATGCAGAATATATGGGACTTAAAGATACATAGAAGCTAGAGATTGGTGAACGGTTTGCTAAAGAGTTCGATGTCAAATGTAAAGGAATAGATAGAAGTGAAGGCGGTTCACTAGAGGGTCTATAAGTAATATTACCATATCATGATTGAACGTGATTGAAAGGGGTTTAATAGACCTATGCGTCCCACTGATTAACAACGCAAATATAAAAAAGTTCTTGTATGAACCACTTCAAAGGTACGATTCTTGTAGAAAGAGTGTTTAAGTTCGCGGTATGGAGGAAAATTGTTATTGCATGCTATGGGGTATGTTTAACAGGAAAACATCAGCAGCATCACAGCAACACCAGGGAAAAATGATGGGGGAAGGGACAAAGGTTAAGGGGAGTTTTTTAATTTTTTATTTGGTGAGAGTGTGTTTATTGGTTATCCTTTTCTTGAGAACAATGAAATTTTCCAAAGTTGAGAGATTTCATGGACTGTGGACTTGTACATTATACATGATGCCTAATTAATGCAGGTGGCTGAAGTATGCACTGACTTAGAAGTAGCTTGGTGAACAATGATATATAAGCATGCTACAAAAAGGAATAAAGCTTTGAGGCATGCAACATTGCGAATGAACCTGCGGAACGTTTGATGATGCAAAATAAGCCAGAAACAAAGAGCAACGATCATATGGTATCTTTTAGAAAATGTTTATAATAAAATAGGGGACCAGATTGTCAGAAGTTCTTATAGTAGCCACATTAAGTCTGGAGTGATAATTATTCTGCATGGATTTTGAGAGTCGGTTTTATATAAGTATAACCTGGTATTTGAGTTAAGAAGGTGGTCTATTAGACTGGAATTTAGGTAATTCAGAACAAGGGGTAAGGAAGACATTGTTTATGTTTTAGAACCTCACCTACTCTTTGAGACCAAGGTAAGTATGGTTTATTTTGTCTGGAACCTAAATTTTCTGAAACACACAATCTAGCTCAACCTGTCTGGATAACTCATTTAAACAACAAAAACACAGGGAGCCCAGAATAAGAATGAGGGCCTTTAATCCCATATAGCTTAATGTAAGGCATGGGTACATCCGAAAATATGTTAAGCTGATAATCAAAAAGTATTAGCAAAGTCCTTTGTGGGATGAGAGAAAAAAACATGGAACTATTAAACTTTACTACCAGGGAAACCCCTGATACTGTGTCAAGCATTAGGGACACCAAAATCAATAAGCCAAGTCCTTGATCTTGAGGCTTGCTCTTGTGAATCTTACGTACGTAGTGAAGAAGCTTAGCCTGCCTATAGGTATGCCTAAGAGTTACTTCTGAAGTGCCTCTTTTGCTGCTCAGATGTGGCCCCACTCTCTCTAAGCCCAACTCTGCAAGTCAAACATTGCCATCCCCCCTTATGAGGGGCATGACATCCAAGGATGAAAGTCTCCCTGGTGGCATGGGAGATGACCCCCAATGATGAGTCTGGCCCTGGAACCATGGGATCAATAATGCCATCCTGACCAAAAGGGGGAAAAGAAGTGTAACAAATAAATTATCAGTGGCAGAGAGAGTTCAAATACATTTAAGAGCTACTACTCTGAAGGTCACTCATATGCAAGCTTCAGTTAGGCTTTGATACCTCTCATAACTTGCCAAACCCCAACCAAAACTATTCCTGCCAATCCTAAGGAACGATCTTAGGGCACTATATATGATTCTATAAAGGTTGCGTGCACCAGGGTAACTTTCCAGAAACATGCAACCTCCAGATGCATCCCTGGACCAAATAAGTCCTGAAACCTAGAGGGGCCAGCCTCTCCAAACATCAGCTAATCCCATCTCGCCACCACATATTAATGACCACCCCTTCCAACATGAGAAGGTTAGAATGGGCAGAGCCTAAATACCCTTAATGAGTGAGAGAAAGATCGAAGGTGATGGTGGAGTTATTCAGAGAAGGTAGGGTTTTTAAACGAGTATGATTGCTGAATCATTATATGGATATTTCTTTTAGGCTCCAGTATCTTAGAGCAGCTAGAAGTAAGGACCTAAACTTGTGGAATTGTAACCCATAGCAAACTCTGAAATCTGTACTGCAACTTATTGCTGTGCTGTGTTTTGAAGCCTGTTGCTCTTTGTATATGTGTTATTTTTCACAAAAATAAGAAAGAAAAAAAGGTCAATTGTGATGATAAAAAATATTTAGGTCCTCTAGCCTCCTATATTCTGGAGTAGGTAGAAGGGAAAATAGGAATAGATCATATGGTAGCCCTTGACAAACTCTGGGATCTGTCTTGTAACTGCTTGTTGAAGACCATTCTGAAAACCATTGCTTTTTCTTCCTTTGCTTTTTATATATGTTATATTATAGAATAAAAAAAGTTCAAAAACTCAGTGGAGGTATAAAATATTCACAGGTCACATGTTTTTCTATTCTGCACTTAAGAAGTTAATAAGAGGATTTGAAACACATTTTAATTGACAAAAGACTATGAAATTTGCTCCCCTCAGAGCCATCGCTAGATTCTAACATTTGGCACAAAATATGGGCCCCAGAATTTCCATTCTCTTCTAGAAATTTCAGATCAAATAACTCTAAAACTCATGCTTTTAAAAGGTAGTCTCACTAAAAGAGTGACCTGCAAATATTCTCCTTTACTGATAAGGAGTTTTCCTAAAATCAATATGCATTCTCAACTAACCTAGGATAATAGAGTCAAAAGGAAGGTACATGAAGAAAAAATCCCAATGCTACTTTTTACATCTGCTTTTTTTAAAAAAACATCAAATACAATACCAAACATCGTAAAACTTATACTCAAATAAGCTTCTCAAAAATAAAAATAAAAGGAAATGATTAATAAAAAAGACTGCTGACAAATATATCTTGTAGTTATTCATTCTGTTTTGTCAAGTAATGTTAAATTATAATTTGATGGATAAGTGCTATAGTACATTTTTTCCAACTACAATGAGCATTCTTAAGTGTTTCTGAAATGCTTGTACATATCACATTAGGACAATTAGCTCAAGGTATTCCCAGTCAACCAATCCTTAATTTAGGCTGAAATATTAAAAATTAATCTTAGCATATGTACTGTAAGAAATCCTTGAAAAAGCCTAACTATATACTTAGTGAATAAAAGAGCAAGTCCCACTTGCTTAGAACTCTGGAGGATGAAAGAGACTAGAGAAGGACTCCACACACAGTGAACTGAAGAAGCAGACAAATCTCAAGTTGGAGAATGTTGTCCTGGATCACCAGTCAGTTCCCATTCCCCTCCCCCTATGTAGTCCCACACATCTCTGAATCACACAGGTAGCATGTCCCAGGTCCACCCCGCAGTGGACAGACACTGCAGAGTAACTCACAGCAACAATTAGAACTCCACACAAAAATAGGCACAGGGTCCTAAGTCCAAAGAGATCCATGGATGGAACATAAGTTAGTGAGGAGTGCTGTATGCAAAAGGGCCTCTGGTGGGGAAAAAAGAGAGAGAATGATAGAAAGGCTGGTAAGAAAACTGTTGTGCCTGCACACATTCCAGGTTCCTTTGGTAGCACAGCTAAAACAAAATGGGCTTTTCTGAAGGGGCTTACCACTCCGGATTGACACCATCTGAATCCCCAGGCTGGGCTACCCTAATGGTGAAGAACCCAGAGACAGAAAATTCTCACGAAAAAAGGGAGAGTTAAACTGAACTGCTATAAGATAGGATATGTCCCAGAACTGAAAAGTGTAAGGATTGTGGGGCACTGAGTGGAGGAGAGAATTTAAAAATGTCATAAAATCTTGTGGGAAAAGTCTGCACAGAAACAGATAGAACGGATTGAAATTCTTGGAGAAGGAACATAGGAAAGGAAGCTCTCTACTAGAGGTGAAACAATTGTGCAAAATTACAATCTTAAGATTTCCACTGCATACCCAGGGCAAGAATCAGATGAAGAAGATCTGATAAAATATGAACACTTAGACACTGGCTATTGTAAAGATCTAGTATAGGTTAGACCAAGCATCAAAGAAGAGCAATAACACAAAGCCAATCAACAATAAAATCCTAGACAAAAAAGATCTGAAGATCACTCCAGATCTTCAGAGTGAACTTGTAAGTTAATCAGATGCTTAGACATGAGCAAAAGCTTAACAAGTCGTACTAAAATCAGCAAGATACGAGGAATATATGATTCAGTCAATGGAACAAGTGAAAACTTCAGGGAAGACTCAAAAGTTGGAACAACTCATCAAAGCTGTTCAAACAAATCTCGTAAATCAATTCAAGGAGAAGAAGAAAAATATGGATAAAGAGATAAAGGATATTAAGAAGACAACATGTAAGCATAAAGAATTTGAAAGCATAAAAAGAAACATAACAGAAATTATGATGATTAAAGACACAATAGTAGAGATTAAAATACACTAGAGGCATATGACAGCAGATTTGAACAGACAGAAGAAAGAATCAGCGAAATAGAAGACACAACAAAGGAAATTATATAGTCAGAAGAGTAGACAGTGACAAGAATACTGTAAAATTGAACACTGTCTTGGAGAATTGAATTACAGTACAAAGCACACAAGCATATGCGTCCTAGGTGTCCCAGAAGGAAAAGACAACGGAAAAGGGGCAGAAAGAATATTTGGGGAAATAATGGCCCAAACTTCCCAACTAATCAGAATATCAATGACAAAGATAAGGAGAACATCCTGAAAGCATCAAGAAAAAAGCTATTTTGCCAGTTTGAAGCTATTTCGTACCCTAGAAAAGGAATGTTCTTTAATTCAGATTCAATAGTGTTGACTGGGATCTTTTTGATTAAGTTGTTTCTATAGAGATGTGAACCACCCAATTGTGGGTGGGATCTTTTGATTAGGTGGTTTCCATGGTGATGGGTCTCCAACCACTCAAAGTTGTTCACTCACTGAAGTCCTTTGAGAAGGACCCATTTTGGGGAAAAGCTTTAGAGCTGACACACAGAGGAGACATTTGGGGATGCAGAAAGACTATAACCCCGGGGCCACTGTTTGAAACAAGAAGCTGGAACAAAAAAGCTAGCAGACATCATCATGTGCCCTCCCAGCTGACAGAGAAACCCCAAACCTCATGGGTCCTTTCTTGATTCAAGGTGTTTTTCCCTGGATGCCTTAGTTTGGACATTTTTATGGCCTTAGAACTGTAAACTTGTAACTTAATAAATTCCTTTTATAAAGATCAACCCATTTCTGGAATATTGCATTTCTGGCGACATTAACAAACTGAAACAACTGTTAATTACACACAAGGCATCCTCCATAAGAGTAAGTGCTGATTTCTTATAGAAACCATGGAGGTGATAAGGAAATGTTGTAATATATTTAAGGTACTGAAACAGAAAAAGTTACCTCTAAATTCTTTATTGAGCAAAATTGACCTTCAAAATTGAGGCAGAGTCTTAATATTCACACACACAAAAAACACGAACTGAGCTAGTTCATCAAAAGGAGACCTTTAGGGGGCGGGACAAGATAGTGACTTAGTGAGGTGTGGAATTTAGTTCATCTTCCAGAGCAGCTAGTATGTAGCCTGGAACAGTACAGAAGAATGGCTGGAGTCACATCAGTGACCAGACACACAGCATACACCAAAGTGGACAAGCTGGACTGGCTGAGACCACACACAAAACTGTAAGTGCCCCAATCTGTGGAGGCTAGTGCCCCACTCCCACAGGCACAACAGCCTGGTTCTCTGAGGAGAAAGGAAACAGACTTGGCTTAACTCAGCCAATACTACAAGTGTAGGAATAATTTAAAAAAAATTTGACTACTGAAAATAAGCTCCCAAGTCAGATAAACCTGGAATAAGTGATAAAGACACTAGGAGTTTTTGCCCCAGCAGAGAAGGGGCAGGGCTGATGGGAAAAAAACAGGTTTTTGAGTCAGTACAAAATACTTGAAAAAGGCCAGACCCTAAAAAACTGGGTCTGGAGATACATAGAGCCTGGAGATACATAGAGCCATGTACCAACCTAAGCTCTGGATTAACAAAATCCAAGGAGCGGGGGGAGGGGGGGCGTCCTGCTCTGAAAAGATCTTTTCTGTTTTTGTTTTGTTTTGTTTTGTCTCTACTACATAACAGCTCACTAGATAGAACTGCCAGGCTTCTCAGTCTACAGCACTGCTCCAGGAAAGGGCAGAATTAAGCTTCTTTGAGAGATGATGAAATTAGTCAGGTGAAGGGAGTTAAATCGCTAAAGGCTATACCTTATCCAAAAGAAAGGTGGGGCACAGCCCAAGAGGAATCCCTCTGTCAAGGAATTCAGGACCCAGGAACTGGAAAACTGAAACAATTAATGCCAACCACCAACCTCACCTCTGATGCAACCAGACTACTAGCAGGAAGAGCCTGCTGAGGTTAAAGGCACCACACCACTTTATGCTAGTGGAAAGCTGTGGGAAGACAAGTGCCACATACTGGGCAGAATAGGAAAGTCACAGAATCTAGAGATTTCTAGGATAGACTGTCAACCTGGGTCTTACCCTCAGGGAAAACTGATGCAGTTGACTGTTTCCTCCTGAAAGAAGGCCTGTACGGTCTGGGAAAATCTAACTGGGGTCTATAATATCTGAGGAGACCCTCCTCCAAAATGAGCCTCCACATAGGCAGGGCAAGACACAGAAAAACAAGAACTGAGAAATTCTGATCAGTTAAAAAGAACCTATGCTAGAGGTCTAGAATACACTGAACTGAATGTAAAAGAATAGATGGAGAACAAAGTCATCCAGGAAAAAGTTCTAGGTAAAAAAGAGAAAGTAACCTCCAGAATAATCTGTTTAAGGAAATCGAATGACTAGACACCAGCAAAAAACAATCAGTCATACACTAGGAAAATTGAAGATAGGGCCCAGTCAAAGAAACAAACCAACAATTGAAATGAGATACAGGAGTTGAAACAACTAATTCAGGATGTTTAAACAGACATGAAAATCTCATCAAAATCAAATGAATCGGTTGATGGAGGATATAAAGAAGGCAATGGGAGAAAAAAGAAGTTGAAACTTTGAAATAACAAATTACATGTCTTATGGGAATGAAATCACAGTAGAAGAAACGAAAAAGATGCAAACCTACTTCAATAGATTTGAAGAGGCAGAAGAAAGGATTAGTGAACTAGAGGCCTGGCCATATGAAATATGACACACACAAAATATATATAGGGAAAAGAATGGAAAAATAAGAGCAGGGTCTCAGAGAATTGAATGACAAGATGAAGAGCATGAATATACATGTTGTGGAAGTCCCAGAAGAAGAAGAGCAGGGAAAAGGAGGAGAAAGAATAATGGAGGAAATGATCACTGAAAATTTCCCATCTGTTATGAAAGACATAAAATTACTGATTCATGAAGTGCAGGGTACCCCAAACAGAATAGATCCAAATAGGCGTACTCCAAGATACTGATCAATCAGCTGTCAGACGCCAAAGAAAAAGAGGGAATTTTGAAAGCTGCAAGAGAAAAGCAATCCATCACATACAAGGGAAGCCCAATGAGACTGTGTGTGGATTTCTCAGCAGAGACCATGGAGGCGAGAAGGCAGTGGTATGATATATTTAAGATTCTAAAAGAGAAAAATTGCCAACCAAGAGTCCTATATCCAGGAAAATTGTCCTTCAAAATTCAAGGGGAGATCAGGGTGGGCCACGGTGGCTCAGCAGGCAGAGTTCTCATCTGCCATGCCAGAGACCCAGGTAAGGTTCCTGGTGCCTGCCCATGCAAAAAAAACCAAAGTATATTATTGGGTAGGCTACAGAGGCTCAGCCGACAGTTCTCACCTGCCATGCTGCAGACCTGTATTCAATTCCCGGTGCCTTCCCATTCAAAGGAAAAATAAAGAAGGGGCAATTAAGGCTTTTTCGGACAAGCAATCACTGAAAGAATTTGTGAGCAAGAAATGGGCTATGCAAGAAATACCAAAGAGAACATTAGGGGCAGATAGGAAAAGGCAGGAGAAAGAGGTTTGGAGAAGAGTGTACAAATGAAGACTATCAGTAAAGGTACAAACAAAAAAAAATTAGACAGGGCATATAAAATCCAAAAGGCAAGATGGCAGAAGAAAATACTGCCTTTACAGTGATAACACCAAATGTTAATGGATTAAACTCCCCAATCAAAAGACATAAACTGGCAGAGTGGATTACAAAACAGGACCCATCTCTATGGTGTCTACAGGAGACTCATTTTAGACTCAAGGACAAAAATAGGTTGAAAGTGAAACTTTGGGAATAGATATTTCATGTGAACGACCATCAGTAAAGAGTAGATGTTCTACTAATATCTGACAAATTAGACTTCAAATATATAAAAAACTTAAAGAGACATAGAAGGACATTATGCATTAATAAAAGGAACAATTCAATCAGAATATGTAGCAATCATAATTATTTATGCACCAAGCCAGAGTTCTCCGAAATACATGAGGCAAACACTGAAAACACTGAAGGGAGAAATAGACACTTCTACCAAAATAGTTGGAGAGTTCAATGCCCTGATCTCATCAATGGTAGAACATCTAGACAGAATCAATAAGTCAACAGAGAATTTGAACACTATAATAAATGAACCAGGCTTAACAGACACTTAGGGAACATTACACCCCACAATACCAAGATAAACGTTTTTCTCTAGTGCTCATGATCATTCTTAAGAATAGGCCATATGCTCGGTCACAAAGCAACTCTCAATAAATTGAAAAAGATTGAAATCATACAAAACACTTTCTTGGATCATAAAAGAATGAAGTTGGAAAACAATAACTTGCAAAGAGCCAGAAAATTCACAAATACATGGAGGCTAAGCTACACACTCTTCAACAAGCAGTGGTTCAGGGAAGACATTTCAAGAGAAACCAGCAAATATCTCTTGGCTAACGAAAAGGAAAGCAAAACACATCAAAATTTGTGGGATGCAGCAAAGGCAGTGTCAAGGGGTAAATTTATTGCCTTAAATGCCTATATCAAAAAACAAGAAAGATTAAAAAAATCGAGGAATTAACTGTTCACTTGGAAGAACTAGGGAAACAGCAAACTAACCCCAAAGCAAACAGAAGGAAAGCAATAATGAAGATTAGAGCAGAAATAAATGAAATTGAGAACACGAAAACAATTGAGAAAATCAACAAAACCAGAAGTTGGTTCATTGAGAAAATCAATAAAGTTGATTTACCCTTAACTAGTTTGACAAAGAGTAAAACAGGGAGGACCCAAATAAATAAAATCAGAAATGGGAGAGGAGACATAATCACTGACCCCACAGAAATAAAGGAGGCAATGAGAGGATACTATGAGCAACTGTATGCTAATAAGCTAGACAACATAGATGAAATGGACTACTTCCTAGAAAGGCATGAACAACCAACATTGACTCGAGAAGAAATAGATGACCTCAACAAACCCATCACAAGCAAACACATTGAATCAGTCATCAAGAAGCTTCCCACAAAAAAAGCCCAGGGCCAGACAGCTTCACATGCGAATTCTAGCAAGTATTTATGAAAGAATTAGTACAAATCCTGCTCAAAAAATTCAAAAATATTGAAGATGAGGGAAGACTATCTAACTCATTCTGTGAAGCCACATCACTCTCATAGCAAAGCCAGACAAAGATACTGCAGAAAAGAAAATTACAGACCAATCTCTAATGAACATAGATGCAAATATCCTCAACAAAATACTTGCAATTCGAATCCAGCAGCACATTAAAGGAATTCTACATCATGACCAAGTGGCTTTCATTCCAGGTATGCAAGGATGGTTCAACATAAGAAAAACAATTAATGTAAATACCATACCAACAAATCAAAACAGAAAAACCACATGATCATCTCGATTGATACAGAAAAGGCATTTGACAAAATTCAACATCCTTTCTTGGTGAAGACACTTCAAAGGATAGGCATAGAAGGACATTTCCTCAATATGATGAAGGGAATGCATGAAAATCCCACAGCTAGCATCATCCTCGATGGGGAAAGACTGAAAGCTTACTCCCCAAGATGAGGAACAGGAGAAGGATATCCACTGTCAACATTGCTATTCAACATTGTACTGGAAGTCCTAGACGGAGCAATTTGACAAGAAAAAATATTTTCCAAATCGGAAAGGAAGAAGTAAATCTCTCACTTTTTGCAAATGGTATGATAGCATATGTTGAAAATCCTGAAAAATCCACAGCAAAGCTACTAGAGCTAACAAATTAGTACAGCAAAGCGGCAGAGTACAAGATCAACACCCCAAAATCAGTCGTGTTTGTATACACTAGTAATGAACAATCTGAGGAGGAAATCAAGAAAAAAATTCCATTTGAAATTGCAACCTAAAGAATAAAATATTTAGGCCTAAATTTAACTAAGGATATAAAAGACCTATTCACAGAAAACTACATGAAATTGCTAACAGAAATAAAGGAATATCTAAAAAAATGTAAAAGCATACCATTTTCATGGACTGGAAGTCTAAATATTGTTGACATGTCAATTCCATGCAAATTGATTTATAGATTCAATGAAATACCAATTAAAATCCCAGAAATTTACTTTACAGGAATAGAAAAGCCAATAAACAAATTTATTTGGAAGGGCAGCATACCCTGAGTAGCCAAAAATATCTTAATAACGAAAATTGAAGTGGGGGGGCATGCTCACGTTACCTGACTTTAAAGCATATTACCAAGCTATAGTGATCAAATCAGCACAGTACTTGCATAAAGGTAGACATACTGTCAAATGGAATCAAATAGAGTGCTCAGATGTAGACCCTCTCATCTATAGTCCTTTGGTAAGTCAGTCAAGCCAATGCATCTGGTCAGAGCAGCTTCTTCAGTAAATCGTGCTAGGATAATTGGATATCCATATGCGAAAGAATGAAAGAGGATCCATGTCTCACACCCTGTACAAAAATTATCTCAAAATGGATCAAAGACCTAAATATTAGAGCTAAGACTGTAAAACTTTTAGAAGAAAATTTAGGGAAATACATTATAAAACTTATAATAGTAGGCAGTTTCCTAGATCTCACACACAAAGTATGAGCACTGAAGAAAGAAATAAATGGGTACTACTTAAAATTAAACACTTTTGCACATCAAAGAACTTTGTCAAGAAAGTAAAAAGGCAGCCTATGCAATGGCAGACAGTATTTGGCCATTAGCAGATAATTGTTCAGTATCCAGACTTTATAAAGAGATTCTTCAACGTAACCACAAAAAGACGTCCCAATTAAAAAATGGGCAAAAGACATGAACAGACACTTCTCAGAAGAGGAAATATAAATGGCTAGAAGGCACATTGAAAGATGTTCAACTTCACTGGCTATTAGAGAAATGCAAATTAGAACCACAATGAAATATCATCTGACATCCACTAGAATGGCCATTATAAAAAAAACAGAGAGGAGAACTTCACAGCCATTGATAGTCTCTGCATCTTCTTCTAATGGTAGATTCCTTTAGCTTGAAAATAGGAAGATTTGTTTTGACCCTGATTTTGTAGGTTGTGAAGCGACCCTGGCCAACCCCCACTGTGTGCACATTGCTCACATAAATCTCAAGGAAGTTCCTGGGTGGCCTGTAGGCATCATTCAGGTTCTGAAGTTTGGTGATCTGTCTTTGGGTGTCTACCACAATCTCTGACATTTTGCTGTTGCAGCAGCTGCCAGCACTGCTGTTAGCTCCCTGGAGTCACTCTGCCTGGTCCTGTTTCACCTCCCCCACAGAAAGAACACTAGGCTCATGTGCAGTGCTCACCTTAGGGTGATCTTGGTTGCAAAAGCTGAGGAAATGATAAGCAGAGAACTGGAGCCGAACACAGAAGCCCAGAACCCTCAGGAGTACATGGATGGGGAGATGGGAGCTTAGGAAGTAAGCCAAGTCACATTCCTTGAATGTACTACCCTCACCAGCAAAGCTCCACAACCGGTGACTCACTTCACATCCTATGCACCTGATCCCCGTCACCCTTCCCCCACTCCAAGTGCCCCTGCCCTGCCAATCCCTTGGGTGTGTACCTGCCCCACAGCTGCACCCCAATTGCAGCTCAACCCTCCTCTCCTACTCCCCTCTTGAGCACTACCTGCCACTCCTTACTCTCTACAGGTTGTCACCAGAACATAAAGTCTGCATGCACTTACCTCCATACCCAGGCTACACCTATCCTGAGCCCATACTGTCGCACGACTGCACCCTGCCACCCCTGAGCTCTCTGCACAGGTACATAATTTTATGGCAGTCCTAGAATTCCACATGTGCAAGGGCCCTAGTCAGGCCCCCCAGCTCTGGGAAAGTGCTGACACTTTCCCCCCAGCTCTGGGAAAGTGCTAACACATCAGGGTCACATCTTCCCCCAGCCCATGCAGGCATAATGCTGACCCATGGCCACAGCTCTACATATATGCACAAAGGACCCATGCCCTATATCAGTGCACATCAAGTCCATACATCCCAGCCATGTGCACCCTATCAGCCACATAGTTCTTGGCCACTGGGTTCCCACATTCACAGGCACCAGTGTAACATCCTCAACCTGCACATATACCTGTGCTACAATGTATCATTGCACTATTGTGCCCCACCCCATGACTTGCATCCTGTTACACACCCATCCCACAAACACAAGGCTTTAGACTACTGAAGGAAATCAACTTCGAAAGCAAATCAGTCAAGATATTTACATGTGGTGAAAACAACAGAAGATCATGGAGCATAACACAATGCAGACAGACATAGTCAGGGTTAATGAACAAATTAAAACACCAGAAGAGACACAGATGTTGGAACAACTAATCAAAGATGTTCACATAAATCTACTAAATAAGATAAGTGGGATGGCTAATGACATAAGGGAGACGAAGAAGACACTAGAAGAGCATAAAGAGGAATTTGAAAGAATAAATAGAGAAATACCAGATATCGCAGAGATTTAAGATTTTTTAAACCAAATAAAAACATACTAGAGACACACAACAGCAGATTTGAAGAGGTATAAGAAATAATCAGCGAACTAGAGGACAGGATAACTGATTTCGAACCCTGGAAAAAGCAAATGGCAAAAATGATGGAAAAAATTGAATTGGATCTCAAGGAAATGATGGATAAAACAAAGCACACAAATATAAGGATTATTGACGTCCCTGAAGGAGAACAGAGGGGTAAAAGGCTAGGAAGAGTAGTTGAAGATATAATGGAGGAAAACTTCCCAACCCTTATAAAAGACATTAATATACAAGTCAAAGAACTCAACAAACTTCAAATAGAATAAATATGAATAGGCCTCCCCAAGACACACACTAATCAATCTGTCAAATATTGAAGAGAAGCAGAAAATTCTGAAAGGGACAAGAGAAAAACAATCTACTACATACAGGGGAAACCACATAAGACTGAGTGCAGACTACTGGCACCAGGGAGGTGAGAAGAGAGTGGTATGATAAATTAAAGATCCTGAAAGAGAAAGAATTCCAGCAAAGAGTTCTGTACCCAGCCAAATTGTCCTTCAAAACTGAGGGAGACTTTAAAGTTTTCACAGGCAAACAAATCCTAAAAAAATTTGTCAACAAGAGACAAGCTTACTAAAAATACTAAAAGGATTTCTGCCAGTTAAAGAAAAAGACAGGAGCGACAGGTCTGAAGTATGGCCCAGAATGGAAGAGTACCAATAAAGATAACTTAAAGGATAAAAAGAGAACGAGGGAAAAGAATACATAAATCTGACCAATAAAATCCAAAAGAAAAGATGTTCAATTCAAGAAACGCCTTTTCAATGTGTAGAATGGAATGATTTCTAAATGTTGTGTTAGTTAATTTTTTTAATTAATAAAAAAATAAAAATTAAAAATAAAAAAAATAAAGAAACGCCTTTTCAGTAATAAGTTTGAATGTTAACAGACTAAACTCATCAATTGAAAGTACAGATTGTAAGAATGGACTAAGAAATATAATTCAACAATATACTGCTTGCAAGAGACTCATCTTAGACTCAAGGATACAAATAGATTGAAAGTGAAAGGATGAAAGAAGATTTTCCATGCAAGTTGTAAATGAAAAAAAGGAGTATCTAAATTAATATTGGGCAAAATGAGACTTTAAATGTAAAGATATCATAAGAGACAAAGAAGGACACTATATATTAATTAAAGGGACAGTTCACCAAGAAGAAATAACAATTATAAATGTTTGTGTTTCCAATCAAGGAGCTCCAAAGTACATGAGACAGACATGGGCAAACTTGAAGGGAGTGATAGATGTTTCAACAATAATAGAAGGAGAATTCAATACACCGCTCTTCTCTATAGATAGGACAACAAGACATAAGATAAGCAAGGAAATAGAGAAGCTAAACAATTTGATAAATGAATTAGACTGAACAGACATATGTAGGCCATTGCACCACAAAACACCAGGATATACATGCTTCTCTAGTGTTCATGAAACATTTTCCAGGATGGATCATATGCTGGGTCACAAAACAGGTTTTTATAAATTTAAAAACAGTGAAATTATTCAAAGCTTTCTCTGACCACAATGGAATGAAGCTGGATCTCAATAACCATTAAAGAATGAGAACATTTACAAATATATGGAAATTAAATAACACAGTCTTAAACAACCAATGAGCCAAAGAAGAAATTGCTAGAGAAGTCAGTAGCTATGTGGAGTTTAATGAAAATGAAAATACAACAAATCAAAAAATGGGATGTGGCAAAAGCTGTGTTGAGAGGTGTACTAGTTAGGGTTCTCTAGAGAAACAGAATCAACAGGGAACACTTGCAAATATACTATTTATAAAAGTGCCTCACGTGACCGCAGGAACGCAGAGTCCAAAATCCACAGGGCAGGCTGTGAAGCCGACGACTCCTATGGATGGTCTGGATGAATTCCACAGGAGAGGCTCACCAGCCGAAGCAGAAATGGCACCTGTCTCCTCTGAATCCTCCTTAAAAGGCTTCCCGTGATTTGATTAAGTATCACTCATTGTAGAAGACACTCCCCTTTGACTGATTAAATATGGAATCAGCTGTGGATGCAGCTGATGTGATCATGATCTAATCCTATGAAATGCCCTCATTGCAACAGACAGGCCAGCACTTGTCCAATCAGATAAACAGGTACCACAACTTGGCCAAGTTGACACATGTCCCTAACCATGAAAGTCCACCCCTTGTCAACTTGGCAGCTATATATATATTACCTTAAACCATACTTACTTTCCAAATGAAGACAATAAAGCACACATTTTTTTTCTTTTACATGACAATACTCAATTGTCCTGCATATACTGGAAACACATTAAATCTCTCCAGAATAGGGTGCAAATCCTTGGGCAACATTCATTCTTAAACTTGATATCTTACAGCTTAAATAGTATAATATGAACAAAACAACATTACAGTCCTCGTTTCTGTAACTGATCACGTGGTCGAAGTTCATATTCATCACTACCTTCTTCCACTACCAAATTGATTTATAGATTCAATGAAATACCAATTAAAATCCCAGAAATTTACTTTACAGGAGTACAGAAACCAACAAAAAATTTATTTGGAAGGGCAGGGTGCCCTGAATATCCAAAAATATATTGATAAAGAAAATAGTATTAGGGGGTCCTACGTTACCTGACTTTAAAGCATAGTACCAAGCTAGAGTGGTCAAATCAGCATGGTACTGGCATAAAGGTAGACATACTGTCAAATGGAATCAAATAGAGTCCTCAGATGTAGGCTCTCTCATCTATGGACCTTTGTTAAGGCAGTCAAGACAGCTTACCTGGGACAGTGCAGCCTCTTCAGTAAATGGTGCTAGGATAACTGGATATCCATATGCAAAAGAATGAAAGAGGATCCATGTCTCACACCCTATACAAAAATTATCTCAAAATGGATCAAAGACCTAAATATTAGAGGTAAGACTGTAAAACTTTTAGAAGAAAATGTAGGGAAATACATCATAAAACTTGTAATAGTAGGCAGTTTCCTAGAACTTACCCACAAAGCACGAGCATTGAAGAAAGAAATAAATGGGAACTTCTTAAAATTAAACACTTTTGCACATCAAAGAACATTGTCAAGAAAGTACAAAGTCAGCCTTTGTAATGGGAGACAGTGTTTGGAAACCACATAGCAGTTAATGGTTCAGTATCCAGAATTTATAAAGAGATTCTTCAACTTAACCACAAAAAGACGTCCCAATTAGAAAATGGGCAAAAGACATGAACTGACACTTCTCAGAAGAGGAAATATAAATGGCTCAAGGGCACTTGAAAAGATTCTCAACTTCACTGGCTATTAGGGAAATCAAAACCACAATGAGATATCATCTCACACCCACCATAATCACCAGTGTCAAAAAAAAAACCCAGAAAATGATATGTATTGAAGAGGATATGGAGAAAGAGGCACACTTATGCACTGTTTGTAGAAATTAAAAAAGGTACAACCACTGTGTAACAACATGGAGAATCTTGAAGACATTGTACTGAGTGAAATTAGTTGGAAACAATAGGACAAATACTGTGTGTTCTCACTGATATTAAGTAACATTAATGAGTGAACTTGCAGAATCTAAGTTAAGAACTCAGTTTCTCAGGAAATAGAGATAGGGTAGAGATTGGGCAATTAGTACTTAAGGGATACAGATTGTACAAGAGGACAGATTGCAAAATTTCAGAAATGGATAGCATAATACTACCTGATTGTAGCACAATAATTTCACAGGTATTTAAATAAAGCTGAGTAGTTATGAAAAAAACAGAGAACTGAACTTGCGAAAGAAAACAAAATTCCCAAACTATTTTCAGCTGTAATTTGTTTCCAGAAAAAGAAAATGTTTCTAATCACAGCGTGTACCCCTTCTTTATCTACAACAGACCACTTATGTGCCTTTTCCAAAATGTCACACACTTCCACAGCTTTTCCTTTAGATCAGTCTCTCAAGAAATTTTAGCCAGGCATTTATTCAGGTCTTGGAAGTCATCAGAACCACTGTCTCCTCTTCCACACTTGGCACTACACTCAAAGAACTCTACTTTGAGGGGAAACTGTGAGAACTCAAATTCTTTGCCTTTTTCTTGCCAACCGAGCCAGCTAGTGCTGGAACTGTCCAACATGTTGGGAACATCATGATGGGTGACTCATAATGTAGTGAGTTGCTTTTCAAGCTGCCTCTGAATTGTTTGTTGATTTTGTTATTGCAATATCTTGCTTATTGCAGGCTATTAAGAAACATGGTGTTTTCTTCAGACTCATACTGTTAATAAAACCTTGATACAGAAAGTTGACCATGTCTTTCATCTCTCTCCTGAATGCCACATGATCCACAACAAATGAAATAAAACTGGCTGAAGCCTTAAAAAGCCTAAGAACTGACATGTGAAACTCTTATGTACAGGAAGGTCAATCCAGTTCAGGCTATTGCCCCAGTTATTGTTTACTCTGCATACAGTAGAGCTATCAGTGATAGAAGTCTGAGTGTCCCTGTAAAGGCCTGAGAACAATCTAACAAAAAGCAACATTTTCCCTGGGTCACAAAGTCCAACAAGGAGGATGGCTCTCTCACTGCTCCTGCTCTGGATGAGCTTCCAGAGCGCTATCATCAGCAGCACTGCCAAATGTGCCATCATAACTGACAGCAGCATTGAGTACCATGCTGAAGTTCTTCCCACAAGGAATCTATCTATGTCTGGAAGCCATTCCTGGCACTGCCACCATCCCTCATCCATTGGTAAACCATGGAAGCCATAGTACTCAACTAATTTTTTACAAGGCTGGCAAGTCCACAAAATTGGGAAAAAAAATAGCTTTTTCAACAAATGGTGCTGGGAGAATTGGATAGTCTTATGAAAAAGAATGAAAGAATTTCCTTATGTCACATCATATATAATAATTAACTCAAAATGGATCAAAGACCTTAATATAAGAGCCAGGACTATAAAACACCTAGAAGAAAATGTAAGGAAACATGTTCAGGATCCTGTGTTAAGCAATAATTTCTTTACACCCAAAAAATAAGCAACAAAAGGAAAAATAAACGGGGCCTTAGCAAAATTAAGACCTTCTTTTTATCAAAGGACTTTGCCACCAAAGTGAAGAGAAAACCTCCTTAAGGATAGAAAGTGGAAGCCACAATGCAATGAGGGTTTAACACTCAGAATATATAAATAAATCTTACAACTAAAATAAATGCAACATGTATTTTTACAAGACTTTTCTGTAAATCTACTTTTCTAATAAAAAATTTTTTAACATGCTAAATGAAGGAAACTAAACACAAATTACTACATATTTTATAATTCTATTTGCATAAAATATAAATGTAAATAAATCTATAAAGACTGAAATAGAATAATGTCACATAGTGCCGGGAAAGGATAGAGAGATTGAGAGGTGATTGCTAAGGGTTATAGGGTGTTTCTTTTGGAATACCAATAAAGTTGATTGTGGTGATTAAGGCAGAATTCTGGGATTATATTCAAAACCTTTGATTGTACATTTTGAATGGACTATATGGCATGTGAATATACCTCAAAAAACTGCTTGAAAAAATGCCAACAACATTATTGGCAGAAACGGAAAAAACAATCATTAAATATATATGTATGTGAGGATAAGGGACACCAACTAGCTATGATCAATTTAAAAAAGAAGAACAACGTTAGAAGGACTTACTCTTACCCATTTTAAACTTATTATAAAGATGCAATAATCAAACCAGCATAAACCAGCATAACATTGGCATTATGGCAGACATATAGACCAAAGAATCAAATTGAGAGCACAGAAATCAGTCTTCACATTTATCGCCAACTGTTTTTTGACAAGGGGGTAAAAAAAATTTTTTTTGGAAAAAAAGTCTTTTCAAAAAATGGTGCTTGGAAAACTGGATCTCCATTTGCAAAAGAAAGAAGGAAGATGCCTACTTCACATCATATACAAAACTAAACTCAAAATGGATTGACCTATATATTAGAATCAGAAATATCAAACTCCTAGAAGAAAACATAGAGAGGCATTTTAAGACCTTGTGTTAGGCAATAGTTGTTTAGACATTACACTCCAAGCACAAGTAACAAAAGGAAAAATGGATAAATGGTATTACACTACAATTAAAAACCTTTACACCTCAAAGGACTTAATCATGAAAGTTTAACAACTGTCTTCACAATGGGAAAATATTTGAAATCCACATATCTGATAAAGTTTAATATCCACAATATATAAAAAATCCTTCAATTTAATATCAAAAAGGCAACCTAATTAAAAACTGGGCAAAAGATTTGAAAAGACATGTCTCTAAGGAAGAAATACACATTGTCAGAAAGTTCATGAAAAGCCACTCAACAGCATTAGCCATCAGGGAAGTGAAATACCATTTCCCACCCTCTAGAACGGCTACAATTTTTAAAAACCAGATAATTTGAAGTGTTGGAGAAAATGCAAAGAAAGGAACACTCATTCATTGCTGTTGTCAATGAAAAATATTCCATCAATGGTGGTAGACAGTTTACCAGTTCCTCTGGAAAGATACACATAGAATTACCATATGGCCACTACTTAGTAGATATCCACAAGGATTGAAAGCAGGGATGTGAACATATATTTGCACACCGATGTTCTTTGGGGCATTATTCACAATTGCCAAAAGATGGAAGCAACCCAAGTGTCCATCAAATGATGAGTGGATAAGCAAAATGCAATATCTATAAATCATTTTAGGTGTAATTGAAATCTTAATGAGATTTAGTCTTCCAGCCCAAGAACATGAAAAGTGCTTCTATTTATTTAGGTCGTCTCTGATTTATTTAACAGTGTTTTGGAGTTTTCTGAACAGAGGGCCTTTACATGCTTAGTTAAATTTATTCCTAAATATTTTATTCTTTTAGTTGGTACTATAAATGGAATTTTTTCTCGAATTCCTGCTTAGCTTGAGCATTATGAGTGTATAGAAGCACTATTGATTTTATGCATACTGATCTTGTATCCCAGTAATTTGATTAATTCATTATTAGTTCTAGTAGTTTTGTGGTTGAACTTTTGCACTTTCTCTATATAGGATAATGTCATCTATGGATATTGAAAGTTTTACTTCTTCCTTTCCAATTTAGATGCTTTTTATTTCTTTTGTTTTTTGCCTAATTGCTCTGCTTAGAATTTCCTGTACAATGTTGAATAACAATTGTGACAACAGACATTTTTGTCTTGTTCCAGGTCTTAGAGAAAATATTTCAATCTTTCACTATTGAGTGTGATGTTGGCTGTGGGATTTTAATATTTTCCCTCTAACATGTTGAGGAAATTTCCTTTCTTTCTTAGTTTTCTAAGTGTTTTTGTCAAGGAAGAATGGTAGATTTAGTCAAATGACTTTTTAAATTTTTTTTTTAGTCAAATGACTTTTCTGATTCAATTGAGATGATCATGTGGTTTTCCCCTTAGTTTTGTTAATGTTGTGTTTTTACATTAATTAGTTTTTTTTTCATATTGAACCACCCTTGTACACCTAGGGAAAACTGTTGATAATGGTGTATAATTCTTTTAATGTGCTGTTGGATTTTTTTTAATTTTAGCTTTTTTATTGTATAATATAACATATATAAAAAGCAAAGAAATAAAATAACAATAGCTTTCAAAGCACTCTTCCACAAGTAGTTACAGGACAGATTCCAGAATTTGTCATGGGCTCATGACCATTCATATTTTTCCTTCTTGCTGCTCCAGAATATAGGAGGCTAGAGGGCTTAAATTTTTTTATCATCACAATTGACTTTTTTTCTTCTTTATGTGAAAAATAATATATATACAAAAAAGCTATAAATTTCAAAGCACAGCACCACAATTAGTTGTAGAATATATTTCAGAGTTTGACATGGGTTACAACTCCACAATTTTCGGTTTTTACTACTAGCTGTTCTAAAATACTGGGAACTAAAAAAGTTATCAGTTTAATGATTTAGCAATCATATTCATTTGTTAAATCCTGTCCTCACTGTATAACTCCACCATCAATCTTTGATCTTTCCATACCTCTCTTTAGGGGTGTTTGGGCTATGGCAATTCTAATTTTTTCATACTGGAAGGGTCTATCACTAATATGGTATAGGGATATGGAATTATCTGATGTTCTGGAGGGGCTGGGCTAGGTTTCAGGACTTATCTGAAACAGAGACCCATCTGGAGGTTGTAGGTTTCTGGAAAGTTACTCTAGTGCATGGAACTGTTGTGGAATCTTATATATTGCCCTAGGTGTTCTTTAGGATTGACTGGAATGGTCCTGGTTGGGGGTTGACAGGTTATGATAGGTAGCAAGGTCTAACTAAAGCTTGTGTAAGAGCAACCTCCAGACTAGCCTCTTGACTCTATTTAAACTCTCTCTGTCACTGAAACTTTATTAATTACACTTCTTTTCGGGCAAGATGGAAATGTTGATCTCACTGTGCCAGGTCTGGATTCATTCCTGGGAGTCATCTCCCACACTCCAGGGAGACTTTCACTCTTGGATGTCTCATCCCACATAGGGGGGAAGGCAATGATTTCACTTGCAGAGTTGGGCTTAGAGAGAGTGAGGACACATCAGAACAACAAAAGAGGTCCTCCAGAAGTAGCTCTTAGGCATATCCATAGATAGTCTAAGTGTCTCCACTACCTACATAAACGTCACAAGAGTAAGCCTCCTGATGGAGGGCATGGCCTATTGATTTGGGTGTCCCTAAAGTTTGACACAGTATCAGGGAATTCCCTGATAGTAAGGTTTAATAGTTTCATATTCTTTCTCCCATCCCTTAGGGGACTTTGCCAATACTTTTTGATTATCTGCTTAATGCACTCTAGGATATATCCAGGCATTACAATAATCTATACAGGATTAAAGGACTTCTTTCTTATTCTGTGTTCTCTGTGTTTCAATGTTCAAATGAGCTATGCATATAGGTTGAATTAGATTATGCATTGCAGAAAATTTCAGTTCCAAACCAAATAAATGTTTCTTCCATTGACCTCAAAGAGTATGTGTGGTTCTAAAATATAGACACTGTCTTCCTTACCCTATGTACTGAATTAATTTAGCCCCAATCTGTTTGGATTCATTCTTATTTCTAAATATCAGTTTATATATATAAAATGGCCTCTCAAAATCCAGAAATAATAATCACCACTCTGGACTTAATGTGTCTGCTCTAAAAGCTTACAATTAAAGGTGACCATACCATTCTTGTTCTTTTGTTTCTGGCTTATTTTGTCTCACCAAATGTCCCACATGTTCATTCACATCCTTGCATGCCTAACAACTTTGTTCCTTTTTGTAGCAGCACAACGTTCGTTCATAAGTATACACCATCGTTCACCAATCTACTCCATCAATGCATCCTTCAGCCACCTATCAGGCATCATGTAGAGGCCAAAAGCCCACAGTCCATCAACATTCTTAATTTTAGATAATTTCATTGTTCCCAAGAGAAAGAAAACCAATAAACACTCCCTCACCAAATAGGAAATCTAAATCTCCTCTTGACTCTTGTCCCTCCCCCCATTATTTACCTTTGCTGTTGCTGTGGTAGTGCTGATGGTTTCATTGCTGTTGTTGTTTTACATGGGCACTAGAAAATGAACCTGGGTCTCTGGCATGGTAGGCAAGAACTCTGCCTACTGAGCCACGGTGGCCCACCCTGATGGTTTCCTTTTGAACCCAACTCATCACGTGCTGTAGCAGTTTTGCAGTTTTCCTCCTGTACCCTGGACTTAAACACTCTTTGTACAAGAATCATACCTTTGAAGCAGTTCTTGTGAGAATTCATTCATATTTCTAGTGTTAATCAGTGGCACACGTAGATCTATACAATGGGCTGTTGGATTTTATTTGCTAATATTTTGTTGATTATTTTTGCATCAATATTCATAAGAGAAATTCATCTATAATTTCCTTTTCTTGTAGAATCATTTCTTGGCTTTGATATTAAGATGATGCAATGACCTCACAGAAAGGCTTAGATAGTGTTCTCTGCTCTTCAATGTTTTGGAAGAGATTGAGCAGAATTTGTAGTACTCCTTCTTGGAATGATTGCTAAACTTCACTTGTAAAGCTGTCTAGTCCTAATCTTTTCTTTGTTGGAGGTATTTTTGAGAAGTTGTGAGTTTACAAGACAATCGTGAATAAAATAGAAGACTTCTGTACACCAGCCCACCACCAAAACTTTGCATTGGTGTGGAAGATTTTATACATTTGATGATAGCCCAGTTCTTATACTTGTTCTATTTTTTTTAACACTAATTAACTTTGTTAAAAGTGATGAAAGATCATTGTGATGGTTATGTTCTGGTGTCAGCTTGGCCAAGTGATGATGCTCAGTTGTCTGGTCAGGCAAACACTGGTCTGACTGTTGTGGCATGGATATTTTGTAGCTGGTTGAAAACCAGTTTAGAGTTTTAAGTTATCAGTCAGTTGATTGATCTATTAAAGTATGTCTCCCACCAATGAGATAATCCAATCGGTTGAGGGCTTTTAAGGGTGAAGAGAGACTTTCATGGCTTCTTCAGCCAGTGAGCCTCTCTGTGGAGTTCATCTAGACCCTTCATCAGAGCTCAACTTCACAGCCTGTCCTATGGATTTTGGACTCTTCCTTTCCCATGGTTGTATGAGGCAGCTTTAGAAATCTAATATTTAAAGATATCTCTTGTTGTTTACATTTCTTCAGAAAACTCTGACCAATACAATTATTAGAATTGTTCTATCATCTGTTATTTACTTTAGATGTTTTCTTTCTATATACCCCCCTTTTATGATCAATTTACAATACAGTTCCCTGTGTTGTTCAGTTCAATGTTTTACCTTTCATTTGCTATTTTAGTAATGATTGCAATCTAAAGTTTCCCCTCTTAAGCACATTTACTTATATATGTCAGTGCTCTTGATTACTCTCACAATAATATGCTATCATGATCACCATCCAATTCCAAACTGATACCATAGCATAACTAGAAAATCTGAAAAACATAAGCATCAATTCCTCATTGTCTAACCCCAGTCTATTTCATTGTAGCCCGTATTCTAGATTCTAACACTGTGAGTTTTCTTATTATAGTTAATCCATAAAAGTGTAATCATGTGTTATTTGTCCTTTTATGCCTTGTTTACTTCACTTTGCATTATGTCCTTAAGTTTGTCCATGTTGTCACATGCATCAGGAATTTATTCTTTTTTATGGCTGAATAATATTTCATTGTAAGCATATACCACATTTTCTTTATCCATCCCTTGGTTGATGCACACTTGGATTGTTTCCAACTTTTAGCAACTCCAAATAATACCTCTAAGTACATCGGTGTGCAAAGGTTTGTTCAAGTCCCTGCATTGAGCCTTTCTGGGCATATACCTAAAACCAGGATTGACAGATCATATGGTAGTTCCACACTATGCTTTCTGTGTTTCACTGTGGCTGAACATTTTATGTTAAAACCAGCAATGAATGGGAGATCCTGATTCTCCACATTTTCTTTAACACTTGTAATTTCCTGTTTTTTTAAATAGTGGCCATGCTAGTAGGTATGAAATATCTCATTGTGGTTCTCATTTGCTTTCCCATAATATCTTGTCGTGTTGAGCATCTTTTCATTTTCATTTCAGTTAGCTAGTGGTATTTCCTTTTAGAAGAAATATCTATTCACTTCGTTTGTTCATTTTAAATTTGGTTTGTCCTTTTATTGTTGAGTTGCAGGATTTATTTATATATTCTAGACATTAAATCTTTATCAGATATGTACTTTCCATTGAGTAAGTAGTCCTTTTGCTTTCTATATGTAGACCTTTGTTGCCCCCAAATTTTAATTTTGAGGATGCCTTATTTATCTTATTTATTTGGTTACTTATGTTTTGGGTGAAAACATTGCCAAGACAAGATATTGAAGATGCTTCCATACATTTTCTTTGAGGAGTTTTATAGTCCTAGATAGTTAGGTCTTGGTGCATTTTCAGCTAAGTTTTTATATGTTGTGAGACTGGGATCTTCTTTCATTTTTTTACGTATGGATATCCAGTTTTGACAACACTATTTGTCAAAGAGACTCCTCTGTCCCAGTTGAATGAACTTGGGGGTGGGCAATGATGGCTCAGTGGCAGAGCTTTTGCCTACCATGCCAGAGACCCGGGTTCAATTTCTGGTGACTCCCATGCAAAAAAAAGTCAATTGGCCATAGATGGGGGAGATCTATTTTGGAACTCTTATTTTCCATTTTGAAATAGATCTTTCTATTCCACTGGTCAATATATCTATCCTTATACCAATACAGTGCTGTTTTGACCACTGTAGTTTTGTAATATATTTTAAAGTTAGGAAGTGGGAGTCCTCCAAATTTGTTATTTCTCAAGATCTTTTCTGCTATTTGGGATGCCATACACTTTTGAAAATATTTGATAATTGCCTTTTCCATTTCTACAAGGTATGTTGTTCGAATATTGGTTCGGATTGCATTGAATCTGTAAATCATTTTGGATAGAAATGACTTCTTAATGATATTTAGTCTCCTAATCCATGAACATGGAATTTACTTCCATTTATATTTTATTTCTTTCAGCAATTTTTGTAGTTGTATGTGTACAAGCCCTTTACATCCTTGGTTAAATTTGTTCCTAAATATTTGAATCTTTCAGTTGCTATTGCATATGGAATTTATTTTATTTTCTCCTCAGCTTACTCATTACAAGTGTATATAAAAACTACTGAATTTTGTGTGTTAAATTTGTATCCTGCCAATTTGCTAAACCCATTTGTTAGCTCTGGTGCCTTTGTTGTAGTTTCTCAGGACTTACTATATATATGATCATGTCATCTTCATATAGTGAAAGTTTCACTTCTTCCTTTCTGATATGGGTTCCTTTTATTTCTTTTTTTTCCATCTAATTGCTCTGGATAGAACTTCTAGCACAATGTCAAGTAACTGAAGTGACAATTGGCATCCTTCTTTTTTTCCAGATCTTAGAGAAAGCTTTCAATCTTTCAACATTGAGTAAAATGATAGTTGTGAGATTTTTATATGTGCCCTTTATTATGTTGAGGATGTTTCTTTCCATTCTTAGCTTTTGAAATGTTTTTATCAAGACAGGATGCTGGATTCTGTCAAATGCATTTTTGGTGTCAATCACGATGATCATGTGGATTTTCACTTTCACTTTCTTAATGTATATTTTATTAATCAACTTTATTGTGTTGAACCACCCTTGTGTACCTGGGTTAAAATCTACTTGATCCTGGTATGTCATTCATTTAATGTGCTGTTGGATTCAATTTGCAAGTATTTAGCTGAGGAATTTTGCATTAAATTCTTGAGAGAAAGTGTTCTATAATTCTGTTTTGGTTTAATATCTTTTTTCTGGCTTTGATGTTAGGGTGATTTTGACCTCACAGAATGAATTATATAGTGTTTTGTCTTCTTCAATTTTTTGGAAGAGTTTGAGCAGGGTTCGTATTAATTCTTCCAGAAATGATTGGTAGAATTCACTTGTAAAGACATCTGGTACTGGGTTTTTCTTTGTTGGGAGGCTTTTTATTTTTGGTTGGGAGATTTTTGATGACTAATTTAATCTGTAATCTTCTGAGGTCTTCTATTTCTTCCAGAGTCTATGTAGGTTGTTTGTGTGTTTTGCGGGTTTTCCCATTTAATGTAAGTTGTTTAATTTATTGACAGATAGTTGTTCATAGTATCTTGTTATAATGTTTTTATTTTTGTGGTGTCAATAACAATGCTCCCACACTCATATATGATTTTATCTCTGTGTGTTCTCTCTTTTAGGCTTTGTCAGTCTAGATAAGGGTTTGTTGATTTTATTTTTCCTTCAAAGAATCAACTTCTTGTTTGGTTAATTATCGCTACCATTTTTACCTTCAATTTCATTTACTTCTGTTCTAATCTTTGTTATTTATTTCCTTCTGCTAGCTTTGAAGTTATTTTGTTATTCCTTTTTAAGTTGTTCCAGGTGTGAAGTAAGTTTGTGATGTTAGGTCTTTCTTCTTTTTAGTTTAAGCATTTAAGACTATACATTTTCCTCTCAGAACTCTCTTTGCTGCATCCTGTAAGTTTTGATATGTTGTTTCCTCATTTTCATTTTTTTAGTTATTTACTGATTTCCCTTGCACTTTCATATTTGAATAACTGATTGTTTAATAGTGTGTTGCTTAATTTCCATATATCTCATGAATTTTCATGTTATCTTCTTTTTATTGATTTTTAGTTTTATTCCATTATGGCTAGAAGAAGTGTTTTGTGTAATTTTAATCTTTTATGTTTATTTGTATTGTGAGTATTTGGTTTATGCTGGCAGAAAATCCATGCACACATGAGAAGAATGTATATCCTGTTGTATGGGGGTGAAATGACCTTTATGTCTGTTAGGTCTAGTTCATTTATCATACCACTCAAGTTCTCTATTTCCTTATATGAACTCTGTCTAGTGTTCAATCTATTGAAGAAGGTGGTATATTGAAATCTACAGTGACTCTTATAGAGATTGTTATTCCTTCCTTCAGTTTTGCCTGTGTTTGCCTTATGTATTTGGGAGCATCCTGATTATGTGTACAAATATTTATAATTGTTATTTCTCTTTGTTGGATAACACTTTTGTTAATATATAGTGTTCTTTGTCATTTGTAAAAGTTTTGAATTAAAATCTATTTTGTCCAATATTAGTATAGCTACTCAGCTCTTTTTTTATTACTATTTACATGGAATAACTATATCCAACTTTTCACATTCAACTTCTTTGTGTCTTTGGGTCTAAGATGACTCCTGTAAACACCATATCATTTGATCTTGGTTTTCTAATACAGTCTATCAATCTGTGTGTTTTAATAGTGGAGTTTTATTCATTAACATCCAATATTAATATTGTAAAGGCAGTAATTACTTCAGCTATTTTATCCTTTTGTTTTTATATGACATATCTTTTTTTGTCTTTCTTTTAACCCTTTTAGTGACACTTACTGATAACATTCATTTCTTTACACTTTTCCAAGTCACTCTTTGCTTTTGCATTCTTTGAGCCTGGAAACTGCTTCTATGCATTTCTTGATGGGAGGTCTATTGTTGAAGAAATCTCTCATTTTTTCATTTATCTGTGAATATTTAAACTCTACCTTGTCTTTGAAGGACAGTTTTGATATAAAAATGAATTTTCACTGGTGGTTTTTCTCTTCCAGTAACTTAAATATATCACATTGCTTCCTTCTCTTCTCCATTGTTTCTGACAAGGAGTTGGCACTTGGTCTTTTTGTGGAGCCCTTGAATGTGACAAAAATTGCTTTTCTGTTGCTGCTTTGTCCAAACTAATAAGGATTTGACATTCTTATTAGTATGTGTCTCATAATAGGACTCTTAGGATTTATTCTGTTTGGTGTACGTTGCCCTGTTTCAACATGTATATTCATGCCTTTCATAAAAGTGGGAAATTTTTGCTTACTATTTCCTCAAATGCTCTTTCTTCCCATTTTACCTTGTCTTCTCCTTCCAGGACATCCAAAACACATATGTTTGTGTCCCACAAATTGTCATTTAATTCCCTGAGACTCTACTCAATTTTATCTATTGTTTCTTTATCTACTTTTCCATTTGTGAGATTTCAATAGTCTTCTCTTCTAGTTTCCTGATTTCTTTTCCTACCTATTCCAATCTCCTGTTGTATGCCTCTAGAGTATTTTTAATCTGCTCTGATGTGACTTTCATGTCTACAATTTCTTTAATGTTTCTTTTTATACTGTCAAATTTTTCTTTATGCTTTCTGAATGACTTCATTATTTTTGGCTTTAAAAATTATTTATTTTTAATTGTGTTAAACACACATAAAAATTTTAACCACTTTGATTGTTCAATTCTATGACATTAAATTCATGACAATACCATGTAACTTTCACCATCTATTTCCAGGCTGTCTTCACCATCCCAAATCAAAACATACTCATTTAGACAAATATTCATGATTTAATGGTGTTTCCTCTAGCTCCATCCCCCACAGTAGGTACTTAGTCTAGAAGGCATTGTGTTGGTTAACTTAGGTCCCCACCACTTTTCCTTGGTTTCTACCTGGACTGTCTCAGTAAACCTGAAACAACTGCTATCTGGACTCCAGCCCTCACACCTTTTCCATCTACCTGGCATAACCCTTGCCTTGTGCTATCTTGGGTGCCGGTGCCTTTCCTCTCTACCCAGGGCTTGCCACCTTCTGCTGCATTCTCTCTCCATCTTGTTTCTTCCAACAGCCTTATCACCTTTTCAAAAAATATTTTTATGAGAAATCGTCACACACGTACAGTCCATCCATGGTGTACAATAATGGCTCACAATATCATCACATAGTTGTGTATTCATCATCATGACCATTTTAAAAATATTTGCATCACTCCAGAAAAAGAAAGAAAAAACCTCATACATCCCATACCCTTTACCCCTTCCTCTCATTGACCACCAGTATTTCAGTCCACCCAATTTTTTTACCTTTACCCTCCCCCTATTATTTATTTATTTTTATTCTTGTGTTCTTACTCACATGTCCATACTCTGGATGAAAGGAGCATCAGACACAAGGATTTCACAATCACACAGTCACATTGTAAAAGCTATATCATTATACATTCATCTTTAGGATTCAAGGCTACTGAAGCACAGCTCAACAGTTTCAGGAATCTCCCTCCAGCCACTCCAAAGCACAACCTAAACTAAATAGGGATATCTATACCATACATAAGAATACCCTCCTGGATAATTTGTTGACTCTGTTTGAGATCTCTCAGTCACTGAAATTTTATTTTGTCTCATTTCTTTCTTCCCCATTTTGGTCAAGAAGATTTTCTAAACCCCGGGATGCCAGATCCCAGCTTATCCTGGGAGTTCTATCCCACGTTGCTGAGGAGAGGTACACACCTTGGAGTCATGTCTCACATATTGGGGAGGGCTCTGTATTCACTTGTCAAGTTGGTTAAAGAGAGATGCCACATTTGAGCAACAAAAGAGGTTCTCTAAGGGTGCCACTTAGGCATAATTATAAGTAGGTTTAACTTCTTCTTTGCAGGAATTAGTTTCATTGGTGTGAGCCCCAAGATTGAGTGCTCAGTCTATTGATTTGGTTGCCTCCACTGCTTGTGAGAATATCAGGAATTCCTCAAAGGAGGAAGTTTAATAGTTCCTCCTTTCTTCCCAGTCCCCCAAGGGAACTTTGCAAACCCTTTTTTATTCACTGTCCAAATTATTCTGGGATATGTCAGAGCATCATGCTATTCTGTACAAACCAACAAGGTCTCATGCCCTATTCAAGACTCCATGTACTTATGGTGTTCAAATAAACTGACCATACAATCTAAATTATGTAATGTGCTACCCAAAATATAAATTTTGTACCAAATAAACATCTCTCCCTTTGGTCTTACACAGAAGTTGAAGTTTTAAAATGTAAATCATATCATCCTTTACCATGTATTCTGATTTACCTTTGCCTATCCAGTTCAACTTCATTCATAACTCTCATAGAAGTTGATCACTCTTTCAACTTTTTAAACAGTTCCTGTATAGGGTAACACTGACTTTCGTAGTTTCAGAACTCTAATTCTGAATTTCAGGTGTCACATATATACTCAAAGTTTCTGGGAATTATCAGGTTATAAACAAAAAGCACAGTATTTCAGAATTTAGAAATAACAGTTACAAGTCTTGAATATATGTGACTGCTGTAAGAGACTACCATCTGGGACCCTTTACAATAGGCACCAACCTAATAACCCATGCTCCCAACTTCAGTTCACTGAGTTTTTATATTATGGGTAGTCCATATGAGTGAAACCTGATAATATTTGTATTTTTGTTTCAGCCATTTCATTCAACATACAGTACTTAAGGACTCGGAACTTCATTCCTTCTTGAGGCTGTTCATTAGTCCATTGTATGTATGCACCACATTTCCCCTTTCCTTCTCTCAGTCATTTTACCCTTAAGAGACCTCCAGCCATTGCAAATTGTGAACACTGATACCATAAACACCAGTGTGAAAATGTCCATTTGTGTCCTCACACACTCAGTTCCTCCAGTTATATACTGAGCAATAGGGTTTCAGGATCATATGACAACACCTCCCCTAGCCTCATGGGGAACCACCACACTGCCTTCCAGAGGGGCTGCACCTCTCAGCTTCCCTACCAAGAGTGAATTGGTATATCTCTTTCGCCACATGTTCTCTGGCACTTGTTTCTCCCTATTCATTTTCTTTTGTATGCTGTATGGTGGGTTCACATTTCATTATTTTTATATGTGAGTATCCCACTATTATAGCACCATTTGTTGTATTTTTGTTTGTTTTGCTTGTTTGTTGTTTTTTTTTGGGGGAGGGGGGAGAAGTGCATGGACAGGGAATTGAACCTGAGTCTCCTGCATGGTAGTCAAGAATTCTACCACTGAGCCAAACACTTGCACCCCTCTTTCTGCTCATTTTTACATGGGCAGACATCAGGAATCAAACCCGGGTCTCTGGCATGGCAAGTGAGAACTCTGCCTGCTGAGCCACCGTGACCCACCCTCTCTGTTCATTTTTAAGCAGTTTTAGTCACAAGATCCTATAATATAACCTAAGTAAATGAACATGCCTTCACCAAAATAATCTATGTGAAGTCATTTCCTTTTCTTCCATAAATAATCCATACCCTCCCCCCATACTCCCTCACTTGTTGACATTTTGTTTTGGTATTTTTACAAAACAATTTGTTACATTCAGAGGATGCATATCACAATGTTACTGTTGACTATAAACACTCACTTGCATTGGGTATACTTTTTCCTCCATACTATCTGTATTGGTTTCTTAAATGCTGCTGGGATGTGGTATTACAGAAATGGAAAGGCTTTTAAAAATGGGAATCTAATAAGTTATCAGTTTATAGTTCTTAGCCTATAAAAATATCCAAATTGTAGCATTCAGGGAAAGATACCTTAACTCAAGGAAGGTTGATGGATCAGGAACACCTCTATCAGCTGGGTAGTCACATAGCTGGCATTTGCTGGTCCCTTGCTCTTGGGCTTTGCTACTTTCAGCCTCTCTTCCTGTGCAGGCTCCTTACTTTGCTTCTCTGGGGCTGGCTTTCATCTCTTGGCTTCCTTTAGCTATCTCCAGGTGCTAGATTGGGAGCATCTGCTGGGCTCCAAGCATCTCCAAGCATCCGTGTCTCTGCTCTGTCTGTTGGCTCTGAGACTTCTGCTCTTTCTGACTCTCTCCAAAATGTTTCCTCTTTTAAAGGATTCCTGTAAACTAGCCAAAACCTACCTGGAATGGGTGGAGGCACATCTCTATCTAAACAAAGGTCACAACCACAATTGAGTGTGTCACATCTAATCAAATGTTTCCATGCTACAATATTGAATCAGGATTAAAAGAAATGACTGCCTCCACAGATTATATCAGAAGCAAAACATGGATTTTTTTTTGTACATTATATATATATGTGTGTGTGTGTATATATATATATATATATACTGCATGGGCAGGCTCCAGGAATCAAACCTGGGTCTCTGGCTAGGCAAGTGAGAATTCTTGCCACTGAGGCACCATCACACCATCCAGTACATAATATTTTAAAACCAACACATTCTACCCTCTGAATCCCCAAAAGGACATGGTTTTTCCAGATACAAAATATTCCATTCCAATATCACAAAGCTTTAAAACACTTCAGTAACAGTACAAATACAATACAAAATTAAAATAGTACAAAATCTCTTCAAAGTCAGCTACAGGCATTGGTCTATTCTAAAGCATATATTTTCTACAGGGTCTGGACCTATGAAACTGAGAACAAGCTACCTGTTGCCAACATACAAAGGGGGAACAATCATAGAATAGATATTCCCATTTCCATATGGAGAAAATGGAAGGAACACAGTGGTCACTGTATCCAAATCGTTCCTAAAATGGACAGGGCAGACTCCATTTGATTTCAAAGTCAGAGAGTCATGTTTCCTCAAGGCTTTAGAAAGTGGAAGTTCCAACCTTTCCAAAGGCCTATGCAGTAGCATTGTTCTCTCTTCCAATGCTAGGGTGAGTTGCCACACTGGGGCTCATTGCAGGGACCACCTTTTTTTTTCCAGCTCCACTCTCTCCATGCTTTTGGACAGCTCCTGGAATCTTTGCTTTCTCTGAGGTACACACTCAATGCCTCCAAAACAATTACGTGTCAACTGGGTTCCCCCAAAGCCTGGCTTATGCATGCCACCCTCTCTGAACAGAAGGTCCACACTCTGCTTCCAGGGGAAACTCAACTTCTCCACATGTATGGGTTCATTCACTCTCTTGGCCTGAGATTTCCTGGCAGTACACTTTAGCCTCCATGGTTCTGCCTCTGAAGATATTTTTCCATCACTTTGCCCTTTCCTGTCCCATTTTAGTCTAGACTGGCTGTGGTTCTGTCTATACAGATTCCACAATACTCTTGTTGGTTTTCTATGTGATATGCTGGAATTGTGCACATTGGACAAAAGGACTTTCCACAAATCCTTTCTGGATGATTCTGTCTCCAATCCTCCCACTGTCTTGTAGAGGCTGATTACTTCCATGCTTGCTTAAATTCTCATGTGGGCCCCAATTTATGAGGGTCTCACTTTCTGGAAGCCGATAACTTTCCAGAACACTGATTTCTGTTTTCTTTGTACCCAAGAGTTCAGTTCTCAACTTATCTCTTTCCTCTCACATTTTAACATAAGCTTCAAGGGGCAGCCAGACTGCATTTTACACATTTAGTTTGGAAATTTCCTTGCCAAGTATCCAAGTTTACCACTCCAGTTCTGCCTTCCATATTCAAAGAATGCCTTCCATCAGGTTTGGAATGACACGTTCATCATTACTGTCTAAAGCCACATCAGAGGTATCTTTAGAGGTCACATTTCTACCAACAGACTCTTTAAAGCAATTCAGGCCTTCTCTATTAAGCTTCTCACTACTTTTCCATAATCTTCCCCTTCTCCATTTAAAAAGGTGTTCCAACATGTTTGGTGTTTGCAAACTGCAGCAGCACCCCATTTCTGTTACCAAAATCTGAATTAGTTTGCAACCTCCCTGAATGCAATATACCAGAACTGGAATGGCTTTTTAAAAGGGGAATTTAATAAGTTACAAATTTACATTTCTAAGCTTATAAAACTGTCCAAAATAAGGCTTCCAAGGAAAGATACCTTAACTCAAGGAAGGTCGATGTCTGAGGAGCCACTTTGTCATCTGGGTAGTCACATGACAGGCATCTGCTGGTGCCTTCCTCTTGGGCTCCATTGCTTTCAGGCTCTGTTTCTGGGGGTTCCTTATTTTGATTCTTTGGGGCTGGCTTTCATCTCTTGGCTTCCCTTGGCTGTCTCCAGGTTCTAGCTTGTTTAACATCTCATGGAAGCATCTACTGGACTCCAAGCATCTTCAAGCATCAGTGTCTCTGCTCTGTCTATTGGCTCTGAGACTTCTGTTGTTTCTGACACTCTCCAAAATGCTTCCTCTTTTAAAAGATTCCTGTAAACTAATCAAAACCTACCTGGAATGGGTGGAGTCGTATCTCCATCTAAACAAAGGTCAAACCCCCAATTGAGTGTGTCACATCTAATCAAAAGTTTCCATGTTACAATATTGAATCAGGATTAAAAGATTAATCCTTCCTCCACAAGATTGTACCAGGAATAAAACATGACTTTTTTCTGTATATAATATTTTCAAACTGGCACACCATCCATTTTCAACACCTTGCAATGTTGACATTCATTTGTTCTCCTTCAGGCAAAAACATTTTTATATTTGTACATTTAATCATGATCGTTGTCCACTTTAGGCATTCTTAAGTTATACCATCTCAGTCTTTATCCTCTATTTTTTCCTTTGGTTTCATACTTTCCTTCGAACTTTCTACCTCAATCATACTCACATTCAACTTCATAGAGTGTGCTAATATTGTGCTACAGTCAGGTGGTATTATGCTATCTATTCTTGAATTATTATAGTGAATCCTATTACACAATCTGTATTCCAGTGACATCATATCCCCAATCTTCCCCTGTATCTATCTCCTGTTAACCTGTGTTCTTTACTTTAACTCTTCCAGTTCACTCATTAATGTTAGTTTGTATTAGTGAGACCATACAGGTTTTTTCCTTTTGTTTCTGGTTAATTTCACTCAGCATAATGTCCTCAAGATTCATCCACGTTGTTATATGCTTCATAACTTCATTCTGTGTTACAGCTGCATGATATTCCATTGTATGTGTATACAACAGCTTGTTTAGCCACTCATCCATTGATGGACACTTGGATTGCTTCCATCTCTTAGGAACTGTAAATAATGCTTGTATAAATATCAGTTTGGAAATGTCCATTTCATCCTTGCCTTCAGTTCCTCTAAAGGCATTTAATCCCAGCTCCCAAATCCTAGTAATTGGATTGCTGGATCATGTGACAATTCTATATGTGGCTTCCTGAGGAGTCATCAACTGTCTTTCAGAGCAGTTGTACCATTTTACATTTTCACCAGCAGTGGATGTGGTTCCTCTTTTTCCATATCCCCTCCAGCACTTGTCATTTTCTGTATTTTTTATAATGACCATTTGATTGGATACAAGATTATCTCATTATGGTTTTGATTTGCACTGTCCTAATAGTCAGTGAAGTTTAGCATCTTTTCATTTTCCTTTAAACCATTCATATTTCCTCTTCTGAAAAGTGTCTGTTCATGTCCTTTGTCAATTTTTAATTGTGTTGTTTGTCTTTTTGGTGTTGAATTGAAGAATCTTTTCATATGTTCTGGATACCAAATCCTTGTCTGATTTGTGGTTTCTAAATATTGTCTCCCATTGCATAAGCTGCTTTTTTAAATTTCCTGACAAAGTTATTTGATGCAGGTGTTTAATTTTGAGGACTTCCCATTTATCTATTTGTTTTTTAGTGTTCAGCACTTTGGGTGTAAGGCCTAGGAAACCGCCCCCTATTACAAGATTTATAAGATATTTCCACACATTTTCTTCTAAAAATGTCATGGTTTTAGTTCTAATGTCTGTGTCTTTTTCTATTTTGATTTAATTTTTATATAGGGTGTGAGATATGGATCCTCTTTCATTCTTTTCCATATGGATAAGCAGTTCTCCAAACACCATTTGTTGAAGAGACTCCTCTGCCCCAGGTGCCTTGGCTTGACCACCTTATTAAAAATCACTTGCCCATAAATGAGAGGGTCTACTTCTGAACACTCAATTCCATTCTATTAGTCAGTATAACTTCCTTTATACCAGTACCCTGCTATTTTTGCCAATTGTAGCTTTGTAATACACTTTAAAATCAGGGAGTCTGAGACTTCCCACTTCATTTTTTTTCTCAAGATGTATTTTCCCTATTCAGGGCACCCTGCTCTTCAAATGAAATTTGGTTATTGGCTTTTCTATTTCTGCAAAGTAAGTTTTTGGGACTTTAATTGGTATTGCATTGAATCTCTAAATCAATTTGGGTAGAACTGATATCTTAATTATATTTAGTCTTCAAATCCATGAGCATGATATGCCCTTCCATTTATTTGGGCCTACCATGATTTCTTTTAGCAATTTCTTGTAGTTTTTTTGTGTATAGATCTTTTGTATCTTTAGTTAAATTTATTTCTAGGCATCTGATTCTTTGGGTTGCTATTGTACATTGATTTTTTTTTATCTCCTTCTCAGATTGCTCATTGTGAATATCAAGAAATAGTACTGATTATGAATGATGATCTTGTACCCTGCTATTTTGCTGTACTCATTTATTAGCTATAATAGCCTTGCTGTGGATCTTTCAGGATTTTTGACATATAATATCATGTCATCTGCAAACAGTGAGAGTTTTACTTCTTCTTTTCCAATTTGGACACCTTTTATTTCTTTTTCTTGTCTAGTTGCTCTGGCTTGAATTTCCAGCATAATATGTAATGACAATGGCAACAGTGGGTATCCTTGTTTTGTTCCCAATCTTAGAGAGAAAGCTTTCAGTCTTTCCCAATTGAGGGTGATACTAGGTGTTGGTGTTTCATATATTCCCTTTATTATGCTGATGACATTCCCTTCTATTCCTATCTTTTGAAGTGTTTTCATCAAGAAAGAATGTTGAATTTTGTCAAATGCCTTTTCTGCATCAATCGAGATGATCATATGGTTTTTCTGCTTTGATTTATTGTTATTGTGTATTGCATTAGTTGATTTTCATGTGTTGAACCAGACTTGCACAACTGGAATAAATCCCACCTGGTCATGGGTGTATAATTGTTCTAATGTGCTGCTGGATTCAAATTGCAAATATTTTATGAGTTTTTTTTGCATCTGTATTCATTAAGGAGATATATCTGTACTTTGGCTTTCTTTTTGTAGTATTTCTGTCTAGCTTTGGTATTAAGGTGATGTTGGTCTCATAGAATAAATTAGGTAGCTTTCCCTTCTCTTCAAATTTTGAAGAGTGTGAGCAGCATTTGTACTAATTCTTTCTTGAGTGCTTGGTAGAATTCACATGTGAAGCAATCTGGCCCTGGACTTTTCTTTTTCGGGAACTGTGTTAGTTAGATTCAGTTGTCAACTTGGCCAGGTGAGCATACCTAGTCTTGTTGCTGCGGACATAAGCCAATGGTACATGAACCTCATCTGTTGCTAATTACATCTGCAGTCGGCTAGGAGGCATGTCTGCTGCAATGAGTGACATTTGACTTAATTGGCTGGTGCTTAAATGAGAGATTGCAACGTAGCAGTGCTAAGCAGCTTGGCATTCCTCATCTCAGCATTTGCAGCTCAGCCCAGGTCTTTGGAGATGCAGAAAGAAGTCACCCCAGGGAAAGTTGTTGGAACCCAGGGGCCTGGAGAGAAGACCAGCAGAGACCATCTTGTGCCTTCCATATAAGAAAGAACCTCAGTGGAAAGCTAGCTGCCTTTCCTCTGAAGAATCAACAAAATAAATCCCCTTTTATTAAAAGCCAATCCTTCTCTGGTGTGTTGCATTCCGGCAGCTAGAAAACTAGAACAGGAACTTCTTGATGACTGATTCAATCTCTTTACTTGTGGTTTATTTGTTGAGTTCATCTATTTCTTCTCGACTCAATGTTTGTTGTTCATGCCTTTCGAGGAAATTGTCCATTTCATCTACATTGTCTAGTTTATAGCATATAGTTGCTCAAAATATCCTCCCATTACCTCCTTTATTTCTCTGGTGTGAGTGGTTATCTCTCCTCTTCCATTTCTGATTTTATTTATTTGCATCCTCTCTCCTTTTTTTGTCAACCTGGCTAAGGGACCATTGATTTTATTGATTTTCCCAAAGAAAATAAATACTGATTTTGTTGATTTTCTTGGTTGTTTTCATTTTCTCAATTTCATCTATTTCTGATCTAAACTTTGTTATTTCTTTCCTTTTGTTTTCTTTGGAATTAGTGTGCTGTTCCTTCTCTAGTTCTTCCAAGTTAACAGTTAATTCTTTGATTTTTGCTGTTTCTTCTTTTTCAATATAGGCATTTAAGGCAACAAATTTCCTTCTCAGCACTGCCTTTGCTACATTCCACAAATTTTGATATGTTGTGTATTCATTTTCACTTGCCTCAAGATATTTACTTATTTATACTGTAATTTCTTCCTTGACCCAATTGTTGCTTAGCCTCTATATATTTGTGGATTTTCTGGCCCTCTGCCAGTTATTGATTTCCAACTTCATTCCATTATGAACTGAGAAAGGGTTTTGTATGATTTCCAACTTCTTAAGTTTATTTAAACTTGCTTTATCACCCAGCATATGATTTATCACTGAGAACGATCCATAAGCACTTGAGAAAAACGTGTATCCTGATATTGTGGAAGTGTTATACTCTGTAAATGTCTGTTAAGTTTAGTTCATTTATTTTATGATTCAAAATCTGTTTACTTATTGATCCTCTGTCAAGATGTTTTATCCATTATGAGAGCAGGAAATTGAAGTTTCCAACTATTATGATAGAGGTGTCTACTTCTCCCTTCAGTGTTCTCAGTGTTTACCTCATATATCCTGAATCACTCTGGCTTGGTGCATAAACATTTATGATTGTTATTTCTCCTCACTGAATTTTTCCCTTTATTATTCCATAGTGTCCTTCTTTGTCTCTTAATTGTTTTGCATTTGAAGTCTAATTTGTCAGGTATTAGTATAGGTACTTCTGCTCTTTTCTGGCTGTTTGCATGAAATACATTTTCCCAACTTTTCACTTTCAACCTAATTTTGTCCTTGTGTGTAAAACGAGTCTCCTGTAGACAGCATATAGATAGGTCCTGTTTTTTAATCCCTTCTGCTAGTCTCTATCTTTTGGTTGAGGATTTTAATCCATTGACATCTAATGTTATTACTGTAAAGGCAGTACTTTCTTCTAACATTTTGTCTTTGGGGATTTACACATCATATATAATTTATTTTTCTTTTTACATTTGCTATAGTTCTTAATTCTACACTCTTCTCCATCCCTCTCTTTTCTGTCTTTTCCTATCTGCCTGTAGTGCTTCCTTTAGTATTTCTCATAGAGCCAGTCTCTTAATTCTGCCAGTGACTGTTTCTCTGAAAATATTTTAATCTCTTCCTCATTTATGAAGGAGAGTTTGCTGGCTATAGAATTCTTGTTTGGAAGTTTTTCTCTTTTAAAATCTTAAATATATCATACCACTGACTCCTTGCCTCTATGGTTTCAACGGAGAAATCCACGCATAGTCTTATAGAGCTTCCCTTGTATATGATGTATTTCTTTTCTCTTGATGCTTTCAATATTCTCTCTGTGGCTTTGACATTTGACAATCTAATTAGTAAGTGTATTGGAGTATGTCTACTTGGATTTATTCTTTTTGGAGTATCCTGCACGTCTTGGATCTGTAATTTTATGTCTTTCATAAGAGATCGAAATTTTCAGTGATTATTTCCTCCATTAGTCTTTCTACTCCTTTTCCATTCTCTTCTCTTTCTGGGACACCCACAACACATATGTTCTTGGGCTCCATATTCTCACTCAGTTCCCTGAGACCTTGCTCATATTTTTCCATTCTTTTCCCTATATTTTCTTTTGTGTGTTGGATTTCAGATGCTCAGTCTTCTAGTTGGCTAGTCCTTTCTTCTGTCTCTTCAAATCTATTGTTCTCGATTTCCATTGTTTTTTATGTCTTCTATTGTGTCATACATTCCTGTAAGTTTTATGATTTGTGTTTTCAAACTTTTGAGCTCTTCATTTTTGCCCAATGTCTTCTTTGTATCCTCCCTAAGCTATTTGATGTGATCTTTTATGAGATTTTGCATATCTGTTGAACATTGTGAATCAGTTGTTCCAACTCCTATATCTCATTCGAAGTGTTGCTTTGTTCCTTTGACTGGCCCATATCTTTGATTTTCTTAGTATGACTCATTATTTTCTGCTTGTTTCTAGGTATTTGATTTCCTTAATTACCTTATTCTGGAGGTTGTTTTCACTCTTTTACCTAGGGACTTCTTGCTGGATGGCTTTGTTCTGTATATGTTCTTTTCAATTAAACTTATTTCAGACCTTTAGCATAGATTCTGTTTAACTGATCACAATTTTTCAGTTCCTGCTTTTTGTTTTTTGCCCTGTCTATACAGAGCATTTTTTTGATGAGGGTCTCCTCAGATATTATCACTCCCTGTCAGATTTTCCTAGACGAGACAGGCCCACATCTCAGGAAGAGAGAATAGCCAGCATCAATTTTCCCTGAGAGTAGGACTCAGCAGGTTGTCTTACCTTCCTATGCAGCCTCTAGACTCTGTGCTTTTTCTAGCCTGCTCAGCATATGGTGCTTCTCTTCCCATGGCTTCTCTCCAGTGAAAGGTGATGCTGTGCCTTCAGCAGACTCTCCCTGCCAGGGGCATGATTGAGACAGAAGCTGCTGTAGCAGTTGGACTTTGATTGCTTCTGTTTTCCAGCTTCTAGGACCTGAATTCCTGAAGGAGTATCTCCTTTACAGCTGGGCCCTGACCCCTTTCCTTGGCAAAGAGAAGCCTTTTAGGGAATTAACCCCTTTCACCTGACTAGTTTCTTTGTCACTCAGACATGCCTTAGTTCTGCCCTTGCCTGAGGCAGTATTAGAACCTGAGAATCCTTGAAGGCCTATTTAATGAGCTGCAAAGAAGATAAAAAATAAATAAAAAACAAAACCCTTTTCAGAGGCAGGGGTCCACTCCCTGGGCCTACCAATCAAGAACTTGAGTTGGTAGGTGGCTCTATATATCCCCTGGCTCTATCTGTCCCCTTTTCTTGTGGTCCAGCCTTTTTCCAATGATTTGTGCTGTGCAACTCAAAAAGCCTCTGTTTTTCCCCCATGTGCCCCACTCCCTCTCAGCTGAGGCAAAATTGCTTGTTTCCTTTATTCCTTATATTCCAGGCTTCTCTCTCTTTGGGGCCTGTTTTCAGTATTCATAATTTCTTAATTAATTCTGCAATTGGAACTTGCCTGAGCTAAGCCCTTGCTACTAGTAAAGTCTGTTTCATTTCCCCTTAGGGAACAAGCCTATCATACCCCTGGGATAGGGGCACTGGCCCCCACAGTTTGTGAGACTTACAGTTCTCTTTGGGATGTCAGCACTTCCATCCCTTCCATACTTGTGTATGCTGTGTGTCCAGTCACTGATGTCCCCCCAGCAATTGTTCCATACAGTTCCTGGCTCTTAATTAGCTTCTTTGGAGGATGAACTAGATTCCACATCTCACTATGCCACCAACTTGCTCTGCCTCCAGATTGACTTCTTAATATCCTTTATATCTTTAGTCATATTTTTGTTCATCTTTTTGAGTTGATTTATGATATTTGCTTGAGCATCTTTTATTAGTTGTTCCAAATTTTGTGTCTCTTCTGACACTTTAACTTATCACCTAGACTTGGCCATATTTCCCTGTTTCTGAATATGGCTTGTAAATTTTTGTTGATATCTAGGAATCTGTTTATCTTGATGAGTTTCCTTGAATGTTAAGTTTCTATCTTTCCAGAGGTTTTGTTGTTGATTGACTTTTTTTTTGAAGCTTGGTTCAACCTATTCTAGATTTTTATTATAGCTCATATTTCACTGACCAGATTTTTTCAGCTCCTCTTCATTTGCTTCTTTCTGTGAATATGCAGTACAATTTTTAATATTTCACTTTTTGTGCAATTGTTTCATCCCCAGGAAAAAACATCCTTTCCTCTGTTCCTTCTCCAGAACTCTTGATCTGCTTATTTTGCATTTTTTGCCTCTATATTTTTTCCATATTCATTTCATTTTCTTCAAGATCTTTTGCCTGGAGGGCAAATTGTTGGAGGAGGGTCACCGAGAGAAGACTTTCCCAAGTCACTATTTTCCAGCCTGAACAAGGCCAAGGACTCATGAGGGGAGCTCAGATCATTTTCAGTGTGCCCTGAGGAGGGAATATGGAAGGATGGAAAAAACCTCCATGATGACTTCTCAATGCTGCACATCCCTGGCCTGCCAAACTAATGCAGACCTTCAGCTAAATGTTTGCTGTAGCCCCAAAGGAAGAATTGCATCATTAAACCTCTATCACCTTTGTCTCTGTTCAGGATGGCCTTGAAACCATGACTGCACTTGCCTTTGTCCAGGGTCAGTTGAAGCACCAGCTCAGAACCAGAACCCAGTGATCTGACTTGGATAATCTAAAACGATGATCAGTGAAAGTCTGCCATCCCCTGATCTCAGAGAGAGGTTTTTAAGTCCTTTTCTACCTACAGTGAGCTAGCCAGTGACTGGAACCCAAGGTGAACCACCATGCATTTTGGGGTTGGGCACAGACAGCCACAGTATGAGAGAGAACAGCCTACTCTTTTTCATCACAGTTTATAAGCCTCATCCTCCTGCTCTTCTCTGAGTACTGAATAATGTTCTTCTGGCCTCTAGAACCCCAAAACAGTTGTCTCAGATAGTTCCTGCTTGTTCATTAGATGCTGTCTTGGAAGGAATGAAGGATCTTCCTACTCAGCTATATTCCCCAGACCTTCTCGTTGGGGAGTTATTGATGACTGATCCATTCTTTTTTCTTTTAATTGGTCTACTGAGGTCTTCTTTTTCTTCTAGAGTCAGTGTAGGTTGTCCATATGTTTCTCAGAATTTGTCCATTTTATCTAGATATTTGATATTTTGTGTTTCTCACTTTTGTCCATCTCAAGATATTTACTGATTTCCTTTGAAATTTCTTTTTTGGCCCCCTAAGAGAGTTTGATTTCACTTATATTTGTAGATTTTCCGGTTCCCTGCCTTTTTATTGATTTCTAACATCATTCCATTATGTTCAGCAAAGAATCTTTGTATGATTTTAATCTTTTTAAATATATTGAGGCTTGTTTTGTGACCCAACATGTGATTTATCTCGGAGAACAATCCATGTGTTTTTGAGAAGAATTTATATCTGGATACTTTGGGATGAAATATTCTATATATGTATGTATGTTACCTCTAGTTCATTTATCATATTATTCAAGTTCTCTGTTTCCTCATTGATCTTCTCTCTAGATGTTCTATCTATTGAGGAGAATGGTTCATGGAAGTCTCCAACTACTATTTTGGGGGTTTCTGTTTTTGCTTTCAGTTTTGTCTGTGTTTTTTTTTTTCATGTATTCTGGCACACCATGGTTAGGTGCATACATATTTATGATTCTTATTTCTTCCTGGTGGATTGCCCCTTTTATTAATACATAGTGCCTTTTCTTGTCTCTTATAACAAGTTTTCACAGTTCATTTTGTCTGATATTAGTATAGCTACCCCCAGCTCATTTTTGGTTACTATTTGCATGGAATATATTTACCTTTCCTTTCAGTCTCAACTGTTTGTGTCTTTGGGTCTAGGATGAGTCTCATGTCAACCACATATAATGGAGTCATGCATCTTCATCCATTTTGTCAACCTTTGTCTTTGATTGTAGAGTCTAATTCTTTAAAACTCAGCATCACTACTTTGAAGACAGAACCTACTTCAGCTATTTTGTCCTTTGGTTTTATATGTCATATCTCTTTATGTCTTTCTTTTCCTTTAATGCAATCTCCTTTTCTGTATAGTTGAATTCTTGTTATACATCCTACTGGTCCCTTTGACAGTTTTGATTCTGTGTATTTTTAAAGCAATTACTTGTGGTTGTGCTGGTGTTTTATTACACAACCTACATCTATAGCATTCTAATTTTAAAAGATACCAACTTAGTTTTAATAACACACATGGTCTCTAATCCATATCCTTCTGTATCTTTTCTTTGTGTTGTTTTGACCCCACTTTACCACTTTATATTTTGCAAGCCAATTTTCAGGAAATATGCCTTTTTCTTGTTCAATTGCGTTCTGATTTTTACATGAATTAAAGAGTAGAGTCGCATTTTGATGATATAGTAATATTGGGTTTTTGTGTTTACCCTTTTAATTACGTTTACTAATTATCTTAATTTCTTCACGTTATTCCAAGCCATTCTCCCTGTCTTTTCTTTTCAAACTGCAGAATTCTTATTAGTGTTTCTCTTAGGGACAGTCTCTTTTCTTAAGCAGATAGAAGGTTTATTAAGTGTACATGTGAGAAGAAGTGTGGGCCTTATTACAAGAAAAGAAAGATGAAAGATGAGAGGACATAGGCAATGCAGGGCCATTTGATTTTATAGCTTAGCTTTACTTAGTCTCCCTCTCCCTTCTTTGTTCAGGGCTTTTCCCCCTACCCTCCTTTCTCTCCAGGGTGGTATCTGGTGTTAGACAGTGCATTTGGGTGATGCATCTGGCTTCACCCTTCTCTGTAGAAGACTCACTCAGATTGGGGTCATTTGGCTCCCAAGTTCTTCTTGTGGCTGTTCTTCTCAGAGATATCTTTCTCCTTGAGGTTTGACCACTTTTTGGAGTTTGCCCTCTGCTTAGCCAGCCACTGTGCTAATTGTAATCCTGCATTATTTCCCCCTCAAAGACTTCTAACTACTTAAGGGAATTTGGGATGGTGGTCCATCTTCTATAATTGCTTCAAACTGTCAGTGAGCTGTAGGTGCTATTTGTGGGAGTATAGATATCTCTAGCTAAGCTATTGATGGTGGCTGGCTGAGCATGGGGAGCAACAGTGTAGACATTAGTGAGAAGTTTACTGTGAAAGGTTTCTAATCTAATAGCAAGAGGAGGATAGAAGTGAGAAAGCCTAGAAGAAGCATTAACCAAGAGACACTGGGGAAGAGAGAAGGAAATGAAAATTTTTCAGATTTAAGAGAAAATTCTAGTTGGCTGGCTCATTCCTGCTTAACTCAGGAATATGAAGTTGCATGCACTACCTTAATGGGCACAGAAATGAGATTTAGAAGGGGCTTGATTGATTGGACTGTGAATTTAGCTGCCATGTTTGCCCAGTTATTTTCTTAAGAGATGTTAGTATTATTTTTTAGTGGCATGGCAATGAATGTTTCTGTTGACAAGAGCATGGCATTTAAGAAATTGAGCAGGTTTTTTGGATGGTGTTTAATTGGAAGAAAGATTTGCTCCTTCTACACTGCCACATGAGCATGCAGGACCAGGAACATGTAGCTTTTTTCCTAGTTCTAGAGCTCAGGTGAGGGCAATTAGTTTTGTTTTCTGAGATAAAGTCCATGGAGGCAGGGCATTGGCTTACTGAATTGGAAACCATAATTTCTGAAAAAAAATAGAAGGAATTCCCCAGGTGGGGAAGTTTAATAGTTTTATTATTATTATTATTATTTAGTTTTTAAGGGCATTTGCAAATGTTTATATTTTTTATTTTTTTTTTGCTTAAATACTCTGGTTCTTTTTTGGTTTCACACAGAAGTTAAAGTTCTAGAATATAGAAGATATCATATTTATTTTAGTTCTTACTGGATTAGTATCATTTACATATGGTTGTATGGAGTAATGCTGATATTCAGAGTTGGAGAACTTCAACTCTAAATTGTCGGTGTTGTACAGATACGTGAAGCTTTAGGGAACTACTAGGTAATACAAAGAGCAAGGCATCTTAGAATTTAGAAACAACAGTTAAAACTTAGGAGTAAATGTGATTGTTGCAAGAGCTTACACTTTAAGCTTTAATTTTTATAAACATTTTAAAAATAATCTACTTCTAGAAATAAAGTCATTTGACAGCTGTTTTATATTGGAGATGTTAACCACAACCTATAGCAGAAGTTTTGTCCTGTATAACCTTTACACATTTATTAGGATGTTAATTGACAGGTAGAACATATTTTGTAGACTAATCTTGTTGCTTTATTTTATTTTAACTTTTTTATTGTATAGTATAATATATATACAAAGCAAAGAAATAAAAAAGCAATAGTTTTCAAAACACTCTTCAACAAGTAGTTACAGGACAGATCCCAGAGTTTGTCATGGGCTACCATGTGGTCCTCTAATATTTTTCCTTCTAGCTGTCCTCAAATATAGGAGGCTAGAGGGTTTAAATATTTTTTAATCATCGCAGTCGACTTTTCTTCCTTTTTTTGTGAAAAATAACATATACACAAGAAAAGCTATGAATTTCCAAGCATAACACCACAATAAGCTGTAGAACATATTTCAGAGTTTGACATGGGTTATAATTTCATAATTTTAGGTTTTCACTTCTAGCCATTCTAAAACACTGGAGACTAAAAGAGATATCAACTTAATGATTCAGCATTCATATTCATTTGTTAAATCCTATCTTCTCTGTACAACTCCACCATCATTTTTGCTCATCCCATCCTTCTCTTTAAGGGTGTTTGGGCTATGGAAATTCTAAATTTTTCATATTGTAAGGGTCAGCATTAATATGGGTTAGGGAGAAGGAACTAGATGATATTCTGAAGAGGCTGGGCTAGGCGTCAAGGTTTATCTAGACCAGTGACCCATCTGGAGGTTGTAGTTTTTAAAAAAGTTGTTCTACTGCATGGAACCTTTGTGGAATCTTATATATTGCCCTAAGTGTTCTTTAGGATTGACTGAAATGATCCTGGTTGGGGGTTGGCAGTTTATGATAGGTACTAAGGTCTAACTGAAGCTTGAGTAACAGCAACCTCCAGAGTAGCCTCTCAACTCTATTTACACTCTCTCTGCCACTGATACTTTATTAATTATACTTTTCCCTCTTTTGGTCAGGATGGAATTGTTGACCTTATAGTGCCAGGACTGGATTCATGCATGGGTGTCATCTCCTATGTTGCCAGGGAGATTTTCACCCCTGGATGTTATGTCCCACATGGGGGGAGGGCAATGATTTCACTTGCAGAGTTGGGCTTAGAGAGAGTGAGGACACATCAGAGCAGCAAAAGAGGTCTTCCAGAAGTAACTCTTGGGCATGCCTATAGGTAGTGTAAGCTTCTCTGCTACCTACATAAGCTTCACTAGCATAAGCCTCCTGATCGAGGACATGGCCTGTTGTTTTGGGTTTCCCTAAAGTTTGACAAAGTATCAGGTGATTCCCTGACAGTAAGGTCCAACAGTTCCATATTTTTTCTTCCATCCCTCAGGGTCTTTGCCAATACGTTTTGATTATGTGCTTAATCTAGGATGTATCCAGGCATTGCAATTATCTATAAAGGATTAAAGGACCTTTTCCTTATTCTATGCTCCAAGTGTTTCAATTGTTCAAATGAGCTATGCAGATAGGTTGCATTTGATTATGCACTACAGAAAGTTTCATTTCCAGACCAAATAAACATTTCTTCCATTGATCTCAAAGACAGACACTGTCTTCCTTACCTCTATGTTCTGAATTAATTTAACCCCAACCTTTTCAGCTTCGTTCTTATCTCTAAATATCAGGTTATATATATATATATATATATATATATATGTACGTATGTATATGTATATCAGCCTCTCAAAATCCAGAAATAATAATTGCCACTACGGACTTAATGTGTCTGCTCTAAAAGCTTACAATCTAGGTCTCTGTTTTCTTATAAGCAGTTTTCAAATGTGTCCATACCATTCTTGTTCTTTTGTTTCTGGCTTAATTTGTCTCACCAAATATCTCACATGTTCATTCACATCATTGCATGCCTCATGGCTTTGTCTTCTTTGTAGAAGCACATCCTTCATTCATAAGTATACACCATCGTTCACCAATCTACTTCTCCATCAATGCATCCTTCAGTCACCTGGCTTCGTTGGGCATCTTGTAGAGGGTACAAACACTATAGTCCATTAACATTCTGCTTTAGATAATTTCATTGTTCCCAAGAGAAAGCAAACCAATAAACACAACCTCACCAAATAGGAAGTCTAAACCTCCTCTTAACTTTTGTCCCTCCCCTCATTATTTGCCTTTGCTGTTGCTATAATAGTGCTAATGATTTCCTTTTTGAAGGTAACCCTTAGCATGCAATAACATTTTCCACCTCTACCCTGGGGGATTTATCTTTGAAGCAATTCTTGTGATAACTAATTCATATTTTTAGTGTTAATCAGTGGGACATGTAGGCCTATACAACCCCTTTCAATTTTGTTCACCTTCAATATGATAATATTACTTATAGACCCACTACAGAACCACCTTCATCCAATCTATTCCCTTACATTGGAGTTCAACCACATTAGCTAACAGTCCACCCATTTCTAGGTTCTTTGTATCTCTAAATCCTTATATTCTGTGTTATTAGCCTTTGAGTCCAACTTTATGCTGGTTATAAAAGTGGAATCATACATCATTCTATTGTTTCTGGCTAACTTCACATAGCTTTATGTCTTCAAGGCTCATCCATCTTGTCATGTGCGTCAGGACATCATTTTGTATTACTGCTGCATAATATTCCATCATATGTATATATCATATTTTGTTGATCCACTTGGCATTCATGGGCATTTGATTTTTTCCAACCTTTTGGCGATTGTGAATAATGCTGCTATGCACATCGTTTTGCAAATGTCTGTAGGTGTCATTGCTTTCAGCTCTTCTGGGTATATACCATGTACTGCTATTGTTGGGTCATAGAGCAACTCAATATTTAGTTTCCTATGGAACCGCCAAACAGTCTTCTATAGTGGCTGCAACATTATGCGTTCCCACCATCAGTGCATAAGTGTCTCAGTTTCTCCACATCCTCTCCAACATTTATAGATTTCTGTTTGTTTAATAGCAACCATTCTTACAGGTGTGAAGTGGTACCTCATTGCATTCTTGATCTGCATTTCCCTTACAGCCAATGAAAATGAGCATTTCTTCATGTGCTTTTGAGTCATCTGTATTTTCTCTTCAAAAATGCCTATTCATATCTATAGCCCATTTTATCATTGGGATGTTTGTTCTTTGTTGTTGAGATGCATGATTTTTTGTATATACAAGGAATCAAACTTTTCCCCAATACGTGATTCCCAAATATTTTCTCCCATTGAGTTGGCTGCCTCTTCACCTTTTTGACAGTCTGTTGAGGTGCAGAAGCATTTGGTTTTGAGGAGTTCCCATTTATCTATTTTTTCTTTCATTGCTTGTGCTTTGGGTGTAAAGTTTAGGATGCTACCTCTTATTACTAGATCTTGAAGATGTTTCCCTATATTTTCTTCTAGAAACTTTATAGGGCTAGTTCTTATATTCAGGTGTTGGATCCACTTTGAGTTAATTCTTGTGTAGTGTGTAAGATTAGGGCCCACATTTATTCTGTTGGCTATTGATATCCAGTTCTTACATGAACAATTTTTGAAAAGATTATTTTGTCCCAGTTCAGAGGATTTGGGGGCCTTGTCAAAAATCAGTTGACCATAGATTTGGTGGTCTATTTCTACACTTTTCATTCGATTCTATTGGTCAATGCTTCTGTCTTTGTGCTAGTACAATGCTGTTTTGACCATTGCAGCTTAATAATAGGTTTTTAAGTCAGGGAGCATTAATCTTCCCACTTCGTTCCTCTTTGTTAGGCTGCTTTTAGCTATTTGGGGTCTCTTTCCCTTCCAGATGAATTTGATAGTTAGCTTTTCCAAATCTTCAAAGTAGGCTGTTGGAATTTTGGTTGGTACTGTGTTGGATCTGTAGATCAATTTGGGGAGAATTGACATCTTAACTATATTTAGCCTTCCTATCCATGGGCAGGGAATATCTTTCCATATATTTAAATCTTCTTTGATTTCTTTTAGCAATGTTATGTAGTTTTCTGTGTAAAAATCCTTTATGTCCCTAGTTAAGTTCATTCCCAAGTATTTGAGACTTTTAGTTGCTATTTTGAATTAAATTTGTTCCTTAACTAACTACTCAGCTACTTCATTGCATGTGTACAGAAATGTTACTGATTTTTTGCATATTAATTTTATATCCAGTCACCTCGCTGAATTTGTCTATTGGCTCAAGTAACTTTTCTGTAGATTTCTCAGGATCTTCCAAATATAGTGTCATATCTTCTGCAAATAATGAGAATTTTACTTCTCCCTTTCCAATTTGGATCACTTTTATTTCTTGTCCTGCCTGATTGCTGTAGCTAGAACATGTAGCACAATGTTGAATAATAATGGTCATCCTTCTCTTGTACATGATCTTAGGGGGGGAAGCTTTCAGTCTCTCTCCATTGGGTATGAAGCTGGCTATCGGTTTTTCATATATTCCCCTTATCATATTGAGGTAGTCTTTGATTCCTTTCTTCTGGAGTGTTTTCATCAGAAAACGATGCTGAATTTTGTCGAATGCTTTTTCAGCATCAATCGAAATGATGCTGTGATTTTTCCCTTTCGATTTGTTAATGTGCTGTATCACATTAATTGATTTTCTTGTGTTCAACCATCCTTGCATTCTTGGTATAAACCCCACTTTGTTCTGGTGTATAATTCTTTTAATGTGTTGTTGGATTCAATTTGCCAATATTTTATTGAGAATTTTTGCATTTATGTTCGTTAGGGAGACCGACCTATAGTTTTCTTTTCTTAGAGCCTCTTTTCCCAGCTTTGGTATTAAAATGATATTAGCTTCATAAAATGAGTTAGGTAGAGTTCCTTTTTCCTCAATGTTTTGGATAAGTTTGAGCAGGATTGGTGCTATTTCTTTTTGGAACGTCTGATAGAATTCCCCTGTGAAGCCATCTGGCCCTTGGCTTACTTTATAGGAAGATTTTTTATCACTGATTGAATCTCTTTACTTGTGATTGGTTTGTTGAGATCTTCTATTTCTTCCTGTGTCAGTGTAGTTTGTGTGTCTCTAGGAATTTGTCCATTTCATCTAAGCTGTCTAGTTTGTTGACATGTAGTTGTTCATAGTATCCTATTATGATTTCTTTTATTTCTTCAGGGTCTGCAGTAACACATCCTTCTCATCTCTGATGTTGTTTATTTGCATCCTCTCTCTTTTCTTTCTTGTCAGTCTTGCTAGTGGCCTATCAATTTTATTGATCTTCTCAAAGAATCAACTTTTGGTTTTATTGATTCTTTTTATTGTTTGTTGTTCTCCCATTCATTTACCTCTGCTTTAATTCTTGTCATTTCTCTTCATCTGTATGCTTTGGGGTTAATTTGCTGTTCTTTCTCAAGTTCTTCCAAGTGTGCTGTAAAGTCCTTTATTTTTCCTCTTTCTTGTTTATTAATATAGGCATTTAGGGTAATAAATTTTCCTCTCAGCACAGCCTTTGCCGCATCCCATAAGTTCTGATAAATTGTGTGCTAATTTTCATTCATCTCCAGATAACTACTGATTTCTCTAGCAATTTGTTCTTTGACCCACTCGTTATTTAAGAGTCTGTTGTTTAATTCCCATATATTTGTGAATGTTCTCATTCTTTGGTGGTTATTGAGATCCAGCATCATCCCATTGTGATTAGAGAAAGTGCTTTGTATAATTTCAATGTTTTCAAATTTAGAAAGACCTGTTTTGTGCCCCAGCATTATGATGTATTCTGAAGAATGTTCCATGCACACTAGAGAAGAACGTATATCTTTGTGCTTGGGGTGTGATGACCCATTTATGTCTGTTATGTCTGATTCATTTACAAGTTATTTAACTTCTCTATTTCCTTGTTGATCTTGTGTCTCATTGTTCTTTCTATAGAGGAGGGTGGTGTATTGAAGTCTCCTACCATTATTTTTGAACACTGATCACTCCCTTCAGTTTTGCCAATGTCTATCTCATGTACTTTGGAGCTCCTTGATTGACATCATAAACATTTATGATTGTTATCACTTCTTGGTGAATTGACCCTTTAAATAGTATGTAGTGTCCTTTTTGACTCTTATGATGTTCTTTACTTTTCAAGTCTATTTTGTCTGATATTAGTATAGCTACTCCTGCTTTCTTTTGGTTACAACTGGTGAGACAAATCTCTTTCCATCTTTTCACTTTCAATCTATTTGTATCTTTGTGTCTAAGATGAGTCTCTGGTAGGCATCCAGAAACTGGATTATGTTTCTTAATGCATTCTGCTAATCTGTATGATTTGATTGGTAAGTTTAGTCCATAAATTTCAAAGTTATTACTGAAAAGGTGTTTCTTGATTTCACCATCTTATCTTTTTTATTTTATTTGCTAGATTTATATATTCTTTTCTCTCTTTCTCTTTGTATTCTTTAAATTACCCTTAGTGGTACTCTTCAGTTCTGTGCCCTCCTCCAGACCTCCCTCTCCTGTTTTTTTTCAACTGACCAACCTCCTTTTATTATTTCTTGTAAAGTCAATCTCTTATTGACAAATGCTTTCAGGACTATGACTGTGAAAAGTTTAATCTCTCCCTTAATTCTGAAGGGTAATTTGGCTGCATACAGAATTCTTGGCTGGAAGTCTTTCTCTTTCAGGATCTTGAATATATCATACCATGGCCTTCTTGCCTCCATGGTGCTAGTTGGGTAGTCTGAGCACAGTCTTATTTGGTTTTGCTCTTCTGTAATAAATTTTTCCCCTGATGCTTTCAGGATTTTCTGCTTCTCTTCAACATTTGACAGACTGATTAGTATATGCCTTGTGGAAGACCTATTTGGATTTATTCTGCTTGGAGTTCAATGGGCTTCTTTGACTTGCATATTTATTTCCCTTCTAGTTTGCTAGATGCTGGAATGCAACACACCAGAGATGGATTGGCTTCAATAAAAGAGGATTTATTCAGTTAAAATATATAGTTATTCAGAGTAAAGGCAGATAACTTTCAACTAAGGTTCTTTCATACATTGGAAGGCACAGGGTGATCTCTGCTGATCTTCTTTCCAGGCCTCTGGGTTCCAACAACATTCCTCCGGGATGATTTCTTTCTGAATCTCCAAGGGCCTGGGTTGAGCTGCGAGTGCTGACATGAGGTATGCTGAGCTGCTTGGCCTCTGTTACATTCAGCTCTCTCATTTAAGCTTCCAGCCAATTAAATCAAACATCATTCATTGCAGCAGGCATGCCTCCTACCCAATTGCAGGTGTAATCAGCAACAGATGAAGTTCATATGCCATTAGCTCATGTCCACAGCAGTGGACCAAGGCACCTTCACCTGGCCAAGCTGACACCTGAACCTAACTACCACAATGTCCTTTGAGTGCTTGGGAAGTTTTTCTCCATTACATCCTCGACTACTCTTCGTAACCCTTTACTCCTCTCTTCTCCTTCTGTGACACCAATGATTCTTATATTTGCATGCTTTGTTTTGTCTATTATTTCCCTGATATTGAATTCAATTTTTTCCATCTTTTTTGCCATTTCCTGTTTTGAGTCTTCTAAATCAGTTATCCTGTCCTTTATATGACTTACTTTCTTCTGTATCTTCAAATCTGATGTTGTGTGCCTCTATTATGTTTTTTATTTGGTCAACAGAGTCTTTAATCTCTGTGGTTTCCACTATTTTTCTATTTATTCTTTCAAATTCCTCTTTATACTCTTCTTCTGTCTTCTTGATGTCCTTGCTATCCCACTTATTTTATTATGTAGAGTTGTATGAACATCTTTGATTAGTTGCCTAATATCTGTGTTTCCTCTGGTGTTTTAATTTGGTCATTGGGCAGGGCTATATCTGTCTGCATTGTGATATGCTTAGTGACCTTCTGCTGTCTTTGTGGCATGTAAATATCTTGATTGATTTACTTTGGGAGTTAATTTCTTTCAGTAGTCTAAGACCTTGTGTTTGCAGGATGGTTGCACAGCAGGTAGCAGATAGGGGGTGGGCCACTCAGTGTGATTTGTTTCAGGACAGGTATAGGCACAGGTTGCAGATGTTACATTGATGCTTTTTAATGTGGGTGTTCAGTGGCCAGGGAGAGTGTAGCTGTGTGGGTGCACTGGTCTGGAGTGCATAACACTGGTGTGCACTGGTCTAAGGCATGAGGCCCTTTGTGCACATGCATAAAACTGTGACAGCAGGTCAGCATTATGCCTTCATGTACTGGGGACAAATGTGACCCCGCTGTGCAGGTCAGTACTTTCTAAGACCTGGGAAATGTGACTGAGGGTTGTGTGCATCCGCGGTTCTAGGACTGTTGTAAAGTGCAGTTCCCAGAGCTGAATGACATGATTGGGGGCCTATGCACATGCGTGGGCCTAGGAGTGCCAGAAACTGATATGCAGAGCTCATAGTGGGGTGAGGCTATGTGACGCTATGGGCAAGGGGCAGGGGTAACCTAGGTATGGAGGTTAGTGTCTGCAGTCTTTATGTGTTGACAGCAGCCTGCAGGGAACAGGTCAGGGGATGTAGTGCTCGGGAGGGTTTCAGGTGAGGTAGCTTGGGCTGCACTTGGGGTGGAGGTGGCACATATATGCCCTGGGGACTGATGAGGTCAGGGTGTCTGGAGAGCAGGGAATGGGAGCGGATGATGGAGTTCAGGTGCATGGGATGTGGGGTGAATCACCAGTCACAGGGTTCCACTGGTGAGGGTAGAACACCCAAGGAACTGGGCCTGCCTTACTCCCAGTCCTTGGCTCCTGTCCATGCACTCCCATGGGCTCCATGCCTCTGTGCCAGGCTCCAGTTTTTTGTCCCTTAGCTCCTAGGCCTCTGCAACCATTGCTTCTCCATGTGGTGCAGAAGGTCCCAAGTCAGTTGTACTCCAGAATTGCTGCCTTAGTCACCCTCCTGTCTCTTCTCTAACTTTTCCCTGGGGCAGAGCTAATCTCAAGCTACTATATTTGGTCATCTTCCCAGAAGACCCTTGTTGCTTTTTTTAAAGACCCTTTTTGTTGAAGACAAAGTTTTTACTGATAGCTGAGTAGATAGATTTTTAGAGAAGCCTCAGAGTAAAGTAGTATAACTGACAAGAAAATTCGGCTCTTTTATGATTTGTAACTTTTAACATCATACAGCTCAGTTTTAAGATATAATATGGACAGTGTCAAGTTTTAGGAATTTCAAATAATTTTCAAATGCATGAATGACATTTAGCACAAAACAAAGGTAGAAATTTCTTTTTAATATTGCAATATTTCTTAAACACTTTCTATGTAATGTGTGAAACTATTTGAACACCTTAGTTTTACAAGATGAAAGAATAACTCCTTGTAACAGTTTTCCTTTAGGAGTGAAAAAATTGACTTTGGAAATAAAGGATGATAAATTTAATATAGGCATCAATAAGGATATTATTTTGAGATGATGTAAAATCTGTTTCTATATAAAAAACTTAGATGGCTAAGAAAAATTTTATAATTTTTCATTAAGTGCAGTTTAACAGAAAGCAACATTGACTAAGACAGAATTTATTTTTATAAGCTATAACTTCTTTTAGTCACCAGCAGTGATTATAAACAAAACTTGTTTTTAAAAATTTTCTACAACTTTCCACATCTATATAAGGTTATAGCAATTGACTATAAAATTAACTTTCTCAAACTGTCATCAGTAATATCTATAAAATTTACTGATTTAACCTTTCAGCAACTACCTGTATTCATTCAGTGAGCAATGACTATAACAAACAAAATTTACTTTCATATTAGGAATGTTATTTCACACAATCAACACATTGAAAGACTGTACTTTGAAGTATTTTTTGGTTAGTAAGGTCTGATGTTAAAACATTTTTAAAGATATGGGGATTAGCTTGAAGCCCTTAGGAGAGCAGTTCTTAAATGATCAAGGCAGGAATCTTAGTCAAGTCTTTGATAGTTAAAAGACTGAGATTCAGGGTATAGAGGGATATGCATTTATCCTATAGAGATGAAATCAGCAAGGCTATATGCAGGCTTGGGCACCCTCAGTCATTTTCACTTGTTGCAAACAAGGCCTCAGGTATTGTCTTGCCACCAGTTTGGGAGATAGTGCAGTACTTGAGCCCAAAGCCCATACTGGGGCTCTTGCAAGGCCCTGGTGGGTGCCAAGGTTGAGGGTTGTTTCAGATTTCTGGCATTCACTGCTAGTTGCCCTCTGCCCCACAGTTTAAGCAAGTAATGTTTGGAGCCACAATACAGTGACTTCAAAGAGAAAGTGTGATGTTAACAATGACTGCAATAAGCTGAACCTCTCCTCTTGCTTTTTACTTATGTCTCTTTGCTTTCTCCTCCTTCTTGGCCTTGTCTTGATTGTGAAAGACAGAAAAGGCAGTTTTAAATAAGTCATTAATGGGAGTTTTCATGCCCATGGGGAGTGTTTGTAGCTTTCTCCAAATGGCAGGGGCAGATTGGCTGGTGAAATGGGGCCCCAAAAAAATTTGACCTTTTGAGGAATATGGGCTTACATTGGTAACTTTTTGAGCTTCTACTAGTCTCCCCCGAAACAAAACTGGATTTTCCTTTTTATACTGAGTGATCTCCATTAGCTTATTACAATTAACTGGTTTGGTGGCACATGTTTTACACTTTTTAATAAAAAAGGCTTTCTTTTAATGAAAATTAAGACACAGGCATAATAGCTGCTACAATTTCCTCTTAGGTCCTTGCCTTGATACAGAGCTCTAAGTATCTGGGCATGGGGATGTTTTTTTTTTTACTATTTTCCCTGTCTTTTACTGATTGTAACTGAGAGTCACATTAGAAGGCTAGGCTTCTGCATTTTTAGTTTATATTGACTGTTGGCATTTCCTATTTTGTTTGGAAAAGGAAAAAGAGTATCCTCACTAGCACCAGTGAGACTGAGTGGTGTCCCAGCATGCCCCAGTGCTGGGTGTTTTCCTGTCTGCTGGCTCAATCACTTGGAAACATGAGGAGTAAAGTCACCAGTCATACCCGGAGTGTGTCACTAGTTGTCCCCAGGACATTCCTTCCTGGGAGATATTTAGACCTATGCTCCCAAGATGGGGGCCTGCCCCACCTGAGAGAAGTTTAGGACAATGCTCCCAGGAATACCTGTGTCCTCTAAGTTCTCTGTTTCATGAGAGCTAAAAAAGAGCATAATTTAGAAAAGAAACTTTATATCTCAACACAATCTGATTTAATAGAGTCTAAATGAGGATTCTTGTTGGGGGTTATTTAAAAGAGGACTTAATATAATTCACAAGATCCTTTTATACGTTTGTTCTGATATGAGGCCATAAAAAGTGTATGTAAGGAATTTCTTGCTGCTTTTCCTCCCTTTCGCAAAAAAGATTTATTTTTAAGATAGAGTTATAAATGACTGTCCCATTCCTAGGCCAAGGCTGGCCATCCTCCAGGTGATACTCTGGCAAGACAGTATTGTAGTAGTAGAAAACAAGCTTTTCCTTTTTAGGGGGAAAATTATCCCAATTTCATAGCAAGCAGCCTAATGTACTTTCAGCCAGTACTCATATCTAAGGAAGAGAAAGTAAAATTACAGATTTTCATACTGGTGCTTGGTGGTCTGGGTCACTGGCCTGCAATTATGAGCACTGATCCCTGGCACCATGGGACCAGGTTTCCTATCCTAAGGCATCACAGTGTCCTTGAAAACTCAAGATATAGATGGCACAGTACCATCCCAATGCTTCTGATCTGACCCACTCATCTCCCTGGGAATCTGTGTTTTTATTATTGCCTAGATTTACTGTTTAAAATAATAGAAAGAATTTGCCACAAACAAAGAAACTCTAAGTATGGAATTTTCCCAGATGTTACCAGGATCAGTCTAGCAAGAAGGAACATGTGACAAAGAAATTGGGCTCCTTTTAAAGGAGAATGTCCTGGGAAAGGCCAGGAGCACAATAAAACATGGCTTATTGTGTTTTTCAGTCAATTCATGGTGTCTAGATATGGACATATTATAGGACAGGGCCAGGAGTGAGGTTCACTTCATCCTTTGCAGTGCAGATTTTAGAAAGGGGAAACAAACCTAACACTAGTAACTTCTGCAAGATTAAGGCCCTTCAGGGTGTTTAACCATATCAGAGAGCAATTCTGGAGAGGATAAACTGTGGTCCAAGCTGGCCCCTGGAGGCTGAGGACCAGGAAGCTGACGCTGTGAGTGAGCAGAATGCAAGAGTGCCTGCATGCTCATTTTGAGACAAATGGAGACTCATATGATCTTATAGGCTTAACTCACTTTAATTAGCATGTCTGGGAATTTTGTTTGTCCTACAAATTTCACTACTAGCTTTTAGGAAGAGACACTTCCATTGGAAAGTACCTGATTTTCATGGGCCTAACCAAAGGTGACTCCTTAGAATATTAAAGGCAACACCTTGTTTGGTACAAGAATCTCTAGCCCAGAATTCTGTGTTATAAAAGATGGAATGTCTCGGGAAGCCTATAAAGCCAGACAGAAAAAAGGAGATTCTTTGGAGGAAGGGGAGAGGACCGTTGTGGAGTGTGCTGTTTTGAAAGGATTATGCACCCTAGAAAAGCCATGTTTTAATCTTGATCCAATCTTGTGGGAGCAGCCATTTCCTTTAATCCTTATTCAGCAATGTAGGCTGAAGTCTTGTGGTTAGATTATCTCCATGGAGATTTGACTCACATAATTGTGGGTATTAATCTTGATTAGATGGAAATGTGAATCCACCCATTCCAGGTGGGTCTTGATTAGTTTACTGGAATCCTTTAAAAGAGGAGGCATCTTGAAAAAGCATGAGAATGACAAGACCCATGAGGGGAACCCATGCAGCAAGAGACCTTTGGAGAAGAAGAAGGAAAATGCCCCTGGGGAGCTTCATGAAACAAGAAGCCTGGAGAGAAAGCCAGCACATGCTGACATGTTCACTATGTGCCTTTCCAATTAAGAGAGAAACCCTGAACGCCATCAACCTTCTTGAATCAATGTATCTTTCCTTGGATGCCATAGATTGGACGTTTATATAACTTTGCTTTAGTTGGGATATTTTCATGACCTTACAACTGTGGATTTACAACTTAATAAATTCCCATTTTAAATATTCATTCTGTTTCTGGTATATTCCATTCCAGCAGCTAACATATTAGAACATAGATTAATTGAAAAGGGGAACAGATTTAGCAGGAGGAAGGGTTTGGTCCTCAGAGGAGAAGAAAGTAGAGTGTTGGGAAGTCTCAGAAAGTCAAGAATGGAGTCAGGAAGGGAGGAGGACAGAGCGAGGGAGTGAGAGAGAGAAGAAAGACTCAATTTGACTTCCATTGGACTCCTCTTTGGCATGGGAAGAAGTTTCCAGTCAAGTCCCAAAGGATGGTAACACTCACTGCCCTGAGCTTCCTTGGATCTATGTGGCATGGAAATGGGGGTCCTGCCACCTCTGAGAAAAGAGCTGGATCAGTGCCCCTACATAACTAGAGATGCAGAGTGGACATAGAACAGTACAGCATTGAGCCAAGTGAGAACCAAAACGTGAAAGCGTGAGCCAAGCGTCCTGGTACTCATCAGTTCAGATGGACAGAGAGAAGTGTGTCCTGGATGGCTCACCAAAATATGTTGCTGGATTCAGTTCCAGATTATTGGTCATGCCACAAGAAGGAATTCAGGGACACAGCATAGCACAGAGTAAGCAGATAGAAAGTTTATTGAATACACATGTGTGCTGGTTTGAGGTTATGTACCCCAGAAAAGCTATGTCTTCTATCATCATTCAATATTCCTGGGTGAGATCTTTTGATTATTTTCATGGAGATGTGACCCACCCAGTTGTGGGTGGTAATTTTTATTAGATGGAGATATGTCTCCACCCATTCAAGATGGGTTTGCTTACTGAAGCCCAATCCAGCCTAAGTATATAGACATGCCTTTGCCACCATACTGTACTGAAGATATCCTTTTCTTCCACAGAGAATCCATACCTCTTTCCCAACCCCCCCCACCTGCTGACATTTAGCTCTGGAATAATGCCTTTGTTACATTCAGTGGAAGCATATTACAATGTTACTGTTGGCTATAGACTCTAGCTTACATTGATTGTGCTTTTTCCCATATACCATCTATTTTCAATACCCTGCAATACTGACATTCCTTTGTTTTTCATGAAAAAATATTTTTAAATTTGCACATTTAATTACCATTATTGTACACTCTAGGCATTCCTAAATTATACTGTCTGAATCTTTATCCTCTATCCTACCTTCTGATTTCATATGTGTCCTGTTCTAGTTTGTTAGCTGTCAGAATGCAATATACCAGAAACAGAATGGTTTCTAAAAGGGAAATTTAATAAGTTGTTAGTTTACAGTTCTAAGGCTGAGAAAATGTCCCAATTAAAACAAATCTATAGAAATGTCCAATCAAAGACATTCATCCAGAGAAAGATATCTTGGTTCAAGAAGGCCGATGAAGTTCATAGTTTCTTTATCAAGTGAAAAGGCACATGGTGAACACAGTCAGGGCTTCTCTCTCAGTTGGAAGGGCATATGGCAAACACAGCATCATCTGCTAGCTTTCTCTTCTGGTTTCCTGTTTCATGAAGCTCCCCAGGAGGCATTTTCCTTCTTCATCTCCCAAAGTCACTGGCTGGTTCTCTACTTCTCATGGCTATGTCATTCTTCTCTGCTCTTTCTGAATCTCTCTCTCATTCTCCAAAATATTTCCTCCTTTATAGGACTTCAGAAACTAATCAAGACCCACCCAAATGGATGGAGACATCCCTCCACTTAACCCAGCTTAACAACCACTCTTGATTAAATCACATCTCCAGGGAAATGATCTAATCACAGTTTCAAGCATACGATGCTGAACAGGGATTAGAAGAAATTGCTGCCTTTACAAAATGAGATTAAGATTAAAACATGGCTTTTCTAGGGCACATGCATCATTTCAAACCAGCACATGTCCCCAATCCTTCTCCCTCAACTATACTCACATTCACTTTCATTAAGTGCACTTACATTATTGTGCTACAAACAAGAAGTTTTGTGCTATTCATTTCTGAATTTTTACAATCAGTCCTGATGCACCATCTGTATTCCTTCAGCATCAATTTCCCAATCTCTACCTTATTTCTATCTCCTGATAATCTGTGTTCTTAAATTAATTCCTGCAAGTTCATTCATTAATGTTACTTCATATCAAAGGGAACATACAGTACTTGTCTTTTTGTTTCTGGTTAATTATACTTAGCATAATATCCTCAAGGTCCATCCATGTTGTTGCATGCTTTATAACCTTATTCTGTCTTACAACTAAGTAATATTCCATTGTATGTATATACCACAGGTTGTTTAGCCACTCTTTCATTGATGGACATTTGGGGTGTTTCCATCCCCTTGACAATTGTAAATAATACTGCTATAAACATTGGTATGCAAATGTCAGTTTGTGTCATTGCTCTCATGTCTTCTGAATAGATTCATAGCAGTGGGATTGCTGGATCATGTGACTATTCTATACTTAGTTTTCTGAGGAACCACCAAATGGCCTTCATCAGTGGCTGTACCATTTTACATTCCCACCAGTGTATAAATGTGTCTCTTTCTCCACATCCTCTCCAACACTTCATTTTATTTTTTTAACTTTTTTTATTGTATAATATAACATATATAAAAATCAAAGAAAGAAAAAAGCAATAGTTTTCAAAGCACTCGTCAACAAGCAGTTACAGGACAGATCCCAGAGTTTGTCATGGGCTACCATGTGATACTCTCCGATTTTTCCTTCTAGCTGCTTCAGAATATAGGAGTCTAGAAGGATAAATGTTTTTTATCATCACAATTGACTTTTTTTCTTTTTTGGTGAAAGCTATGATATATACCAAAAAAGCTATAAATTTCAAAGCATAGCACCACAGTTAGTTGTAGAACATATTTCAGAGTTTGGCATGGGTTACAATTTCACGATTTTAAGTTTTTACTTCTAGCTGTTCTAAGATACTGGAGACTAAAGGAGGCATCAATTTAGTGATACATCAATAATATTCATTTGTTAAATCTTATCTTCTCTGTATAACTCCACCATCACCTTTGATGTTTCTATCCCTTTCTTTAGGTTGTTTAAGCTATGGTCATTCTAACTTTTTCTTTTTCTAGGGCACATGCATCATTTTTTTTCTTGTTGGAAGGGTCTGTCAATATTATGGAGTAGTTATTTGATGTTTGGCGCCCTCTAGGTTTCACAACGTATCTGATCCAGAGAACACATCTGGAGGTTGAAGGTTTATGGAAAGTTACTCTAGTGCATGGAAAATTTATAGAATCTTATATACTGGCATAGGTGTTCTTTAGGATTAAATGAAATGGTCCTGATTGGGGTTTGGCAAGTTAAGATAGGTAACAATGTCTAGCTGAAGCTTGCATAACAGCACCTCCAGAGTAGCCTCTCAAATCTATTTGAACTCTCTCTGCCACTGATACTTTATTAGTTATACTTTTCTTCCCCCATTTGGTCAGAATAGAATTGTTGATCCCAAGGTGTCAAGGATGGACTCATCACTGGAAGTTATCTCCCATGCCACTAGGAACACTGTCACCCCCGAATGTCATGTCCCATGTAGGGGAGTGGCAATGATTTGTCTTGCAGAGCTGGGCTTAGAGATAGTGAGGCCACAAGTGAGCAACAAAAGAAGTCCCCTAGAAGTAACTCTTAGGCATACCTATAGATAGACTAAGCTTCTCTGCTACCTGCATAAGTTTCACAAGTGAAACCTTCATGATCAAGGGCTTGGCCTATTGATTTGGGTGTCACTAAAGTTTGACATTTATCAGGGGATTCCCTGATGGTAGAGTTAAATAGTTCCATATTTTTTCTCCCATCCCTTAAAGTACTTTGCCAATACATTTTTATTATCAGCTTAATATACTGTAGGATATATCCAGAGATTATATTAAGCTATACAAGATTAAAGGGCCTCCTTCTTATTCAAGACTCCCTGTGTTTCAACTGTTCAAATGACGTATACAGACAGATTGAGTTCGATTATGTGCTACAGAAAATTTAGGTTCCAGACCAAGTAAACCTTTCTTCCTATAGCCTCAAAGAGTATGTGTGGTTCTAAAATGTAGACAATGTCTTCCTTACACCTGTGTCCTGAATTACTTTAACCCCAAACTGATTGGCTTCATTCTTATCTTTGAATACCAGGTTATATAAATTATACATATATATGTATATATATATATATATATATAACAGTCCCTCAAAATCCAGAAATAATAATTACCACTCCGGACTAAATGTGTTTGCTATAAGAGCTTAAAATCTAGGCCTCAGTTTTCTTATAATCATTTTCTAAAGGAGGCCACACCATAATTGTTCTTTCATTTCTGCCTTATTTTTCTGCACCAAACGCCCCACACATTCACTCACATCATTGCATGCCTCACAACTTAGTTTCTTACTGTAGCAGCACAACTTTCAATCATACGTATACAGCATAATTTGCAAATCTGCTTCTCAGTCAGTATATCCACCAACCACCTGCATTCATCAGGCATCATGTATAATCCCAAAGGCCATAGCCCATCAAAACTCAATTTTAGATAATTTCATTGTTCCTAAGAGAAAGATAACCAATAAACAACACCCTCAGCAAATAGGAAATCAAAAAGTACTCTTAACCCTTGTCCCTCCCCCATTATTTACCTTTGCTGTTGCTGTGGTGGTGCTGAAGTTTCCCTGTCAAACATAGCCATAGCATGCAATAGTAGTTTTCCCCCGTTCCTTGGACTTAGTCACACTATGTACATGAATCATAACTTTGAAGTAGTTCTTGCAAGAACTAATTTATATTTTTATTATTAGTCAGTGGGACACATTGGTTTATACATCCCTTTTCAATCTTGTTCATCTTCAGTATGGTAACATTACTGATAGACCAACTAGAGAATGCCTTCCTTTCTATCAATTCCCATACTTTTTTTTCTTTGCATGGGCAGGCACTGGGAATTGAACCTGGGTCTCTGACATGGCAGACAAGAACTCTGCCTGCTGAACTACTGTGGCCTGCCCTATTCTTATAATTTTGAGTTCATCCTCATTAGTTAACCATTCACCCATCCCTAGCTTCTATGTATCGCTCAGTCCCATATGTTCTGTATTATAAGCCTCTGATTTGACCTTTACCATGGTCATAAAAGTCAAATCACACAGTATCTATTCTTTTGTGTCTGGCTTATTTTACTCAGCATTATGTCCTCAAGACGCATCCATCTTGATGTGTTTCAGGACATGTCATCTCACTGCTGCATAATACACCCACATTTTGTTAATCCACTCATCTGTTGATGGGCACTTGGCTTGTTTCCATCTTTTGGTAATTGTGAATAATGCTGCTATGAACATAGGTGTGCAAATGTCTGTATCATTGCTTTCAGCTCTTCTGGGAATATAACTGAGTACTGTTGTTGCTTGGTCATAGGGCAACTTGACATGTAATTTCCTAAGGAACCACCAAACAGACTTCGTAGTGGCTGCACAATTATGCATTTCCATCAGAGGTGCATAAATGTCCCAGTTACTCCATATCCTCTCCAACATTTATAGTTTCTTGTTCGTTTAATAGTAGCCATTCTTATAGGTATGAAGTGGTATCTCATTGCAGTCTTGATCGGCATTTCCCGTATAGCCAGTGAAAATAACTTCATGTGCTTTTGAACCATCTGTATCTGTTCTTTAGAAAAATGCTTATTCATACCTTTAGCCCATTGTATAATTATGCTATTTGTTCCTTTGTTGTTGAGTTGTATGATTTCTTTATGTATACAGGATATCAAGCCTTTGTCTGCTATGTGATTTCCAAATATTTTCTCCCATTGAGTTGGTTGCTTCTTCACCTTTTTGATAAAGTCTTTTGAGCTGCAGAATCATTTGATTTTGAGGAGTTCCCATTTATATATTTTTTCTTTTGTTGGTTGTGCTTTGGTTGTAAAGTTTAGGAAACTACCTCCTATTACTAGGTCTTGAAGAACTTTTCCTAAATTTTCCTCTGGAAGGTATATTGTGCTAGTTCCTATATTTAGGTGTTTGATCCACTTTGAGTTAATTTTTGTACCTGGTGTCAGGTAGGGGTCCTCTTCCATTCTTTTGGCTATTGATATCCAGTTTCTCCCATGCCCATTTATTAAAAAGACTATTTTGTCCAAGTTGAGTGGGTTTGGGGGACTTGTCAAAAATCAGTTGATCATAGATTTGGTGGTCTATTTCTGAACTCTTGATTCAATTCCATTGGTCAATACTTCTATCTTCGTGCCACTACCATGCTATTTTGACCACTGTGGCTTTATAATACGTTTTTAAGTCAGGGAGTGTTAATCCTCCCACTTCGTTCTTCTTTGTTAGGAAGATTTTAGCTATTCGGGGTCTCTTTCCTTTCCAGATGAATTTGGTACTAAGCTTCTCCAAGTCCTCAAAGTAGGTTATGGAATTTTGATTGGTACTGTGTTGAATCTGTAGATCAATTTGTGTAGAATTGATATCTTAACTGTATTTAGCCTTCCTATCCATGAGTAGGGAGCTTCTTTCCACCTATTTAGATCTTTTTTGATTTCTTTTAGCAATGTCATGTAGTTTTCTGGATAAAAGTCCTTTAAGTCCATAGTCAAGTTGATTCCTAAGTATTTGATTCTTTTAGTTGCTATTTTGAATGGAATTTTTTCCTTAACTGAGTCCTCAGCTAGGTCATTGTTTGTGTATAGAAATGTTATTGATTTTTGCACGTTAATTTTATATCCAGCCACCTTGCTGAATTTGTTTATTTGCTCAAGTAACTGTTCTGTAGATTTCTCAGGATCTTCTAAGTGTAGTATCATATCATCTGCAAATAATGAGAGTTTTACTTCTCCCTTTCCAATTTGGAGGCCTTTTATTTCTTTGCCCTGCCTGATTGCTCTAGCTATAACTTCTAGCACAATTTTGAATATTAGTGGTGACAGTGGGCATCCTTCTCTTGTACTTGATCTTAGGGGGAAAGCTTTCAGTGTCTCTTCATTGAGTATGATACTAGCTATCAGTTTTTCATATATTCTGCTTATCTTATTGAGGTAGTTGCCTTTGATTCCTATCTTTTGGAGTGTTTTTATCAGAAAAGGATGCTGAATTTTGTTGAATGCTTTTTCAGCAACAATCGAGATGATCATGTGATTTTCCCCTTTCGATTTGTTAATGTGCTGTATCACATTAATTGATTTTCTTGTGTTGAACAAACTTTGCATTCCTGGTAAAACCCCACTTTGTCCTGGGGTATAATTCTTTTAATGTGTTGTTGGATTCAATTTGCTAATATTTTATTGAGAATTTTTACGTCTATGTTCATTAGAGAGAATGGTCTGCAGTTTTCCTTTCTTATAGCATCGTTTCCTGATTTTGGTATTAAAATGGCATTAGCTTCATAAAATGAGTTAGGTAGAATTCCTTTTTCCTCAATTGTTTGGAAAAGTTTGACAGGATTGGTGTTAGTTCCTTTTGGAATGTTTAATAAAATTCCCCTGTAGAGCCATCAGGTCCTGGGTTTTTCTTTGTAAGAAGATTTTTTATTTACTTATTTTTCCTGCATTTTTCATTTTATCACCAGAAAAAGTTGCTCTTGCTGTATAGATTTTAAAAAACAAAAATGCCTTTAAGAAACGTGAAGAAAAGTTGGGGGGATTTGTAGGAAGATTTTTGATGACTGATTAAATCTCTTGACATGTGATTGGTTTGTTGAGATCTTCTATTTCTTCCTGAGTCAGTGTAGCTTGTGTGTATTTTCAGGTATCTGTCCATTTCATTTAAGTTGTCTAGTTAGTTGGCATGTAGTTGCTCATAGTATCCTCTTATGATTTATTTTATTTCTTCACTGCCTGTGATAATGCACCCCTTCCCATTTCTTATTTTGTTTATTTGCATCCTCTCACTTTTTCTCCTTGTCAGTCTTGCTAGTGGCCCAACAATTTTAGTTAATTTTTCTCAAAGAACCAACTTCTGGTTTTATTGATTCCTTCTATTTTTCTTTTGTTTTCCCATTCATTTTTCTCTGCTTTAACCTTTGTTATTACTCTTCTTGTATTTGCTTTGGGGTTATTTCACTGTTCTTTCTCAAACTACTCCAGGTGAACAGTGAAGTCCTCTATTTTTGCTCTTTCTTGTGGGGTTTATTTTTTTTTAGGTACATGGTCTGGGAATTGAACCTGGGTCTCCCACATCAAAGCAAGCATTCTACCACTGAACCACCTGTGCACCCTTCTTTTCTTTTTTAATATGGGCATTTAGGGCAATACATTTCTCTCTGGTGATGGTTAGGGACATGTGTCAACTTGGCCAAGTTGTGGTACCTGTTTATCTGATTGGGCAAGTGCTGGCCTGTCTGTTGCAATGAGGACATTTCATAGGATTAGATCATGATCATGTCAGCTTCATCCACAGCTGATTTCATTTGTAACCAGTCAAAGAGGAGTGTCTTCTACAATTAGTGATCACACTGGACCACCAGTCAGACTGGGGGCTTATGGAGGCCAGGTGATCAATGGAGTTTTAGCTCAGTTCTGTCTCACAGTGGGTCCAGTGGGCCACCCAGACAAATCCTGTAGTTATTTCCCGAGTTCTGGAAAGTATAATTGTCACAGACATACTGAGAAACTGGAAGAATCCCCACGTTGGCTCTCTAACTCATGCAGTGAGGGCTATTATGGTGGAAAAGGTCAACTGGAAGCCACTAGAACTGCCCCTACCAAGCAAAATAGTAAATCAGAAGCAATACTGGATTCCTGGAGGGATTTAGAGATTACTGCCACTCTCAAGGACTTGAAAGATGCAGGTGTGGTGATTCCCACCACATTCCCATTCAACTCTCCTATTTTGCTTGTGCAGAAAACAGATGGGTCTTGGATAATGACAGTGGATTATCATAAGCTCAACCATTTGGCAACTCCAATTGCAGCTGCTGTTCCAGATGTGGTATCATTTCTTGAGCAAATAAATACATCCCCTGGTACCTAGTATGCAGTTATTGATCTGGAAAATGCTTTTTTCTCAATAGCTATTAGTAAGGACCACCAGAAACAGTTTGCTTTCAGCTGGCAAGGTCAGCAATATACTTTCACTGTCCTACCTCGTGGGTATATCAACTCTCCAGCCCTATGTCATAATCTTGTTTGCAGAAGCCTTGATCATTTCTGCCTCCCCCAAGACATCACACTGGCCCACTTTATTGATGATATCATGTTGATTGGACCTAGTGAGCAAGAAGTAGCAACTACTCTAGATTTACTGGTAGGGCATTTGTGTGTCAGAGGATGGGAGATAAATCCAACAAAAATACAAGGTCCTTCCACCTCTGTGAAATTTCTAGGTGTCCAGTGGTTTGGGGCATGCTGAGATATCCCTTCTAAGATGAAGGATAAGTTGCTGCATCAGGCCCCTCCTACAACCAAAAAAGAGGCACAATGCCTAGTTGGTCTTTTTGGATTTTGGTGACAACATGTTCCTCATTTGGGTGTGCTATTCCAGCCCATTTATAGAGTGACCAGAAAAGCTTTTAATTTTGAATGGGGACCTGAACAAGAGGAGGCACTGTGACAGGTCCAGGAAGCTGTACAAGTTGCTCTGCCACTTGGGCCGTATGATCCAGCAGATCCAATGGTGCTGGAAGTGTCAGTGGCAAATAGATGCTGTCTGGAGCTTTTGGCAAGCCCTTATAGGAGAATCACAATGCGGACCCTTAGGATTTTGGAGCAAAGCCTTACCATCTGCTTCAGATAACTACTCTCCTTTTGAAAAACAGCTTTTGGCTGGCTACTGGACCTTAGTAGCGACTGAACACTTAACCATGAGCCACCAAGATACCATGAGACCTGAGTTGCTTATCAGGAGGTGGGTGTTGTCTGACCCACCAAGCCATAAAGTTGGGCATGCACAGCAGCACTCTATTGTAAAATGGAATTGGTATATACGAGATAGAGCCAGAGGAGGTCCTGAAGGCACTAGTAAGTTACATGAAGAAGTGGCACAAATGCCCATGGTTTCTGCTGCTGCCACATTATCTTCTGTTTCCCAGACCAGAGCTATGGCCTCTTGGGGAATTCGTTACAATGAATTGACTGAGGAAGAGAAAACTCGGGCCTGGTTTACAGATGGTTCAGCACGATATGCAGTTACCACCTGAAAGTGGACAGCTGCAGCATTACAACCCCTTTCTGGGGTGTCCTTGAAGGACAGTGGTAAGGGGAAATCCTCCCAGTGGGCAGAACTTCGAGCAGTGCACCTGGTTGTTCATTTTGTTTGAAAGGAAAACTGGCCAGAGGTGCGTTTGTATACTGACTCATGGGCTGTTGCTAATGGTTTGGCTGGATGGTCAGGGACTTGGAAAGACCATAATTGGAAAATTGGTGACAAAGAGGTCTGGGGAAGACGTATGTGGATAGACCTTTCTGAGTGGGCTAAAAACATGAAGATATTTGTGTCCCATGTGAATGCACACCAGAGGGTGACTTCAGTAGAGGAAGATTTTAATAATCAAGTGGATAAGATTACCCGTTCTGTGGATACCAGTCAGCCTCTTTCCCCAGCAACTCCTGTTATTGACCAATGGGCTCATGAACAAAGTAGTCATGGTGGTAGGGATGGGAGTTATTCATGGGCTCAGCAACACGGACTTCCACTCAGCAAGGCTGACCTGGCTACAGCGACTGCTGAGTGCCCAACCTGCCAGCAGCAGAGACTCACACTCAGCCCCTGATATGGCACCATTCCCCGAGGTGACCAGCCAGCTACATGGTGGCAGGTTGATTACACTTGACCACTCCCTTCATGAAAGGGGCAGTGATTTGTTCTAATTGGAGTAGACACATACTTTGGATATGGGTTTGCTTTCCCTGCACGCAATGTTTCTGCGAAAACTACCATCCGTGGGCTTACAGAATGCCTTATGCATCATCATGGTATTTCACATAGCATTGCTTCGGATCAAGGAACACACTTCACAACAAATGAAGTGCGGGAATGAGCATATGTTCATGGAATTCCCTGGTCTTACCATGTTCCCCATCATCCAGAAGCCGCTGGATTGATAGAACAGTGGAATGGCCCTTTGAAAACTCAATTACAGTGCCAACTAGGTGGCAATACCTTGAAAGTCTGGGGTAATATTCTCCAGGAAGCTGTATATGCTTTGAATCAGCATCCACTGTATGGTGCTATTTCTCCCATTGCCAGGATCCATGGGTCTAGGAACCAAGGGGTGGAAATGGGTGTAGTACCACTCACTATTACCCCTAGTGATCCACTAAGAAAATTTTTGCTTCCTGTCGCTGTGACCCTGAGCTCTGCTGGTCTACAGGTTTTAGTTCCAAAAGGGGGAGCACTTCCACCAGGAGAAACAACAATGATTCCACCGAACTGGAAGTTAAGTCTGCCACCTGGTCACTTTGAGCTACTTATGCCACTGCATCAACAAGCCAAGAAGGGGATTACATTATTGTCTGGGGTAATTGACCCTGACTATCAGGAGGAAGTAGGACTGCAACTACATAATGGAGGTAAAGAAGAGTTTTCTTGGAATATAGGAGATCCCCTAGGGTGTCTTTTAGTACTACCATGCCCTGTGATTAAATTCAATGGAAAACTGCAACAACCCAATCCAGGCAGGACTACTAATGGGTCTGAAACTTCAGGAATGAAGGTTTGGGTCACCCCACCAGGCAAAGAACCACGGCCAACTGAAGTGCTTGCTGAGGGTAAAGGGGAACAATGGAATGGATAGTGGAAGAAGGTAGTGATGAATATGAACTTCGACCACGTGATCAGTTACAGAAACGAGGACTGTAATGTTGTTTTGTTCATATTATACTATTTAAGCTGTAAGATATCAAGTTTAAGAATGAATGTTGCCCAAGGATTTGCACCCTATTCTGGAGAGATTTAATGTGTTTCCAGTATATGCAGGACAATTGAGTATTGTCATGTAAAAGAAAAAAAATGTGTGCTTTATTGTCTTCATTTGGAAAGTAAGTATGGTTTAAGGTAATATATATATAGCTGCCAAGTTGACAAGGGGTGGACTTTCATGGTTAGGGACATGTGTCAACTTGGCCAAGTTGTGGTACCTGTTTATCTGATTGGACAAGTGCTGGCCTGTCTGTTGCAATGAGGGCATTTCATAGGATTAGATCATGATCACATCAGCTGCATCCACAGCTGATTCCATATTTAATCAGTCAAAGGGGAGTGTCTTCTACAATGAGTGATACTTAATCAAATCACGGGAAGCCTTTTAAGGAGGATTCAGAGGAGACAGGTGCCATTTCTGCTTCGGCTGGTGAGCCTCTCCTGTGGAATTCATCCAGACCATCCATAGGAGTCGTCGGCTTCACAGCCTGCCCTGTGGATTTTGGACTCTGCGTTCCTGCGGTCACGTGAGGCACTTTTATAAATAGTATATTTGCAAGTGTTCCCTGTTGATTCTGTTTCTCTAGAGAACCCTAACTAGTACACCTCTCAACACAGCTTTTGCCACATCCCATTTTTTGATTTGTTGTATTTTCATTTTCATTAAACTCCACATAGCTACTGACTTCTCTAGCAATTTCTTCTTTGGCTCATTGGTTGTTTAAGACTGTGTTATTTAATTTCCATATATTTGTAAATGTTCTCATTCTTTAATGGTTATTGAGATCCAGCTTCATTCCATTGTGGTCAGAGAAAGCTTTGAATAATTTCACTGTTTTTAAATTTATAAAAACCTGTTTTGTGACCCAGCATATGATCCATCCTGGAAAATGTTTCATGAACACTAGAGAAGCATGTATATCCTGGTGTTTTGTGGTGCAATGGCCTACATATGTCTGTTCAGTCTAATTCATTTATCAAATTGTTTAGCTTCTCTATTTCCTTGCTTATCTTATGTCTTGTTGTCCTATCTATAGAGAAGAGCGGTGTATTGAATTCTCCTTCTATTATTGTTGAAACATCTATCACTCCCTTCAAGTTTGCCCATGTCTGTCTCATGTACTTTGGAGCTCCTTGATTGGAAACACAAACATTTATAATTGTTATTTCTTCTTGGTGAACTGTCCCTTTAATTAATATATAGTGTCCTTCTTTGTCTCTTATGATATCTTTACATTTAAAGTCTTATTTTGCCCAATATTAATTTAGATACTCCTTTTTTTCATTTACAACTTGCATGGAAAATCTTCTTTCATCCTTTCACTTTCAATCTATTTGTATCCTTGAGTCTAAGATGAGTCTCTTGCAAGCAGTATATTGTTGAATTATATTTCTTAGTCCATTCTTACAATCTGTACTTTCAATTGATGAGTTTAGTCTGTTAACATTCAAACTTATTACTGAAAAGGCGTTTCTTTATTTTTTTTATTTTTAATTTTTATTTTTTTATTAATTAAAAAAATTAACTAACACAACATTTAGAAATCATTCCATTCTACACATTGAAAAGGCGTTTCTTGAATTGAACATCTTATCTTTTGGATTTTATTGGTCAGATTTATGTATTCTTTTCCCTCGTTCTCTTTTTATCCTTTAAGTTATCTTTATTGGTACTCTTCCATTCTGGGCCATACTTCAGACCTGTCGCTCCTGTCTTTTTCTTTAACTGGCAGAAATCCTTTTAGTATTTTTAGTAAGCTTGTCTCTTGTTGACAAATTTTTTTAGGATTTGTTTGCCTGTGAAAACTTTAAAGTCTCCCTCAGTTTTGAAGGACAATTTGGCTGGGTACAGAACTCTTTGCTGGAATTCTTTCTCTTTCAGGATCTTTAATTTATCATACCACTCTCTTCTCACCTCCCTGGTGCCAGTAGTCTGCACTCAGTCTTATGTGGTTTCCCCTGTATGTAGTAGATTGTTTTTCTCTTGTCCCTTTCAGAATTTTCTGCTTCTCTTCAATATTTGACAGATTGATTAGTGTGTGTCTTGGGGAGGCCTATTCATATTTATTCTATTTGAAGTTTGTTGAGTTCTTTGACTTGTATATTAATGTCTTTTATAAGGGTTGGGAAGTTTTCCTCCATTATATCTTCAACTACTCTTCCTAGCCTTTTACCCCTCTGTTCTCCTTCAGGGACGTCAATAATCCTTATATTTGTGTGCTTTGTTTTATCCATCATTTCCTTGAGATCCAATTCAATTTTTTCCATCATTTTTGCCATTTGCTTTTTCCAGGGTTCGAAATCAGTTATCCTGTCCTCTAGTTCGCTGATTATTTCTTATACCTCTTCAAATCTGCTGTTGTGTGTCTCTAGTATGTTTTTATTTGGTTTAAAAAATCTTAAATCTCTGCGATATCTGGTATTTCTCTATTTATTCTTTCAAATTCCTCTTTATGCTCTTCTAGTGTCTTCTTCGTCTCCCTTATGTCATTAGCCATCCCACTTATCTTATTTAGTAGATTTATGTGAACATCTTTGATTAGTTGTTCCAACATCTGTGTCTCTTCTGGTGTTTTAATTTGTTCATTAACCCTGACTATGTCTGTCTGCATTGTGTTATGCTCCATGATCTTCTGTTGTTTTCACCACATGTAAATATCTTGACTGATTTGCTTTCGAAGTTGATTTCCTTCAGTAGTCTAAAGCCTTGTGTTTGTGGGATGGGTGTGTAACAGGATGCAAGTCATGGGGTGGGGCACAATAGTGCAATGATACATTGTAGCACAGGTATATGTGCAGGTTGAGGATGTTACACTGGTGCCTGTGAATGTGGGAACCCAGTGGCCAAGAACTATGTGGCTGATAGGGTGCACATGGCTGGGATGTATGGACTTGATGTGCACTGATATAGGGCATGGGTCCTTTGTGCATATATGTAGAGCTGTGGCCATGGGTCAGCATTATGCCTGCATGGGCTGGGGGAAGATGTGACCCTGATGTGTTAGCACTTTCCCAGAGCTGGGGGGAAAGTGTCAGCACTTTCCCAGAGCTGGGGGGCCTGACTAGGGCCCTTGCACATGTGGAATTCTAGGACTGCCATAAAATTATGTACCTGTGCAGAGAGCTCAGGGGTGGCAGGGTGCAGTCGTGCGACAGTATGGGCTCAGGATAGGTGTAGCCTGGGTATGGAGGTAAGTGCATGCAGACTTTATGTTCTGGTGACAACCTGTAGAGAGTAAGGAGTGGCAGGTAGTGCTCAAGAGGGGAGTAGGAGAGGAGGGTTGAGCTGCAATTGGGGTGCAGCTGTGGGGCAGGTACACACCCAAGGGATTGGCAGGGCAGGGGCACTTGGAGTGGGGGAAGGGTGACGGGGATCAGGTGCATAGGATGTGAAGTGAGTCACCGGTTGTGGAGCTTTGCTGGTGAGGGTAGTACATTCAAGGAATGTGACTTGGCTTACTTCCTAAGCTCCCATCTCCCCATCCATGTACTCCTGAGGGTTCTGGGCTTCTGTGTTCGGCTCCAGTTCTCTGCTTATCATTTCCTCAGCTTTTGCAACCAAGATCACCCTAAGGTGAGCACTGCACATGAGCCTAGTGTTCTTTCTGTGGGGGAGGTGAAACAGGACCAGGCAGAGTGACTCCAGGGAGCTAACAGCAGTGCTGGCAGCTGCTGCAACAGCAAAATGTCAGAGATTGTGGTAGACACCCAAAGACAGATCACCAAACTTCAGAACCTGAATGATGCCTACAGGCCACCCAGGAACTTCCTTGAGATTTATGTGAGCAATGTGCACACAGTGGGGGTTGGCCAGGGTCGCTTCACAACCTACAAAATCAGGGTCAAAACAAATCTTCCTATTTTCAAGCTAAAGGAATCTACCATTAGAAGAAGATGCAGAGACTATCAATGGCTGTGAAGTTCTCCTCTCTGTTTTTTTTATAATGGCCATTCTAGTGGATGTCAGATGATATTTCATTGTGGTTCTAATTTGCATTTCTCTAATAGCCAGTGAAGTTGAGCATCTTTCAATGTGCCTTCTAGCCATTTATATTTCCTCTTCTGAGAAGTGTCTGTTCATGTCTTTTGCCCATTTTTTAATTGGGACGTCTTTTTGTGGTTACGTTGAAGAATCTCTTTATAAAGTCTGGATACTGAACAATTATCTGCTAATGGCCAAATACTGTCTGCCATTGCATAGGCTGCCTTTTTACTTTCTTGACAAAGTTCTTTGATGTGCAAAAGTGTTTAATTTTAAGTAGTACCCATTTATTTCTTTCTTCAGTGCTCATACTTTGTGTGTGAGATCTAGGAAACTGCCTACTATTATAAGTTTTATAATGTATTTCCCTAAATTTTCTTCTAAAAGTTTTACAGTCTTAGCTCTAATATTTAGGTCTTTGATCCATTTTGAGATAATTTTTGTACAGGGTGTGAGACATGGATCCTCTTTCATTCTTTCGCATATGGATATCCAATTATCCTAGCACGATTTACTGAAGAAGCTGCTCTGACCAGATGCATTGGCTTGACTGACTTACCAAAGGACTATAGATGAGAGGGTCTACATCTGAGCACTCTATTTGATTCCATTTGACAGTATGTCTACCTTTATGCAAGTACTGTGCTGATTTGATCACTATAGCTTGGTAATATGCTTTAAAGTCAGGTAACGTGAGCATGCCCCCCCACTTCAATTTTCGTTATTAAGATATTTTTGGCTACTCAGGGTATGCTGCCCTTCCAAATAAATTTGTTTATTGGCTTTTCTATTCCTGTAAAGTAAATTTCTGGGATTTTAATTGGTATTTCATTGAATCTATAAATCAATTTGCATGGAATTGACATGTCAACAATATTTAGACTTCCAGTCCATGAAAATGGTATGCTTTTACATTTTTTTAGATATTCCTTTATTTCTGTTAGCAATTTCATGTAGTTTTCTGTGAATAGGTCTTTTATATCCTTAGTTAAATTTAGGCCTAAATATTTTATTCTTTAGGTTGCAATTTCAAATGGAATTTTTTTCTTGATTTCCTCCTCAGATTGTTCATTACTAGTGTATACAAACACGACTGATTTTGGGGTGTTGATCTTGTACTCTGCCGCTTTGCTGTACTAATTTGTTAGCTCTAGTAGCTTTGCTGTGGATTTTTCAGGATTTTCAACATATGCTATCATACCATTTGCAAAAAGTGAGAGATTTACTTCTTCCTTTCCGATTTGGAAAATATTTTTTCTTGTCAAATTGCTCCGTCTAGGACTTCCAGTACAATGTTGAATAGCAATGTTGACAGTGGATATCCTTCTCCTGTTCCTCATCTTGGGGAGTAAGCTTTCAGTCTTTCCCCATCGAGGATGATGCTAGCTGTGGGATTTTCATGCATTCCCTTCATCATATTGAGGAAATGTCCTTCTATGCCTATCCTTTGAAGTGTCTTCACCAAGAAAGGATGTTGAATTTTGTCAAATGCCTTTTCTGTATCAATCGAGATGATCATGTGGTTTTTCTGTTTTGATTTGTTGGTATGGTATTTACATTAATTGTTTTTCTTATGTTGAACCATCCTTGCATACCTGGAATGAAAGCCACTTGGTCATGATGTAGAATTCCTTTAATGTGCTGCTGGATTCGAATTGCAAGTATTTTGTTGAGGATATTTGCATCTATGTTCATTAGAGATTGGTCTGTAATTTTCTTTTCTGCAGTATCTTTGTCTGGCTTTGCTATGAGAGTGATGTGGCTTCACAGAATGAGTTAGATAGTCTTCCCTCATCTTCAATATTTTTGAATTTTTTGAGCAGGATTTGTACTAATTCTTTCATAAATACTTGCTAGAATTCGCATGTGAAGCTGTCTGGCCCTGGGCTTTTTTTGTGGGAAGCTTCTTGATGACTGATTCAATGTGTTTGCTTGTGATGGGTTTGTTGAGGTCATCTATTTCTTCTCGAGTCAATGTTGGTTGTTCATGCCTTTCTAGGAAGTAGTCCATTTCATCTATGTTGTCTAGCTTATTAGCATACAGTTGCTCATAGTATCCTCTCATTGCCTCCTTTATTTCTGTGGGGTCAGTGATTATGTCTCCTCTCCCATTTCTGATTTTATTTATTTGGGTCCTCCCTGTTTTACTCTTTGTCAAACTAGTTAAGGGTAAATCAACTTTATTGATTTTCTCAATGAACCAACTTCTGGTTTTGTTGATTTTCTCAATTGTTTTCGTGTTCTCAATTTCATTTATTTCTGCTCTAATCTTCATTATTGCTTTCCTTCTGTTTGCTTTGGGGTTAGTTTGCTGTTTCCCTAGTTCTTCCAAGTGAACAGTTAATTCCTCGATTTTTTTAATCTTTCTTGTTTTTTGATATAGGCATTTAAGGCAATAAATTTACCCCTTGACACTGCCTTTGCTGCATCCCACAAATTTTGATGTGTTTTGCTTTCCTTTTCGTTAGCCAAGAGATATTTGCTGGTTTCTCTTGAAATGTCTTCCCTGAACCACTGCTTGTTGAAGAGTGTGTAGCTTAGCCTCCATGTATTTGTGAATTTTCTGGCTCTTTGCAAGTTATTGTTTTCCAACTTCATTCTTTTATGATCCAAGAAAGTGTTTTGTATGATTTCAATCTTTTTCAATTTATTGAGAGTTGCTTTGTGACCGAGCATATGGCCTATTCTTAAGAATGATCATGAGCACTAGAGAAAAACGTTTATCTTGGTATTGTGGGGTGTAATGTTCCCTAAGTGTCTGTTAAGCCTGGTTCATTTATTATAGTGTTCAAATTCTCTGTTGACTTATTGATTCTGTCTAGATGTTCTACCATTGATGAGATCAGGGCATTGAACTCTCCAACTATTTTGGTAGAAGTGTCTATTTCTCCCTTCAGTGTTTTCAGTGTTTGCCTCATGTATTTCGGAGAACTCTGGCTTGGTGCATAAATAATTATGATTGCTACATATTCTGATTGAATTGTTCCTTTTATTAATGCATAATGTCCTTCTATGTCTCTTTAAGTTTTTTATATATTTGAAGTCTAATTTGTCAGATATTAGTAGAACATCTACTCTTTACTGATGGTCGTTCACATGAAATATCTATTCCCAAAGTTTCACTTTCAACCTATTTTTGTCCTTGAGTCTAAAATGAGTCTCCTGTAGACACCATAGAGATGGGTCCTGTTTTGTAATCCACTCTGCCAGTTTATGTCTTTTGATTGGGGAGTTTAATCCATTAACATTTGGTGTTATCACTGTAAAGGCAGTATTTTCTTCTGCCATCTTGCCTTTTGGATTTTATATGCCCTGTCTAATTTTTTTTTGTTTGTACCTTTACTGATAGTCTTCATTTGTACACTCTTCTCCAAACCTCTTTCTCCTGCCTTTTCCTATCTGCCCCTAATGTTCTCTTTGGTATTTCTTGCATAGCCCATTTCTTGCTCACAAATTCTTTCAGTGATTGCTTGTCCGAAAAAGCCTTAATTGCCCCTTCTTTATTTTTCCTTTGAATGGGAAGGCACCGGGAATTGAATACAGGTCTGCAGCATGGCAGGTGAGAACTGTCGGCTGAGCCTCTGTAGCCTACCCAATAATATACTTTGGTTTTTTTTGCATGGGCAGGCACCAGGAACCTTACCTGGGTCTCTGGCATGGCAGATGAGAACTCTGCCTGCTGAGCCACCGTGGCCCACCCTGATCTCCCCTTGAATTTTGAAGGACAATTTTCCTGGATATAGGACTCTTGGTTGGCAATTTTTCTCTTTTAGAATCTTAAATATATCATACCACTGCCTTCTCGCCTCCATGGTCTCTGCTGAGAAATCCACACACAGTCTCATTGGGCTTCCCTTGTATGTGATGGATTGCTTTTCTCTTGCAGCTTTCAAAATTCCCTCTTTTTCTTTGGCGTCTGACAGCTGATTGATCAGTATCTTGGAGTACGCCTATTTGGATCTATTCTGTTTGGGGTACCCTGCACTTCATGAATCAGTAATTTTATGTCTTTCATAACAGATGGGAAATTTTCAGTGATCATTTCCTCCATTATTCTTTCTCCTCCTTTTCCCTGCTCTTCTTCTTCTGGGACTTCCACAACATGTATATTCATGCTCTTCATCTTGTCATTCAATTCTCTGAGACCCTGCTCTTATTTTTCCATTCTTTTCCCTATATATATTTTGTGTGTGTCATATTTCATATGGCCAGGCCTCTAGTTCACTAATCCTTTCTTCTGCCTCTTCAAATCTATTGAAGTAGGTTTGCATCTTTTCCGTTTCTTCTACTGTGATTTCATTCCCATAAGACATGTAATTTGTTATTTCAAAGTTTCAACTTCTTTTTTCTCCCATTGCCTTCTTTATATCCTCCATCAACCGATTCATTTGATTTTGATGAGATTTTCATGTCTGTTTAAACATCCTGAATTAGTTGTTTCAACTCCTGTATCTCATTTCAATTGTTGGTTTGTTTCTTTGACTGGGCCCTATCTTCAATTTTCCTAGTGTATGACTGATTGTTTTTTGCTGGTGTCTAGTCATTCGATTTCCTTAAACAGATTATTCTGGAGGTTACTTTCTCTTTTTTACCTAGAACTTTTTCCTGGATGACTTTGTTCTCCATCTATTCTTTTACATTCAGTTCAGTGTATTCTAGACCTCTAGCATAGGTTCTTTTTAACTGATCAGAATTTCTCAGTTCTTGTTTTTCTGTGTCTTGCCCTGCCTATGTGGAGGCTCATTTTGGAGGAGGGTCTCCTCAGATATTATAGACCCCAGTTAGATTTTCCCAGACCGTACAGGCCTTCTTTCAGGAGGAAACAGTCAACTGCATCAGTTTTCCCTGAGGGTAAGACCCAGGTTGACAGTCTATCCTAGAAATCTCTAGATTCTGTGACTTTCCTATTCTGCCCAGTATGTGGCACTTGTCTTCCCACAGCTTTCCACTAGCATAAAGTGGTGTGGTGCCTTTAACCTCAGCAGGCTCTTCCTGCTAGTAGTCTGGTTGCATCAGAGGTGAGGTTGGTGGTTGGCATTAATTGTTTCAGTTTTCCAGTTCCTGGGTCCTGAATTCCTTGACAGAGGGATTCCTCTTGGGCTGTGCCCCACCTTTCTTTTGGATAAGGTATAGCCTTTAGCGATTTAACTCCCTTCACCTGACTAATTTCATCATCTCTCAAAGAAGCTTAATTCTGCCCTTTCCTGGAGCAGTGCTGTAGACTGAGAAGCCTGGCAGTTCTATCTAGTGAGCTGTTATGTAGTAGAGACAAAACAAAACAAAACAAAAACAGAAAAGATCTTTTCAGAGCAGGACGCCCCCCCTCCCCCCACTCCTTGGATTTTGTTAATCCAGAGCTTAGGTTGGTACATGGCTCTATGTATCTCCAGGCTCTATGTATCTCCAGACCCAGTTTTTTAGGGTCTGGCCTTTTTCAAGTATTTTGTACTGACTCAAAAACCTGTTTTTTTCCCATCAGCCCTGCCCCTTCTCTGCTGGGGCAAAAACTCCTAGTGTCTTTATCACTTATTCCAGGTTTATCTGACTTGGGAGCTTATTTTCAGTAGTCAAATTTTTTTTAAATTATTCCTACACTTGTAGTATTGGCTGAGTTAAGCCAAGTCTGTTTCCTTTCTCCTCAGAGAACCAGGCTGTTGTGCCTGTGGGAGTGGGGCACTAGCCTCCACAGATTGGGGCACTTACAGTTTTGTGTGTGGTCTCAGCCAGTCCAGCTTGTCCACTTTGGTGTATGCTGTGTGTCTGGTCACTGATGTGACTCCAGCCATTCTTCTGTACTGTTCCAGGCTACATACTAGCTGCTCTGGAAGATGAACTAAATTCCACACCTCACTAAGTCACTATCTTGTCCCGCCCCCTAAAGGTCTCCTTTTGATGAACTAGCTCAGTTCGTGTTTTTTGTGTGTGTGAATATTAAGACTCTGCCTCAATTTTGAAGGTCAATTTTGCTCAATAAAGAATTTAGAGGTAACTTTTTCTGTTTCAGTACCTTAAATATATTACAACATTTCCTTATCACCTCCATGGTTTCTATAAGAAATCAGCACTTACTCTTATGGAGGATGCCTTGTGTGTAATTAACAGTTGTTTCAGTTTGTTAATGTCGCCAGAAATGCAATATTCCAGAAATGGGTTGATCTTTATAAAAGGAATTTATTAAGTTACAAGTTTACAGTTCTAAGGCCATAAAAATGTCCAAACTAAGGCATCCAGGGAAAAACACCTTGAATCAAGAAAGGACCCATGAGGTTTGGGGTTTCTCTGTCAGCTGGGAGGGCACATGATGATGTCTGCTAGCTTTTTTGTTCCAGCTTCTTGTTTCAAACAGTGGCCCCGGGGTTATAGTCTTTCTGCATCCCCAAATGTCTCCTCTGTGTGTCAGCTCTAAAGCTTTTCCCCAAAATGGGTCCTTCTCAAAGGACTTCAGTGAGTGAACAACTTTGAGTGGTTGGAGACCCATCACCATGGAAACCACCTAATCAAAAGATCCCACCCACAATTGGGTGGTTCACATCTCTATAGAAACAACTTAATCAAAAAGATCCCAGTCAACACTATTGAATCTGAATTAAAGAACATTCCTTTTCTAGGGTACGAAATAGCTTCAAACTGGCAAAATAGCTTTTTTCTTGATGCTTTCAGGATGTTCTCCTTATCTTTGTCATTGATATTCTGATTAGTTGGGAAGTTTGGGCCATTATTTCCCCAAATATTCTTTCTGCCCCTTTTCCGTTGTCTTTTCCTTCTGGGACACCTAGGACGCATATGCTTGTGTGCTTTGTACTGTAATTCAATTCTCCAAGACAGTGTTCAATTTTACAGTATTCTTGTCACTGTCTACTCTTCTGACTATATAATTTCCTTTGTTGTGTCTTCTATTTCGCTGATTCTTTCTTCTGTCTGTTCAAATCTGCTGTCATATGCCTCTAGTGTATTTTAATCTCTACTATTGTGTCTTTAATCATCATAATTTCTGTTATGTTTCTTTTTATGCTTTCAAATTCTTTATGCTTACATGTTGTCTTCTTAATATCCTTTATCTCTTTATCCATATTTTTCTTCTTCTCCTTGAATTGATTTACGAGATTTGTTTGAACAGCTTTGATGAGTTGTTCCAACTTTTGAGTCTTCCCTGAAGTTTTCACTTGTTCCATTGACTGAATCATATATTCCTCGTATCTTGCTGATTTTAGTACGACTTGTTAAGCTTTTGCTCATGTCTAAGCATCTGATTAACTTACAAGTTCACTCTGAAGATCTGGAGTGATCTTCAGATCTTTTTTGTCTAGGATTTTATTGTTGATTGGCTTTGTGTTATTGCTCTTCTTTGATGCTTGGTCTAACCTATACTAGATCTTTACAATAGCCAGTGTCTAAGTGTTCATATTTTATCAGATCTTCTTCATCTGATTCTTGCCCTGGGTATGCAGTGGAAATCTTAAGATTGTAATTTTGCACAATTGTTTCACCTCTAGTAGAGAGCTTCCTTTCCTATGTTCCTTCTCCAAGAATTTCAATCCGTTCTATCTGTTTCTGTGCAGACTTTTCCCACAAGATTTTATGACATTTTTAAATTCTCTCCTCCACTCAGTGCCCCACAATCCTTACACTTTTCAGTTCTGGGACATATCCTATCTTATAGCAGTTCAGTTTAACTCTCCCTTTTTTCGTGAGAATTTTCTGTCTCTGGGTTCTTCACCATTAGGGTAGCCCAGCCTGGGGATTCAGATGGTGTCAATCCGGAGTGGTAAGCCCCTTCAGAAAAGCCCATTTTGTTTTAGCTGTGCTACCAAAGGAACCTGGAATGTGTGCAGGCACAACAGTTTTCTTACCAGCCTTTCTATCATTCTCTCTCTTTTTTCCCCACCAGAGGCCCTTTTGCATACAGCACTCCTCACTAACTTATGTTCCATCCATGGATCTCTTTGGACTTAGGACCCTGTGCCTATTTTTGTGTGGAGTTCTAATTGTTGCTGTGAGTTACTCTGCAGTGTCTGTCCACTGCGGGGTGGACCTGGGACATGCTACCTGTGTGATTCAGAGATGTGTGGGACTACATAGGGGGAGGGGAATGGGAACTGACTGGTGATCCAGGACAACATTCTCCAACTTGAGATTTGTCTGCTTCTTCAGTTCACTGTGTGTGGAGTCCTTCTCTAGTCTCTTTCATCCTCCAGAGTTCTAAGCAAGTGGGACTTGCTCTTTTATTCACTAAGTATATAGTTAGGCTTTTTCAAGGATTTCTTACAGTACATATGCTAAGATTAATTTTTAATATTTCAGCCTAAATTAAGGATTGGTTGACTGGGAATACCTTGAGCTAATTGTCCTAATGTGATATGTACAAGCATTTCAGAAACACTTAAGAATGCTCATTGTAGTTGGAAAAAATGTACTATAGCACTTATCCATCAAATTATAATTTAACATTACTTGACAAAACAGAATGAATAACTACAAGATATATTTGTCAGCAGTCTTTTTTATTAATCATTTCCTTTTATTTTTTATTTTTGAGAAGCTTATTTGAGTATAAGTTTTACGATGTTTGGTATTGTATTTGATGTTTTTTTAAAAAAAGCAGATGTAAAAAGTAGCATTGGGATTTTTTCTTCATGTACCTTCCTTTTGACTCTATTATCCTAGGTTAGTTGAGAATGCATATTGATTTTAGGAAAACTCCTTATCAGTAAAGGAGAATATTTGCAGGTCACTCTTTTAGTGAGACTACCTTTTAAAAGCATGAGTTTTAGAGTTATTTGATCTGAAATTTCTAGAAGAGAATGGAAATTCTGGGGCCCATATTTTGTGCCAAATGTTAGAATCTAGCGATGGCTCTGAGGGGAGCAAATTTCATAGTCTTTTGTCAATTAAAATGTGTTTCAAATCCTCTTATTAACTTCTTAAGTGCAGAATAGAAAAACATGTGACCTGTGAATATTTTATACCTCCACTGAGTTTTTGAACTTTTTTTATTCTATAATATAACATATATAAAAAGCAAAGGAAGAAAAAGCAATGGTTTTCAGAATGGTCTTCAACAAGCAGTTACAAGACAGATCCCAGAGTTTGTCAAGGGCTACCATATGATCTATTCCTATTTTCCCTTCTACCTACTCCAGAATATAGGAGGCTAGAGGACCTAAATATTTTTTATCATCACAATTGACCTTTTTTTCTTTCTTATTTTTGTGAAAAATAACACATATACAAAGAGCAACAGGCTTCAAAACACAGCACAGCAATAAGTTGCAGTACAGATTTCAGAGTTTGCTATGGGTTACAATTCCACAAGTTTAGGTCCTTACTTCTAGCTGCTCTAAGATACTGGAGCCTAAAAGAAATATCCATATAATGATTCAGCAATCATACTCGTTTAAAAACCCTACCTTCTCTGAATAACTCCACCATCACCTTCGATCTTTCTCTCACTCATTAAGGGTATTTAGGCTCTGCCCATTCTAACCTTCTCATGTTGGAAGGGGTGGTCATTAATATGTGGTGGCGAGATGGGATTAGCTGATGTTTGGAGAGGCTGGCCCCTCTAGGTTTCAGGACTTATTTGGTCCAGGGATGCATCTGGAGGTTGCATGTTTCTGGAAAGTTACCCTGGTGCACGCAACCTTTATAGAATCATATATAGTGCCCTAAGATCGTTCCTTAGGATTGGCAGGAATAGTTTTGGTTGGGGTTTGGCAAGTTATGAGAGGTATCAAAGCCTAACTGAAGCTTGCATATGAGTGACCTTCAGAGTAGTAGCTCTTAAATGTATTTGAACTCTCTCTGCCACTGATAATTTATTTGTTACACTTCTTTTCCCCCTTTTGGTCAGGATGGCATTATTGATCCCATGGTTCCAGGGCCAGACTCATCATTGGGGGTCATCTCCCATGCCACCAGGGAGACTTTCATCCTTGGATGTCATGCCCCTCATAAGGGGGGATGGCAATGTTTGACTTGCAGAGTTGGGCTTAGAGAGAGTGGGGCCACATCTGAGCAGCAAAAGAGGCACTTCAGAAGTAACTCTTAGGCATACCTATAGGCAGGCTAAGCTTCTTCACTACGTACGTAAGATTCACAAGAGCAAGCCTCAAGATCAAGGACTTGGCTTATTGATTTTGGTGTCCCTAATGCTTGACACAGTATCAGGGGTTTCCCTGGTAGTAAAGTTTAATAGTTCCATGTTTTTTTCTCTCATCCCACAAAGGACTTTGCTAATACTTTTTGATTATCAGCTTAACATATTTTCGGATGTACCCATGCCTTACATTAAGCTATATGGGATTAAAGGCCCTCATTCTTATTCTGGGCTCCCTGTGTTTTTGTTGTTTAAATGAGTTATCCAGACAGGTTGAGCTAGATTGTGTGTTTCAGAAAATTTAGGTTCCAGACAAAATAAACCATACTTACCTTGGTCTCAAAGAGTAGGTGAGGTTCTAAAACATAAACAATGTCTTCCTTACCCCTTGTTCTGAATTACCTAAATTCCAGTCTAATAGACCACCTTCTTAACTCAAATACCAGGTTATACTTATATAAAACCGACTCTCAAAATCCATGCAGAATAATTATCACTCCAGACTTAATGTGGCTACTATAAGAACTTCTGACAATCTGGTCCCCTATTTTATTATAAACATTTTCTAAAAGATACCATATGATCGTTGCTCTTTGTTTCTGGCTTATTTTGCATCATCAAACGTTCCGCAGGTTCATTCGCAATGTTGCATGCCTCAAAGCTTTATTCCTTTTTGTAGCATGCTTATATATCATTGTTCACCAAGCTACTTCTAAGTCAGTGCATACTTCAGCCACCTGCATTAATTAGGCATCATGTATAATGTACAAGTCCACAGTCCATGAAATCTCTCAACTTTGGAAAATTTCATTGTTCTCAAGAAAAGGATAACCAATAAACACACTCTCACCAAATAAAAAATTAAAAAACTCCCCTTAACCTTTGTCCCTTCCCCCATCATTTTTCCCTGGTGTTGCTGTGATGCTGCTGATGTTTTCCTGTTAAACATACCCCATAGCATGCAATAACAATTTTCCTCCATACCGCGAACTTAAACACTCTTTCTACAAGAATCGTACCTTTGAAGTGGTTCATACAAGAACTTTTTTATATTTGCGTTGTTAATCAGTGGGACGCATAGGTCTATTAAACCCCTTTCAATCACGTTCAATCATGATATGGTAATATTACTTATAGACCCTCTAGTGAACCGCCTTCACTTCTATCTATTCCTTTACATTTGACATCGAACTCTTTAGCAAACCGTTCACCAATCTCTAGCTTCTATGTATCTTTAAGTCCCATATATTCTGCATTATAAGCCTCAATTTCACCTTCACCATCGTGATAAAAGTGGAATCATACAGTGTTTATCTTTTTGTGTCTGACTTATTTCACTCAACAGCATGTCCTCAAGGTTCATCCATCTTGTCATGTGCTTCAGGATATCATTTTCGTCTTACTACTACATAATAGTCCATTATATGTATATACCACATTTTGTAATCCACTCATCTGTTGATGGGCATTATGATAGTCTCCATCTTTTGGCAATTGTGAATAATGTGGTTAGGAACATCGGTCTGCAAATGTCTGTTTGTGTCACTGCATGCAGCTTTTCTAGGTATATACCAAGTAGTGCTATTGCCGGCTCATAGGGCAACTTGATATATTGTTTCTAAGGAATGGCCAAACTATCTTCCAAACTGGATGTACCATTATACATTCCCACCAGCAGTGTATAAGTGTCCCAGTTTCTCCACATCCTCTCCCAACATTTGTAGTGTGTTTAATAGCAGCCATTCTTATAGGTGTAAGGTGGTATCTCATTGTAGACTTTTTTTGTATGCTGTATTGTGGGGTCACATTTCATTATTTTTCAAAGTGAATATCCCATCATTGCAGCACCATTTGTTGAATTCATGTTTGTTTATTTTTGCTTGTTTGTTTTCCTTGTTTGTTTTTGGGGAAGTGCATGAATTGGGAATTGAACCCGGGTCTCTCGCATAGTAGACGAAAATTCTACCACTGAACTAACCTTGCACCCCCTCTCATTGTAGTCTTGATCTGCATCTTCCTTCTAGCTAATGAAAATGAGTATCTCTTCATGTGCTTTTGAGCCAAGTGTATTTGCTCCTCAGCAAAATGCCTATTCATATATTTAGCCGATTTTATAATTGGGTGGTTTGTTCTTTTGATGTTGAGTTGTATGATTTCTTTATGTATTCAGGATATCAAACCTTTGTGCGATGTGTGAATTCCAATTATTGTCTCCATTGAGTAGGCTGCCTCTTCACCTTTTTGACAAAGTCTGTTGAGGTGCAGAGCATTTTATTTTGAAGAGTTCACATTTATCTATTTTTTCTTTTGTTGCTTGTGCTTTGAGTGTAAAGATTGGGGAGCTACCTCCTATTACTAGGTCTCGAACATGTTTTCCTACATTTTCTTCTGGAAGCTCTATGGTACTAGTTATTTTATTTAGAAGTTTGATTCACTTTAAGATAATTTTTGTATGGGGTGTAAGGTAAAGGTCCTTTTTCATTCTTCTGGCTACTGATATCCTGTTCTCCCATGCCCATTTATTGAAAAGATTGTTTTGTCCCAGTTCAGTGGATTTGGGGGACCTTGTAAAAAATCAGTTGGCCATAGATTTGGTGGTCTATTTCTGCACTCTCGATTCAATTCCATTGGTTCATACTTCTATTTTTCTGCATTACCATACTGTTTTGATCACTGTGGCTTTATAACAAGTTGTAGAATCACGAAGTGTTAAACCCCCATGTTCTAGTTTGCTAGCTGCTGGAATGCAATATACCAGAAAAAGACTGGCTTTTTAAAAGAGGAATTTAATAAGTTGTAAATTTACAGTTCTAAGGCCGAGAAGATGTCCCAATTAAAACAAGTCTATAGAAATGTCTTATCCAAGGCATCCAGCCAAAGATACCTTGATTCAAGAAGGGCGATGAAGTTCAGGGTTTCTCTCTCAAGTGGAAGGCACATGGTGAACACAGCCACGGTTTCTCTCTCAGCTGGAAGGGCACATGGTGAGCATGGCGTCATCTGTTAGCTTTCTCTCCTGGCTTCCTGTTTCATGAAGCTCCCTGGGAGGCACTTTCCTTCTTCATCTCCAAAGCGCTGGTTAGTGGACTCTGCTTCGTGGTGCTGCAGCATTCTCTGCTCTCTCTGAATCTCTTGTTCTCCAAAGTGTTTCCTCTTTTATAGGACACCAGAAACTTATCAAGACCCACCCAAATGGGTGGAGACATGTCGTCATCTAATCCAGCTTAACAACCCTTCTTGATTAAATCACGTCATCCCAGGAGATGATCTGATTACAGTTTCAAACATGCAGTATTGAATAGGGATTATCTACCTTTATGAAATGGGATTTTGATTAAAACATGGCTTTTCTAGGGGACATACATCCTTTCAAACCAGCACACCCCACTTTGTTCTTCTTTTTTTAGGATGCTTTTAGCTATTCAGGGTCTCTTTCCTTTACAGATGAATTTGGTAACTAGCTTTTCTGTCTTCAAAGTAGGTTGCTGGAATTTTGATTGGTACTGCTTTGAATGTGTCGGTCAAGTTGGGTAGAATTGACATCTTACCTACATTTAACCTTCCAATCCATGAGCATGGAATATCTTTCCACTTATTTAGATCTTCTTTGATATCTTTTAGCAATGTTATGTTGTTTTTTGTGTGCGAGTCCTTTACGTCCCTAGTTAAGTTCATTCCTAGGTACTTGATACTTTTGGTTGCTATTTTAAATGGATTTTTTTCCTTAATTGAATCCTCAGTTGGGCCGTTGCTTGTGTATAGAGATGTTATTGATTTTGCACATTAATCTTATACCCTACCACCTTGCTGAATTTGTTTATTAGCTCAAATAACTTTGTCATAGATTTCTCAGGATTTTCAAGGTATAGTATCATGTCATCCACAAATAATGAGCTTTACCTCCTCCTTTCCAATTTGGAGGCCTCTTATTCCTTTCTCCTGAGTGATTGCTCTAGCTATAGCTTCTGGTTCAGTGTTAAATAATAGTGGTGGCAGAGGGGTTCCTTGTCTCATTCCTGATCTTAGAGGGAAAGTTTTCAGTCTCTCTCCACTGAGTATGATGCTTGCTATCATTTCTTCATATAGTCCCTTTATCATCTTGAGGACGCTACTTTGATTCCTAACTTTTGAAGTGTTTTCATCAGGAAAGGATGTTGAATTTTGTCAATTACTTTTTCAGCATCAATCTAGATGATCGTGTGTTTTTTCCTCTTCGATTTCTTAATGTGCTATATTACATTAATTGATTTTCTTGTGTTGAACCACCCTTGCATTCCAGGTATAAAGCCCACTCACGTGTCGTATAATTCTTTCAATGAGCTGTTGGTTTTGACTTGTCAGATTTTTTTTGAGAATTTTTGCACCTATGTTCATTAGGGAGATCGTCCAGTAGTTTTTGTTTCTTACAGCATCTTTACCTGGTTTTCGTATGTAAATAATGTTAGCTTCATAAAGTGAGTTAGGTAGTGTTCCTTTGTCCTCGATTTTTTGGAAAATTTTGAGCAGGATTGGTGTTAGTTCTCTTTGGAATGTTTGATAAATGTCCCTTTGGAGCCATCTGTCCCTGGGCTTTTCTTTGTGGGAAAATATTTGATAACTGGTTCAGTCTCTTTAGTTGTGATTGGTTTGCTGAAGTCTTTATTTCGTTCTGAGTCAGGGTAGTTTTTTTGTGTGTTTGCAGAAATTTTTCCATTTCATCCTAGTGGTCTAGTTTGTTGGCGTATAGTTGTTCATAGTATCATTGCATGATTTCTTTTTTTTCTTCTGGGTCTGTGGTAATGCTGCCCTTCTCATTTCTGATTTTGTTTATTTGCAACCTCTCTATTTTTCTTTGTCAGCCTTCCTAGTGGCCCATCAATATTATTGATTTTCTCAAAGAACCAACTTTTGGTTTTGTGTGATTCTTTCTATTGCTGTTTTGTTCTCTGTGCTGGTTTGAAAAAGATTTATGTACCCTAGAAAAGCTGCGTTTTAATCCTAATCCCATTTTGTAAATGCAGCCATTTCTTCTAATCCCTTTTCAGTATTGTATGTTTGAAACTGTAATTAGATCATCTCCTGGAGATGCAATTTAATCAAGAGTGGTTGTTAAGCTGGATTAGATGGAGACGTGTCTCCACCCATTTGGGTGGGTCTTGATTAGTTTGCTGGAATCCTATAAAAGAAGAAATATTTTGGAGAAAGTGGGAGATTCAGACAGAGAAGAGAATGCTGCAGCACTGTGAAGCAGAGTTCACCAGCCAGCGACCTTTGGAAATGAAGAAGGAAAATGCCTCCTGAGGAGCTTCATGAAATAGGAAACCAGGAGAAAAGGCTAGCAGATGATACCGTGTTTGCCATGTGTCCTTCCAACTGAGAGAGAATTCCTGACCGTTTTCAGCATGTGCCTTCTCACTTGAGAGAGAAACCCTGAACTTCATCGGCCTTCTTGAACTAAGGTATCTTTCTCTATGCCTTGGACAGGACATTTCTATACACTTATTTTAATTGGGACATTTTCTCAGCCTTAGAACTGTAAACTAGCAACTTATTAAATACCCCTTTTAAAAGCCGTTCCATTCCTGGTATATTGCATTCTGGCAGCTAGAAAACTAGAACATTCTCCCATTCATTTAACTCTGCTTTAATCTTTGTTGTTTCTCTTCTTCTATTCACTTTGGGGTTAGTTTGCTGTTCTTTCTCAAGTTTCTCCAACTGAGCAGTTAAGGCCTCCATTTTTGCTCTTTCTTGTTTTTTAACATAGGCATTTAAGGCAATGAATTTCATTCTCAGAACAGCCTTTGTTGCATCCCATGTATTCTGATATGTTGTATTCTCATTTTCATTCATCTACAGATATCTACTGACTTCTCTAACAATTTCTTCTTTGACCCGCTGGTTGTTTAAGAGTGTGTTATTTAATTTCCATATATTTCTGGAAGTCTTGTTCTTTAATGGTTTTTGAGATCCAGCTTCATTCCCTTGTGCTCAGAGAACGTGCTTTGAATAATGTTAATTTTGTAAATTTTGCAAAGACCTGTTTTGTGCCCCAGCATATTATCTATCCTGGAGAATATTATATGAGCACTAGATAAGAATGTACATCCTGGTGTTTTGGAGGGTAATGACCTATATATGTCTGTTAGGTCTGAGTCATTTATCAAGCTGTTCAACTTCTCTATTTCCTTGTTGATCCTTTGCCTGGTTCTTCTATCTATACAGGATTTTGGTGTATTGAAGTCTCCTACTACTATTGTTGAAAAACTCTATTGCTCCCTTCAGTTTTGCCAATGTGTGTATCTCATGTACTTTGGAGCTCCATGATCGGGAGCATAAACATTTATGATTGTTATTTCTTCTTGGTGAATCATCCCTTTAATTGATATATAGTGTCCTTCTTTGTCTGTTAAGATGCTTTTACGTATAAGGTCTATTTTGTCTAATATTAGTATAGATAACCTTGCTTTCTTTTGGTTCCAGCTTGCATGGAACATATTTTTTCCATCCTTTCACTTTCAGTACATTTGTATCCTTGTGTCTAAGATGAGTCTCTTGTAAACAGCATATCGCTGGATTATTTTTCTTAATCCATTCTGCCAATCTGTGTCTTTTAATTGGTAAGTTTATACTGTTAATTTTCAAGGTTATTCCTGAACATGTGTTTCTTGAAACCACCATCTTATCTTTCAGATTTTATTTGTCAGATCTATTTGTTCTTTTCCTTCTTTCTCTTTTTACCCTTTGACTTACCGTTACAGGTACTCTTCAGTTCTGTACCCTCCTCCAGAACTCCCTCTACTGACCTTTTTTTTTTTTGCAGCCAGCAGAACTCCCTTTTGTATTTCTTGTAGGGCCCATCTCTTGCTGACAAATTCTTTCAGGATTTGTTTGTCTGTGAAAACTTTAATCCCTCCCTCAGTTTTGAAGGACAATTTGGCTGGGTACAGAATTCTTGGCTGGAAGTCTTTCTCTTTCAAGACCTTACGTTTATCATACCACCTCCATAGTGCCAGCTGAGTATTCTGAACACAATCTTATGTGATTTCCCTTCTATGTAGATTTTGTTTTCTCTTGTGGCTTTCAGGATTCACTGTTTCTCTTCAACACTGGGGATTAGTATGTGTCTTGGGGAAGGCCTATTTGGGTTTATACTATTTTAAGTTCATTGAGTCTTTGATTTGAGTATTTATGTCCTTCATAAGGGTTGGGAAAGTTTCCCCCATTATATCCTCCACTAACCTTCTTAGCCCTTTACTGTTCTCTTCTTCTGAGACAGCAATGATTCTTATATTTGTGCACTTTGTTTTGTCCATCATTTCCCTGAAGATCCTATTCAAATTTTCCATCTTTTTTGCCATTAGCTATTTTGAGTGTTTGAAATCAGTTGCCCTGTCCTCTAGTTTGCTTATTCTTTTTTCTGCCTCTTCAAATCTGCTGCTGTGTGTCTCTATTATATTTTCAATTTTGATCTACAGCATCATTAATCTCTCTGCTATCTGCTATTTTCTACTTATTCTTTCAAATTCCTCTTTATGATTTTCTAGTGTCTTCTTGATCTCTGTTATGTCATTAGCCATGCCATTCATTTTATTCCGTAAAATTATATGAACATATTCGATTAGTTGTTCCAAAGTATGTGTCTCTTCTGGTGCTTTAAGTTGGTCATTAAGTTGGGTTATATCTGTGTGCATCATGATATGCTTAATGATTTTCTGTTGTCTTTGGGGCGTGTAAATGTCTTGTTAGGGTTACTTTGGAAGTTGATTTCCTTCAGCACTAAAGCTTTGTATTTGCGGGATGGATGTGGAGCAAGATGTGGGGCACAGGGTGGGGCACAACAATGCAGTGACGCATTATAGCGCATGTATAGACACAAGCTGGGGACACTACACTTGTGCCTGTGTGCATGGGGTTTGGGTTCTAGGGTTGTGGAGGTGTAGTGCCAGAACCAAGGGTATAGGGTGCATCTTAGACAGACCTTGCAGTGCAGGAGTGGGTCAGAATGGAGGCACAGAGTTAGAGCTTGGTAAGGGGCAGATGGAAAAGCTGTATGGATGCATTGAGGCTAGTGTCCATCTAGGACGCGGGTGAGAACGTGGAGCATAAGGAAGCTTCAGGCTTCCGTTTGGAAAGAGGCATGTAAGGTTATTTGCACCAGCCAGGATGGTCTCCAGTTCTCTGCATCTCAGTTCTTCAGCTTTTGCAACCAGGGCCTCCCTATGTGGTGGAGAAGACCCTCCCAGGTCATTTACACCCTGGGATTGCTGTCTCAGTCACATTCCTGTCCTTTCTCTATCTGTTCCTTGGAGCAAGGGTGAACTAGACCTACCCTATTCTGTCATATTCACAGAGCTTCCTCCACTGAATTCTATACAAAATTAGCATAGTGGCTTAAGGGATGTTTTCAGGGAGATAACGCTTTTTAATCAATGTTGACTGTTAAATTTAATTAAGCTAACTTATTCAACATTATTAAAAGAATTTTTTAAAACTTTCTCTGAGGAAGAACACTGTGTATTGATTGTCATTTCTATGATATATTCTTAAATGAAAAAAAGTATACGCATACTATGCTACTTGGGCATAAGAAAAGAGGGGCACCAGGAAACATGCTGTGGTAGGGGGACATTTGGAGACGAAGAAGAAAAACATCTCTGGGGAAATCTCATAAAACAATGACCCTAGAGAGAAAGCTAGCAGACATTGTCATGTTTACTATGTGCCTCTCCAGCTGACAGAGAAACCCTGAACTTCATTGGCCTTTCTTGTGAATGAAGGTAAGCTCTTGTTGGTGCCTTAATTTGGACATTTTTATAGACTTGCTTTAATTGGAACTTTTCATGGCCATAGAACCGTAAACTTGCAACTTAATAAATTCCCTTTTAAAAAAGCCATTCTGTTTCTGATATATTGCATTCCAGCAGCTCGTAAACTAAAGCACTTCTTTTTCCTTTTTTTATTAATTAAAAAAATAAACTAACACAACATTTAGAAATCATTCCATTCTACATATGCAATCAGTAATTCTTAATATCATCACATAGATGTATGATCATCATTTCTTAGTACATATGCATCGATTTAGAAAAAGAAATAGCAAGACAACAGAAAAAGAAATAAAATGATAATATAGAGAAAAAATAAAAATAAAAATAAAAAATACAAAAATATATAAGAAAAAAAATAAACTATAGCTCAGATGCAGCTTCATTCAGTGTTTTAACATAATTACATTACAATTAGGTAGTACTGTGCTGTCCATTTTTTTTTTTTTAGAAATCATTACATTCTACATATGCAATCAGTAATTCTTAACATCATCACATAGATGCATGATCATCGTTTCTTAGTACATTTGCATCGGTTTAGAAGAACTAGCAATATAACCGAAAAAGATATAGAATGTTAATATAGAGAAAAAAATAAAAGTAATAATAATAAGAAGAAAACAAAACAAAACAAAACAAAAACCTATAGCTCAGATGCAGCTTCATTCAGTGTTTTAACATGATTACTTTACAATTAGGTATTATGGTGCTGTCCATTTTTGAGTTTTTGTATCTAGTCCTATTGCACAGTCTGTATCCCATCAGCTCCAATTACCCATTATCTTACCCTGTTTCTAACTCCTGCTGAACTCTGTTACAAATGACATATTCCAAGTTTATTCTCGAGTGTCGATTCACATCATTGGGACCATACAGTATTTGTCCTTTAGTTTTTGGATAGACTCACTCAGCATAATGTTCTCTAGGTCCATCCATGTTATTACATGCTTCATAAGTTTATCCTGCCTTAAAGCTGCATAATATTCCATCATATGTATATACCACAGTTTGTTTAGCCACTCGTCTGTTGATGGAGATTTCGGCTGTTTCCATCTCTTTGCAATTGTAAATAACGCTGCTATAAACATTGGTGTGCAAATGTCCGTTTGAGTTTTTGCCCTTAATTCCTTTGAGTAGATTCCCAGAAATGGTACTGCTGGGTCGTATGGCAATTCTATATTCAGCTTTTTGAGGAACCGCCAAACTGCCTTCCACAGTGGTTGCACCATTTGACATTCCCACCAACAGTGGATAAGTGTGCCTCTTTCACCGCATCCTCTCCAGCACTTGTCATTTTCTGTTTTGTTGATAATGGACATTCTGGTGGGTGTGAGATGATATTTCATTGTGGTTTTGATTTGCATTTCTCTAATGGCCAGGGACATTGAGCATCTCTTCATGTGCCTTTTGGCCATTTGTATTTCCTCCTCTGAGAGGTGTCTATTCAAGTCTTTTTCCCATTTTGTAATTGGGTTGGCTGTCTTTTTGTTGTTGAGTTGAACAATCTCATTATAATTTCTGGATACTAGACCTTTATCTGATATGTCGTTCCCAAATATTGATTTCCATTGTGTAGGCTGTCTTTCTACTTTCTTGATGAAGTTCTTTGATGCACAAAAGTGTTTAATTTTGAGGAGTTCCCATTTATTTATTTCCTTCTTCAGTGCTCTTGCTTTAGGTTTAAGGTCCATAAAACTGCCTCCAATTGTAAGAGTCATAAGATATCTCCCTACATTTTCCTCTAACTGTTTTATGGTCTTAGACCTAATGTTTAGATCTTTGATCCATTTTGAGTTAACTTTTGTATAGGGTGTGAGATACGGGTCCTCTTTCATTCTTTTGCATATGGATATCCAGTTCTCTAGGCACCATTTGTTGAAGAGACTGTTCTGTCCCAGGTGAGTTGGCTTGACTGCCTTATCAAAGATCAAATGTCCATAGATGAGAGGGTCTATATCTGAGCACACTATTCGACTCCATTGGTCGATATATCTATCTTTATGCCAATACCATGCTGTTTTGACCACTGTGGCTTCATAATATGCCTTAAAGTCAGGCAGTGCAAGACCTCCAGCTTCGTTTTTGTTCCTCAAGATGTTTTTAGCAATTCGGAGCACCCTGCCCTTCCAGATGAATTTGCTTATTGGTTTTTCTATTTCTGAAAAATAAGTTGTTGGAATTTTGATTGGTATTGCATTGAATCTGTAGATCAATTTTGGTAGGATTGACATCTTAACTATATTTAGTCTTCCAATCCATGAACACGGTATGCCCTTCCATCTATTTAGGTCTTCTGTGATTTCCTTTAGCAGTTTTTTGCAATTTTCTTTATATAGGTTTTTGTCTCTTTAGTTAAATTTATTCCTAGGTATTTTATTCTTTTAGTTGCAATTGTAAATGGGATTCGTTTCTTGATTTCCCCCTCCGCTTGCTCATTGCTAGTGTATAGAAATGCTACAGATTTTTGAAGGTTGATCTTGTAACCTGCTACTTTGCTGTACTCATTTATTAGCTCTAGTAGTTTTGTTGTGGATTTTTCCGGGTTTTCGACGTATAGTATCATATCGTCTGCAAACAGTGATAGTTTTACTTCTTCCTTTCCAATTTTGATGCCTTGTATTTCTTTTTCTTGTCTAATTGCTCTGGCTAGAACCTCCAACACAATGTTGAATAATAGTGGTGATAGTGGACATCCTTGTCTTGTTCCTGATCTTAGGGGGAAAGTTTTCAATTTTTCCCCATTGAGGATGATATTAGCTGTGGGTTTTTCATATATTCCCTCTATCATTTTAAGGAAGTTCCCTTGTATTCCTATCTTTTGAAGTGTTTTCAACAGGAAAGAATGTTGAATCTTGTCGAATGCCTTCTCTGCATCAATTGAGATGATCATGTGATTTTTCTGCTTTGATTTGTTGATATGGTGTATTACATTAATTGATTTTCTTATGTTGATCCATCCTTGCATACCTGGGATGAATCCTACTTGGTCATAATGTATACTTCTTTTAATGTGTTGTTGGATACCATTTGCTAGAATTTTATTGAGGAGTTTTGCATCTATATTCATTAGAGAGATTGGCCTGTAGTTTTCTTTTTTTGTAATATCTTTGCCTGGTTTTGGTATGAGGGTGATGTTGGCTTCATAGAATGAATTAGGTAGTTTTCCCTCCACTTTGATTTTTTTGAAGAGTTTGAGAAGAGTTGGTACTAATTCTTTCTGGAATGTTTGATAGAATTCAGATGGGAATTCGTCTGGTCCTGGACTTTTCTTTTTAGGAAGCTTTTGAATGACTGATTCAATTTCTTTACTTGTGATTGGTTTGTTGAGGTCATCTATGTCTTCTTGAGTCAAAGTTGGTTGTTCATGTCTTTCCAGGGACCCGTCCATTTCATCTAAATTGTTGTATTTATTTGCATAAAGTTGTTCATAGTATCCTGTTATTACCTCCTTTATTTCTGTGAGGTCAGTAGTTATGTCTCCTCTTCCATTTCTGATCTTATTTATTTGCGTCCTCTCTCTTCTTCTTTTTGTCAATCTTGCTAAGGGCCCATCAATCTTATTGATTTTCTCATAGAACCAACTTCTGGCCTTATTGATTTTCTCTATTGTTTTCATGTTTTCAATTTCATTTATTTCTGCTCTAATCTTTGTTATTTCTTTCCTTTTGCTTGCTTTGGGATTAGTTTGCTGTTCTTTCTCCAGTTCTTCCAAATGGATAGTTAATTCCTGCATTTTTGCCTTTTCTTCTTTTCTGATATAGGCATTTAGGGCAATAAATTTCCCTCTTAGCACTGCCTTTGCTGCGTCCCATAAGTTTTGATATGTTGTGTTTTCATTTTCGTTCGCCTTGAGGTATTTACTAATTTCTCTAATAATTTCTTCTTTCACCCACTCGTTGTTTAGGAGTGTGTTGTTGAGCCTCCACGTATTTGTGAATTTTCTGGCACTCTGCCTATTATTGATTTCCAACATCATTCCTATGGTCCGAGAAAGTGTTGTGTAAGATTTCAATCTTTTTAAATTTGTTAAGACTTGCTTTGTGACCCAGCATATGGTCTATCTTTGAGAATGATCCATGAGCACTTGATAAAAAGGTGTATCCTGCTGTTGTGGGATGTAATGTCCTATAAATGTCTGTTAAGTCTAGCTCATTTATAGTAATATTCAGATTCTCTATTTCTTTATTGATCCTCTGTCTAGATGTTCTGTCCATTGATGAGAGTGGTGAATTGAAGTCTCCAACTATTATGGTAGATGAGTCTATTTCCCTTTTCAGTGTTTGTAGTGTATTCCTCACATATTTTGGGGCATTCTGGTTCGGTGTGTAAGTATTTATGATTGTTATGTCTTCTTGTTTATTTGTTCCTTTTATTAGTATATAGTGTCCTTCTTTGTCTCTTTTAACTGTTTTACGTTTGAAGTCTAATTTGCTGGATATTAGTATAGCCACTCCTGCTCTTTTCTGGTTGTTATTTGCATGAAATATCTTTTCCCAACCTTTCACTTTCAACCTATGTTTATCTTTGGGTCTAAGATGTGTTTCCTGTAGACAGCATATCGAAGGATCCTGTTTTTTAATCCATTCTGCCAATGTATGTCTTTTGATTGGGGAATTCAGTCCATTAACATTTATTGTTATTACTGTTTGGATAATATTTTCCTCTAACATTTTGCCTATTGTATTATATATATCATCTCTGATTTTCCTTCTTTCTACACTCTTCTCCATACCTCTCTCTTCTGTCTTTTGGTATCTGACTCTAGTGCTCCCTTTAGTATTTCTTGCAGAGCTGGTCTCTTGGTCACAAATTCTCTCAGTGACTTTTTGTCTGAGAATGTTTTAATTTCTCCCTCATTTTTGAAGGATAATTTTGCCGGATATAGGAGTCTTGGTTGACAGTTTTTCTCTTTTAGTAATTTAAATATATCATCCCCCTTCTAGCTTCCATGGTTTCTGCTGAGAAATCTACACATAGTCTTATTGGGTTTCCCTTGTATGTGATGGATTGTTTTTCTCTTACTGCTTTCAAGATCATCTCTTTCTCTTTGACCTCTGACATTCTAACTAGTAAGTGTCTTGGAGAACGCCTATTTGGGTCTAATCTCTTTGGGGTGCGCTGCACTTCTTGGATCTGTAATTTTAGGTCTTTCATAAGAGTTGGGAAATTTTCAGTGATAATTTATTCCATTAGTTTTTCTCCTCCTTTTCCCTTCTCTTCTCCTTCTGGGACACCCACAACATGTATATTTGTGTGGTTCATATTGTCCTTGAGTTCCCTGATACCCTGTTTAAATTTTTCTATTCTTTCCCCGATAGATTCTGTTTCTTTTTGGAATTCAGATGTTCCATCCTCCAAATCACTAATTCTATCTTCTCTCTCTTTAAATCTATCATTGTAGGTATCCATTGTTTTTTCCATCTTTTCTACTTTATCCTTCACTTCCATAAGTTCTGTGATTTGTTTTTTCAGTTTTTCTATTTCTTCTTTATGTTCAGCCCATGTCCTCTTCATGTCCTCCCTCAATTTATCGATTTCATTTTTGAAGTGGTTTTCCATTTCTGTTCGTATATTCAGCATTAGTTGTCTCAGCTCTTGTATCTCATTTGAAGTATTGGTTTGTTCCTTTGACTGGTCCATATTTTCAATCTTCTGAGCATGGGCAGTTATCTTCTGCTGCTGGCGTCTGGGCATTCAGTCAGATTTCCCTGGGTGTTGGACCCAACAAGATTGTAAGATTTTTCTGTGAAATCTCTGGGTTCTGTTTTTCTTATCCTGCCCAGTAGGTGGCGCTCGTGGCACACATTTGTCTCAAGTGTTTGGAATGGATCCCCCCAGTTTCCGATCTCCACGAACTGGGGATTTCCGATCCAACTCTCTCTGTTGGTTCAGGGGCCGTGCGTGGTAGTGTCGTCAGCCATCGTGGCTTGAGGGGACCTTGTGGCTGGTCTCCGGCCGCAGCGGGCCCGGGGAATTCGCCACCGAACCAGGATGTCGCCCGCGGAGGAGGGGCATCTGTCACCACCCGCCGCAGCCTTGGGAATTCCCCACCGGACCAGGAATCTGCCCGCGGGGCGGGGGCCACCGTGGCTTGGATAGCCCTCTGATCCGAGACTCGTAGCCCCGGACTCGAAGCCGAGACTCGAAGATGCCCACAAAAGAGGGGCGCCGCCCGCCTCGGCTTGGGAAACTTGCCTCTCCGAGACTCTCAGTCGGCCCGGGAAGTAGGGAGGGAGTAGCTCTGACTCCCGCAGCTGCCGCTGCTCGGGAAATCACGCGCTGCTCGGGGATCTCACCACAGCCAAGTCTCGCAGTCAGACTAGCCAGTCCAGACTGGGGTACACTGTGTGTCCATTCCCTGCCGTAGCCCCGGGAGCTGCTCTGCACTGTTTCAGTTCACCTAGTAGTTGCTTTGGAGGAGGAGGAACTAAGATGCACGTACCTTACTAAGCCGCCATCTTGGAACCACCCTGCATCTACTCTTAACAAAAGAAACTGCCATCAACAATATAGGAGTCTCCTCATGCAATCAGTTGGAAGTCTTAAAAATCAGAACCGAGGATTTCAGAAGTCAGAAAGAAAAATTTCTGCTTCTACTTCAGATAGCCATCTTCCAGAGAATTCAACTCCTCCTTCATTAGAGTTTCCATCTGTGTCCTGCCATGCCAGAGACCTGGGTTCGATTCCTGGAGCCTGGGAACATGGAGCAGGCCAGGGCCGACTGGGCTGCGCTGGTGATCTTCTGGAAACAGGCCGCGGTCCAGCCGCAGCAGAGGGAACGGGCTTGAAGGTGTGGAGGGTCGTCGGCGCGAAAAGAACACCAAGAGACAGCTTAGAGAATTTTCTTCTGAGAAGAGTTGCTTAGATTTATTTTTGCTTAACTGATTTTATACCCTTATTCTTGGCAAGGAAACAGGTATCACAGAATCATGGTTGTGTCATGGCTTACGTTTTAGGTAAAGTTACAGGTTCAGGGAAGCAAAGTGAAAGTACACGTTCTGATTTTCTTAGGAAAATTTACACAAGATTTTAATAGCAGCAAGATATTGGCTTAAACCACAGACATTGTGTTTGCAGTTTTCTGAGTTTAGACTTTCTTTTCCTATTATTCTACAGGTGAGGCAATATATCAAGACCTATTTTAATCTGGTTAAAGGTTAGCTTGTTTCAATTAAAAGGTTACATTGTTTACTTAGATTTTTTATTGTTTTATAGCAATGGACCGGTGCCGTGGTGGGGAGTAAATTTCCAGGATGGCTCAATGCAGGGTTTTTTAATTGTAAGTGTTTACTTTCTATGGGGTACTTTTCTGTGACTTGTTCTAAAAGCACTTCTGCCTGCTGTATCTGCAGCATGACTTGCTTAATGGTGGCGTCCCAAACTAATTTTTTCCAAACAGTCATTAACAAGGTTTTGCAATTTGTACAATTTGTATCATTTTTTCCAATTCTTTTGCTTTCTGATTCGTTTTGATATAATGCTTGGAGCACAACCAGCAACAAGAAACACACAATTAGTGTCGTTAATCCCAGTATTTTTCTATTACACCATTTTATGCCTCGTCCTCTTTTGGGGCGTTGAAGGCCTTGCCACCGCCCTTCCTTCCAGGGAACCATGTCAAACCGGGGAGGAAAAAGAGGACGCAGCAGAAACAGCCTTCTTTTTTCTTTTATATTTATTTTTATTCAATAATTAGTAATTTTGCAGAAAAATAGAACATAAAATATGGAGATTCCAAATAACCTAACATGCCTCTTTCCAATTAACACCTGTCATTAGTGTGGTATGTGTGTCAAAATTCATGGGAGATTCATTTCCCGGTGCCTCCCCATGCAAAAAAAAAATTCATGGGAGAACAGTTACAGTTTTTGAATTATACTGTTAGCTATAGTCCATCATTTACAATAGGTTTCACTGTGTTGTACAGACCTATGTTTATTTAAATTTTTATTCTAGTAACATATATACCATCTAAAGTTTCCGCATTCAACCACATTCAAATATATAATTCCGCGCTGTTTATGTTCACAGTGCTATGATACAATCACTAGCATCCATTAACAAAATTTGAAAATTTATCCAAATAAAAAGCCTGTAAACTATAAGAATTAACTCCCCTCTCCCTACCACACCCCATGTAGTATTTGCTTAGGCATGCTAGGAAACTAAACAGGGTCTTAAATAGCCAAAACCATCTTGAGAAAGAAGAACAAAGTTGAAGGGCTCCTTCTTTATGATTGAAAATGTATTATAAAGCTTCAGTAATGAAGCAGCATGGTACTGGCCCAAGGACAGGTATACTGACCAAAGAAATCAAATTGAACGTTGAGAAATAGACCCTCACATCTGTGGCCAATTGATTTTTTGACAGGGGTGCCAAGTTTACTCACTTGGGAAAGAACTATCTCTTCCACATATGGTGCTGTGAAAATTGGATATTCATATGTGTCATGGTCAGGTTCATGTGTCAACTTGGCCAAGTTGTGGTACCTGTTTGTCTGGTTGGGCAAGTGCTGGTCTGTCTGTTGCAATGAGGACATTTCATAGAATTAGATCATGATCACGTTGGCTGCATCCACAGCTGATTCCATTTGTAATCAACCAAAGGGGAATGTCTTCTGCAATGAGTGATGCTTAATCTAATCACGGGAAGCCTTTTAAGGAAGATTCAGAAGAGACAGGCTCTATTGCTGCTTCAGCTGGTGAGCCTCTCCTGTGGAGTTCGTCCAGACCCTCCATCGGAGTCATCGGCTTCACAGCCTGCCCTGTGGATTTTGGATCTGCATTCCCGTGGTCACGTGAGACAGTCTTATAAATTTTATATTTGCAAGTGTTCCTTGTTGATTCTCTTTCTCTAGAGAACCTTAACTAATACAATATGCTAAAAAATGGAGGTGGACCCCTACCTCAAACCATTAACAAAAGTAACTCAAATTGGATCAAAGTTCTAAAGATATAAGAGCCAGAATAATAAAACTGGTAGAGGTAAACATGATGAACCACCTTCAGGGTCTTGTGCTTGACAATAGTTTCTTAGAATTTACCCCAAAGCATGAGCAACAATAGAAAAAATATAGATAAATGGGCTTCACTGAAATTAAAACCTTTTTTGCCTCGAAGAACTCCATCATGAAAGATAAAGGCAACCTAAACAATGGAAGAAAATATTTGGAAATCACGTGTCTCATAAGATTGTAATATCCAGAAAATATAAAGAAAACATGCAAATCAACAACAAAAACATATATAACCCAAATAAAAACTGGGCAAAATACTCAAAGCGTGGGCTCAACAGAAGAAAAGAGAAGACAGAGGAAAGAATCTTCTCCAAGAAGTTAACTTGAAGAGAAACAATGGTAATTACGTAGTCTGAACAAAGATAATGTAGACTGATGAAAAAATGGGGAACAGCCTCCAAAACTTATGGGAATATAACCAAAGGTCTAACATTAATTTCATTGGAGTTTTGCATGGAGAAGAGAAAGAGTATGTGACTAAAAAATTATTTGAAATAATGGCTGAAAATTCACAAAATTTGATAAATTGAGTATATCTACAGATTAAAGAAACTAAGCAAACCCCAAAAAGGTGATACCCAAAGAAATCCATCATAATCAAACTTCTGAAAACTAAAGAGAAAGAAAAAGCCTTGGCATTATACAGAGAAAAACAACACCTTAGGTATGATGGTAAAATTTTTGAAAGTCAATTTTTCATCTGTAGCCATGTGTCACAACATTTTAAAAAGCATGTTCAACATTTATTGAGCAAATACTAGAGCTATGTAGGGAGGCTTTAGCATACAGAGGCAAATTAGTCCCTTCCACCATGTATCTTACTAGTGGGGGAGGTACACATTCAAGAAGTGATCACATAAATGATCAGAGTTGAAGATAGTCCTGCAAAAGATAAGGATGGGTGGCACAAGGTGTGTGTGTGTTCAGAGAGGTTTAACCTAGACTGGGAAGTGAGCTTTACTTTGGAATTGAGGAATGAGCCCGAGGTGGCTGAGTAGAATTTGAGGTGGATGAGGTGAGAGGAATTATTCCAGGCAGAGGGACTTATGAGGTTGGCATATCTTTCAAGTGCTGAAAGAAAGGGGCTGACAATTGTATCTTTTCTATCCAGAAAAACATTCTTCAGGTTTGAGGGGGAATCAAGAATTAAATAGTGAAGATAAATTAAGGGAATTTGTCACCATAGGCAAACCACAAAAGAATGGCTAATGGAACTACTTGAAACAAAAAAGAAATAATACAATAGGGACTCTCGGAACATTAAGAAGGGAAAAAAAGAATAATGAAAAGAGGGAAAACATAGTAAAATGCAATAGAGTTTCCTTCTCTTAAGTTTTCTAAATTATATTTGATTGTTGAAACAAAAATAACACTATTTGATGTGATTTTCCATGTGCGTAAATATATGTAAAACAATTATAAATGGAAAAGGGTGAAGGGATTTAAAGAGAGGTAACATTTCTACACTTTACACAAACTGGTAAAATGTCAATACCAATAAACTTTGAAGAACAACGACTAAATGCATCCATACATGGAAAGATTTACAAAGCTACAGATAATTCAAAGTGAAATTCTGTAACATGTTTAAGTGAGACACAAGAGAGCAGAACGAAAGAAAATACAAAACCAAGCAAGGAACAAACAGAAAACAAAAAAGGAAAATGGAAACATAAACCCTTATGTCACGATCAGGTTCATGTGTCAACTTGGCCAGGTGTTGGTGCCCGGTTGTCTTGTCAGGCAAGCAATGGTCTATCTGTTGCTAAGAGGACATTTCATGGACTTAAATCAGGATCACGTTGGCTGCATCCACAGTTGATTGCATTTACAATCAGCTAAGGGAAGTGTCTTCTGCAATGAGTGGTGTTTAATCTAATCACTGGACAGCTTTTAAGGAGGATTCAGAAGACACAATCACCTTCCTGCTTCAGCCAGCCAGCCTCTCCAGAGTATTTGTTGAGGACCTTCATTGGAGCTGCCAGGGCATGGCCTGCCCTACAGACCTTGGCCTCTACATCTCCATGGTTACATGAGACACTTTTATAAATTTTATGTTTACAGATATCTCCTGCTGATTGTTTCTCTAGAGAACCATAGCTAATATAGCTTAGTATCAGGAGTGTTTCTTAAGAAACAGATTCTTAAAAATGGGTTTTATGATTGGTTTTCTACTCTGATTGGACTCAAAAGCACTAATGACTCTGTTTACCATAATCAGAATGACACTGCCAATCTATGGGGTGAATTGGCAAAAGAGGTAGGCAAAATATTGCCATTCGATTATGCCAATTCTTAATTTATTTGAAGCCAGACTCTGGGTTACAATGTTTTTGACACCTTTACAAAGTTTAGTGGAACTAAGAGATATAGAGTTTATTGGCTGTTTGTTGTTAGATATGCTGTATACATTGATGAGAGAAAGGGATGATGTGTAGGCTTCAAATTAGGAGCTCAAGCACAGTGTGACAAATGTAAAAGTTTCTATGAGTGCCATAAAGAAAATTTTTATTTCCTGTAACCTCAGACCTGAAATCTCTGAAAATCAGACTCAGAGTCTCATTATTAGGGTAGTAACGTTACAACATGAACTGAAATCTCAACCTTGCATGGTGTTTGCCCTTAAGATGAGGGTATTGAGTGAAAAGGAGTTGGACCCTGAAAAATGGGCTAGTGATATATGTATTGATAATGATGGCTGTGGAGAGGTTGAAACCCTAGATTATGCTGAGTCTTTTCTAAATAATCCTGTAATGGTTTGCCATGAAGACATAGCCACCCCACCTCCAACCTACCTTCAGGAATTGGCTACCCAACATCCACCTGAAAGGATTAGCCCTGCAGTAATTAATCCTGTTTCACCAGATAAACTTTAAACGAATGCTCTGAAGCAATTGGCTTGGAAGATACTTCTAATCCTTTTCATAACTTACCCCTACCACCCCTCATTTCTTCCAGACCTATAACTAAACTAAGGTCCCAACAGGCCCTGAAAGGTGAGATACAAAGAGTCACCCATGAGGAGGTACATTATACTCCAAAAGGACTGCATGAGTTTTCCAATTTATATACAAAGAAATCAGGGGAATATGTGTGGCAATGGATTTTAAGGGTATGGGACAGTTGTGGGAGGATCATAAAGCTGGATCAAGCTGAATTTATTGATATGAGCCCACTAGGCAGAGATTCTGCATTCAGTGTTATAGATTGAGGGGTTATAAAAGGTATTAACAGTTTATATTGATGGTTGGCTGAAATATAGATCTAAAGCTGGCCGATATTGCCTGAGGTTGAGATGCCAGAACAGCCTGGGTTTAATGTAGATGAGGGGATCCAACAGCTTAGAGAGACTGGAATGTTAGAGTGGACTTATCATGGAAAGCCTGCTCATACACCATGGGAATACCTGGAGGATGCATCTTTTACCAGAACTCTGAGTAATAAATTTGTGAATGTAACTTCATCATCCATGAAGAGCTCTGTAGTCGCCCTTCTCTGTAGGTCAGATATTACTGTGGGAACAGTTGTCACTGAATTGGAATCTTTAAACACAATGAGGGTGAGCAAATCCCAAGTTGGCAAAAGCCAGGTGGCAGCACTTAATCACCAAAGTCAAGGTGGACATGGTTATCATAATTGTCAGCAGACTCAAAGCAAGAGTCAAAAAAAAATCCGACTCACAGAGACTCGTGGTGTCCACTAGTAGATCATGGGGTACCTAGAATTATGTTAGATGGTCAGTTTACTAAATTCTTGTTTAGGGTGTAAGGGCAAAAGAGTTCTAGGTCAAGCGAACAGCAGTCTAACTGGAATTACAAAACAGAGAGTCATGGTCTCTTATTCAATTTCCAGACTTTGAGACAGTTAACAGACCTAGAGCCCCTTGAATGAAGGGAGACCAGGTCCATTTGGGGAAAGACCCTGTTACACTGCCACAAATTTAGACTGTTAATCTTCCTCCAAGCCTTCTTCAAGGAGACCTATGGCCTTTTACCAGGGTAACTGTGTGTAGGAGAAATAACTGTGTGTTCAGATACTTTGGGGGTTACTAGACACTGGTTCAGAAGTGGCATTAATTCCAGGGAACCCAAAACATCTCTCTGGTCCGCCAGAATGGGGGCTTATGGAGGTCAAGTGATCGATGGTGTTTTCACTCAAGTAAACCTCACAGTGGGTTCAGTGGGCCCCTGGACTCATTCTGTAGTTATTTCATCAGTTCCAGAATGCATAAGATATACTGAGCAACTGGCAGAATCCCCATGTTGGCTCTCTGACTCATGGAGTGAGGTCTATTATGATAGGGAAGGCTAAGTGGAAGCCACTAAAACTGCTCCTACCCAGCAAAGCAGTAAATCAGAAGCAATACTGGATTCCTGGAGGGATTGCAGAGATCAGTGCCACTTAAAGGACTTGAAGGATGCAGGAGTAGTGATTCCCACTACATCCATATTCAATTCTCCTATTTGGCCTGTGCAGAAAACAGATGGGACTTGGAGGATGACAGTGCATTATTGTAAACTCAACCAGGTGATGACTCCAATTGCAGCTGCTATTCTGGAGGTGGCATCATTGCTTGAGCAAATCAATACATTCCCATGTAACTTGTATGCAGCTATTGATCTGACAAATGCTTTTATCTCAATAGCTGTTAGTAAGGACCATCAGAAAGAGTTTGCTTTCAGCTGACAATGTCAGCAATGTACGTTCAACTGCCCTACCTCAGGGATATATAAACTCTCCAGCCCTACATCATAATCTTGTCCACAGGGACCTTGATCATCTCTCCCTCCCAAAAGACATCACAAAGCTCCATTATATTGATGATATCATGTTGATTGGACCTAGTGAGCAAGAAGTAGCAACTACTCTATACTTATAGGTAAGGCATTTTTGTGTCCAAAGATGAGAGAGAAATCCAACAAAAGTACAGGGTTCCTCCACCTCAGAGAAATTTCTGGGTGTCCAATGTGTGGAGCATGTTCAGACATCCCTTCCAAGGTGAAGGAAAAGTTGCTGCATCAGGCCCCTCCTATGACCAAAAAAGAGGCACTGTGCCTAGTTGGACTCTTTGGATTTTGACAACAACATATTTGGGTGTGCTACTCTGGCCCATTTATTGAGTGACCAGAAAAGCAGCGAAGTTTGAGTGGGGACATGGACAGGAGGGAGCACCAGAACAGGTCCAGACTGCTGTACAAGCTACTCTGCCATCGAGCAGAGTCGATGGTGATGGAAGTGTCAGTGATAAATACAGACTCTGTCTGGAGCCTTTGGCAGGCCCCTATAGGAGAATCACAACACAGACAGGATTTTGGAGCAAAGCCTTACCATCTGCTGCAGATCACTACTCTCCTTTTGAGAAACAGCTCTTGGCCTGCAACTGGGCCATAGTAAGGACAGAACACCTAAACATGGGCCATCAAGTTACCATGATGCCTGAGTTGCCTGTGATGAACTGGGCGTTGTCTGACCCACCAAGGATGGAGCTTGGCATGCACAGCAGCACTCCATCATAAAATGGAAATGGTATATACAAGATAGGGCCAGAACAGGTCCTGAAGTCAGAAGTAAGTTACATGAGGAAGTGGCCCAAATGCCCAGGGTCTGCAGTCCTGCCACATTACCTCCTCCTTCCCAGACCAGGACTATGGCCTCTTGGGGAGCTCCTTACAGTGAATTGACTGAGGAAGAGAAAACTCACGCCTGGTTTACAGATGGTTCTGCGCAATATGCAGGTGCCACCCAAAAGTGGACAGTTTCAGCAACACAACCACTTTTTGGGATATCCCTGAAGGACAGTGGTGGGGGGAAATCCTCCCAGTGGGTAGAAAATTCTAGAAGGGCACCTGATTGTTCATTTTACTTGGAAAGAGAGCTGGCTAGTGGTGCATTTGTATACTGACTCATGGGCTGTTGCTAATGGTTTAGCTCGATGGTCAAGAACTTGGAAAGAGCATGATTGGAAGATTGGTGACAAAGGTCTGGGGAAGAGTTATGTGGATAGACATCTCTGAGTGGGCTAAGGATATGAAGATATTTGTTTTCCTTGTGAATGCACGCCAGAGGTGTGTCTTTATCAGAGAAAGGTTTTAATATTCAAGTGGGTAGGATGACCCCTTCTCTGGATAGAAAGTCAGCCTCTTTCCCTGACATCTCTTGCCATTGCCCAACGGCCTCATGAACAAAGTGGTCATGGTGGTAAAGATGGAGGTTCTGCATGGGCTCCACAACATGGACTTCCACTCACCAAGGCTGTTCTGGCTGCAGCCACTGCTGAGTGCCCAATCTGCCAGCAGCAGAGACCCACGCTCAGCCCCTGATGTGGCAACATTCCTTGAGGTGATCAACTGGCTACATGGTGGCAGGTTGATTACATTGGATCACTCCCTTCATGGAAGGGGTCGTGATTTGCTCTAACTGGAATAGATACACACTCTGGATATGGGTTTTCTTTCCCTGCATGCAATGCTTCTGCCAATACTACCATCTGTGGCCTTACAGAGCACCTTATCCATCATCAGGTTATTCCACACAGCATTGCTTCTGATCAAGAAACCCACTTTACAGCAAATGAAGTGCAGGAATGGGCACACACTCATGGAATTCCCTGGTCTTACCATGTTCCCCATCATCCAGAGGCAGCAGGGTTGATAGAACGGTGGAATGGTCTTTTGAAAACTCAGTTGCGGTGCCACCTGGGCAGCAATGCATTGCAGGACTGAGGTAATGCTCTCCAGGAGGCTGCGAGCTTTGAATCAGCATCCACTGTATGGTGCTTCTTCTCGCCAAGCCAGGATCCATGGGTCCAGGAATGAAGGCATGGAAATGGGAGGGGTGCCACTCACTATTACCTCTAGTGATCCACTAGGGAAATTTTTGCTTCCTGTCCCTGTGACCTTGAGCTGTGCTGGTCTACAGGCTTTAGTTCCATAAGGGGGGATGCTTCCACCAGGAGAAACAACAATAATTCCTTTGAACTGGAATCTAAGACTGCCACCTGGTCACTTTGAGCTATCATGTCCTTGGGTCAACAACCAAGAAGGGCATTACTTTACTGGCTGCGGCGATTGACCCTGAATATCAGGGGGAAATAGCACTGCAATACACAGTGGAGGTAAAGAAGTGTTTTCCTGGAATATAGGAGATCCCCTAGGGCATCTCTTCATACTACCATGCCCTGTGATTAAAAGCAATGGAAAACTGCAAAAACTCAATCCAGGTATGACTACCAATGGATTTGAAACTTCAAAATGAAGATTTGTATCATCCCATGAGGCAAAGAACAATGGCCAGCTGAATTACATGCTGACGGTAAAGGGAACATGGACTGGGTAGTGTGACAAGGTATGATAAATATGAGCTACAATGACACGATCAGTTACAGAAACAATGACTGTAATGTTACAAATATTTTCTCCTTGTTTTGTAATGAGTATCTATGTATTTTTACATAAATAAAATACTTTTGTTTTCCTCTTAATTTTATCCCCTTTTTCATATGACATAAGCTGGTTTGTTCATGTTATAGTATTTAAGATGTAAGGTGTCAAGTGTAAGAGTGAATATTACCCAAGGACATGCATCCTATTCTGGAGAGATTTAATGCATTTCTGGTTGTACGTGAGAAAGTTGAGTATTGTTGGGTGAGGGAAAATCTGTGTATGTTACTGTTTTCTATTTAGAGATTAAGTATGGTTTAAGGTGATGTGTATAGCTGCCAAGTTGACAACGGGTGGACTGCTATGGTCAGGTTCATGCATCACCTTTGCCAGGTGTTGGTGCCCAGTTGCCTGGTCAGGCAAGTGCCGGCCTGTCAGTTTCTAAGAGGATGTTTCATGGACTTAAATCATGATTGCATGGGCTGCATCCACAGTTGACTCATTTACAATCAGCTAAGGGAAGTGTCTTCTGCAATGAGTGATGTTTAATCTAATCACTGGAACCCTTTTAAGGAGGATACAGAAGAGACAATCACCTTCCTGCTTTAGCCAACCAGCCTCATCTGAGAATCTGTTGAGGACCTTCATTGGAGCTGCAAGCTTGTGGCCTGCCCTACAAATCTTGGACTCTTACATCCACACAGTTGCCCAACCAGCCTCTCTTGAGAGTTCGTTGAGGACCTTCGTTGGAGCCACCAGCCTGCAGCCTACCCTACAGACCTTGGACTCTACATCCCCCTTAAACAGAAGAAAGCAGGAGTGGCTATATTAATATCAAATGAAGTAGATTTCAGAGTAAATGAATTACCAGTGTTCAGAGATATATATTGCCCAATGATAAAAGGTCAGTCCATCCAGAGGACAGAAATCCTGAATGTTTATACACCAAACAACACACCTGAAAACCTTTGTGAAGTAATAGGATAGTAAGGTGATTCTAAGAACAACTCTACACTAATAAATTTGGCTACCTGGTTGAAATGGATCAATTTCTTGAAAAACACAAAATTTCAGAACTCATGCAATATGAAATAGATAATTTGAACATCTTTATAGAAACCGAACTTGTAAGTAAAACATTTCAAAAAAAAAAAAAAAGAAATCTCCAGGCCCAGATGGTTTCACTGGTGTATTCTACAAAACATTGAAAAATAATTAACCATGAACAGCTAAAGAAAGGACAGAAAAATACCAGGAGAGCTATTCCAGGGTGGAAATGACCTGAGAGGGTCTTCTACACTGCATAGGGAGGTCCTTGTTGAAAAAGAAAAGAATTTAGATGCAGAGAACCAGAGACTGGCCAGCTAGCACAAACAGCCTAGCACGTCCATTTCTAGACGGAGGCCCGGTGCCATCAGGAGTGCATGGTCAAAGGGACAGGGACTAGGAAATAAGTAAGCCAAGCCACGTTCCTTTAATGTGTTACCCTCATGTACACCACCCCCACCCTGAGACCCACGGCTTCCCCCACACCCCTGAATCCCATCACCTGCCCCATGCTCCAAGCTTCCTGTGATGAACCCCTCCCCGTGCATCCCCGCCCCTCACCCCTTCCCTGTGCATGCACATAAGCATGTTCCCGTCCTACACATCTATCCAACGGAGGCACACCATTTTGCCCTACCCCTCCTGAGACCCACGCCCCCATGGCCAGCCCCTCAAACCCCACCTCCTCCTCCTAGCCTCCTGCAGTAGTCACCTTTACATTCATGCTACAGTTCTTCACCTTCATATACAGGCCACATCCGCATCCAGAAAATACAGTCACAAAACTCTGCTCAGCCCCCCCCACGAGCTCAGTGTATGTGTACATCAGCATCCAGCTCCCCAGACACATGCACACGTATGCGCCCACTCCCAACATATTCCCTCAGCTCTGGTTAAGTCCTGACCTGTGCATCCGGGTCACACCCGCCCCCAGTCCATGCAAGCAGATTCCTACCTTAATGCTCCTGAGCTCTGCACATGTGCACACTAGGGCCCTGTCTCCCAGATCCACACCCCAGCATAGCCACTTCCTCCCTGCTGGGGACTCGTGTATCTATGCACAGACCTCTTGAACCCTGCATCACACCCCCTTACTCCCCACACAATCACAACCTTGTCCCACCCGATGGCACAAGTGCACTTCTCCCAAACTTTGAAGGTACTCTCTGGCACATCTGTGATACATAGCCTCTGCCCTGAACTAACGGGCATCTCTATCCCACCCCATTTATGCATCTGTGGGCCCATGCCAGGGCCCTGCTCACCCATCATCACCCATTCAATGCACATCTCATAAACTCTGCAACATGTGACCTGCACCTAAACATTCGTGCATCTGAATTATGGGCTCCTTCGACACCTACCTTTGTGCAAAGATACACCCACACCCCAACCTTCCTGTACCTCATTTTGTTTTCTGTACCACACACCTTGACAACCAAGACCTACACACTTAATGCAGGCACATGCATCATACCCACACCCCAATTCCTGTGCATCTGCTAAGCTCTCCATCCATCTCCCACCATGCACTACCTCTGCGTCCTCTGTGCTGCACATGGCTGCTGTCCTCCAAGGCCCGCTGAGCTGCACCTCACCCCCACGAATGCTGAAACACATGACCACAACACAGTGACCCACAGCCCATGCTCCCAGACACCAGCATAGAGTCCCTGACCCATGCATATATCTGCACCACAACCCATCATGTCACTTTTGTGCCCCTCCTCATGCCCAACGTCTTGATCCACACCCATCCCAGAAGTACAAAGCTTTAGACTGCTGAAAGAAATCAACTTCTAAAGTAACCCTATCAAGATATTTACATGCTACAAAGACAACAGAAAATCACTAACCACATGAAGATGCAGATGGATACAGCACAATTTAATGAACAAATTAAAACATGGGAAGAGACACAGACTTAGGAGCATCTAATCAAAGATGTCTATATAACTTTATTAAATAAAGCCAGTGTGATGGATAATGACATAAAAGAGGCACTAGAAGAGCTTAAAGAGGAACTTGAAAAAATAAATAGAAAAATAGCTGATATCACAGAGATTAAAGATGCTGTAGACCAAATAAAAAATGCACTAGATACATACAATATCAAATTTGAAGGGGCAGAAGAAAGAATAAGTGAACGAGAGGACAGGTCCATAGATTTTGAATGCACCAAAGAACAAATGAGAAAAAAAGATGGAAATATTTGAATTGGATCTCAAGAAAATGATGGACAAAAGAAAGTGCAAAAATGTAGGAATCATTGGTGTCCCAGAAGGAGATGAGAACAAAAAAGGGCAGGAAGATTAGTGGAAGATTTAATGGGGGAAAACTTCCCAACCATTATAAAGGGCATAAACATGCAAATCAAAGAAACCCAACAAACTCCAAATAGAATAAATCCAAAAGCAAGTCTATGCCAAGACACATACTAATCAGTCTGTCCAATGTTGAGGAGAAGCAGAAAATTCTGAAAGTGTCAAGAGTAAAACAATCTACTACATACAAGGAAAACCATGTAAGAATGACTTCAGATTACTCAAATGGCACTATGAAAGCAAGAAGGCAGTGGTATAATATGTTTAATATTCTGAAAGAGAAAAACTTCCAGCCAAGAATAGTGTGCCCAGCCAAAATGTCCTTCGGAACTGAGGAAGAGATTAAAATTTTCACAGACAAGCAAAAGCTGAGAGAATATGTCAACAAGAGATCAGTGCTACAGAAATACTAAAGAGAGTTCTACTGACTGAAAAAAGTACAGGAGAAGGAGGTCTGGAGGATGACACAGAAGTGAAGAGTACCAGTAAGGGTAACCTGAGGATAAAAAGAGAAAGATGGAAAAGAACATGGGCTCAACATCTGAAATTTTAGAAATAACAGTTACTACTCTGGAATAGATGTGACTGCTGTAAGAGCTTACAATCTAGGAACCTTTAAATAGGCCTTATCCTGATAACCTATGCTCTCAATTTCAATTCTCTGAGTTTGTATATTGTAGTTATTCCATATAACTGAGGCATGATAATATTTGTCTCTTTGTTTCCGACATTTCATTCAACACACTGTCCTCGAGGTTCGTTCACCTAGTTGCATGCTTCACAACTTCATTCCATCCCGCAGCTGCTCATTAGCGCTCCCTATGTACACACCACAGTTGCCCATTCCATGCGTCAGTCAATGTACCCTTAGGTACATCCACTGCAAATCACAAACACAGCCACCATAAACATCATTGTGCAAATATCTATTTGTGTCCCCATTCTCACTTCCTCCATGTATACACCCAGCAACAGGGGTGCAGGATCATATGCAACCTCATCCCTAGCCTATTGTGAAGCTACCACACTGCCTTCCAGAATGGCTGTATGACTCTGCTTCTATACCTGCAGTGAGTAGTTACATTTGTCTCTCCACATTTCCTCCAGCACTTTCAATGCTGTTCGTTTTAAGCAGTTTTATTCTCACATCATACATTCCAACCTAAGCAAAAATCAATGGTTCCTGGTGTAATCACATAGCCACATCTTCACCACCACAATCTATATGAGAACCTTTCCTTTTCTTCCCCTAAGTATTCAATACCCTTCACCATATCCCCTCATTTATTGACATTTAGCTTTGGCATACTGCCTTTGTTACATTCCATGGAAGCACATCACAATGTTAACTGTTAACTGTAGACCCTGGTTTGCAATCGTTGTATTTTGTCCTGTATGCCACCCCATTTTCAGCACCTTGCAAAGTTGACATTCATTTGTTCTTCTTCATGCATAAACAGTCTTACCTTTGTACATTTAATCACCATGATTGCAAATCACAAATGTAAGCCACACAGGTATTTAAATTCTCTAGAAGTCATCTTAAATATAAAAAAGAAATGCAGGTGAAATTAATTGTAATAATGTATTTTAATTAATCCAATATAGATGAAATGCATCCAATTTCAACATGCAATCAATATAAAAATTATTTAGGTATTTGTCAAAAGAAGAATGGATGTTGAATTTTGTCTAATGCCCTTTTTGCATCAAATGAGATGATCATGTGGTTTTTCTGTTTGATTTGTTGATATGGTGCATTACATTAATTGATTTTCTTATGTTCAACTATCCTCGTATACATGGAATAAATCTCACTTGGTCATGGTTTAAAATTCTTTTAATGTGCTGCTAAATTCCATTTTGAAGAATTTTTTGAAGATGTCATGAGACAAGGAAGGACATTATAAATTAATAAAAGGGAAACTCCACCAAGAAGAAGGAACAATCATAACTCTAAGTACATGAGGCAAACCTTGGCAAAAGTGAAGTGAACAATAGATGTTTCAACAATGATAGTGGGAGACTTCAATACACCATGTTATTTGATCGATAGATAGAACACTCAGGCAGAATATCAATGAAGAAATAGAGAACTTAAACAATTTGATAGATGAATTAGAACTGCCAGACATATATAGATCATTGCACCCCAAAACACCGGGATGTACAGTCTTCTCCCATGCTCATGGTACGTTCTCCCAAATAGATTGCATGCTGGGGCACAAAATAGGTCTTCATGAGTTTGAAAAGATTGAAATTATTCAAAGCACTTTCTCTGATTACAATGGAATGAAGCTGGAAATTAACAACCACCAAAGGACCAGAGCTTACAAAAATATATGGAGATTAAATAACACATTCTTTAACAATCAGTGGGTCAAAGAAGAAATAGCTAGAAAAATCAATAAATATGTAGAGATGAATGAAAATGAGAATAAAACATTTCAGAACTTATGAGATGCAGCAAACCTAGTGGTGAGAGGGAACTTTATTGCCCTACATGCCTATATTAAAAAAGAAGAAAGAGAACAACTTGAGGACTTAAGTGCTCCCTGGGAGGAACTAGAGAAAGAACAGCAAACCATCCCCAAAGCAAATAGAAGAGAAATAACAAAGATTAAAACACAATTAAATGAACTGGAGAAAAACCTATAGAATCAATAAAACCGGAAGTTGGATCTTTGAGAAAATCAATAAAATTGATGGACTGCTCACTAAGCTGACAAAGAAAAAAAATAGCTAGGATTAAAAAAAAAAAGTAAAATCAGAAAGGAGAGCAGGGTCATTACCATGGAACCCGAAGTAATTTTTTAATCATAAGAGAATACTATGAGCAACTATAGATGAAGTGGACAAATTCCTAGAAACACATGACCAACCTATGTGGACTTGAGAAGAAATAGATCTCACCAAACCAATCATAGGTAAAGAGATTCAAGCAGTCATCAAAAATCGTCCTACAAAATAAAAAGCCAAAACTAAATGTCTTCACAGGGGAATTTTACTGAACATTTCAAAAGGAACTAACACAAATCCTGCTCAGATTCATCCAAAATGTTGAGGAAAAAGGAACACTACCTAATCCATTTTATGATGCTAACCGCAATGAATACAGAACTGAATAAACATGCCTTAAGAAAGGAAAACTATGGGCCAATCTCCCTGTTGAATTTAGATCCAAATCTTCTCAATCAAATACAACCAAATCAAATCCGATGACTCATTAGAAGAATTATACTCTATGGTTAAATGGGGCTTATACCAAGAATGGAAGGGTGGATCAACACAAGAAAATCAATCAATGTAATATTTCACATTAAAAAAAGCAAAAGGGAAAATCATATGATTATCTCAATTGATGCTGAAAAAGCATTTGACAAAATTCTACATCCTTTCCTGATAAAAACACTTCAAAAGGTAGTAATTAGGGGGTGCAAGGGTCGTTCTTGGTAGAATCCTTGCCTGCCATGTGGAAGACCTGGGTTTGATTCCTAGTCCACGCACTTCCACCCTCAAAATAAAAGGAGGAAATGAAGGAAACTTCCTCAATATGATTAAGAGCATATATGAAAAACCCATGGCCAGCATTGTGCTCAATGCTGAGAGACTGAAGTCTTCCCCCTAATATCGAGAATGAGACAAGGATGCCCTCTGTCACAATCATAATTCAGCACTGTACTAGGAGTTGTAGCTAGAGAAATCAGGCAGGAAAAAGAAAAGTAATCCAAGTTGGAAAGGAAGAAGTAAAACTTTCATTATTTAGTGATGACATGATACTACACTTAGAAAATCCTGAGAAATCTATGACAAAGTTTCTTGAGCTAATAAACAAATTCAGCAAAGAGGTGAGAGACAAGGTTAATTTACAAAAGTCAGTAATGTTTCTATACACAAGCAACGACCTAACTGAGGAGACAATTAAGAAAGAAATTCCATTCAAAATATCAATAAAAGGAATCATGTATCTAGGAATAAACTTAACTAGGAATGTAAAGGTAATGTACACAGAAAGCAACATAATATTGCTAAAGGAAATCAAAGATGATTTAAATAGATTGAAACACATTCTATGCTCATGGATAAGAAATTCAAATATAGTTAAGATGTGAATTGTACTGAAATTGATCTACAAATTTAATGCAATACCAATTAATCAAACTTCCAACAGCCAACTATGTAGAATTGGAAAATCTAGTTGTCAAACTCATTTGGAAGGGAAAGGGAGCATGAATAACTAAAAGCATACTATAAAAGAAGAACGAGGTGGGAGGACTAATACTTCCTGATTTTAGAGCTTATTTTATAGGCATAGTGGTCAAAACAGCATCATAGTGGACAAAGATAGAATTATTGACCAATGGAATAGAATCACGCATGCAGAAATAGACCAACATATCTATGTTCAACCGATCTTCAAGAAGGTCCCCAAATCCAATGAACTGGGGCAGAATAATCTTTTCAATAAATGGACCTGGGAGAAATGGATATTAACAGCCAAAAGAATGAAAGAGTATCCTTACCTTACACCCTATAGAAAACTTAACTCAATGTGGATCAAAGACCCAAGCATAAGGGGCAGTACCATAAAACTCACATAGCCATACCTTCACCAGCACAATCTATATAAGGAACTTTCCTTGTCTCCACCTAAGTATCCAATACCCATCACCCATATCCCCCCATTTATTGTTATTTAGCTTTGGCTTGCAGCCTTTGTTACATTACATGGAAGCACATTACAGTGCTACTGCTAACTGTAGATCCTAGTTTGCATTCATTGTGTTTTGTCCTGTATGCCATCCCATTTTCAACACCTTGCAAAGTTTCATTCATTTGTCCTCCCTCGTGCAAAAACTTTCTTATATTCGTACATTTAATTACCATCATTATCCACTCTAGACATTGCTAAGTTATACCATCTCAGTCTTTATCCTCTACCTTTCATTGTGGTATCATATATGACCCCAGCCCTCCTCCCTCAACCATACTCATTCTCAGCTTCATTCATTGTACTTATATTATTGTGCTGCCATCAGACAGTATTTTACTATCCATTTATGGATCTTTGCTATCAGTCTTTTTGAACATTCTCTACACCTTTAGCCTTAAATGCCCGATCTCTACCCTCTTTCTATATCCTGATAGTGTGTCTATTTGACTTTTATTTCTGGTTAATTTCACTCAGCGTAATGTCTTCAAGGTTCATTGACATTGTTACATGCTTCGTGACTTTATTCTGCTTTCAGCTGCATAATATTACATTATATGCATATACCACAGCTTGTCTAGCCACTTGTCCATCGATGGCCATTTGGGCTGTTTCCATCTCTTGATAATTATGAATAATGCCATTCTAATCACCAGTGTGCAAATATCCATTTGTGTTCTTGCCTTTACTTCCTCTGAATAATATACATAGTAATGGGATTGCTGGCTCACTTACCAATTGTATACTTAGCTTCCTGAGAAACCATCAAACTGCCTTCATGAGCACTTTCACCATTCTTCATTCCCGGCAACAGTGAACAATTGTTCTTCTTTCTCCACATCCTCTCCAGCACTTGTAGTTTTCTATTTTGTTATAATGGCCATGCTATTCAGTGTGAGACGATATCTCATTGTGGCTTTGATTTGCATTTTCCTATTAGTCAGTGAAGTTGACATCTTTTCATATGCCTTTTAGCCATTTTTATTTCCTTTTCTGTAAAATATCTGTCCATACCTTTTGCTCATTTTTAAAGATGTTAAATATCTTTAGCCATTAGGAAAATGCACATGAAAACCTTAATGTGATACTATCTCACACCTAACAGTATGAATATAATAAAAAATGGTAATAAGTGCTGGTGAGAATGTGGAGAAATGGAAACACTCATATCCTGCTAGTGAGAATGCAAAATGGTGAGGCTGCTTAGGAATATAGTCTTGTGGTTTCTCCAACAATTAAACACAGAATTCCCATCTGACTGAGAAGTTCCACTTATAGTATATATCAAAAAGAAAAAAACATATGTCTACATAAAAAGCTCACACAAATGTTCATAGCAGTATTATTTATAATAGAAAAATGTATAAATGTCTCAAATATTCAACAGTTAAATGGATAAATAAATGGTGGTATAACTCTTCATTGCAAGGAATGAAGTACTGATAAATGATTTAACATGGATGAAACTTGACAACATTATGCTAAGTAAAAGAAACTAGTCACAGAATTCAAATGTATGATTTTTATGAAATATTCAGAATAGGCAAATATATATTAACAGAATGTATGTTTGTGATTGCCTAGAGCTGTGAGGAATGGGGTGGGAGTTGGGCTGTAGTGTTTAATTTTTGGTTGATGAAAACCTTCAAATATTGATTGTGGTGATGGTTTCAAAACTCTGACATTATATAAAAAGTCTCAGTTTCCTTCACATAGCATAATGTTTTCAAGTTTCATCCATGTTAAAGCATTTATCTGTGCTTAATTCCTTTATATGGTTGGATAATATTCCATTGGATGGGGTATACCACCATTTATTTATCCATTTAACAGTTGATGAACATTTGGACCAGTTCTATATTTTTCATATGTGCTGATTAATTAAATACTTACTGTATTACTAGTATTAGACTGCAGGAAACATTGAAATTCTCTTACAAAAGATTCAAAGAAAATATAAAAGGAATAGAAATAAAATGTCCTATTTTACAGCAGTATCTTTTAGTTTTGCAGCATTTCACTTCTTTTAAACCCAGGGGACATGCATATTTTCCTCCCTGATAAAGCATTTTTATTATTCTTTTCATGCTTCTAAATTTTAAAAAAGTTACATTTTTAATTGCTTATAATTAATCATTCTACTTTAGACTGTTTATTATGGTTACTATCTTATTTTTCAGTTCTCATATATATGACTTTATTTATATTGCAAATGAACATCATATAATGAGACTGTTTGTCATAATTGAATCTTTTTGTAACCTATGTCTCTACAATGGTCTTTTCCCTATATTCCTTCAAATGTGGTTACATTTTAGGGACAAATTTTAGCCCATAGCTTAGAAGATTGAGCATATTTTTGTTATTGGTACCAAGTTATACAATTCTCTATTCTTGTAATTCAATCTCAGCTTTATTAATAAAGTACTGGTTTGGGGGAGAAAACAATATTTTCACAAATATTTAGCATTCTTAAAGTACAGAAACTAGGTTACCACAATGACAACCAGCTAACCAATTTGACTTCACCCATTATAAGTAAATGCTTTTATCTAACTTGATTTTTTGAGAGAAATAAATCAATGATGTAAGCTGATAGCCATCTAACCAGAAGCCCTGGAGAATAATTTTAAAAAGACAAAACAGAATTGATCCACACTGATATCAGTGGAATGAGAAACTTTTCTGAAAAAACCTTTAATTCTTTTAATGATGAGGTGGAGATCTATGGTTCATCCAGTTCTTTTGGAGTACAGCAGACCTGGCCCCATGCCTCTGGGAGCAAAAATGAAAGCTGAAAGCAGATTACATGCTTGGAACATCAAGATTAATAATTTTTGTTTTATATTAGATTCACTTCTTTTTTTATTTTTGTAAACTTTTATTTGTATGTGATCATCCTCAAGGGTATTACCTGCTAGCCTTTTAAACAAATATCTAAGCCAATTTTACGATTCATTTAAAAGTTAACACTACACACTCCTACAATCTTAACCAATTCTGTGATATTAATTACATCAACAATATTGATCTGTTTCCAAAATTTTCATCACCCCAGTCAGAAATTCTGTACACACTAAGCAATAAATCCACATTACCTTCTCCTCCTTGCTCCTGATAACCTCCTCCAATACACTTTATGCCTCTATGAATTTGCCTATTCTAGATATTACTTTTAAGTGGAATCATACAATTTTTATCCTTTTGCCTCTGGCTTATTTCACTTAGCCTAATATTTTCAAATTTTATCCATACTGTAGCATATATCAGAACTCCATTACTTTATATAGCTAAATAATATTCCTTTGTATGTATAAACACATTTTGATTATCCAAAGCAACTTATGTTTTAAAATCTACACCTTTGGACTTTGAACCAGAGTCCTATTAATGGGTCAAAATCTCATTTTTTGCATGTCTTAATAGACCAAGTGGGTACTGTTTAGGGTGCCGAGGTATTCCTAAATATAAGTTCTTTGAAAAATTCACTGTTAATGAATTCTTTTGTCCTTGGAAACTCAGCTCTTCTCCTTTCATTCTTCTCCAGTATCTCTCCATATAATTTAGGAATGTGTTGGCTACAAGTAATAATACTTCAAGTTGCCCTTAAACAAATAGGCATTTGTTTTTTTTTGTCACACAACAAATAGTCAGTTTTAGAGCTGGTGCATCTTAGACTTAGGTTTTTTTGTTGGTGTTATTCAATTACATCTGCAGTGGACATCTTTCAATCTCATGGTGCTCATGACCCAGGATGACTGCTCTACTGCTAGGCATTTCTGTCTTTTCCCATATGCCTTTAGATCTTTAGGTTCTGGAATAGAAAATGAAATGAAAGTTGAAAATGCACTTTTTCCCTATTTATTTGTACCCAAGTTTAGGAAACAGCACCTGGAAGGTGTAAAATCTTGTTCCTTTCATCCCCTTCCTACAGTTGGGAGACCTACAACATAAAGTGTCTTCAGGACGCTGATCATTTAAACTAAACAATTATTTCCTTTCATGACACCACATAAAATATCTAGAAAATATTTTGAACCTCTGTCTATACAAGTATTCTATTCAATTTTCATACCTAGGAAATTTGTTCTCCTTAGTTAAAATAAGGAGAAATATATGCAGAAAAGGTTTTAGAGACTTCCCTTTCAGAGTTACATCTAGGATGTGTCTTATCATTAAACAAAACACCCATGGAATGACTTACCATGCACATTCATCAAAATTGAAGGGCTTCTTGTACAGCAGTTATGAGTTCAGTAGCATTCTTTTCTCAAAGATCAAGGTAGGTCATTCTCATGTTTCTGGGTCTAGACTCATTGATTTTATTTTGCATTTTAGATATGTTCCAAACTAATACAAATATAGAAACTTATACAATTCAAATATATTACCTTACAGTTCAGGATGTCAGAAGTCTGAATTTGGTCTCACTGGGACAAAATCAAGGAGTGTCAGCAGGATTGCATTCCTTTCTGGAGGCTTTAGGGGAGAATCCATTTCCTCACCTCATTGTCTTGACCCTCTGGGCTCCAGGCTCTGTTCTCCAAGTTCTCTTTCCATTTTCATAAAAGGTAACATGTGCTTATAGCTGAGTACTTTTCTCAGACTTTATTTTGCCTTGCCACTTTCCCATCTTCTTTCATTTTTTACTGTTCCTTTCAGTCCAAACCAGTATTCTTTCTGCTAGTATAAAATTCTCAAGAACCTAATAAGTCTCCTGTCTATGAGGATTCACTCTATTTGACACTAAATCAAGATCCACAGCTTTTTCCTGGGTAATCCCATCTGTATTTACTGATTTCTGCTGAGAAGGTTGAGGGGGAAATCTATGAATCATGTAATTTCTTCAAAGAGACTTTTGTGTGACTGAATAGTCTGATCTTTTGATCTTTTTGAGTTATTAGCAAAAGATTATGCATCCACAAACTTTGAAGTTTCTGTAGACCATGCTTTCCTGACAACATATCCCTTTATTTTAGCATCTTTAATCTCTGTACTGGATGTGAATTTCACAAATCATCAAGCCCTGGTTCCTTTTTACTTAATTCTTCCCTCATATGGTCCCTTTATTCTTACATTTAACCATATGCAGCAAGAAAAAATCAGGTCATACATTCCATACCATGCTTTGAAATCTCCTCAGCTAAATGTCCAATTTTATTGTTAATAAATTCTGCTTTCCATATAACTGCAGGAAGAATTCTATGATTTCTGCTACTATCAATCACCTTTCACCCCATTTCCAATAACATGCTCATTTCCTTCTAAGAATTTACCAGAAATTCCTTTAATGTCCATATTAATAGTCTTTCAAGACAAATTATTTGCTCCTTAAGGCAATGTATATTTTCTCTACCGTGATCTTCACTTTCTGCTGAGTCCTCACCTAGCAAAGGCATTAATGCTCATAGTTCTACTAGCATTTTGTTCAAGGTGACCTAGGATTTTTCTATCATGACCCTCAAAATTCTTTCAGCCTCCAACCAATTCCAAAACTACTTCCACATTCTAAAAATATTTTTCAAAGTGGCACCCCATTACCAGGTACAAAAATCAGTATTAGTTTTCTATACAGATCATGTTACTATAACAAGTTGCCATGAATATAGTGGTTAAACAGCTCAAATTTATTATCTTAATTATGGAGATTAGAAATCTGAAATGGATCTCACAGTGCTAAAATAAAGGTTTTGGCAGAGCTGCATTCTCTATAGAGGCTTTAGTGAAGAATGCCTTTTTTACCTTCTAGAGATGACCTGCATATGTTCATCCATTGCCCTCTTGTCCCATCTTCAAAGACAGCAACATTGGGCTGAGTCTTTCTCATGCTGTGAACTCTTGTCTTCTTCTGCTTTTTTCTTCCACTTTTATGTACTCTTATGATTACCTTGATCTTAGAAAGATATTCCAGAATAATCTTCTTATCTTAAAGTCAGCTGATTAATAACCCAAATTCCATTTGCAAATTTAGTTTTCCTTTACCATGTAACATAGCATATTTACAGATTCTGTGGATTATCGCATGGATATCTTTGGGCAACACTATTCTGCCTACCACAGATGTAATTAAACTTTAGTAGCAGACAATGTGTTATTTTTAGATAATAAGATTGGGTGGCTCAAGAACTCACCTACTTAGCAACTATTTGGCTTTGGCTTTTATTTTTCCCTAGCTAAGTTTTTATATTTTAGTGAGAAATACCATATTTATGCATGAACATCCTTTTAACTTATTCCCCTTCTTTCCATTTTGTGAAGGAAATTATGAGAAGCATAAGCTCTAGCCCTCATTCTTATGCACACTCATTTTCTTTCTTAAAGGGACTAACTGTTGCAATCAGAGCTCCTTCTACCATATCATGATTTGTCTTAGCTAGAGCACCAAGGATTAAATTTAAGAAATAGCCATTTGTTTACTTTTGGTTAAAGTCAGGAAATCAGAGATTTTGTAGTTTGTACTCTGATTTTCCTAACAACTCTGTGAAGTAAGTAGTAAATATCTTATTGTCTTGGTTTTGTAGAAGATACTGAGGCTTTGAGAGGTTGCACCTAGAGGTAATAAGTACAGAGCTAGGAGTGGAACACAGCTTCTCAGACAGCACATATATCTTGTACAGTTTCCTCTTTCCTTAGTTATAGTCGCTCTCTGATATGGACCTGTAGCAACTGGCTGATCTTTAATTCTTATGCAAGAGTCTTAAGTCCAAAATCGAAACAAGAAGAAAGGAAAATTTAAATGTCAACACTTTTTAAAAACTTTTAAAAATTTATATATTTTTAGAGAGATTATAGATTTAGAGAAAAAAGTCATGAAGAAAATAGAGTTCCTGTACACCAACCCTCACACACGGTTTTCCCCATTATTGATATGATTGATTAACGTGGTAAGTTAGTTTACAACTGATGAAATAAATTATTATAATTTTATTATAAATTATATTCGAGAATTTATATTAAGGAACACTGTGTGTATAGCTCTTTGGTTTTAAAACATTTTTATTCTAACATATATACAACCTAAAATTATTTCCCCTTTAATCCATGTTCAAATATATAATTCAGTGTGTTAATTACATTCACAGTATCGGGGTACCATCACCACTATCCTTTATCAAAACTTTTCCATCATCCCAAACAGAAATTTCATACCAACTGAGCTTTAACTTCCATTCCCTGCCACCATTCCAGACCCTGGTAACCAGCACTGTAGATAGAAGCTATGAATTTCCTTATTATAACTACTTCATTGTCAGACAAGCTAAGGAGCCATTGATTTTACTGATTTTCTCAAAGAACAAACTTTTGATTCTTTATATTGTTCTTTTCTTCCTCAATTCATTTAATTCTGCTTTAATCTTTATTTCTCTTCTTCTATTTGCTTTGGTATTAGTTTGCTGTTTTTCCTCTAGTTCTTGCAGGGGAGCAGTTAAGTCCTCAACTTTTACTCTTTTTTTAATATAGGCATTTAGGGCAATTCATTTCCCTCTAAGCATTGCGTTTGCCACATCCCATAGTTCTTATAGATTATGTGCTCATTTTCATTAATTTTCAGATAGCCACCAATTTCTCTAGCAATTTCATCTTTCACCCACTGGTTGCTTAAGAGTGTGTATGTTTGTAAGAGCTCTGGTTTTTCTATGGTTATTGATTTCCAGCTTCATTCCATTATAGTCAGAGAACATTCTTGGAATAATTTCAATCTTTTCAAGTTTATGAAAACCTATTTTGTGCCCCAGCATAAGACTTATCCTGGAAAACATTTCATGAGCAATAGAGAATATACATCTGGTGCTTGGGGGGTTAGTAGTCTATATATGTCTGTTTAGTCCAATTCATTAATCAAACTGTTTAAGTTCTCTATTTTCTTGTTGATCCTCTGCTTGTTCTATCTATAGAGGAGAATGGTGTATTGAAGTCTCACTATTATTGTTCAAACATCTATTGCTTCCTCCTGTTTTGCCAATGTTTGTTTTATGTACTTTAGAACTCCTTGATTGGGAGAATAGACATTTATGATTCTTGTTTCTTCTTGGTGAATTGTCCCTTTTATTAATAAGTAGTGTCTTTTTTGTCTCTTATGAAGTCTTTACATTTAAAGTCTATTTTGTCTGATATCAGTATAGCTACTCCTGGTTTCCTTTGGTTACAGGCTGCATGGAACATCTTTTTTTAATCCTTTCCCTTTCAGTCTACTTGTTTTCTTGGATCTAAAATGAGTTTCTTATAAGAAGTATATACATGGATTATATTTCTTAATCCATTCTGCTAATCTATATGTTTTAATTGGTGAATTTAGTCTTCTAACATTCAAAGTTATTATTTTAAAAGCATTTCTTTAAACTTCCATCTTATCCCTTGAATTTTATTTGTTAAGTCAATATGTTCTTTTCTTTCTTTCTTTTTTTATCCTTTAAGTTACCTTTACTGGTACTCTTCAATTCTGTGCCCTCTTCCAGACTTCCCTCTTCTGTCTTTTTTCTTCAGCCAACCTAACTCTCTTTAAGTATTTCTTGAAGGGCTGGTTTCTTGTTGACAAATTCTCTCACCATTTGTTTGTGAAAATTTTACTCTCTCCCTCACTTTTTCTTTCCTTTTTTGTTTTTATTTTAAATTTTCTTTTCATTTTTCTTTTGCTTTTTTTTCTCTCTCTCTTTCACTTTTGAAAAAAAAACATTGGCTGCGTATAAAATCCTTGGATGGAAGTTTTTCTCTTTCAGGATCTTAAGTATATCATACCACTGACTTATCACCCTCATGGAGCCTGTTGAGTAATCGCAACTCAGTCTTATGCGGTTTCCCTTGTATGTAGTAGATCATTTTTCTTCTGCAGCTTTCAGTCTTTTCTGCTTCTCTTCAACATTTGACAAGCTGATTATTATGTATCTTGAATTAGGCCTAATTAGATTTATTCTATTTGGGGTTCATTGAGTTTCTTTGATTTGCATATTTGTCTTTTATAAGGTGTGCTTGTTTGAAAGGATTATGTACCCTAGAAAAGCCATGTTTTAATACTTATTGATCATGTGGATGCAGCAGTTTTTTTTACTCACTAGTCAGCCTATAGTTTGGAAACTTGATTAGCTTTCTCCACAGAGATGTGACTCACTGAATTGTGGATATTAACTTTTGATTAGAGAAAGATTTGACTCGACACATTCCAGGTGGGTCTTGATTAGTTTACTGAAATCCTTTAAAAGAGGGAACCATGTTGGGAAACCTTGAGAACAACAGAGCCAATAGAGACATATGAGAACCATGACATCCCATGCAGACATGCAATCAACTGACTGATGATTTAATACACCAGCCTTCAAGTTTATTAACCAGCCTTGAAATATCCTTGCAGCAATCATGAGGCCAATGATTGTCTGACTAGAAACTGCATATAATCACTTCACCAAGTTGACACCAGAAACTAACTACCAAAATCCACCCCTTGTCAACTTGGCAACTATACATGTCACGTTGAAACATGCTTAGTTTCCAAATAGAACACAATAGCAGACATGTGTTTTGCCTAAAAGTACTCAACTGTCCTGCAAATAATCAGAAATGCACTTCATTTCTCCATAATATGGTAAAAGTCCTTCAGTAGCATTCACTCTTTTTTTGTTATATATGTACATAACAATAATATATAATAATATATTAATAATATATATTATTTTTATTGTATAGTATAACATATATACAAAGCAAAGAAATAAAAAAAAGCAATAGTTTTCAAAGGACTCTTCAACAAGTAGTTACAGGACAGATGCCAGAATTTGTCATGGACTACCATACAATCATCTCAGATTTTTTCTTTTAACTGCTCCAGAATATAGAAGGCTAGAATTCATAAATATTTTTATCATCAAAATTGACTTTTTTTCCTTCATTTTTTTGTGAAAAATAAAATATAGACAAAAAAGCAATAAATTTCAAAGCACAGCATCACAATTAGTTGTAGAACATATTTCAGAGTTTGACATGGGTTACAATTTCACAATTTTAGGTTTTTACTTCTAGCTGTTCTAAGGTACTGGGGACTAAAAGAGATATCAATTTAATGATTCAGCATTCATATTCATTTGTTAAATCTTATCTTCTCTGTATGACTCTACCATCACCTTTGATCTTTCCATCCCTCTTTTTAAGGGTGTTTGTTCTGTGGCCATTCAAACTTTTTCATATTGGAAGTGTCTGTCACTAATATGAGGTAGGGAGATGGAACCATCTGATGTTCTGGAGAGGCTGCGCCCTCTAGGATTCAGGACTTATCTGGACCAGGGACCCATCTGGAGGTTATAGTTTTCTAGAAAGTTACTCTAGGGCATGGAACCCTTGTGAAATCTTATAATTTGTCCTAGGTTTTCTTTAGGATTGACTGGAATGGTGTTGGTTGGGGGCTGGCGAGTTATGATAGTTAACAAGTTCTAACTGAAGCTTGCATAAGAGCAACCTCCAGAGTGGCTTCTCAACTTTATTTGGACTCTCACTGCCACTGATACTTTATTAGTTACACTTCTTTTCCCCCTTTTGGACAGGATAGAATTGTTGATCCCATGGTGCCACAGCTGGATTCATCCCTGAATATTCACTCTTATTCCTATCCTATGACTTAAATACTATAACATGAGCAATACAGCTTATGGTATATGATAAGAGGGAAACAAGATAAATGCAAACGTACTCATTACAAAACAAGGAGGAAACAGTCATACAATTACAGTCCTCATTTCTGTAATTGCTTTCTGTAATTGCTCATGTGGTCATAGTTCATATTTATTACTACCTTCTTATGCTACCCTTTCCATATTCCCTTTACCCTCAGCAAGCCCTACAGCTGGCCATGATTCTTTGCCAGGTAGGGTGACCCAGAGCTTCATTCCTGAAGTTTTTCAGCCATTGGTAATCCTGCCTGTATTGGATTCTTGCAGTTGTCCATGGACTTTAATCACAGAGCATGGTAGTACTAAGAGATGCTCTAGGGGATCTCCTATATTCTAGAAAAAATATTCTTTACCTCCAATGTGTAGTTGCAGTCTTATTTCTCCTCAGCAGTCAGGATCAACCACCCCAGACAGAACAGTCATCACCTTTTGTGCCTGTTTATCTAGTGGCATGAGAAGCCCAAAGTGTGCAGGTGGTAGTTTTAACTTCCAGTTCAATGGAATCATTGCTGGGTTTACAGGTAAGACACTCTTCCTTTTGGAACTAAGAACTTTAGACCAACAGAGCTTAATGTTTCAGGGGTAGGAAGCAAAAATTTTCCTAGTGGCTCAATAGGGGTGATAGTGAGGCATGCCTCTCCCATTTGGCCCTTTTATTTAGAAACCCATAAATCTTGGCTATGGGAGAAGGAACGCCGTAGAATGGATGCTGATTCAGAGCATAGAGAGTATCCTAGAGAGCATTGTCCCAGCACTGCAACATATTGCCACTTAGTTGGCACAATAATTGGGTCTTCAAAAGGCCATTCTGCCATTCCATTAAAGCAGCTACCTCTGAATGATGGAGAACACTGTAAGACCAGAGAATTCCATGATCATGTGCCCCCACACTTCATTTGCCGTGAGGTGGGTTCCTTGATCAAAAGTAGGCGACTTCCTGGAAGATGGCGGCTTAGTAAGACGCGCGGATCTTAGTTTCTTCTCCAGGACACCTACTAGGGGAGTAGAAACGATACAGAAAGCGCCCAAAGCCACAACAAAGATAAAAAAGACAGCGTACCCCATCCTGGAACGGCTGGCTGGCTGAGAGAAGCAGCTCGGGTGAGATCGGCGAGGCGCGTGGGCCTTACCGGGCGGGGTGGCAAGCGGCCGGAGTTACTCCCTTCACCCTTCCCGGGCCGGCTGGGAGAATTGGAGAGGCGGTCCCCTGAAACAAAGACGGCTGGCGCCCACACCACGCGCAGCCCCCGGACCAACTGAGAGAATTGGATCGGAAACCCCCAGGCCGCGGAGAACGGTGACGGGTGGGGGAGGCCCCTTCCAAACCCGTGACTCCCGGGGAACGTGCACTCTCTCGGGTGGGCCGCTGCCGCTGGCGCCCTCCCGCCACGCTTGTTGCCCAGGGCCGTCTAGGAAATTCGGACGGGCTCTTTCCCTGGCTGCGGCGACCAGCAACCCTCCCTGCGTTCGGACCCCGGGCCGGCTCAAGCCGTTTCGGCTAGCGAACCCCCAGGACGGCGAGAGTTTTCCAAAGTTTAAGGTCCCACAGCACCTTTTACTGGTGGGACCCGCAGACAAACGGGTGCCACGAGCGCCACCTACTGGGCAGGATAAGAAAAACAGAACCCAGAGATTTCACAGAAAAATATTACAACCTTGCTGGGTCCAACACCAAGAGAAATCTGAATAAATGCCCAGACGCCAGCAGCAGAAGATAACTGTCCACGCTCAAAAGATTGAGAATATGGCTCAGTCAAAGGAACAAACCAATAGCTCAAATGAGACACAAGAGCTGAGACAACTAATGCTGAATATACGAACAGAAATGGAAAACCTCTTCAAAAATGAAATCGATAAATTGAGGGAGGACATGAAGAGGACATGGGCTGAACATAAAGAAGAAATAGAAAAACTGAAAAAACAAATCGCAGAACTTATGGAAGTGAAGGATAAAGTAGCAAACATAGAAAAAATAATGGATAGCTACAATGATAGATTTAAAGAGACAGAAGATAGAATTAGTGATTTGGAGGATGGAACATCTGAATTCCAAAAAGAAACAGAAACTATAGGGAAAAGAATGGAAAAATTTGAACAGGGTATCAGGGAACTCAAGGACAATATGAACCGCACAAATATACGTGTTGTGGGTGTCCCAGAAGGAGAAGAGAAGGGAAAAGGAGGAGAAAAACTAATGGAAGAAATTATCACTGAAAATTTCCCAACTCTTATGAAAGACCTAAAATTACAGATCCAAGAAGTGCAGCGCACCCCAAAGAGATTAGACCCAAATAGGCGTTCTCCAAGACACTTACTAGTTAGAATGTCAGAGGTCAAAGAGAAAGAGAAGATCTTGAAAGCAGCAAGAGAAAAACAATCCATTACATACAAGGGAAACCCAATAAGACTTTGTGTAGATTTCTCAGCAGAAAACATGGAAGCTAGAAGACAGTGGGATGATATATTTAAAATACTAAAAGAGAAAAACTGCCAACCAAGACTCCTATATCCAGTAAAATTATCCTTCAAAAATGAGGGAGAAATTAAAACATTCTCAGACAAAAAGTCACTGAAAGAATTTGTGACCAAGAGACCAGCTCTGCAAGAAATACTAAAGGGAGCACTAGAGTCAGATACAAAAAGACAGAAGAGAGAGATATGGAAAAGAGTGTAGAAAGAAGGAAAATCAGATATGATATATATAATACAAAAGGCAAAATGTTAGAGGAAAATATTATCCAAACAGTAATAACACTAAATGTCAATGGACTGAATTCCCCAATCAAAAGACATAGATTGGCAGAATGGATTAAAAAACAGGATCCTTCTATATGCTGTCTACAGGAAACACATCTTAGACCCAAAGATAAACATAGGTTGAAAGTGAAAGGTTGGGAAAAGATATTTCATGCAAATAACAACCAGAAAAGAGCAGGAGTGGCTATACTAATATCCAACAAATTAGACATCAAATGTAAAACAGTTAAAAGAGACAAAGAAGGACACTATATACTAATAAAAGGAACAATTAAACAAGAAGACATAACAATCATAAATATTTACGCACCGAATCAGAATGCCCCAAAATACGTGAGGAATATACTGCAAACATTGAAAAGGGAAATAGACTCATATACCATAATAGTTGGAGACTTCAATTCACCACTCTCATCAAGGGACAGAACATCTAGACAGAGGATCAACAAAGAAATAGAGAATCTGAATATTACTATAAATGAACTAGACTTAATAGACATTTATAGGACATTACATCCCACAACAGCAGGATACACCTTTTTCTCAAGTGCTCATGGATCATTCTCAAAGATAGACCATATGCTGGGTCACAAAGCAAGTCTTAACAAATTTAAAAAGATTGAAATCTTACACAACACTTTCTCGGACCATAGGAATGATGTTGGAAATCAATAATAGGCAGAGTGCCAGAAAATTCACAAATACGTGGAGGCTCAACAACACACTCCTAAACAACGACTGGGTCAAAGAAGAAATTGCAAGGGAAATTAGCAAATACCTCGAGGCGAATGAAAATGAAAACACAACATATCAAAACTTATGGGACGCAGCAAAGGCAGTGCTAAGAGGGAAATTTATTGCTCTAAATGCCTATATCAGAAAAGAAGAAAAGGCAAAAATTCAGGAATTAACTATCCATTTGGAAGAACTGGAGAAGGAACAGCAAGCTAACCCCAAAGCAAGCAAAAGGAAAGAAATAACAAAGATTAGAGCACAAATAAATGAAATTGAAAACATGAAAACAATAGAGAAAATCAATAAGGCCAGAATTTGGTTCTATGAGAAAATCAATAAGATTGATGGGCCCTTAGCAAGATTGACAAAAAGAAGAAGAGAGAGGATGCAAATAAATAAGATCAGAAATGGAAGAGGAGACATAACTACTGACCTCACAGAAATAAAGGAGGTAATAACAGGATACTATGAACAACTTTACGCTAATAAATACAACAATTTAGAGGAAATGGACGGGTTCCTGGAAAGACATGAACAACCAACTTTGACTCAAGAAGACATAGATGACCTCAACAAACCAATCACAAGTAAAGAAATTGAATCAGTCATTTAAAAGCTTCCTAAAAAGAAAAGTCCAGGACCAGATGGCTTCACATGTGAATTCTACCAAACGTTCCAGAAAGAATTAGTACCAATTCTCTTCAAACTCTTCAAAAAAATCGAAGTGGAGGGAAAACTACCTAATTCATTCTATGAAGCCAACATCACCCTCATACCAAAACCAGGCAAAGATATTACAAAAAAAGAAAACTACAGACCAATCTCTCTAATGAATACAGATGCAAAAATCCTCAATAAAATTCTAGCAAATCGTATTCAACAGCACATTAAAAGAATTATACATCATGACCAAGTAGGATTCATCCCAGGTATGCAAGGATGGTTCAACATAAGAAAATCAATTAATGTAATACACCATATCAACAAATCAAAGCAGAAAAATCACATGATCATCTCAATTGATGCAGAGAAGGCATTCGACAAGATTCAACATCCTTTCCTGTTGAAAACACTTCAAAAGATAGGAATACAAGGGAACTTCCTTAAAATGATAGAGGGAATATATGAAAAACCCACAGCTAATATCATCCTCAATGGGGAAAAATTGAAAACTTTCCCCCTAAGATCAGGAACAAGACAAGGATGTCCACTATCACCACTATTATTCAACATTGTGTTGGAGGTTCTAGCCAGAGCAATTAGACAAGAAAAAGAAATACAAGGCATCAAAATTGGAAAGGAAGAAGTAAAACTATCACTGTTTGCAGACGATATGATACTATACGTCGAAAACCCGGAAAAATCCACAACAAAACTACTAGAGCTAATAAATGAGTACAGTAAAGTAGCAGGTTACAAGATCAACACTCAAAAATCTGTAGCATTTCTATACACTAGTAATGAACAAGCTGAGGGGGAAATCAAGGAACGAATCCCATTTACAATTGCAACTAAAAGAATAAAATACCTAGGAATAAATTTAACTAAAGAGACAAAAAACCTATATAAAGAAAACTACAAAAAACTGCTAAAAGAAATCACAGAAGACCTAAATAGATGGAAGGGCATACCGTGTTCATGGATTGGAAGACTAAATATAGTTAAGATGTCAATCCTACCTAAATTGATTTACAGATTCAATGCAATACCAATCAAAATCCCAACAACTTATTTTTCAGAAATAGAAAAACCAATAAGCAAATTTATCTGGAAGGGCAGGGTGCCCCGAATTGCTAAAAACATCTTGAGAAAAAAAACGAAGCTGGAGGTCTCGCGCTGCCTGACTTTAAGGCATACTATGAAGCCACAGTGGTCAAAACAGCATGGTATTGGCATAAAGATAGATATATCGACCAATGGAATCGAATAGAGTGCTCAGATATAGACCCTCTCATCTATGGACATTTGATCTTTGATAAGGCAGTCAAGCCAACTCACCTGGGACAGAGCAGTCTCTTCAATAAATGGTGCCTAGAGAACTGGATATCCATATGCAAAAGAATGAAAGAAGACCCATATCTCACACCCTATACAAAAGTTAACTCAAAATGGATCAAAGATCTAAACATTAGGTCTAAGACCATAAAACAGTTAGAGGAAAATGTTGGGAGATATCTTATGGATCTTACAACTGAAGGCGGTTTTATGGACCTTAAACCTAAAGCAAGAGCACTGAAGAAGGAAATAAATAAATGGGAACTCCTCAAAATTAAACACTTTTGTGCATCAAAGAACTTCATCAAGAAAGTAGAAAGACAGCCTTCACATTGGGAGACAATATTTGGAAATGATATATCAGATAAAGGTCTAGTATCCAGAATTTATAAAGAGATTGTTCATCTCAACAACAAAAAGACAGCCAACCCAATTACAAAATGGGAAAAAGACTTGAACAGACACCTCTCAGAAGAGGAAATATGGATGGCCAAGAGGCACATGAAGAGATGCTCAATGTCCCTGGCCATTAGAGAAATGCAAATCAAAACCACAATGAGATATCATCTCACACCCACCAGAATGGCCATTATCAACAAAACAGAAAATGACAAGTGCTGGAGAGGATACGGAGAAAGAGGCACACTTATCCACTGTTGGTGGGAATGTCAAAGGGTGCAACCACTGTGGAAGGCAGTTTGGCGGTTCCTCAAAAAGCTGAATATAGAACTGCCATACGACCCAGCAATACCATTGCTAGGTATCTACTCAAAGGACTTAAGGGCAAAGACACAAACGAACATTTGCACACCAATGTTTATAGCAGCATTATTTACAATTGCAAAGAGATGGAAACAGCCAAAATCTCCATCAACAGAAGAGTGGCTAAACAAACTGTGGTATATACATACGATGGAATATTATGCAGCTTTAAGACAAGATAAACTTATGAACCATATAATAACATGGATGGACCTAGAGAATATTATGCTGAGTGAATCCAGCCAAAAACTAAAGGACAAATACTGTATGGTCCCACTGATGTGAACGGACATTCGAGAATAAACTTGAAATATGTCATTGGTAACAGAGTTCAGCAGGAGTTAGAAACAGGGTAAGACAATGGGTAATTGAAGCTGAAGGGATACAGACTGTGCAACAGGACTAGATACAAAAACTCAAAAATGGACAGCACAATAATACCTAATTGTAAAGTAATCATGTTAAAACACTGAATGAAGCTGCATCTGAGCTATAGGTTTTTGTTTTGTTTTGTGTTGTTTTGTTTTGATTTTACTATTATTACTTTTATTTTTTTCTCTATATTAACATTCTATATCTTTTTCGGTTATGTTGCTAGTTCTTCTAAACCAATGCAAATGTACTAAGAAATGATGATCATGCATCTATGTGATGATGTTAAGAATTAATGATTGCATGTGTAGAATGGTATGATCTCTAAATGTTGGGTTAATTTCTTTTTTTCCGTTAATTAAAAAAAAAAAAAGAGAAGGGATAATTGGAGATGAAGGGATACAGACTGTACAACGGGACTGGATATAAAAACTCAGAAATGGACAGCACAATACTACCCAATTGTAATGCAATTATGTTAAAACACTGAATGAAGCTGCATGTGAGGTATAGGTTTTTTGTTTTTTGTTTTTTTTGTTTTTTTTCTTTCTATTATTGTTTTAATTCTTATTCTGTTGTCTTTTTATTTCTTTTTCTAAATCGATGCAAATGTACTAAGAAATGATGAATATGCAACTACGTGATGTTATTAAGAATTACTGATTGTACATGTAGATTGGAATGATTTCTAATTGTTTTGTTAATTCTTTTTTTAATTAATAAAAAAAAAAGAAAAAAGAAAAAAGAAAAAAAAAAAAAGTAGTACTGTGTGAGTATGGACAACCAAAGCTATAGGCTGAGCTCCCAATCTTGGGGTTTGTTCATATGAAACTTAGCCCCACAAAAGATAGGTCAAGTCTACTTTAAGTTTAGGCCTAAGAGTCACCCCCAAGAGAGCCTCTTTTGTTGCTCAAATGTGGCCTCTCTCTCCAGCCAACACAACGAGTAATCTCACCACACTACCCTTGTCTATGTGTGACATGACTCCCAGGGGTGTGGACCTTCCTGGCAACGTGGGACAGAAATCCTAGAATGAGCTGAGACTCAGCATCAAGGAATTGATAAAAACCCTAGAATGAGCTGAGACTTAGCATCAAGGGATTGAGAAAAACTTCTCGACCAAAAGAGGGAAGAGTGAAATGAGATAGTGTCAATGGCTGAGAGATTCCAAACAGAGTTGAGAGGTTGTCCTGGAGGTTATTCTTATGCGTTGAGTAGATATCATCTTGTTATTCAAGATGTAATGGAGAAGCTGAAGGGAACTGCCTGAAAATGTAGAGCTGTGTTCCAGTAGTCATGTTTCTTGAGGATGATTGAATAATGATACAGCTATCATAATGTGACTGTGTGATTGTGAAAACCTTGTGTCTGATGCTCCTTTTATCTACCTTGCCAACAAAGGAGTAGAACATATGGAATAAAAATAAATAATAGGGAGAACAAGTGCTAAAATAAATTGTGTTTGAAATGCTAGTGATCAATGAAAGTGAGGGTTAAGGGGTATGGTAAGTATAATCTTTTTTTTCTTTCCTGTGTTCATTTTATTTCTTTTTTTACTATATTTTTATTTCTTTTTCTGATTTAATGCAAATGTTCTAAGAAATGATGAATATGCAACTAAGTGATGATATTATGAATTACTGATTATATATATTGATGTTATATTTGGTTTGTTAATTTTTTAAATTAATAAATAAATTTAAAGACAGAAACAAAAAAGAAATAAGGAATAAGAGGAACAAATGTTAAAATAAATTTAGTTTGAAATGCTAGTGATAAATGAAAGTGGGGGTAAGGGGTATGGTATGTACAATCTTTTTTTCCGTTATTGTTTTATTTCTTTTTCTGTTGTCTTATTTCTTTTTCTGAATTGATGCAAATGTTCTAAGAAATGATGAATATGAAACTATGTGATGATATTGAGAATTACTGAATATATATGTAGAAAGGAATTATATGTTAATGTTTTTGTATGTTCTTAATTTTTTTAATTAATAAATAATTTTTTTTTAAAGTTGTGCTGTGTGGAATACCATGATGGTGGATAAGGCATTTTGTAAGTCCATGGATGGTAGCTTTTGCAGAAACATTGTGCACAAGCAATGCAAATCCAATGCAGAATGTGTGTCTATTCCACTTCAAACAAATCATTGCCCCTTCTATGATGGAAGTGGTCCAATGTAATCAACCTGCAACTAGGTAGCAGGCTTCTCACCTCAAGGAAAAGTGTCATATCAGGGATGGAGTGTAGGTTTCCGGTGTCGATAGATTGGAGACTCAGCAGTGGCCATAGCCAGGTCAGCCTTGGTGAGTGTAAGTCCATCCCTACCACCATGTCCACTTTGTTCATGAGCCCATTGAGCAATGGCAGGGGTGGCTGAGGAAATATGGTGACTTGTAGCCACAAGACAGGTCATCTTATCCACTTGAATTTTAAAATCTTCCTCTGCTGAAGTCACCCCTTGGTGAGCTTGCACATGGAACACAAATATCTTCATGTTCTTTGCCCACTCAGAAAGGTCTAGCCCTATACCTCTTTCCAAAACCTCTTTCTCATCAATCTTCCAATCATGCTCATTTCAAGTCCCTGACCATCCAGCCAAACCATTAACAACAACCCATGAGTCAGTATACAAACACAGCTCTGGCCTGTTCCACTTGCAAGCAGAATGAACAACCAGGTGCATTGCTCGAAGTTCTGACCACTGGGAGTATTTCCCCTCACCAATATCCTTTAACAACATCTCAGAATGGGGTTGTAATGCAGCAACGGTCTACACCCATGTGGTCCCTGTATATCATGCAGAACCATTTGTAAAACAGACCTAAGTTTTCCCTTCTTCAATCAACTTACTGTAAGGAACTCCCCAAGGGGCTATAGCTCTGGGCTAGGAAAAAGAAGGTAATTTGGCAGGAGTGGGGGCCAAGCATATTTGGGCCACTTCCTCATGTAACTTATTTGTGCCTTCAGGATCTGCTTGAGCCCTATCTCTAGTATATCATTTCCATTTTATAATGAGTGCTGCTGTGTCCATCCAACCTTATGGCTTGGTGGTTCAGAAAACACCCAAATCATTATAGGCAACTCAGGCCTCATGGTAATTTGGTGTCCCATGTTTAAGCATTAAGTCTCTACTACGGCCCAATATCAGGCCAAATCTGTTTCTCAAAATGAGCATAGTTACCTGCAGTGGATGGTAAGACTGTGCTTCAGAATCCTAAGAGGCTTCATCGTGATTCTTCTCTAGGGGCCTGCCAAAGTCTCCAGGCATCATCTCTATTTTTCACTGACATCTCTATTTGTCATTGATTTAGCATTGGATCTGCTAAACCTTATGGCTTAGGTCATACAGCAGATTTCACAGCAGAATGGACATGTTGCAGAGCCTCCTCTTATTTTGGTCACCACTCAAAACTAGCAGCTTTTCTGGTCATTCAGTAAATGGGCTGGAGTAGCACACACAAATTAGGAATATGTTGTCTCCAAATCCATAGAAGTCAACTAGGCATTATGCCTCTTTTTTGGTCATAACGGGGGCCAGATGCAACAGCTTATCCTTCACCTTAGAAGGGATATCTCAACATGCCCCACACCACTAGGCACCTAGAAATTTCACTGAGGTGGAGGTCCTCTGCATTTTTGTTGGATTTATCTCCCATCCCCTGACATGAAAATCCTTTACCAAAATGTCTAGAGTAGTCATTACTTCTTGCTCACTGAGTCCAATCAACATGATATTATCAATACAATGGGCCTGTATGATGTCTTTTGGGAGCGAGAAATTATCAAGTTCACTGCAGATAAGATTGAGACATAGGGCTGGAGAGTTGATACAACTCTGAAGCATGACAGTGAATAGTAAAGGTATACTTCTGGCCTTACTGGCTAAATGTAAACTGTTTCTGGTAGTCCTGACAGCTATTTGGAAAAAAAGCATTTTCCAGATCAATAGCCACATACCTGGCACCAGGTGATGTGTTGATTTGCTCAAGCAATGATAACACATCTGGAATAGCAGGTGCAATGGGATTTATCATCTGGTTAAGTTTACAATAATGCACTGTCATCCTCCTAGTCCCATCTGTTTTCTGCACAGGCTGAACAGGAGAGTTGAACGGGGATGTGGTGGGAATCACCACCCCTGCATCCTTCAAGGCCTTAAGAATGGCACTAATCTCTGAAATCTCTCCAGGAATATGGTATTGCTTCTGATTCACTATTTTGCTAGGTAGGGGCAGTTCTAGTGGCTTCCACTTGGCCTTTCCTACCATAATAGCCCTAACTCCACAGGTCAAAAAACTAATATCGGGATTCTACCAGTTGCTGACTATGTTGGTTCTAATTACGCATTATGGAACTGGGGGAATGACAACAGAATGGGTCCAAGAACCCACTGAACCCACTGTAAGATGGACCTGAGGTAAAGCCCATCAAATCACATGACCTCCATAAGCCCCTACTCTGACTGCTGGACCACATGACATTTTGGGTCTCTTGACATTGTGTCACTCCTGAGGCAGAGTCAAATAATCCCCAAAATACCTGATCATTTCCTTTTCTCCAGTGCACAGTCACCCTGCTAAAAGGTTTTAGGTCTCCTTGATGAAGGATGCGAGAAATTTAACAGTGTAAATTTCGGCAGTGTTAAAGGGTCCCTCCCCAAGGGTATCCATCACTCCCCTCATTTAAAGGGCTCTAGGTCTCTAAATTGTTTCAAGCCTGGGAATTGATTAAGGGACCCTGACTCTCTGTTTTTGTAATTCAAGTTAGATGTCTGTTCACTTGACCTAGAATACTTCTGCTTATACAGCTCAAGCAAGAATGTAGTAGACTGCCCATCTATTTTACTTCCAGAAACCATGTGATCTACTAGCCAATGCAACAAATCTCTACAGATCAGATTATTTTGACTGCTCCTTTGAGTCTGCTGTCCATTATGGTGGCCAAGTCCACTTTGTCTATGGTGACTGTTGCCACATGGTTTCTGTCAACTTGGGGCCAGATTATCTCCGTTATGTTTAAAGATTCCAGCTCAGTGACGGCAGTTCCCACAGCAATATTCGACCTAAAGAGAAGGGTGACTACAGATCTCTTCAGTGATGATGGAACTAATCTCACAAATTTTTCTCAAGGTTCTGGTGAAACATGTGTCGTCTGGATATTACTGGGGTGTCTTCTATGATAAATCCACTAACACTTCAATCTCTCTTAGTCTCTAGATTCACTCATCTACATTATACAAGGGCAGTTCTTGCATTTTGACCTCAGGTAATGTTGGCTACCTTTTGATCCATGTTTCAGCCAACCATCCAAAAAAATTGCTGATACTCTCTCTAACCAACCACTCAAGGTAAAACATTGAATGCAGAATCTCTGTTCAGTGGGCCATATGAATAAATTTAGCTTGATTGAACTTTATATTCTCTCCACCATTATCCCACACTCTTAATATCCATTCCCATGCATATTCCCCTGATTTCTGTTTATATAGATTGGAAAACTCATGTAGTTCTTTTGCAGTATAGCATAGCTCCTCATGGGTCATACTTTGTACCTCACCTTTCAGGACCTGTTAGGACATTAGTATAGTTATAAGTCTTATAAGTTATAGGTCTTGAAGAAAGAGGGTTGGTGAGGGTGGGTCATGAAAAGAAATAGAAGTGTCTTTCAAGCCAGTTACCTCAGGGCACTCCATTGCAATTTCAGCTGGAGAAACAAGATTCATTACTACAGACAGAGGAATGAGAGCTCTTTCCCAAGAAGAGGTGAGAACAGGGTTAGCAGGCAGTGAGGGGTAATCACATTAGGTGGAGGCTGTATGGCAGACTCCTCTTGGAGACTGGAGGCTGGGAAGCTGCTTCATCAAGGCAGGTTGGAGGTTAATCAACTTTTTCCTCAGGGCATTCCATTACGGGTCTATCTAACAAAGGTTTACCAGATTCTAGGGATCCCGTCTCCCATCACCATCATTATTAAGACACATATCACCATCCATATTTCAAGATCCCATAATTTTCCAATCAAATGCCTTACTTTAACAGCAGACACTCTGCAAGTTTGAGATTTTTGTTTGTGTTGTAAATCTGCTACTAATACCATCAGGCTTTGTGTCTGGTTTTCAGAGACCTCAAGTTTATGACTACTGCAAATAAGATTTTCTTTAAGGACACACATGGAATCTTTTACATCATTCATACAGTGCTTATGGGGCAAATCTGAAACCTTCAGCTCATCCCTTTCCTTCATCACTTTATCCAGTATGTCTTACAACAACCAGCCAACTTCATTATACCTTTTGAGTCCACAAAACTCAATAGAGGTGTCAGAGACATTCTCACCTAGAGCCTTACCTTGTATAAGTATACAATTAACAGAATCCAATCGTGATATTTTGAGTAACTCATTTGCCAACTCGCCCAATGGACTGTCAGTGCCATCTTGATTATTGGAAACAGAGTCATTAATGCCTCTGAGTCTAGTCAGAGTAGAAAACCAGTTATAAAACACATTTCAAGAACCACCCCACTTCTAGTACCAAGCTGTGTTAGTGTTCTCTAGAGAAACAGAACGAGCAAGAGAGAGATATGTAAATATGAGAAAGTGTCCCACTCATAAATATAAGAGTATGAAGTTGTCTCACACAACTTTTGGAATAAGAGTCCAAAATCCAGAAGGCATGTTGTGAAGCTGGTGGCTCCAATGAAGAGTCTTTAGGAGAAGTTTGCTGGCTGAAGAAGCAGAGAAAGAGTCTCTCTTCTTCCTTAAAAGCCTTAAATTGATTGGATTATCTCATTCTAGGAGACACACCTTAGTTGATACCAGATGTAGTCAGCCAGAGATGCAATCAACTGACACACGATTTCATATACCAGTCTTATAGTTTATCAACCAGTCATGAAATATCCTTGCAGCAATGGTGAAGCCAGTGCTTGCCTTATCAGACAACTGGGTATAATCACTTTGCCAAGTTGACCCTAGAAATTAACCATCACAGCCTCTGTCTTCCAGAGAAACTGAACCATTTGCATTCCCACAAACGATGAACAAGTCCTTATTTTTGCACATTCTCTCCAATACTTGTTATTTTCTATTTGTTAAATGACAAAAAATTTATAGGAAATTAGTTTTTAGAATCTCACAGCTTTGTTAAGCTTTTCTTGGAGGGAAGTTCTTAAGAACTAGAGAAATATCAAAACTTTTTTGGTAAAGTAAGAAAATCTTAAAGAAAACAAACATATTGGTAAACACAAAATAATTTTCCTTATGTGGCTTAGTCTGTGTTGGAGGAACTAGGCTATATATGAAAAAGAGAGCTAGTGAGTTATGAGTGGTTGTTGTCAGGTTTCAGGTTCTTGGAGAGCAGAACATTTTACTAAAGATAGTAACTTAGTTTAGTTCTGGTTTGCTGTCCTGGGTCTTAGCATGTGCAACTCCATCTTGAGACTACTTAATTATGTAATAATTTCCCCCTTTTGATCTAGTGCTCAGCCTGTAAGAGTTGAGATAAAAATTAAAGATGTTGAGTGCCACTCTCAATTATGAGCTGATGTTTTACAGCTCACAAGTTTGGTGCAGGTCTCATAGGTGTTCACAATGTTATTCAGTTTTTTATCTCCTTTTTTGTCATTTTTGGCATAAGGAAATTATTTGTCAATATTGAGGTGATTGGGTAAATCCTATAAAACTTTTGAGACAACGCATTGCACCAGGTAATCTATAATGCTCCTTATGAGTAGTAAAATGTTCAATGTTTGGAATGTCCTACTAAGAACTTCATGAGATAAGCAATCTGAAATCAGAGATTAAAAAGGGCCATGCAGGAGACCCAGATTCGATTCCCGGTGCTTGTCCTTACCAAAAGAAGGACCCTGAGGGGAAAAAAATACAAATAAAAAAAAGTAAAACAAAAAAAGACCCTGAGGGAAGACCCTCTGCTTAAACCATATTGCTCATTTAATTATTTTATGTAAATTCATTTAGATTTTTCTAGAAGTTTTTACCCAAGCACACAAGTAGTGTTAGCACTGATACCAATGCATCATTGTTTAGTTAATAAGTAATTTAGTGCACTATTAGTGTAAAAAACAATTTTACCTGATGGATTTAATGACTGTTGTTGTGTGCTGTGGATCTAGTAGCAATTTTTATTTGTGATTGATAGAGTTTTAATCATGTTTTATTTGTGTTTACCTCAAGCCAAGGCAACAATGAACTTTCAACTAAGCAAATTTAGAATTATGAAATTATCCCAGACAAATTGCATTTTTCTTGAGAATGTATATTGAGAGGAGGTGTTTTAGATTATTTATGAATTTTTAAGGCAAAATTTAGGAGTCTGAGGGTGTAATGTCACTATTTTATGGCTCATACAGAGAGTGGTCCAGCCATTAGAGGTTTTCGTTTTCCTGTAAAGCTCAATAAATCTTCAAGGAGCACAGCTCACCTATAGAGAGCTACCAGTCATTTTTGAATGCTAGAAGAAAATTTTATAATCCAGCCACTAGTCAGGTTCTATTTGGAATTGTTACATCTAGAGAGCTTGTCTAAAGGTATAGAGGCAGGGAAAGGTGCACAAACAATTGCCACAGGGAGAAAATGAAAGGCTTACCTGTTCTGTGGTCATAAATATAAGGCAGTGGAATTAGTTCCTGGTTCATCAGTCCAGAGTCAATGAAGCAGTGAGAAAGTAAATGTGAGTAATATTTACAAAGATACCATATAGGATCTGAGAGAAATTAATCATAAGTAAAACCATTGGATTTTTGGCCATATGCATAGAACAGGATTTTTGGTGACAAATCCAACACTCTACAAGATTATCTCCCTTTTCAATGTCCTGGTTGAAGCACACAATGCCATTGTCCTTTTAGGCCACTACAAGGACAAAGCATAATGAAGAAAATGAAATTGTGTGTTATGAAGAAAAGAAAGTCCCTGTGAAATCTTGATCCACTGGGTTGGGAACTAGTAGTCAATCTTCTGATACACTTTATTTTTTTGGTTAGTTTTATTTTTAAGACTGCAGAGTTAAGCCATCCAGGACTCTGGTATAGCTTTCTTCAATTGAGAGATGTGCACCTATGGTTTAATTCTTTGTAATTTATCTGCAGTGTCAGAAGTTAGAAACACTTGGTAGAGTCTCTTTTAACAAGGTTCTAAGGCTGTCTCTTGTTATTTTTATGACCCCATCTCTTGGTTTTAGATTATGACATGGGATGTCTGGGTCAAGAAAGACATCCTTTACTTGTTGGAATACTCTCTGGCCCAATATATTAAGAATTTGTAATATTGGGTTATTTCATACTGTGACAATAAGAGATCATTTGTCACTTTCATTCCCAGAGACACAGGTATGCCAGTAATGATTTTATATGGGTTGGGTTTGTGTTTCCAAAAGGGAGTGCTGTAAATGGTCACCAAAGCCAAAGGTAAAATTTTGATCAGGAAAATCCAGTTTCTTCAGTTAATTTGGATCATTTTTAGTTAAGTACCCTGTTTGTTTTAACCTAATTGGAAGAGTAAGGATTGTAAGGCCAATTGGTTTGGAGTAACTTTGTCATGACTTTTACACTTTGTCCAGTAAAATGAGTGCCAAAATCACTAGCAATTGTGGTAGGAATGCCCCAAGTGGCAAATGTGTTTGTTCATAATTTTTCTTTGCCATTGTCAAGGTGTCAGCCTTGTGGCAATGGAATGTTTTAATATATTTAGAAAACAGACACACAATTATAAGTACATAAGTATAACCCATACTTGGTAGAAGCTGAGTGAAATTAAGTTGTAAATGATCAAAGAGACCAGATGGAGGTAGAAAACATCTTCTCAAAACAGGATTCATTTTTCCAGAATTGGAAGTTTGGCAAATTAAGAATTTACTAGATAAATAGATGATTGATAGATAGATAGATAGATAGATAGACAGATACATAGAGATAGATAGATATAGATATAGATACAGATATAGATAGATAGATATTACACAAAAGTATATTAATATTTAAATATAATATATATGTAGCTGCTTTATGAGATTTTTCTGCCAGTCTTTGTTCAGAATTTGGATCACTATCAAAATCATGATAAATGAAAGAATGTAAAAACCTGAATAAGAGATTTATAGAGAGAGTCAGGGAGCACTGTGACATCTGTCTTGGTTTTTCTATAGTTCCAATTTCGAATAGAAATGATCACTTACCTTTATTAATACTTCTGTTTAGATTTTGAGGCCATCTATTGCTTTTGCGTTAAATGTTTAAGGTGACAAAGAGCAAAGACAGGCGATAGAACTTGCATTTGTGATTTTGTGCCATCTGAATTAGGTTTTGGGGATCCAAGGTTCAGGAAGGGCTATGCTTAAATGAGTTATAATTTTAGATGTATTAGTAGCTACTGTTTCTGCATGAAAATTTGAAAAAAATTTTATTGATTTTTAGGCTCAGATCTTTGCATGAGTGTCTATTTTAATGATGGTATCTTTGTCACTTTGAAAGAATTATGTACCCTAGAAAAGCCATGTTTTAATTCTGATCCATCTTGCAGAGACAGTCATTTCTTTTGATTCCTATTCAGCAGTGTAGGTTGGAAACCTGATTAGATTATCTCCATGGAGACATGATTCATCCAATTGTGAGTATTAACCTTTGATTAGAGGGAGATATGACTCCATCCATTCCAGGTGGTTTCTTGATTAGTTTACTGGAATCCTTTAAAAGAGGAAAAATTTTGGAGAAATCTTCAGAGCCATGAGAACCACAAGAGCCCACACAGCCAGAGACATTTGTAGATGAGGAAGGAATACCCCAGGAAAAGATTCATGAAACAAGAAGCCAGGAAAGAAAGCTAGCAGAGGTTACCATGTTCACTATGTGCCTTTCCAGTTGAAAGAGAAACCCTGAATTTCATTGGCCTTACTTAAGTGAAGGTAACATCATGTTGGGGCATTAATTTGGACATTTTTGTAGACTTGTTCAATTGGGACATTTTCATGGTCTTAGAACTGAAACTTGCAACTTAATAAATTCCTCCTTTTAAAAGCCATTCTGTTTCTGGTATATCACATTCTTGTAGCTTGCAAACTAGAACATTTATTGGTACCAGAGAAGTGGGGTGCTGTTGCAATTTGCAAATACCAAACATGTTGGAACAGCTTTTTAAATGGATAAGGGGACTATTCTGGAAGAGTTGTGACAAGCTTGATAGAGAAGGTCTAAAATGCTTTGACGAGGCTGTTTGTAAAAATTTGGACCCTAAAGATATTTCCAACAAGACTTTACAGAAATGAGGCATGTATTATTGCAACCTGGAAGGAAGGTGATTTTTGTCTTAAAATGGCAAATAAACTTGCAAAATTGACTAGTGGATTTGGGTGGAAGGCAGATTTTAAAAGACATGAACTTGGATATTTAGCAGAAGAGATTTCCAAATTAAATGTGGAAAGTGCAGCCTGGTTTCTCCTTGAAGCTTATAGTGAAAAGTGACAGAAAAGAGATTAGCTGAGAACTGGGTACAAAGAAACCAGAAATTGATGTTCTGGAAAATTCTGTGCTTCCAGGAAGGGAGACCCCAGAGAATAGTGCTCCATGTGAGGATTTAAACAAATATGGAACCAGTCAGCCATTTCAGAAAAAGCCAGGGTTAGAGAAAGAGTTATCCAGGAAGGTGTTGTGGAAACTCCTTCCGTCTGTTGGGCATGATCCTTGCTTACTACATAGGATGCCAACAAGAGTGCTATAGGACCTGTATAAACAGAATCACTGCCAGTCTGGACTGGAGGGCTCAGAAAAACTACAATGTGAAGGTAAAATGACTTCAGAGGCAGTAACATGGAGACTGGGGTCTGATGTCAAGAAGTCTTGGGTGAGGACAGAAAACATATCCAGCACTTGGAGAGGGTGAATTTGCCTGGAAGACAAAAAGTGCGCTTTCCACCTCACTGCAGGGGAATACTTTTGACACCTCAGGCCTTGGAGAGGTTGGGCACATTCCTTGGGGATTGGGGAGAGCTTGGTTGCCACCACAGAAAGAGTTTAAATATCTGCCCTGGAGATAGCAGAGAGCCCAGGTGAAGCCCCAATGCTTGGAGAAAATGGAGTCAAGAAAAATGTGGTCTCCCCAATGTCCCCAAGTTTGCATTCAGAGAGAGGCAGACAATTGTATAGGCCCTTGAAAAGGGTAGGACTGCCACACTCTAAAGCCCTGGAAATAAGTGACTCACAGATTTTGAAATTTAATGGAGTTTGTTCTGCAGGTTTTCAAAACTGCTTGGGTCTAGTGACCACTGTGTTCCTTCAATTTCTCCCTATGGAAATGGGAATATGTATTCTTTGACTGTCCCTCCTTTGTACGTTGGCAGTAAATAACTTCTGAGTTTTAGTGATCCAGAGTCAGAGGAGAATTTTGCCTTAGGACCGACCATGCCTGTAACAGACTTTGATGATACTTTGTACTGGTTTTAAACTTGTATTATATTTGTATTGTTACCAAATGGTTTAAGGCATTTGTGATATTGTGATGTAGTGAATGCATTTTGAATATGGGAAAAGCATTTCTCTTTTAGGGTAAATAGGATGAAATGTGTTGGTTTGAAAGAATTACTGTACCCTAGAAAAACCATGTTTTAATCCTGATCCATCTTGTGGAGGCAGCCATTTCTTTTAATCCCTATTCAGCACTCTGGGTTGGAAACTTGATTAGATTATCTCCACGGAGACGTGACTCACCCAATTGTGGGTATTAACATTTGATTATAGGGAGATGTGACCTCACCCTGTCCATGTGAGTCTTGGTTAGTTTACTGGAATCCTTTAAAAAAGGAAACAGTCTGGAGAACGTTTCAGAGCCACAAGAACAGCCAGAGCACTTGTAGGCAAAGATCTTTGGAGATGAAGAAGGAATATGCCCCCAGGGAAGCTTAATGAAACAAGAATCCTGGAGAGAAAGCTAACAGAGGTCATTATATTCACCATGTGCCTTTCCAGTTGAGAGAGAAATCTTGAACTTCAGTAACTTTTCTTAAGTGAAGGCAAACCCTTGTTGGTGCCTTAATTTGGGCACTTTAATAGATTTGCTTTAATTGGGATATTTTCATGGCCTTAAAACTGTAAACTTGCAACTTAATAAATTCCCTAATTTAAAAGCTCTACTGTTTCTGGTATATTAAATCCAAGCAGCTTGCAAACTAGGACAGTATCCATAAAGGGGAGTAATATTGCAGAGAGGAAATCATCTTTTGTTGTCTGTTTTTAACTGGGATACCAGCAGAAGTGAGAAACTATTTTTGTTTGCATAAAATGTCAAAATAATGGACTACACCTGTGCTGGTTTGAATCTATTATATACCCCAGAAATGCCTATGTTCTTTTAATCCAGTCTTTTGGGGGCAGATCTATTGTTGGGTGGGGTCTTTTGAGTAAGTTGCTTCAATGGAGATGTGTCCACACCCATTCAAGGTGAGTCTTAATTCACTTGCTAGAGACCTTTAAGAGAGAGCTGAGAGTATCTACAGAAGCTAAGAAAGAACATGATCCAAGGAGAAGCAAAAAGGACACACAGGAACTAAGAGATCCATTTGAAATGAGAATCTAAGAGAGAAGAAATGCATATGTCACCATGTGCTTTCCCATGTGACAGAGGAACTCCAGATGCCAACTGCCTCTCCTCTGAAAAGGTATCCTCATATTAGTGCCTTAATTTGGACATTTTCATGGCCTGAAAATTGTAACTTGTAACTTAATAAATCCCTTTTGAAAAGCCAATTGATTTCTGGTATATTGCATTCCAGCAGGTTTAGCATATCAAAACAGATTTGGGTACCAGAGAATTGGGGTTCTGAGTTTGAAAATACCAAACATTTTGAACAACCTTATAAATGGTCAGCATAAATATTCTGGAAGAACTGCGAAGAGTTTGATCAGAAAGGCCTTTGCTGTAAAGAGATTTTTAGTAGAAATATGGATGCTAAAAGTTCTTCCAATGAGACCTTAGACAGAAATAATGAATGTGTCAATGCAAACTGGAAGAAAGGTGATCCTGATTTAAAATGGCAGAGAATTTGGCCAAATTAAATACTGGTGTTGGATGGAAGGGAAAATTTAAAAGTGACAAGCTGAGATACCTAGCTGAAAAGATTCCCAAATAAAATGTGGAAAGTACAGACTGGTTTCTCCTTGCAGCTTATGGTGAAATGTGAGAGGAAAGGGATAAGCTGACAACTGAACTCTTGGGCACAAAAAACCCAGAAGATGATAATTTGGAAAATTATGAGCCTTTGGAAAATGAAACCCCAGAAAATAGTGTGCACATGAGGATTTAATCAAACATGGAACCAGTCAGCCATTCAGAAAAAGCCAATGTTGGAAATGCAATTATCCAAGAAGGACTTGTGGAAATTACTGTTCTCTGACAGCTGTGATCTCTGTATGCTGCATGCCAAGCCAATAAATTATTTGCGAGACCTGTATGAATGGGACCACAGCTAGTCAGTATGACAAAGGACAGAAAAGGGACAAATTGAAGGAAAAATTATATCAAAGGCAGAACCATGGTAGGTGTTCTAGTTTGCTAGCTGCTAGAATGCAATATACCAGAAACGGAATGGCTTTTAAACGGGGGAATTTAATGAGTTGCTAGTTTACAGTTCTGAGGCCGAGAAAATGTCCCAATTAAAACAAGTCTATAGAAATGTCCAATCAAAGGCATCCAGGGAAAGATACCTTGGTTCAAGAAGGCCAATGAAGTTCAGGGTTTCTCTCTCAAGTGAGAAGGCACATGGTGAACACAGTCAGGGCTTCTCTCTCAGCTGGAAGGGCACATGACGAATACAGCGTCATCTGCTAGCTTTCTCTCCTGGCTTCTGGTTTCATGAAGCTCCCCGGGAGGCATTTTCCTTCTTCATCACCAAAGGTCGCTGGCTGGTGGAACTCTGCTTTGTGGTTCTGCAGCATTCTCTGCTCTCTTTGAGTCTCTAAAATATTTCCTCTTTTATAGGACTCCAATAAACCAATCAAGACCCACCCAAATGGGTGGAGACATGTTGTCCCCTAATCCAATTTAACAACCATTCTTGACTAAATCACATCAACCAGGGAGATGATCTCATTACAGTTTCAAATATACAGTATTGAATAGGGATTATTCTACCTTTATGAAATGGGATTATATTAAAACATGGCTTATCTTAGGGGGCATACTTCCTTTCAAACCAGCACAGTAGGTAATCTTGGGCCAGGAGAGTGGACCCACCCATGCATGTGGAGAGTGAGGTTTGCACTGGATGCAGATGGCAAGCATTATGACTTAATATTCAGGAAGTTTTTTGATGACCCAGACTTCAGAAAGAGCTTAGCACATTCCCCAAGTATTGTGGAGAGCCTGGCCACCACCCCACTTTCATGAAGGGGTTGAGCATGGGCCTCAGAGATGGTTGAGGGTCTGAATGCTGCCCTGATGCTTGGAGAGGGTGGAACCAAGAATAAGGTGGTCTCCCAATGCTTGCACTTGTTAAAACCCTCACCCCAGTGTTTGGAGAGTGCAGGGTTACTGTATAGCCCCTGGAGAGTGTGGGACTGCTGTTCTTTAAAGTCTCAAAGATAAAACCTCATTCTATAAATAACTCTCAGACTTTGAAATCTAATGGAGCTTGCCTGGAAGGCTTTTGGAACTGTTTATGAACTTTGACCTCTGTTTTCCTTCCAATTTCTCCCTATGGCAATGGGAATATTTACCCTATGACTGTCCCTCCTTTGTATAGTGGAAGGAGATAATTTGTTCTGAGTTTCACAGGTGCACAGCCAGAGGAGAATTTTACCTTAGGACAGGCCATTTCTGTAGCTGATTTTGATGAGACTTGGTGCTGTTTTCTACTTTGTATTGTATTTGTATTTTCATTGAAATGGTTTAAGGCTTTTGTGATATTGTGATGGAAAGAATGTATTTTGCATTCAGAAAGAATATGTCTCCTGGTGGTCCAGAGGGTGTAATGTATTCATTTGAATATGATATGTGCCCCCACAAAAGCATATATTCTTTTAATCCAATCTTGTGGGGCAGATCTATTGTTGCAGATCTATGGATCCTTTTCATTAAGTTATTTCCATGGAGACGTAACCACACCCATTTAACATGGATCTTAATCTGCTTGCTGGAGTCTTTAAAGAAAGAATCAAGAGAATTTAGAGAATCTAAGAAAGAAAGTGCCCTCAGGTAAGCAATAAGGACCTATAGGAGCTGAGATAACTGAAACCAGAAGATAGGAGAGAAGGACAGCAGACATCACCATGTGTCTTCCTATGCAGCAGAGGAACCCCAGATGTCAGCTACCTTTACTTCTGAAATGTTATCTTTTTATTAGTGCCTTAATTTGGACATTTTCATGGCCTTAGAATTGTAATTGCAACTCAATAAATCCCCTTTGTAAAAGCCATTCCATCTCTGGTATATTGCATTCTGGCAGCTTTATCAAATCAAAAAAAATCAAGAGTAAATTTACTTTTAGTTTATACATTAACAGATTTTTCTTTAGGTAGAAAATAAGCTTAGGAAAACCCTGAGGTTTAGGCTCTTGGGCAGAAGAAAATTTTGGAATACTACCACATTTAATCAGTTTATATTAAGTGCTGACAGAACAGTCTTCCTGGACTGGGAATTTTTAGTGTAGGAATCATTAACAAATAAAATCAGATATGATTTGGTTAAGGGAGTAAATCTAGACATGGGGTTATTAATTTGAAGTTACTTATTTTATAGTCATGGGATTCCCTCATTCCAGTAAACATAGTAAAGTGGCAGAATTAAGGAAATTGCAGCACTATAGGAGGTGAAAGTAGAAGGGTCTCATAAGATGTCAGTCTGTTGAAGGAAAAATATTGGATCAACGCTGAATTTAGAAGACTTTGAATAGATTGTGGTGGTTGGAAATAGATCTTATTTCCCAGCATTAAATCTGCTGAAGTTTTAACTAACTTTGCTGCTACCACTAAAACATTTCTGCAATTTGCATAAACATGGGCAACTGCATTATGTTGCAGAATATAATATGTGATAGGTTTAGATATTTTTGTATTTTTAAATTATTTTTAGGGCTTGGTTATATGTGTGACTGTGAACAAATAGGGTAAACAATTTAGAATAGTTTGGTAACCTTGAGACAGGTAGTGCTTGTAAGATAATTTTAGTTTCTTAAAAGACTAGTTATGCCTATCCTCCCATGGGAAATGTTCAAGTATGGTAGTTTTCATTAATTTATAAGGGGAGTATTGTCATCAATGAAAAGTTTGGAGCTCAAAGTTTGTACTAAAATGCTAGATTTGAGTTTCTATATTCTTGGCTAAGCCACAGAAATAATTCTAGGACAAAGCAAAGCAGGCAAATAGTTTATTTACTATGAATGTAAGAATGCACAGATGTTCATGCAAGGGGAGAAATGCAAAATACAGCTGGGAGGGTTGTTTTAATCTTTTTTTTGTTCTTTTAGTAATTTTTTACTACTTATTTTGTTTCTCTCCCCCTCTTCCTTCTTTGCCGATGCCTGATCATAAATCACTCACTCAGGTGCAAGGTGTTGTTTACCAGGGATTATTTACTGCAACATTCCTCAGAGACATATTTCTCCTTGTGGCCTGACTGCTCTCTGGAATTTGCCCATTGCTCATTAGCCAGCCACTGCCTTAATTATTTTTTTTAACATTTTTTGTTGCTAAATATAATATATATATGGAAAAGCAATAAATTTCAAGCACATTTTAACAAGTAATTATAAAACAGATTGTAAAATTTGGTATAGGTTACAGTTTCATGAATTTTTGTTTTTTCTTCTAGCTGCTCCAAGCCACTGGAAACCAACAGAAATATCACTATAATGATTCAGTAGTCATACTCATTTTTAAAAATTCTATCTTCTCTGTTATATTCCTTCTTCTCTTTAAATAGCATACATACATAAAAGCAATAGAGTTCAAAGTACATTACAACAATTAGTTGTGGAACAGATTTCAGAGTTTGGTATGGTTTACAATTATACAATTTTACATTTTTGCTTCTAGCTACTTTAAGGTACTGGAGGCTAAAGGAAAGAACAGTATAATGATTCAGCAATCATATTCATTTGTTAAACCGGACCTTGTCTGTAAAACCTTTGATCTTTTTCACACTTTTTAAGTGTATTTGAGCTATTCCTATACTAACTTTTTCATGTTGGAAGGGGTGTCAATAATATGGGATGGGGAATGGAACTATTTGTTGTTCTGGAAAGTCTGGCCTCTTTGCATTTCAGGACTTATCTGGTCCAGGGACCCATCTGGAGGTAGTAGGTTTTAGAGAGTTACCCTAGTATGGAAGCTTTGTAGAATCTTATGTAATGCCCTAAGTATTCCCTAGGATTGGCAGGAATGATTTTGGTTGGAGTTTGGCAAGTTGTGATAGGTAGCAATGTCTAACTGAAGCATGCATTAGAGTGACGTCCAGTGTAGCCTCTCAACACTATTTGAACTCTCCTAGCCACTGATACCTTATTTGTTGCATTTCTTTTTCCCCTTTTGGTCAAGATGTCATTGTTGATCCCATTTTGCCAGGACCAGGCTCATCTCTGAGGGTCATCTCCCATGCTGCCAGGGGGACATTCATCCCTGGATGTCGTGTCCCACTTAGCAGGGTGGACAATGGTTTGACTTGCAAAGTTAGGCTTAGAGAGAGAGAAAGACCATATCTAAGCAACAAAAGGGATGCTGTGGAGGTGATTCTAAGGCATACCTGTAGGTAGGTGAAGCTTCTCTGCTACATACATAAGCCTCACAAGAACAAGCCTTAAGATCAAGGGCATGTCTTATTGATTTAAGTGTCCCTAATGTTTGGCACAGTATGCAGGGTTTCCCTGGTGGTAAAGTTTAATAGTTTCATAATTTTTCTCCCATCTCTCAAGGGATTTTGCCAATACTCTTTGATTATCTGCTTAATATACTCTGTGTCCAGGCATTACTTTGAGCTATTCAAGACTAAAGGCTCTCATTCTTTTCCTGGGCTCCCTGTTTGGATTGCTTAAATGATCTATCCAGACAAATTGAGTTAGATTTTGTGCTACAGGAAACTTAGGTTCTGAACCTAATAAAACTTTCTTCCTTTGGTCTTAAAGAGTAGATGAAATTCTAAAATACAAGTAATGTCTTCCTTACCCATATATTCTGAATTACCTTAATCCTTACCTGATCAGCTTTACTCTTATCTCTAAACACCTGGTTATACGTATATAAAACAGCCACTCAAAATCCAGAAATAATAGTTACCACTGAGGACTAAATGTGACTGCTATAATAAATTAAAATCTAGGCCCCAGTTTTTTTTTATAATTATTTTCTAAATGAGATCATACAATATTTGCTCTTTTGTTTCTGCCTTATCTTGCCTCACCTTATGTCCCACAGCTTCATTCACGTTGCTGCATGCCTCACAAATTCATTTCTTTTTGTAGCAGCCCCATGTTTGATCACATATTTGCACTGTCATTTGCCAAACTACTTCTAAGTCAGTGTGTCCTTCAGCCACCTCTATATACTGGGCCTCATGGATAGTATCCAAAGTCAATAGTCAATCAACACTCTCAATTTTAGATAATTTCATCGTTCTCAAGAGAATGATAGCCAATAAACACACCCTCACCAAACATAAAATCCAAACTTTCCCCTAACTCTTGTCTCTTCCCTCATTATGTACCTCTGGTATTGCTGTGGTACTGTTGACATTTGCCTGTTAAACATAGCCCATAGCATGCAACAGAAGTTTTCCCCTATACCCTGAAATTACATACACTTTGTACAAGATTCATACCTTTACCTTACTTTGTGCAAGAACTTATTTATATTTGTAGTGTCAATTGTTGGGACACATCAGTCTATACAACTGCTCTCAATCATGTTCATCTTCAATATGATAAAATTACTTATAGACCCACTCGTGAACTACCTTCACTTCTATTCCCTTACAATGATGTTGAACCCCATTAACAAACTATTCACTCATATCAAGCTTCTGTGTATCTCTAGGTCCACTATATTCTGTATTATAAGCCTTTGATTTTACCTTTACCGTGGTCATAAAAGTGGAATCATATTGTATTTGTCCTTTTGTGTCTGGCTTATTTTACTCAGCATTATGTCCTCGAGGCTTATCCATCTTGTCTTGTCCTTCAAGATGTCATTTTGTGTTAGTGCTGCAAAATATTCCATCCTATGTATATACCACATTTTGTTATTCCACTTGTTGGTTGATGGTCACATGGATTGTTTCCATTTTTAGCGACTGTGAATAGTGCTGCTATGAACATTGGTGCAAATCTCTGTTTGTCACCGCTTTCAGCTCTTCTGGGTTTATACTGAGTAGTGGTATTGTCTGGTAATAGGGCAACTAGACATTAAATTTCTGAGGAACTGCCAGGTTATATTCAATAGCAGCTGCAAAATTATACATTCCCACCAGCAGTGCATAAGTGTCCCAATATCTCCACATCCTCTCCAACATTTAGTTTCCTGTTTGTTTAATAGCAGCCATTCTTACAGGTGTGGAGTGGTATCTTATTGTAGTCTTGATCTGCATTTCCCTTATAGCTAGTGAGAATGAATATCGTTTTTATGTGCTTTTAAGACATCTGCATTTGCTGTTCAGAAAAAATGTCTATTCATATCTTTAGCCCACTTTTGAAATGGGTTGCTTGTTCTTTCATTGCTGAGTTGTATGGTTTCTTTATGTATACAGGATGCCAAACTTTTATCCAATGTGTTATTTCCAAATATTTTCTCCCTTGAATTGACTGCTTCTTCACCTTTTTGACAAAGTCTTTTGAGGTACAGAAGTATTTGATTTTGAGGAGTTCCCATTGATTAAGTTTTTTCTGTTGTTTGTGTTTTGTTTGTAAAGTTTAGGAAGCTACCACCTATTACTAGGTCTTGAAGATGCTTCCCTACATTATCTTCTGAGAGCTTTGTGGTACTGCTTCTTATCTTTAGGTGTTTGATCCAAGATTAGTTAATTTTTGTATAGGGTGTAATTTAAGGGCCTTCTTTAATTCTTCTTGTCATTGATATTCAGATATCCCATGCCCTTTCATTGAAAAGACTATTTTGTGCCAGTTCAGTGGATTTGGGGGCCTTGTCAATGATCACTTTACCAGAGATTTGGTGGTCTATTTCTGTGCTCTCATTTTGATTCCATTGGTTAATACTTCAATCTTTGTGCCAATACCATGCTGTTTTGACTACTGTGGCTTCTTAATAAGTTTTAAAATCAGAGAGTGTTAACCCTCCCACTTCATTCTTCTTTTTTAGGATGCTTTTAGCTTTTGGGGGTCTCTTTCTCTTCCAGATGAATTCAGTAACTAGCTTTTCAAAGTCTTCACAGTAGGTCTATGGAATTTTGATTGGTACTGTGTTGAATCTGTAGACTAATTTGAGTAAAATTGATATCTTGACTACATTTTACCTTCCTATCCATAAACAGGAATGTCTTTCCACCAATTTAAATTTTCCTTGATTTCTTTTAACAATGTTATGTAGTTCTCTGTGTACAAGTCCTTACATCCCGAGTTGAGTTCATTCCTAGATTCTTGATTCTTTTAGTTGCTATTTTGAATGGGATTTTTTCCTTAATTGACTTAATTTCCTTAATTGACTCCTCAGTTAGGTCATTTTTTGTGTATAGAAATATTACTGATTTTTTGCACAGTAATTTTTTATGCTACCATGTTTCTGAATTTGTTTATTAGCGCAAGTAACTTTGTTGTAGATTTCTCAGGAATCTCCAAGTATTGTATCATGTTATCTGTAAATAATGAAAATTTTACTTCTTCCTTTCCTATTTGGATGCCTTTTATTTCTTTTTCTTGCCTAATTGCTCTCACTAGATCTTCTAGTACAATGGTGAACCATAGTGGTGACCGAGGGCATATTTGTCTCATTCCTTGTCTTAGAGGAAAAGCATTCAGCCTCTCACCATTGAGTATGATGCTGGCTATTGTTTTTTTATATATGCCTTTTATCATGTTGAGGAAGTTACCTTTGATTCCTACTTTTTGAAGTGTTTTTATCAGAAAAAGATGTTGAATTTTGTCAAGTTCTTTTTCAGCATCAATTAGATGATCATATGATTTTTCCCTTTTGATATGTTAATATGCTGTATTATGTTAACTGATTTTCTTTCATTGAACCATCCTTGAATTTCTGGTATTAACCCCACTTGCTCATGGTGGGTAATTCTTTTAATATGCTCTTAGATTCAGTTTACTAATATTTTGTTGAGAATTTTTGCAGCCATGTTCATTAGGGAGACTAGTCTGTAATTTTCCTTTCTTGTAGCATCATTACCCTGTTTTGGCATTAAGTGGTATTAGTTTCATAAAATGGGTTAGAGAGTGTTCCATTTTCATCAAATTTTTGGAAACATTTCAGTCAGACTGGTGTTAGTTTTTTTTGGAATATTTGATAAAATCCCCCTGTGAAGCTATCTGGTCCTGGGCTTCCCTTTGTAGGAAGATTTTTGATAACTATTTCAGTCTCTTTATTTGTGATTGGTTTGTTGAGATCTTCTATTTCTTCTTGAGCAGTGTACCTTGTTTGTGTGTTTCCAGGAATTTTTCCATTTCATCTTAGTTGCCTCATTTGTTGGCATTAATTATTCATAGTATTCTCATGACTTTTCTTATTTCTTCAGGGTCTGTGGTAATGCACCCCTTCTCATTTCTGATTTTGTTTATTTGCAACCTCTCTCTTTCTTTCTTTGTCAGTATTGTTAATTGTCTTTTGTTCTATTCATTTACTTCTGCTTTAATCATTGCTATTTCTCTTTTTCTATTTGCTTTGGAGTTGATTTTCTGTTCTTTCTCAATTTGTTGCAAGGGCGCAATTAGGGCCTCAATTTTTGCTCTTTCTTTTTTTTAATATAGGCATCTAAGACATTAAATTTCCCTCTCACCACAGCCTTTACTGCATCTCTTAATTTCTGATATGTTGTATTCTCATTTTAATTAATCTCTAGATAGCTATTTATTTCTCTAGAAATTTCTTCTTTGATCCATTCATTGTTTAAGTGTGCATTACTTAATCTCCATATATTTGTGAAAGTTCTTGTTCTTTGGTGGTTATTGATTTCCAGCTTGATGCCATTGTGATCAGAGAAAGTGCTTTGCATGATTTAATTATTTTTATACTTATAAAGACCTATTTTGTGCCCCAGCATTTGTTCTATTCACAAGAATGTTCCATGAACACTAGGGAATAATGTATATCCTGGTGTTTAGGATGTAATGACGTATACATGTCTCTTAGGTCTAATCCATATCAAATTGTTTAATTTTTGTATTTACTGCTTATCCTCTGTCTGGTTGTTGTTGTGCCTATAGAGGAGAGTGCTGTATTGAAGTCTGCTACCATTATTGTTGAAATGTCTATCACTCTCTTCAGTTTTGCCAATGTTTGTCTCATGCACTTTAGAGTTACTTGATTGGTAGCATAGACATTTATTATTGTTATTTCTTCTTGGTTAATTATCTATTTTACTAATATATAGTGTCCTTCTTTGTCTCTTATGGTGTCTTTACATTTAAAGTCTATTTTATTTGATATTAATATATCAACTCCTCCTTCTTTTTGTTTACAGCGTGCATGGAACATCTTTCGCCATCTTTTCTCTTTCAATCTATTTGTATCCTTGTGTCTGAGATAAGTCTTTTGTAAGCATCATATAGTTGGAATCTATTTCTTAATTCATTCTTCCAATCTGTATCTTTTAATTTGTATGTTTAGTCATTAACTTTCAAAGTTATTGCTGTAAAGGCTTTTCTTGAATCCATCATTCTATCCTTTGGATTTTGCTTGTCAGATCTATATGCTCTTGTCCTTCTTTCTCTTTTTATCCCATAGGTTATCCTTATTGATACTCTTCAATTCTATGCCCTCCTCCAGCCCTCCATCTCCTATCTTTTTTTTCAGCTGGCAGAACTCCCTTTAGTATTTCTTGTAAAACTGGTCTCTTGTTGATCAGCTTTTGCTTGTCTGTGAAATTTTTAATCTCTTCCTCAGTTTTTGAAGGACAATTTCACTGGATATGGAATTCTTGGTTGGAAGTCTTTTTCTTTCAGGATCTCAAACATATTATACCACTGCCTTCTCACCTCCATAGTACCAGTTGAGTAATCTGAACTCAGTCTTATGTGGTTTCCCTTGTATGTTTTCCTCTTGCCACTTTCAGGGTTTTCTCCTTCTCTTCAACATTTGATGGACTGGTTAGTATGTGTCTTAGGGTAGGTCTATTTGGATTTATTCCATTAGGATTTCATTGGGTTTCTTTGATTTGCATATGTAGGTCTTTTATAAAGTTTGGGAAGTTTTCACCCATTATATCCTCCACTAATCTTCCTGGTCCTTTATTCTTCTCTTCTCCTTCTGGAACACCATTGATTCTTATATTTGTGCGATTTGTTTTGCTCATAATTTTTCTGAATCCAATTCAAATTTTTCCATCTTTTTTGTCATCTGCTCTTTTTGTTCAAAACCAGTTTCCTGTCATCTAGTTCACTCATTCTTTCTTCTGCCTCTTCTAATCTGCTGTTGTGTGTCTCTAGTATATTTTTATTTGGCCTACAGTATCTTTAATCTCTGTGATATCTGCTTCTTTTCTATAATTCTTTCAAATTCCTCTTTATGCTCTTTTATTGTCTTCTTGGTCTCTTTTATGTCATTGACCATCCTAATGATTTCATTTAGTAAAGTTATATGAACATCTCTGATTAGTTGTTCCATAGTCTGTGTCTCCTCTGGTGTTTTCATTTGATCAATAGACTGGACTGTATTTGTCTGCCTCTTCATATGGTTAGTGATCTTCTGTTGTCTTTATGGCCTGTAAATATCTTGATAGGGTTACTTTGTTGAATTATTTCAGTATTGTAAAGCTTTGAACTTGCAGAGTGGCTATGAAGCAGGTTGTGGGGCATGGGAAGGGACACAATAGTGTGGTGATGGGTTATAGTGTAGGTATATGCATGGATCAGGAACAATATACATGTGCCTGTGAGTGTGAGGTGCAGGTCATTGGGTTGTGGACATGTGGTGTGGGGGCCATCAGGTCAAGGTAGGTCTTGGAACACAGCAGAAGGGTGCAGCATGGGGGACACAGAGGTAGAGTACAGCAGGAGGTGGATGGAGTAGGTGAGCAGCTGTACTGGGGCTGCTATGTGGGCAAGATGTGGGTGGGCACATGGGTGTCAGGGTGTGGGGTACAGGGCACAGAATTTAGTCCACAGGGAACTGGGGTGTGGATGTGTCCTTGCAAAGGGTGAGGTAGCTGGGGGGCTAACATGCATATGTGTTACTGTGTAGGGGTGAGGCACAGGTCACAGAGGTTGTGGAATTTATTAGGGATGTGTGATGATGGGTGAGCAGAGCCCTGGCTCATGTCCTGAGGTGCAGGGGTGGAGGGAGAGGTGTCAACTTATGCAATGTAAAGGCTATGTGGCACAGATGTGCCCAAGAACACCTGCCAGGTGTGGAGAAGGACACTTTTACCATGAGGTGTGGCAAGGATGTGCATGTTTAGGGGTTTGTGGGTGGAGTACAGAGATCAAGAGGTCCATGCATGGATATGTGGGTGCCTGGCAAAGATGATGTAACTGTGCCAGTACATGGATCTGGGGGAAAGGCCCTAGTGTGTGGGGGTCTGTGGAGCAGGGCCCTGGTGTGTGACAGTCTGAGGGTAGGGGCCCTGGTGTGCATGTGCACAAAGCTCAGGAGGGATCAGGACGGGTTTAGCGACTGTATGGGTTGGGTGCTCATGTGGCCAAGTACAAACATGAGTGCCTGCAACCAAGATACACAGGTGACTGCCTGCAGGAGGCATAGAGGCAGAGATGGTGGTCAAGGTGCTGACCACAGGTACGTGGGTCACTGGAGGTGAGACTTTGCACTTGCTCAGGAGAGGTGGGTCAATCAGGGACAGACTTGTGCACATGTACAGGGTGGGAGATGTAAGGCAAGATATGCAAGGATGGGGTTGGGGGTAGAAGTGCTTGGAGCACAGTGAGGAGCAGATGATGTGGTTCAGGTGCATGGTGTGTGGGAAGAGTCAAGTTTGCAGGGTGAGGGCAGTGTGAATGAAGGTAGTGCATTCAAGTAACATGGTTTGGTTTGATTCCTAGTCCTCATCTCCTTCTCCATGCACTCTTGAGGGCTCTGGTCCTCAATCTGAAAATGGAAGCCCTAGGCTGTTTGCAGTAGCTGGCAGAGCGCTGGTTCTCTGTATCTCAATACTTCTGCTTTTTCAACCAGAGCCTCCCTATGCGCTGTAGAAGACCCTCCCAGGTCACATTCACTCTGGAATTGTTCTCCCAGTCATTTTCCTGTCCCTTCTCTAGCTGTTCTTTGAAGTAGGGTGAACTCACCATATCCTAATTTGCCATCTTCATGGAAGTCCACCATCTTAATTCTAACCTACTTCAAATTCCCTCTCAGAAAGTTCTAGCTTCCCATAATCTTAAGGGAACTTGGGAAGTGGGTTACAGACCATATTTAGGGGGACATAGAAGTGTCTCAATATGCTATTGAGGGTGGCTGGTTGAGCATGGGGAATGAGAGCATAGCCTCTGGTGAAGAAAAGTTTGCTGTGAAAGGATTTTTTATGAAAGGCTTTTAATCTGGAAACAAGCAAATTGGGTGGGAAATTTTAGTATACATGGTTTGAACAAAAGCATGAGCAGGATGGAGCTCAGGGTGTTCTTTAGGGTTTTCAGGAACACAGTTAGTTGGGACTTGGCACACTGAGACAGTTTTTAATGTTTGGCTGAAATTTCTGTAAAAGTAATTTCCAGAATGGCTTCTTTAGTTTATTTGAAATTTCTTAGCCACTGAAATTGTATTTCCTTTTTTTTGTTAATTAATCTCACAGTGCCAGGAGTAGGCTCAACCTTGAGAGTTATGTTTTACATTGCCAAGGAGACATATACTCCTGGAAATTATGTCTCATGTAGGGGAGAAGATAATGAGTTTATTTGTAAAGTTTGACTTAGAGAGAGAGACTACATCTAAGTAACAAGAGAGATTCTCTTGGGGTGACTTTTAGTCATTAATTATAAGTACTCTTAACTTTACAATTGCAGCTTGCAACTGTAATAACTTACAATCTAAGCCTTAATTTTATAATAATTTTAAAATGAAGCTACATTCAGAAATAAAAACATTTAACAGTTGTCTTATATTGAAGTTCATCATTTACAAACTATAAAAGAGATTTTGTCATGTTTCACTTCTGCTTTAGGAACATGGGAAGTTAAGTTACTGAGCATACCTGGTATGTATCATTGGGTATTCATGAATAGTCCTCCTTAGGTGACTTCTTGTCCTATGCTCCTGAAGTGAAAGTCCCACTCCACCTCTAGTTTCCTGTATCCTGAAGGCTAAGAACACAGCTTGCTTTAGAAGAAGGGTAGTTTTATATTTGGCCACATTAGGTCTCAATAGAGACTAAAGGATCAAGGCCTGGAGGGAAGACACTCCTCTTGAAAAGTACCCAATTTCCATGAATGTAGGCTAGAGGTGACTCCCTAGAATGGTAAAGACAACACTTCATATGATACAAGAATCCTTAGCCTACAATCCTTTGTTATAGATGATGGAATGTCTCAGAAGGCATGGAAAGCCAGACAGAGGAGAAAGAAGAAGACTCTCATGGAGGGGAGAGGTTTTCTGTTGAAGAAGTAAAAAGAAGAACAGATTCATCAGGAGGAAGAGTTTGAAGGGGAAGAAAATGCAATTAGGTAAGCGAAGATGAAGAGGTGGTGCTCAGAGTGGAGGAAAAGATAGAGTATGGGGAAGTATTGGAGAACCAAGGAGAGAGAGAGAGAGACAAGACTTGATTTGGTTCCCACTGGACTCCTTCACAGTACAGGGAGAAGCCTCCAGTCAGGTCTCAAGAGTAGTATCACCTACTTCTCTGAGTCTCCTTGGATCTGCATGGTATGGAGGTGGAGCCAGAAAACTCACAGTAGACCTAGATTATGTCCTGGGGAAGCTTGGTCCGAGTTCCAGATTCCTTGAGGCACAGAAACCAAGTTAGAAGAAAGGCAAAAGGACATGGCCAAGCCTTCCAGTCAATAGCCAAGAATCACCAGTCCAGATGGTCAGAGAAAGGAAGTCCCTCCTGGCTGGATTGCCAAAAGACATTACTAGATTTGAGCTTTTAGGTTTTTTGCTATGCTGTGAAAAAGAATTCAAGGACACAGCACAGATTAAGCAAGCAGGCAGAAAATTTATTTAATACACATGTAACAAGCATGTGTGGACAGTATTCCAAGGGGAGAAACACATAAATCTTCTGGGAAGACTTGTTTTTATAGTTTTTATGCTCCTTTTTCAATTTTTACTAGCTATTTTGTTGCTCTGCCCCTCTTCTTTCTTTGCTGATGACTGATCTTACATCACTCGCTCAGGCACCAGGAGTTGTTTGCCAGGGGCTGTTTACTGCCTCTTTCATCAGAGATATCTTTTTTCTTGTGACCTGACTGCTTTGTGGAATTTGCCCTTTTTCTCATTAGTCAGCCACTGGTTTAATTATAGCTCTGCCTAATTAGTTGTGATCCAAGAGAAATTCTTGGATCAACTTTATACATTAGGGTGACAATTGAGGTCCTGCAGGATTAAAATCATGAATAAAGTAATATACAATGCTTTCAGAAAGTCATTTTTTTGCACTTTATGTCTTTTAGAGAATTGCAGTGTGCTTAAATTTTGATGTACCTCTTGAGAAAATGAGACAACACCTTAGTAAACCCTTAGGACATTACAACCCAGGATATATTGTTGATTATTTTAACTGAAGGCAAATAGATATTAGTTATACAGGTCCACAGGATGTTAAAAATGCTGATCATAAATCTATAACTGTAAACCTTTGTGAATTTGGAAGAATCCAAAATAGAATATTTTGATGTGGAGCACCTGGAAAGTGGGGGATCATTATTTTATCAGTAGTTCTTAGCTCTTGGAAAAAGTGCCAAACTCAACCATTGAGTGTTTCAACAGGCAAGGCTGGTGTTTTCCATGAGCTAGTACATAGTGTAACTGAGAAATTAGAATTTACAGGATGATTTTAATTACTGAATTATTATATAAATGCTCCTTTTGCTTTTGGGATTTTGGAACAGAAAAAAGGAAGCACCCAGAAGCCCTGGACTATAATTAACCTGTCTTAGACATCTTGAGAGATTGTAAAAAACCCTTATGTTTTACTTTGTTCCTGACTGGCTATGAGAACTGTAATGCCTTTTATCTGGTTTTTCTCTTCCAGGTTTCACCACTAAGGGAAACAGTCATTAACTAGCCTCAGTCCCTTATGTTTGTAAATTATATCTACTGGACTCTGCCAGAGAAAGATGGATAGCTTTGCCTCCTTATGTTAACCTATGCTAACAATGTTTTATTTTTGGCTCTGCTAGGCTCTTCCATTTGGCACCACTAGGCTCAACCATTGAAGAATAGATAGATCCTTTCAATTTATGTTAATTTATGTTAACAATGTTTTCTTTTCACCTTTTGAACTCACTATTATCACTATTTTCTTGTCTGCTTTGAATTTACTATCTGAAATGACCCCATCTCCCCTCGTTAGAATTCTTAAAAACCTCCAATCCCCTTTGTTGGTGGAGATGGATTTTGGGCTGTTAGGCTGTCTGTTCTCCTGCTACATGTATAGTAATAAACCCTTTCTCTCTTTGAAACCCTGGTGTCTCAGGAATTGGTTATTGAATGTGTCACAGAAAAGAATCCATGGATATTGTCTGGTATCAATAGTGTGTTTAGATCATGAGAGACTAGATCCTCAACTATAGGAGTGAGACCTTTAATGGCTTCAGGTTTTACTGGATATTGGGAAAGTTTTGGAAAAGGTTTTGGATTCGCATTCTATTTTAATGACGTCAGTGCTGGAAATGTACTTTGGTACTGTTGCATGAAAAAGGGACAAGGCTTCCAGCCTCACAGGATGTTACACAGAAACAGAACAAACCAGACCAAGGCTCCAAAGTTTCAGGAGGCAGGTTTTATTGTCTATGGCTATAGGGCTCAACCATGTAGTCTCTGAAAATCTGAGCCCCAAACAAAAGGTTAACATCAATTTCTATAGACAGGATGACATGTTAAAGACAAGGTAAACAATTGACTGGTTTAAATGGGGAAGGGCTCAAAGCTGGGTTTACAGAAGCAGATGAGCTGTTGGGGGGAAGAGGGTTTCACAGGAACTTCTCTTATCATGTCTATTGACCATCCTTGGGGTCTGGGAGATTTTTCAACAGGGAATGGCCTGAGTAAACAGGGGCCTGCCTGCTTTAACGGAAAGTGACTTTAACAAACAGGGGCTGCCTGCAACAGTACTTGGAAAGTTGGGGACATTGTAAGTAATTTCTTTCTTCTCTATCCATAATGCAGTTTGCAGAGAGCATGAAAGATCAGGTTTAGTTTGTTTAGGGCATTTTAAATTTATTTCTTTATTGGGGCAAATAATTTCTTTTATTTGGACAAAAGACCTCTTCCCCATAGGTTAAATGGAGCTGAGTCCCAGAGAAAGATGAAATGTTTTTTAGTGAAAGGACAAGAGAGATTTGAATTGGTTGAGATAGATTCTCAATGGGGTTGATTTGACACTCCTTCTTTTGATATCTGCTTTGGTTCTGTATGACATGTTGTTTTAGGAGAGTGGGATTCAAAGTTGAGAGAGTAGCTATGGTATCTATTAGAATTTTACAGGATTCCCCATTTATTTTAAGTTTACTTTCTTCCTCAGCATTAAAGGGACTAGGGGGAAAAGGTCAGAAAAATTTTTGGAGTTACATTAATGTTCTGAAATTTTGGTTAGAGATTTACCCTAAGATCAAAATGGGGGGATATTTGATTAGTCACTGGAGGCTTTCCTTGAGAAGAAACTTTTTAAATGGCCAGTTGATTGCAAATTAAACATTTATTTTTAGGCTGTTGTTTTTTGTGGAGTTCTTCCAGTTTTGGGGAAACAGTTAGGTTGAAAAGACCTATTGTTTGCTCTGAAAGTTTGGCCTACTAAGGGTTGTAACTTCAGGGGCATTCTTTTAGTAGTTTTTTTGTATACAGCTTCATACCAATGCTATTTTTAAATGTTTTGTCATGTTCATGAGTTTGGCTATACAGTGAACACTCATCTTATCTTTTGTTTTTTAGTAAGACAAAAAGTCACCCTAATTTAGGGAAAGGTTCATTTACAAATAAGACCACTAGGTCAAGTTGAGTATTGGAAGTTATGGCATGGAACCCAGAATGTCTCAGAAAGAGTTTTCAAGTTTTTTTTACCGTGTCTCCTTACATATATGTGTTTCAATATCTATACATACACTCACACAGAAGCAGATATATATATCATAGGGAATCTTGTTCACCATTTCTTTTTGGGAATGGGGGTGCATAGATTAGGAATCAAACCCAGGTCTTCCACATGGCAAGTGGGTATTCTACCACTTAACTACCTATGCAAACCCCTCAAATGGTTTTTCAAATCCACCACAGATTTATCTTCTATTTTTTGTTTGAATGTGTGAATTATACATCTGTTGATACAAGCTAAGGAAACATTGGAAATAGCTATTAAGGAGTTATCAGTAATCTTTTGGGCAGTATTGGGCTCCTAAATGGACAACATAGATATTGTAGGGCTGTTAATAGTTGACATTTTGCATTACATATTTTTTATTGAACCTCTCTTAGACCAAGTAATATGTGAATTTTTAATAGAAGTCCATTAGCCCAGAGTCATAGAACCAATGAGAATTTTATGTCTTTCATAAAATTTTTGTGGTTTTCCCATAGGGTTAGTGAATTTCTTGAATATAGCCCATAGTTCCTTCTTCATACAATGGGTAAAATTAATTTGAGGTAGCTTACTGCTATTATGTGGTATTACTTTATAGGGCATTTTTAGTAATATATTTGGAATAAAAAAAACAGGTTAGATAGAGTCTCAGTACTGGTAATTTGGGAATAATTAAGTTTTGGGGAATACAAATTTGCTGTGGAATGGACAGAGGAGTCATATTAGTCAAAAGTTTAGAATAGTCATCAGGTCTATATTTTTTATGAGAATTTAATATTTGTTTTGTCTTCAATAAATAATTCTTTAATGAAGGTATTTTAAACTCTTGTCATTTTTAGTAGAATCTATCAATTAAAATTAGCAACTCATTTGGTCTGCTTACTCCATTCAGGAGTCTTTCTTTTCTAGTACATCACTGAGATGACCACGTTGTCTAATTGGAACAGTTCCCATAAAGGCCATTGTTCTGTTTTGGTTGTTTCTTGTAGGATTTTGGCATTCTGTTAGATAGGCACAATTTTCAGGCCCTTAGTATTTTGGGGTTTTTTTTGTTTGTTTTGTGTTTTTTAAATTATCTTTATTGTGAAAAATAGCATACACACACAAAAAAAGCAATACATTTCAAAGCACACCAGAATTAATTGAACAGATTTCACAGTCTGCTATGGGTTAGTGTTCCACAATTTTAGGTTTTTCCTTCTAGCTGCTCCAAGACACTGGAGACTAAAAGAAATATCAATATAATGATTCATCAGTTATACTCATGTGTTAAATCCTGTCTTTTCTGTTATAACTCCTCCTTCTCCTTTGATCTTTCTTCCAATCTTTAGGGGTATTTGGGCTATGCCCATTTTAAAATTTTCATGTTGGAAAAGGCTGTTGATAATATGGGATAGGGGAATGGAACTAGCTGATGTTCTGGAGAGGTTGCCCCCTCTGGGTTTCAGAACTTATGTGGCCTAGGAACCCATCTGGAAGTTGTAGGTTTCTGGAAAGTAATCATGGAATTTTTTAGAGTCTTAGATTAAACTCTAGATATTCTCTAGGGTTAGCAAGAATGGCTTTGGTTAGGATTTGACACACCATGGTACATAGCAATATATAGCTGAAGCTTTCATAAGAGTAGTCTTTCAACTCTATTTGAATTCTCTCAGCCACTGATACCTTATTTGTTACAATTCTTTTCCCTCTTTTGGTCTGTAAAGCATTGTCAATCCCACAGTGCCAGGGTGAAGCTCATCTCTGTGAGTCATATCCCATGTTGACAGGGAGACTTTCATCCCGGATGTCATGTACCATGTAGAAGGATTTGGTGTAGAGAGATAGAAGCCATATCTGAGCAACACAAGAGGTCCTCAGGAAGTAACTCTTAGTCATAACTATAGTTAGGATAAGCTTCTCTGCTACATAAATAAGTTTCACAAGAAGCCTCATAATTTTTAAACATATACTATGCCAGAGTGTGAGAGGATGGGGAATTAGAATTTTTAGAGTTTGAAATCTCTATCTGTGATTATTTAAATTTTAACTTCTGTTAAAAAAAATGAAACTGAAGACTGCATAGGTTAAGAAAGTTGTCCCCTAATATTGAGAATTTTTATCCATAAAATTTACCTGCTAAACTTTGGCCCAAAAATTCTCAACAAAATACCAGTAAACTGAATCCAACAGCAGAACAAAAATAATTATACACCATGATCAAGTGGAATCCATCCCAGGTATGCAAATGTGGTTCAATATAAGAAAATCAACAAATATTATACACCACAAATGTGACAAAGAAAAAAACATGTGATCATCTAAGTTAATGCAGAAAAGGCATTTCACAAAACTGAGTATGCTTTCCTGATTAAAAAAAAAACACTCAAAAAAGTAGTGTGAAGTTTGAATGGTAAATAGCTTCATGAATACTTCAACTCTCATTTTACTCAGGCAACTACAAAGAAAAACCAAAAAGCAGCTGAGGCAGGCTGAAAGTCCAAATATCCCTTGCAGCACTGATAAAAATTCCCTTGCTGTAACAATATGAGTGATACTGATGCCAGCAAGTCTGTTAATCTTCACCAGATAACCCTAAACCTTGAGGTTGCTAATTAATTGACTGTGACCAAAAGGCACTCTACTCACACACCCCTCACAGCTCAGATAGATCACACCTCCCTCAAACTCACATCTTCCTCACCCCTCTCCAAGCCACTCACATCCTCCCTTTCTAAACTGCCTCACTGAATCCAGCCCTGAGCAGTAACTTTTTTATTTCTTCTCCACATGTGTGCTACTTTAGCTCAATAAACTTCTTCTGCACTTTGATTTTAGAGGGTGTTTTCAGCATTAATACTAGGGATAGAAGGAAAGTTCTTCAATATAACAAATGGCATCTATTAAAAGCCCACAGCTAGCAATTATATTCAATTATTGTAAGACTGAAAACTTTCCTTCTAAAATCTGGAACAAGACAAGGATGCCCACTGGAAACACTGTTATTCAACATGGTACTGGAAATTCTACCTAGAGGAATTAGAAAATATAACGAAATAAAAAGCATCCAAATTGAGAAAGGTAGAAATAAAACTTTCCCTATTTGCAGATGGAATGATCATAAAAAACAGAATTAAAAATCAACAACAAAGCCACTGGAACTAATAAAATTAATTCAGCGAACTGGTAGACCACAAGATCAACATGGAAAACTCAGTAGAGTTTCTTTATACTACTAATGAACAATCTGAACAAATAGTCAAGAAAAATAAACTAGGAGTAAATTTAACCAAAGATGTTGTATTGTTCAGTGTTCTCTAGGAAAGTAGAATGGACTGGTGATATTTGTAAATATTATGAGTTTTTTTTTAAAGTCTCATATTTATGGGGATGCACAGGTCCAAATTTCATAGGGCAGGCTGCAGGGAACTCTAATGAAGGTTTTCATTAATTACCTAGGAGAAATCAAGCTGGCTGAAGTAGAGATGGAAATCCTCTCTTCTTACTGCTGAAATAATCACTTTTCTTTTTAAAGCCCTCAACTGATTGGATGAGACATTTGTCATTGCTGAAGGCAATGTCCCCAGTTGATTGTAGATGTAATTAACCATAGATGCAATCAACATGCTGACGGCTTAAGTCTTTGAAATGTCTTCACAGCAACAATCAGGTCAGTGCCTGCTCTACTAAATAACTGGACAAGTAGACACAGATTTTTTTTGTTGTTTGTTTGTTTTTTTAACATGGGCAGGCACCGGGAATTGAACCCGAGTCCTCTGGCATGGCAGGCAAGCATTCTTGCCTGCTGAGCCACCGTGGCCCACCCTAGACACAGGTTTTTAACCATCACACTCCTCTCATTATTGAGAGCAATCTCTTTTGTTGGTTATAAATACAAACAATCACAGATACAATCAATTTACTGATTAAGTCCATGAAATATCCTAACAGTAGCAATCAGACCAGTGTTTGCTAAACCAAATAATTTGACAGCATCACCTGGTTAAGTTGACATACAAGTTTAACACCACTGTCCACCTCTTGTCAACTTGGCAGCCCTGCACATCACCATAAACCATATTTAATCTCTAAACAAAATACAATAATTGTCATCATGCTCAATGTTGATTGCTTTAGTTTGTAAGCTGCCAGAATGCAATATTCCAGAAACAAAATGGCTTTTGAAAAGGGAATTCACTACATTGCAATTTATAGTGATAAGTCTACAGAAATGTCCAAATTAAGGTAATCCTACAAAAATGTATGAATTAAGGCATCTAGGGAAAGATACTTTGGCCCAAGAAATCAATAACATTCAGGGTTTCTCTCTCAGCTGGAAAGGCACTTGTTGATGTCTGCTAGCTTTCTGTCCTGGCTGCTTGTTTCATAAGGATGGAAACCTTCTAATCAAATTTTACCACCTACAATTAGGTAGGTCACATCTCCATGGAAACAATAAAAAGATCTCACCCAGCCATATTGAATGAGGGTTAAAGAAGTTGGCTTTTCTGGGGTACACCACAGATTCAAACTGGCACAGTGATAGACTGAAATTCTTCCCCTTAAGATAGGAAATGAGGGTAGGAGGCCCTGTGTCACAACTATCATGCAATATTGTACTAGAAGTTCTAGCTACAACAATCAGGCAGGAAAAAGAAACAAGGTTTCCAAATGAGATACAAAGAATTAATACTGACATTACTTGCAAATAACGTGAAACTATACTTGGAAAATACTGGGAAAACTACAACAAACCTTCTCAAACTAATAAATAAATCTGGCAAGGTTATGGGACAAGAGATTAATGCAAAAAAGCCAGTAGTATCTCTATACACAAGCAATGACCTGAGGAGTCAATTAAGGAAAAGTTCCATTCAAAATAGCAACTAAAAGAATCAAGTATCTAGGAAGCAAGGTAATTAGGGATGTAGAGGACATGTAGACAGAAAACCACACAACATAGCTAAAAGAAAGCAAAGAAGACATACATAGCTGGAAAGATATTCCCTGTTCATGGATAAGAAAGATAATTGTACTTAAGATGTCAATTCTATCCAAATTGAGCTATGGATTCAATGCAATACCAATCAAAATTCCAACACTCTATTTTTAAGACTTGGAAAAAGTAGTTATATAATTTATTTGGAAAAGGAAAAAGAACTCAAATAGCTAAAAATATCCTAAAAAGAAGAACAAAGTGGAAGGAATAACACTTGCTGATTTCAAAGCTTATTATAAAGCCACAGTGGTCAAAACAGCATGGTACTGGCACAAAGATAGAAGTTTTGACCAATGGAATCAAATTAAAAACATGGAAATAGACCATCAAATCTATGGCCAATTGATGTTCAACAAGGCTACCAAATCCACTGAACTGGAACAAAATGGTCTTTTCAAAAAATGGGTATAGGAGAACTGAATATCAGTAGCCAAAGAATGAAAAAGGATGCTTACCTTACACCTTATCCAAAAATTTAACTCAAAGTGTATCAAAGGCCTAAATGATCAGTGACTTTATAGAAGTCACTTCTATAAAGCATATAAAAGAAAATGTAGGGAAGCATCTTCAAGACATAGTAATAAGGTGTAGCGTCCTAAACTTTACACCCAAAGCACAAGTAATGAAAGAAAAATGAATAAATGGGAGCTCCTCAAAATCAAATGTTTTTGTGCCTTAAAAGACTGCCAAAATATGGAGCCAGCCAAATCAATGGTAGAAAATATTTGGAAATTTGTATAAAGGTTTGATACCCTGTAAACATAAAGAAATCATACAATTCAACAACAAAAGACCAAACAAGTTAATTGTAAAGAGGGCTAAAGCTATGAATAGACACTTTTTTCTGAAGAGCAAATAAAGATGGCTAAAAAACACATGAAAAGATGTTTATTTTCTTAGTGATAAGGAAAATGCAGATCAAGACTAAACTGAAATATCACCTCACATTTATAAGAATGGCTGCTACTAAACAAACAGGAAACTATGAATGCTGGAGAGGATGTGGAGAACTTGGGATACTTATGCACTGCTGGTTGGAATGTATGACTTTTATGGAACACAGTCTGGAAGTTATTCAGAAAATTAAATATTGAGTTGCCCTATGACTCAGCAGTACTACTACTCAGCATATACCAAGAAGAGCTGAAAGTGGTAACACAGACATTTTCACACCAATGTTCACAGCAGCATTATTCACAATCACCAAAAGATGGAAACAATCCAAATGTCCAACAACCGATGAGTGGATTAACAGAATGTGGTATATAAATGCGATGGGTTATTATGCAGCACTAAGATGAAATGATGTCCTGAGCACATGAAAATTTGAATGAACCTTGAGTACAAAATGCTGACTGAAACAAGCCAGACACAAAAGGATAGAAACGCTGTGATTTTCTTTTATGACCAAGGTAAAGATCAACTCTGAGGCTTATAATACAGAATATAGGGGACCTAGAGATACACAGAAGATTCAGATGAGTTGTTAGCAAATGAGCTTGAACTTAAATGTAAGGAAATGGATAGAAGTGAAGGCAGTTCACTAATGGATCTATAAGTAATATTGCCATGCTTGAAAAGGGTTGCATAGACCCATGTGTCCCCCAATTAACACTATAAATGTAAAAAAGTTTTTGTGTGAATGATTTCAAAAAGTGTATAATATCAGAATATGGGGGGAAACTGCTATTGCATGCTATGGGCTATGTTTCACAGGAAGACATCAATAATACTAGTGCAATACCAGGGGTGAATAATGAGGGGAGGAAAAGAGTTAAGGGAAGGGTTGTGTTTCTATTTCATGAGGGTGTGTTTAAGTTCTTGCATGAACTACCTCAAAGTTATGAATCTTAACCAAAGTATTTATAATATTCGAGTATAGGGTCAAATTCTGCATGCTGTGGGATATGTTTAACATAAAGATATTAACAGTATCACAAAAATACCTGGGATAAATAATGAGGAAGAGAGGGGCAAGAAAGAAAAGGAGGGTTGGATTTTCTGTTTAGTGAGGGTGTGTTTATTGGTTGTTTTTCTCTTGGTAACAATGAAAATTGTCTAAAATTGAGAGTGTGGATGGACTGTTGACTTTGGGCATTATACATGATGCCAATGGATGGAGGTGGCTTCCTGTTGACTGAGAATTAGAATGGTGAACTGTGCTTTATACATATGATTGAATACTGTGTGGCTACAGAAAGTAACAAAGTTGTGAAGCATGAAATGTTGTGAACGAACCTGTGGAACACTATGTTATGCAAAATAAGCCAGAAACAAAAAAAGACAAATATTGTATGGTCTCATTTAGAAAATATTTCTAAGAATATTGGGGCTTAGATTCCAAGCCTGGGTGAGCCGCAATGGTTCAGTGACAGAGTTCTTGCCTGCCATACTGGAGACTCAGGTTCGATTCCCGGTGTCTGCTCATGTAAAAAGAAAAGATTGTAAGTCCTTATAGCAGTCACATTTAGTCTGGAGTAGAAATACTTATTTCTAGATTTTGAGATGCTGGACTATTTTTGTACAACCTGGTATTTCTCTGGACCTTTGGGTAACAGTGTGACACCTAAGACTGAGAGTAGGAGTTCTGCAGTGCTGAAGATAAGCATTGTCACATACAACTGTACTGAAATTGAAAAAGAGATCAGGCTTCAATTAGAGATAAGAAGAAAACCAAGCAGGCTGAGACAAAGATAAATAAGAATACCTGGGTAAAGAAGACACTGCTTGTATTTTAGAACTTCACCTACTCTATGAGATCAAAGGAAGAGAAGTTTTTGTGGCATGTAATCTAACTCAACCTGTCTGCATAGTTCATTTAAGCAACCCAATCACAGGGAGCCTGAATGGGAATGAGGGCATGTAATTCTGTATAGATTAATGTAATGCCTGGATACATCGCAGAGTATGTTGAGAAGATAATTAAATGTATTGGCAAAGTCCCTTGAGGAATGAGAGAAAAAATATTAGACTGTTAAACTTTATCACTGGGGAAACTCATGATACAGTCTCAAACATTAGGGACTCCAAAGTTAATAGGCCAAGCCCTTGAACTTGAGGCTTGCTTTTGTGAAACTTATTTATGTAGCAGAGAAGCTTAGCCTACCTACAGTTATGTCTAAGAGGTACTTCCAGAGAACCTCTTTTGTTGCACAAGTACAAGTAGTGAAAGTCAAAATAGACAAATGTGAATTTCTTAAGATCAAGAGCTTCTGTGTCTCAAAATACTTTGTCAAAAAAGTGCAGAGGGACAGAACAGTCTCTTCAATAAATGGTGCCTAGAGAACTGGATATTCACATGCAAAAGAATGAAAGAAGACCCATATCTCACACCCTATACAAAAGTTAATTCAAAATGGATCAGAGATCTAAACATTAGGTCTAAGACCATAAAATAGTTAAAGGAAAATGTAGGGAGATATCTTATGAAACTTACAATTGGAGGCAGTTTTATGGACCTTAAACCTAAAGCAAGAACACTGAAGAAGGAAATAAATAAATTGGAACTCCTCAAAATTAAACACTTTTGTGCATTAAAGAACTTCATCAAGAAAGTAGAAAGACAGCCTACACAATGGGAGATAATATTTGGAAATGACATATCAGATAAAGGTCTAGTATCCAGAATTTATAAAGAGATTGTTCAACTCAACAACAAAAAGACAGCCAACCCAATTAAAAAATGGGAAAAAGACTTGAATAGACACCTCTCAGAAGAGGAAATACAAATGGCCAAAAGGCACATGAAGAGATGCTCAATGTCCCTGGCCATTAGAGAAATGCAAATCAAAACCACAATGAGATATCAACTCACACCCACCAGAATGGCCATTATCAACAAAACAGAAAATGACAAGTGCTGGAGAGGATGCGGAGAAAGAGGCACACTTATCCACTGTTGGTGGGAATGTCAAATGGTGCAACCACTGTGGAAGGCAGTTTGGCGGTTCCTCAAAAAGCTGAATATAGAATTGCCATACGACCCAGCAATACCATTGCTGGGAATCTACTCAAAGGAATTAAGGGCAAAAACTCAAATGGACATTTGCACATCAATGTTTATAGCAGCGTTATTTACAATTGCAAAGAGATGGAAACAGCCAAAATGTCCATCAACAGACGAGTGGCTAAACAAACTGTGGTATATACATACGATGGAATATTATGCAGCTTTAAGACAGGATAAACTTATGAAGCATGTAATAACATGGATGGACCTAGAGAACATTATGCTGAGTGAGTCTAGCCAAAAACTAAAGGACAAATACTGTATGGTCCCACTGATGTGAACAGACATTCGAGAATAAACTTGGAATACATCATTGGTAACAGAGTCCAGCAGGAGGTAGAAACAGGGTAAGATAATGGGTAATTGGAGCTGAAGAGATACAGACTGTGCAACAGGACTAGATACAAAAACTCAAAAATGGACAGCACAATAATACCTAATTGTAAAGTAATCATGTTAAAACACTGAATGAAGCTGCATCTGAGCTATAGACTTTGTTTGTTTGTTTGTTTGTTTTTGTTTGCTTGTTTTTCTTTTTTTAATTTTATTATTACTTTTATTTCTTTTCTCTATATTAACATTCTATATCTTTGTCTGTTGTGTTGCTAGTTCTTCTAAACCGATGGAAATGTACTAAGAAATGATGATCAAGCATCTATGTGATGATGTTAAGAATTACTGATTGCATAATGTAGAATGGTATGATTTCTAAATGTTGGGTTAATTTCTTTTTTTCCATTAATTAATAAAAAAGAAAGAAAATTAAAAAAAAAAGAATAACAAAAAAAAAGGTGCAGAGACAGCCAACTCAATGGCAGAAAATATTTGGAAATCACGTATATGAGAAAGGCTTGATATTCTGTGTACATTAACAAAAATTTATAAACAACCCAATTATATAATGGGTGAAGAATATGACTAGGCACTTTTCTAAAGAGCAAATGCAATGGCTAAAAGCATATAAGTAGATGCTCATTTTCATTAGCTATAAGGGAAATGCAAAATCAAGGTGAAAATTAGGTATCATCTCATACCTATAAGTATGACTGTTATTAAACAAACAGAAACTACAAAAGTTGGACAGCATGTGGAGAAGTTGGAACACTTATTTATTGTTGGTGGGAATACACAATGGTGCAGCCACTGTGGAAGACAATTTGATGATTCCTCAGAAAACTAAGTGTTGATTTGCCTTATGACCTGGAAATGACCAATACTCAGTATATACCCAGAAAAGCTGAAAGCAGTGACACAAACAGACATTTGCATGCTTATGTTCATAGTGGCACTATTCACAATTGTCAAAAGATGAAAACATTCCAAATTCCCATCAACAGATGAGTGAATAAATAAAACATGGTATATACATATGATGGAATCCTATGCAGCAGTAAGATGAAATGAGGTCCCGTTGCATATGACAATGTGGATGACACTTGATGACATAATGCTGGGTGAAATAAATCAGACACAAAAGAATAGATTCTACATGATTCTGCTATTATGACTCTGATAAAATCTCAGTGGTTACACTATAGAATATGGCAAACCTAAAGGTACACAAAGCTAAAGATGGGGGAAAGTCTACCCTAAGAGGTTGAACATAAATGCAAGAGAACAGATATAACTGATGGTAACTAATCATCAGGGTTATATATAACATTGCCATACTGAAGGTGAATATGATTGAAAGGGAATGTATAGTGCTAAGTATCCCACTGATTAAGCAATTATAAGTAAGTTCTTGAATGAATAATATCAATGGTTCTTGTGCCGGTTTGAAAATATTGTGTACCCCAGAAAAGCCATGTTTTAATCCTGTGGCTTTAATTCTTGTGGAAGCAGCCACTTCTTTAATCCTGATTCAAAACTGTAAGTTGGAGATGATTATATTATCTCTATGGAATTGTGACAGCCGAACTGTGGATGTGACCTTTGATTAGATGAAAATGTGACTCCACCCATTCCAGTCAGGTCTTGATTAGTTTACTGGAATTCTTTAAAAGAAAAAACATTTAGCAGAGAGTCAGAAATGAAAGAAGCTTCACAGCAGATAGAGTCTACAGAAATGACAGAGCTGGTAGAGAGAGAGCTGACACAGATACTTAGAGCCCAACAGATGTTGTCATGAGATGTTAAGCAAGCCAGAGCCTGGAGAGAGCCAAGGGAAGTCAAGAGATGAAAGCCATCCTTGGAGAAGCAAAGTGAGGAATCCTCACAGGAACAGAGGCTGAAAGCAATGAAGCCCAGGAGCAAAGGACCAACAGATGTCAGCCACCTGATTACCCAGCTGAAAGAGGTTCCTGACCCATTAACCTTCCTTGAGTTGAGGTGTCTTTCCCTGGATGTCTTAGTTTGGACAATTTAATAGGCTTAGAACTGTAAAATTATAACTTCTTAAGTTCCCCTTTTTAAAAGTCATTCCAGTTCTGATATATTGCATTCTGGCAGCTTGCAGACTAAAACAGTTCCATGGTGACCAAGGGTCAGTAGTGGAGGGTTATTGGGGGAAAACTGAAAATGCATACTATGGCCAATAGGTATCAGGAAGACACCAACAGTACCACAAAATAACCAGGAGAAACTAATTAGGGGGGAGGGATGAGTAATCGTAATAAGGGGTAGTTTTGATTTTATAATTGGTGATGTTATGTTTGTTGGTTATTTGTTGTTATGTGCCAATGAAAAATGTCTAAAATTGTGAGTGTTGCTGATTGCACAATGAAGTGAGGAGACTGTAAGATATGGTTTGTTTATTTTGGACATTATCTATGAGGCCCAATAGCTGGAGGGAGCCAAATAATACAATTACTGAGAGTGAACTGTGGTACATTTATATGATGGAATATGGGGCAGCTAAGAAAAGGAAGGATGTCAAGAGGAGCACAGCAAACAGAGCAAACCTTAGAAACAATGTGTTGCACAAAATGAGCCAGAAACAAAAGAACAAATATACTAAGCTGTCTTTCACAAAATATTACCAAAAAATTGGAACCAGTTTTCAATGTCATTTGCATGTCTAATCCCCAAAATGTCTGACCATTTCCTTTTCCCCAATCCACCATTACCTGGTAGAAGGCCATCAGTCTCTTTTAGTAAGACTTGGAGGAATATTAAAGGTATACATTTTGGCAATGTAACAGAGCCTTTCCCCAAGGGGACCTGGCCTTCCCTTCAGTTAAGGGCATCTGGGTCTGTAAACTGTCTCAAGTCTGGGAATTGAGTAAGGGACCATGAATCTGTTTCTATAATTTGAGTTAGATTTCTGTTCCCTTGACCTAGAACTTTTCTATCTATAAGATCAATAAAAAATTTGGTAGATTGTCCATCTACTTTACTTCTAGGTATCCCATGACCTAGCTGAAAATGCCATAGGTCTCTGCAAGTCAGACTATTTTGATTGCTCCTTTGGTCTGCTGCCCATTATGATAGCCAATCTCACCTTGTCTTTAGAGAGTAAGTGCTGCCACTTAGTTTCCCACCACAAGAGCCAATCACCCCATTGTGCTTAGAGATCCAAGTTCAATGACAGCAATTCCCACATTAATATCTGACCTACAGAGAAGAATGACCACCATGCCCTTCAGGGAAGGTGGAGTTAGTCTCACAAATTTTCCCTTCACAGTCCTGCTTAAAATTGTGTCACCTGGACATTCTTTGGATGGATGACCATGTCTTACATGACAAATCCACTTTAAAATTCAAATTGCTCTAAGACTTTGAATCCCTTATCTACAGTATATCAAGGCAGTTTTTTTGGCATTTCCATCTCAGGTGATGTAAGCCATCTTTTAGTCAACATTTCAGTGAGTCACCCAGCAAACTGTTAGAGCCCTTTGTAATCCCTCAAGCTACAGCACTGAATCCAGAATCTCTGCTTAGTGAGCCCATATCTGTAAATTATACCAATCCATCTTTATATTCTTTTCACCATTATACCATACACTTAATATCCAATTCCACACATATTCCCTTGATTTCTGGCTATATAAATTGGAAAAATCATGTGGCTATTTTGGACTATAGCATACCTCTTCATGGGTCACATTTTGTACCACATCTTTTAGAGCCTGTTGGGACTTCAGTCTCACTTACAGGTCTGGAAGAAAAGAGGGGTGGTGTATGTGGTTCACAAGAAGTATTAGAAGTGTCTTACAAGCCAACTACCTAAGGACATTCCATTGCAGTTCCATCTGGTGAAACAGGATTAATCTCATCACTCAGAAGTGTGAGGGCTGTTTGCTCAGGAGAGGTGGTTACAGGTTTATAAGGTACAGCAGGGTTACTCTTTTCAGTTGGAGGTTGGTTGGCAGATTTCTCAGGACAGACTGGAGGTGGATGGTCTTCCTCAAAATAGATCATTACTCACTTACCTAGAAAACACTCGGCATATATTAATGTTTCAATGTCTCCTCTCCACCACCATCACTGTCAAAATATATGCTCGCATTCCAATTGTCAAGATCCTATTCTTTTCCAATCAGTACTTTCACTTTAACAGCAGACACCCTAAAAGCTTGGGGATTTAGTTCACTTTGTAAGTCATTCAGTCTCACAATGAGATTCTGGGTCTGGTTTCCAGAAATCTCAAGTCTGCAGCTATGTGAAATATTTTCTTTCAAGGCATACAGAGAAATTTTCATACGCTTCATGCAGCACTTAAGTTGAAAATTTGAAGCAATGATTCATCCTCTCTTGTATACCCATATCCAGTGTATTTAAGAACAACCAGCCAACATCTGTACAACTTTAAACTTCACAAAACTCTGTTAAGGTTTCAAAAACACTCTCACCTAGTGCTGTCCTCTTATAAGCATTTCAGTAGCCATATCTATATTTAGTTGTGATATTTTGCATTTCTGTATTGCCAATGCATAGCATATACTATCAGTACCATCTTGGCTATTGGAAAGAGTCATTAGTGCCTTTGAATCAAATCAGATTAGAGAACCAATTCCAAAGTCCTCAGAAACAATTTGTAAATCTCATCCTTACTATTCTGTTTCTCAAGTACCACTCCAAGTAACAAAGCTGCATTAGCTAGGGAAAAAGAGACAACAGGAGTTGTCTGCAAATATTATGAGATTTTTATTTAAAAATGTCTCACATGACTGTGGGGATATGTAAGTCCAAATTCTTAGGGAAGGTTGCAAGCTAGGAACTCCCAAGGTTCTCAATGAATTCTCCAGGAGAAGCTGGTTGCCTGAAGTAGATACAGAAATCCTCTCTTCTCGCTGCTGAAATAATCACTTCTTTTAAAGCTTACTAGTGATTGGATGAGACATCTGTCATTGCTGAAAAAAATCTCCACACTTGATTGTGAATATAATTATTTATAGATGCAATCAACCTATCTATGATTTAAGTCCATGATATGTCCTTACAGCAACATTCAAGCCAGTGCTTGCTTAACCAAACCACTTGGCTTGGCCAAGTTGACACATGAACATAACCATCACAGATGTAAAGGAGCTGCATGCAGAAAACTACAAGACACTGCTAATAGAGACCAAATAAGGCCTAAATAAGTGGAAAGGTAAGCCATGTTCATGGAATGGATGATCAAATATGTTAAGATGTCAATTCTGCCCAAAATGATTTACAGATTCAACAGAATCTTAAACAAAATTTCAACAGCCTTTTTTGCAGAAATTAAAGTCAATCTCAAATTTATATGGAAGGGTAAGAGGCCATGAATAGCAAAACCATCTTCTAAAAGCAGAATGAAATTGGAGGAGTCACATTTCCAGATCTTAAAGCTGATTACAAAGCCATAGTAATCAAGCCAGGACCAGACATCATAGGATTGAGAAAGCTCTCTTGACCAAAAGCGAATGAGAGAAATGACAACAAAATAGTTTCAGTAGCCAAGAGATTTCAAAGTTGAGAGGTTATCTTGGTGGTTATTCTTATGCATTATATAGATATCCCTTTTTAGTTTATGATATATTGGAGTGGCTGGAGGGAAGTACTTTTACAATGTGACTGTGTGATTTGGAAAACCTTGTGTCTTGTGCTCTTTTATCCAGGGTATGGACATATGGGTAAAATATAAATAAATAATAGGGGGAACTTATATGCAGTAAGCAAAACCAATGCCTGTTATAGGAGTATCTGTTGCATTGAGAATGATTAAGGAAGTTTCTTTATTTTTCCACTGAGAACCCCAACTACACTTAGACCTTGAAAATGTAACTTTGGTCTTTTCTCAGAACAATTTAGAGAGGGGGTAATGAACATTACCCATTCTCAATGGATAGGCAAGTAAGATTCTTCTAAAATTTTAATGGGCCTCCTGCAAACACTTGTTTTATGTTTAGATCATATAGTGACACAAATATTAGACAGAATAACTATATAGCTGGCTGCGAATTTGTCCAATAATAGGTTTTACTTTCATTATTACCATTGTTCTTAAAATTTTCTATCCTTAACAAGAGACTTTGGAAAACATCTCCAGGGACAAATATTTGGTGTTTACTTTGCAGCCATCAGCTTCAATGCAGTGCTGCATTCACTAAATGAAATAATAGAAAATATTGAATTTCATCATGAATTTTAGTTTAAGGAAGCCACAAATTTGAAACCAAATGATATTCACATGAAACTTCCTGGCAAATTCTGCAGAGTTCTGGAATTAAACTTTGAGAGTTAGTATAAAAAATTAATAAGTTCTCCAACAATGGAGCACATTAGAGATATTTTCTCATAACACTACCTCTAAGTTCTTAAATGCTTATGTCTTGTACCCTCTCTCTTGGGAAAGCTCAAAGTGAATACATCAGAGGAACACCTTGCTGATACATAGATTAGTGACTTGCCCAATACTGACACACTCAGGGCCAAGCTTCATTGTTGGAGAACAAAGTGGAAACACAAAAGGAAAGATACAGAGCCTCTGTCCACCAATTATCAAGTTTTTTCCTAATGTTTATGTAGTGTTGAAAGTCTTCTATATTCTTCCTGAGATGAAAGTCAAAAATGAACATTATGAGAATGGATGAAAGCATCTCATACCATAGGTCAAGTCATTTGCTTTAATTAACACAAATTTTTAAATAAAGCATGATCTGGACTTAATGGTGGGCATAAATATCAAACTCTATACAAATAAGTCAAATTTTGCTAGAGGTAATTCAGAAATCATTGAAAATACCTAAAAGACTTTAAAAATAGGCTTTGTGTATTGGAGGAAAATCTGTAAGTTGTATGTCTATATATCTCCCATTGAATACATTAGTCATTAATAATCTACTTCTTTTTTGTAAGCAGATAGAAAATTTATTGAGAACATGTATTAATTTGTTAAGCTGCTGGAAAGCAATATACCAAAAGTGGAAAAATTTTGAAAAAATGAAATTTTAAAAAAAGTGAATTTAATAAGTTGCAAGTTTAAAGTTCTAAGGCCAAGAAAAATGTCCAAATTGAGGGAACAACAAGAGATTACTTTGACTCAAGAAAGGCTGATGCTGCCCAGAAAACCTCTGTCAGTTGGGAAGGCACATGGCTGGTGTCTGCAGGGGTCTTTAGCTACAGGACACCTCTGTCAGCTGGGAAGGGACATGATGATCTCTGCCAGCTTTTTATCCTAACTTCTTATTTCATAAGGTTCCCCTGGGGATTTTTCCCTTCTGCATTTCGAAAGGTCTCTGGGTCTTTTGTTGGCTCTGTCAGCTATGAAGCAACTGTTCTCCAAGTGTCTGCATTGGCTCTGTCATTTCTCCAAAATCTTTTCTCTTTTAAAGGACTCCAGTAAACTAATCAAGATCCACCTTGAATGGGTGAAGTCACATCTCCATGGAAATGATCTAACCAAAAGTTTCAACCCTACAATATTGAATCAGGGTTAAAAGAAATTGCTGCTACCAGAAGATTGGATCAGGATTAAAACATGGCTTTTCTGGGGTACATAACAGCTTCAAACCAGCACAGAACACGTGCAAGAGGAAATGAAGGCAATCTTGCAAAGATAGCAGCAAGAAAGGCAAAAGACCCCAGTAATGTGGGGTCATTTGTTTTTATAGATTATCTTTCCTCACTCCCTCATCCCCTTCCTTGTTCAGGGCATTTTCTCCTATCCTTTCTTGCCTCCAGGGTGGTGCCTGGTGGCATACTACATTTGGGTGGGTCGGTTGACTCCACCCTTCTCAATAGATACCTTACTCAAAGCAGGAGGGTGGGTCATTTGGCTCCAGATGAATCAGCTGTCTCAAGGTATTGTCCATAAGTGGGTAGTCCCTGGGAAGGTTGTCTGTGCAGGATATTAACCTTCCTGTCCTTGATTAACCATCCTTATTCAAGGGCTATCACATGATATTTTTCTCTCCCCTCACCTCAGGTCCTGTTTTAGCCTTCCTTGACTTCCCCCTCAGAATGTTCTTGCCCCTGAATCTTAAGGGTTGCTGAGGGATTACTATTTGCCTTCTGTAGCTGCTTCCTTACTGTCAGGGGGTTTAGGCCCTACTTGACTGAGCATAAAACTTTCTGGATATCTTGTTTAGGTTGAAAGAGGAGGAGTCCAGAGGGGTGATTCAAATGGCTGAAATTCTCATAACAGTATTAGTTTAGCATGAAAGTCTTATAGTCTGGAAGAAATAAACTTGGTGAGAAATTTTAAAATGCAAGAGCTGATACATAGCAAGAGTAGGATAGAAGAGAGTGGGCCTGAGAAAGGCATTAGCCAAGTGAGACTGGCAAAGAGGGAATGAAATGACCATCTTTTAAATCCAAGAGTGAATACTAGCTGGGCAGCTCATTCCTGATCAACTGGGGAATAAGAGGACTGAAGTGCCAAGTTAAGAGGCGCAGGGATGAGGCTCTGAATGGGCTTGATTGATCAGGCTGTGGCTTTGGCTGTAGCGTCAGCCTATTTAATTCTTCAGGAGATGTTAGTATTATTTATTTGATGGCCAGGGCAAAGAATTACTACTGCTTCTAATGGTAAGAGCATGGTATTTAAGAGATTCATTATTTCATGGTGGTGTTTAATAGGGAGAAAGCTTCACTTTTTCCCCACTGCTGCATGAGCATGCAGGACTAGGAAGGCATAGCCTTTTCCTTTTTCCTAGTTCATGAGCTTATGTGAGGGCAATTACTTGTCCTGGCCCGCGGGACGATCAACCGAAGCTCGAACTCCTGTGAGGGAAGAATGGCATGGGACAAAGAGACGCGAAGAACGGCAGCAAGACAAATATTCTGATCAAGCTGCGAAAGTTTATTGAGGAGGCTGGGTATATATACTCTAGAAGGAGAGGGGGTGGCTAGTAGGGATGGTGGTGATCTGGGATTGGTGGCTGCTGTTGCTAGGGCAGAGGGCAGATGTACGTACGGTTAGTACTTTTGGCGCAAACTTTAGGCGCAAACTACTATTACTTCCATGAAGAAGGCTGATTATAGTTAAGGCTGTTCTTTGTTTCAGCCCTGGCAGCCATGTTGCATGTTTCCAGCATCACTGAGGGTAGATTTTATACATGCTACCTTAATTGTTCCCAACAATTACTTTTGCTTTCTGAGCTAAAGTCCCTGTGAACGGGGCTTTGGCTTCACTCTAGTTTGGCTGACTATCACACACTTTGCTTTCTTTATTTTTTGGTTAATGAAGCTACTTTTAGAAATGAAAATATTTGACAAACTACAGCAGAAATTTTGTTCTGTTTTAACTTTATATATTTACTAAGGTTATGCTAATTAACAGGTAGTACATAATTTATATACTTGCCTTGTTTTCCTTTTAAAGTGCCTTTTGCTGAATATCAAGTTCTGAATTATAACTGACCACGTGTACTTTTAGAGAAGGCTTAGAATAAACTTGTGGAACTGACAAGTAAATCTGGTTGTTATACCAATCAGTATTAGGATATAAACATGGAAAGTGAGAATATAAAGTTTTTAAGAATTTTATACAGTCTCTAAATATATGAATGACATTTTTCTTTGTATGTTATATGGCAGGGTTACCTTGCATTATTTTTCCATGTGAGTATCCCATTATTGCAGCACCATTTGTTGAATTTCATTTTGTTTTCTTGTTTGCTTGTTTTATGGGAAGTGCATGGACCAAGACTTGAACCTGGGTCTCCCACATGGCTGGTAAGAATTCCACCACTGAACTACCCTTGCACCCCTGCATGACATTTTAACTGTACAAATTTAACTTAACAGATAATATTTTTTTAAATTACTGTAATACTTCCTAAGTATTCAGAATTATATAAACTGTATACAATACATTTCTATGTAATGTATTAAACAATTGTAGTGCTTTACTTTTAAGAGGTGAAAGAATACATCTTTTCTAACAGTTTTCCTTTAAGAGTGTGAAGACTTGTCTTTGAAATAAAGGATAAGTTCAACAAAAAATTAAGGGTTATCACCCTCCCCCTCTCTGCATGGGACATGATTCCCAGGGGTGTGGACCTTCCTGGCAACATGGGACAAAGATCCTGGAATGATCTGTGACTCAGCATCAAAGGACTGAGAAAAACCCTAGAATGAGCTGAGAATTAACATCAAGGAATTGAGAGAAACTTCTCGACCAAAAGGAGGAAGAATATAATGAGACAAAGTATCAATGGCTGAGAGATTCCAAACAGAGTCGAGAGGTTATCCTGGAGGTTATTCTTATGCATTAAGTAGATACCACCTTGTTGTTCAAGATGTAGTGGAGAGACTGGAGGGAATTGCCTGAAAATGTAGTGCTGTGTTCCAGTAGCCATGTTTCTTGATGATGATTGAACAATGATATAGCTTTCACAATGAGACTCTGTGAATGTGAAAACCTTATATCTGATGCTTCTTTTAGCTACTATATCAACAGAAGAGTAGAACATATGGAATAAAAATAAACAATAGGGGGAACAAATGTTAAAATAAATTCAGTTTGAAATGCTAGTGGTAAATGAAAGTGAGGGATAAGGGGTATGGTATGTATAGTCTTTTTTTTCTTTATTATCATTTTATTTCTTTTTCTGTTGTCTTTTTATTTCTTTTTCTAAATCGATGCAAATGTACTAAGAAATGATGAATATGCAACTATGTGATGATATTAAGAATTACTGATTGTATATGTAGAATGGAAGGATATCTTAATGTTTTGTTTGTTAATTTTTTTAATTAATAAAAAAGTTTAAAAAAATTAAGGTTTGTTATCCTGATATGATATAAAATTTTCATTCTTTAAACAGAATACTCAGATGGTTAAGAAAAAAATTTATAACTTTTCATTAAGAGCATACTAACAATTAACTTAAGATTTACTTTTTCAAATATTCCAAAACTTTCTATAATTATGTAGTTAGCAATAACAATAAACAAAATTCACTTTTATATTAGGAATATGTTAGGTCACAAAATTGACACCTTGCAAGATTGTACTCTAAGGTAGTAGGATGTCAGCAAGTTCTGCTGCTAAGGCATTCTTTAAGATATGGGTATTATTTTGAAAGCCTTGGGGCAACACTAAGTAAGATGGGTGGGAATCCTTTGCCTTTCAAACAAATAGGTATTAAGAGCCAGGGTGAAAAGAGATATGAACTGCATCTTTTAAGATAGATCTTAAAAGATCTTAAAAGTCTATCTGAAAGATAGATCTTTCAGTCTTAGAAGACTGAAAATCTGAATGCAGAAAGAAGACACTCAGCAGGCTCAATTTGGGATGCCTTCATCCTATACAGAGAGGTTTATTTGCTTAAGGATCTCCTTAGGGACGCCAAGATGCCTGGATCTAGTATGGACCCAAGGGCAAACAAGGGGTAAGCACCTACTGGATTTACTAGTCCCAAAGTGGCCCCCAGAGAGTGAAGAAGATTCCTCCCTGTAAGGGGTTGGGACATTCAGGAACAATGAGAAATTGATGGGTTAGTAGAATATGTCCAAATTTACAAAAAAAGAGATAGTGAAAATTTTAGTTTTGGTTTTATCTTTAACTTCCATAACTAGGCAAGTTTGAGTGAAAGTAGGCCAACAGTGGCAGTTCAGAACAGAGTAAGTGGCTCTACTATTTAATTAAGAAATTAATAATCTTACCTGCCACATCAGACATCATCCAAGCCTTCTCTAGTTTGATGGTTGGATATGAATTCAGCAGAGCCATAAGTGGCCATGGGCACCCTCAGTCTTCTTTACTTGCCACAAGCAATACTCAAGAGGCTGTCCTGCCCCCCTTCAGGAGATAGTACAGTCCCTACACCCCATGCCCCTATTAGCGGCACCTGGGGCAAAGGTCCAGTGGGTCTTGATGTTGAACATTATCTAGAGGTTTCTGGAACTCTCTGTCAGTGGCCCTCAGACCCACAGTTGATACAAGGCTCATGAGGCTGGGAGCCGTGATTCAGGTGGCTCAAGGGAACAAGGCACTTTTAACAGTGATTGCAATAAGCTGAGCCTGTTCTTTTGTTTATCTCTTTGCCTTCTCCTTCTCCTCAGCCTTGTCCTAGTTGTTAAATACATAAAAGACAGTTTCTAATATGTCATTAGTCAGAATTTGTGGGCCCATGAAGAGCTTTGCAGCTTTCTCCAAATTTTGGGGGCAGACTGGCCATTTAAATGAGTATCCAGCAAAGTCTGACCTTCTCAGGAATCCAAGCTTACATTATTACATTTCTTTAGGGCTCCCATTAACCTCCCCTGAAATAGAGCTAAGTTTTTTTCTCTTTCGCCTGAGTGATCTCCTTTAGCTTATTACCATTAACTGTCTTGATAGTACTTTTTCTCATGCCTTTTAGCAAACAATTTTAAAAAGGGAATCATTAAAATTTTATTTTTTAATAGAATTTGAGACCTGGGTATAATGTAAATAACAAGTCCCTGTCAGGTCCTTCTCCTGAAGAGAGCTATAAATATCTTGGCATAGGGAAATTTTGGCTACTTTCCCTGGCTTTTACAGACTGGAGGATGGTATTGTAACTGAGTGTCCCATTGGAGGGCTATGATTCCCCATATTTTTAAGCTTATATTGCCTATTGGTGTTTTCCAATTTCTTTGGAAAGGGAACTATACAGCCTCACTAGTGATAGTGTGACCATTTATCATTGTGATGAGCATCAGAGATGAGCATTTCCCTCTCTGCCAGCCCAATCCCTTGGGAACATGGGGAATACAGTAGCTAGAAGACCACAGGACACCTTCCTGAGATGACTGGACATCTGGAGTGCCTCTGAGGTATTCCCAAATACAGGCCAAAGACTGTACCCTGCCATTGCCTGAAAGAATTGTAGGTAATTCTCCTGAGAAGTTGGAGACTCAGACACTGTACATTCCTGAGATGTCTGGACCTATGCTTCTATAGGCTTCTTGGGCCTTGTCTGGAAGAATTCCAGGACAAGGTGTTTGAGGAATTCTTCCACTCTGATGGCCCAATCTTTTGGAAACATGGGAAGTAAAACACCAGGTGTCTTTAGAATATTCCCCCTTGGGAGAGGTCTAGACCTATACTCTCACAGTGAGGGCACTTGCCCCACATAAGAGAAATCCAGGACAATGCTCCATGAATATCTTTGTCCTGTAAGAGTCCTGTTTCCTGAGAGCTAAAAAGTGAGCATAATTTAGAAAAGAAGCTTGATATGCAGCCAAAATGGGTCTCAATAGAGAATAAATGATCCAGGCCTGGAGGGGAGACACTTAATTTGGGAAGTACCCAGTTGTTGGAGATGGTTCCCTGAGGGTTCAAGCAGTTGGCTGACAGCCCAGGGCATGGCACATAGGCACACCATTTCCTGCTTACGTGGTGAACTGCAGAAGCAAGTGTTCTCAGGGCTGACTGAAGACATGGGGCATAGGTACACCATGCCCTGCTAATATGGTAAACTGCTGAAGCAAATTTTTGCTGTCAAGGATGCTGACTCAAGACCCCAAAGAGATCTAAATAAAGAGCATTCTGATGAGAAATAAACAGTTTCTGGGACAGGAACTGTGAGCAAACTTTGTAGCTTTGCAAGCATGATAGATATTCAAAAATAATCTTGCTTTGATTGTACTCCCTAAAGCAGTTCCCATGTAAGAACATAATAAATATGTAGATGTCAGTTTATTCAGGACACTTGCTCCTGATGAGCTCGAGTCCCCTGACCCCACTTAACTAACTTCTTGTGTCTGTCATTTCTTAACACTGTGTGACACCCCTTCTTCTCCCCTGTTCTCCAGGGAAATCCCAGCAACTGGCACCTGAACAGGGATGGAAGGAGGGAAGTCTGGAACATATTGGAGGCAACTTTGTCACATCACCCGAACCCAGAAGGAGGGAGAGCCCAGACTCCCAGAACTTGGTAAAAGGTTTGTTCTGGGAATGTTTTAATCAGGATTACAATGGGACAATATATTTATTTGCATGCTGAATTTAAAACCTTGTTATATACTTTGTTAAAGGCAAATGGGATGAAAGTAAAAAAGGATAAAATCACAGTCATTTTGCATTTTTCAGAGATACTGTCACTGGTTGCCAGAAAGGAAATTTAGAACTTAAACAATGGCATGAAGTAATAAAGGAATTTAAAAAAGGTTTACAGACAAGGGGAGAATATTCCTGTTTCTGTTTGGTCTTTGTGTAACTTAATTGCAGCTGCTTTACTACCATTTCAACATAGTATTTCAGAAAATGAAAGTGACAGTGACCCTGAAAGTGATAGGCCAGCTGATGCCACAGATGAAATAAAAAGGGGGGAAAAGGTCACTTCATTTCATTCTGAGGAATTTCCTTTTTTGCCCTCTGTAGATAAATTATGCTGTAAATGAATTTATTTTGAACAACCAGAATATACTCAACATACTCCTCCTTTTGCTCCTCCTGACAATGTAACAAATGAATGTCCACCATGATTTTGGTTGCAGTTCCTAAAGGACCAATGGTCCCATTGGGAAATAAACAAGCTCAATTAGAGGGTGATCCAGAAGCTTATATGTTTCAGTACTAATTACTCAAATTTCTCCTAATGACCAATTTCCTCAAGGAGGGCACCAATTTGAGCATGTATCTTTTCCTTTAAAAATTTTAAAAGATGTAAAAACTGCTTGTGTTCAACATGGCACCTCCTTCCCTCTACTTTGGCACTTTTAAAAGGACTTTCACAGTCTGAGAGATTAATTCCATGGGACTGGGAGATGCTTGCTCATGCTGCCTTAACAGCTTCTCAGTTTTTGCGATCGAAAATGTGTCTCTTAGATGAAGCAAATCAACAAGCAGCTTGAAATGCTAATGCACAGCCACCAGTACCAGCCACAGCAGATCAAATTATGGGCACTAGACCATATGCTGGGGTTAGAGCTCAGATACAGTATAATGATGTGCTTGTATTAGAGCTTGGGAACAAATTACTCCTCCTGGAACTGTTACCCCTCCCTTCTTTTGTAAAAATTTTACAAGGAACTAATGAACCATATACTGATTTTATAGCTTGATTAAAAGATAATATAGAAAAGTCAGTATCCCAGGTGGAATTAAGAGATTTGCTATTGCAAAGACTTGCTTTTGATAATGCTAATACTGAATGTCAAAAGGCTTTACACCCTATTAATGCTGTGTGGAACATTTAGAGAATTATCTTAAATCTTGCAGAGACATTGCTTCAGAACCACATAGAATGCAAGTGTTAACTAAAGCTATTGCTGGAATAAACATAAAAGGATCCCCCAAAAAGAAATGTTTCAAATGTGGAAAATTTGGACACATGAGGAAAGATTGTAAACTAGAAATAATTTTGGAGCTCATCCCAAAGCTAATAATGGTAATTTGGAAATCAGATCAAGAAGAAACACTCCCAGAAAATGTTCTAAATGTCAAACAGGTTATCATTGGAGCAATCAATGTAGGTCTTGATTTGATATTGAAGGAATTTGTTATTGGGAAACTGGATATGGGGGCCAGCTTGGGGCTCCAACCAAAACAATGCCTGGTGGATGTAGAACCCAGTGCAAACCCGCTCTGATGATGTGTCCATGATTCTTCCGCTGCAACCAGTGGGAGTGCCTACTGCTGAAACTATTATGCTAGTCCCTGAATCTAATCCTAGAAAAATTAAGACAGGAATATATGGCCCTATTCCTGCACAAACAGTAGGACTCATGCTAAGAAAAAGTAGTTTAAGTAGTAAAGGCATCTTTGTTCATACAGGAGTCATTGATGAGGATTATAAGGATGAAATTCAAGTTATGATTTCAGTGCAAGGTCCATATCAAATGGTAGAAGGAGACAAGATTACTTAATTATTAATTTTACCATATTACAAAGTGGGATATTCAGGAAAGAAAAGAATAAGAGAATTTAGTAGTACTAGAAAACAAGAAGCATATTGGCAAGAGTTATTAACAAGAGAAAGACCAAAATGAATTATACAGATTGAAGGTAAATCTTTTAAAGGGCTTGAAGATACAGGGACAGACATTACTATCATTGCTTTAAAATACTGGCCATTAATCTGGTCTCTGCAAATGTTGAGCCAGTCTTTACATGGAATTGGCATGGTTAACATCATCCAACAAAGAGTTAATATTCTATCTTGTAAAGGGTCAGATGGTCAAACAGGAACCATTCAGTCTTATGTTCTGGACATAGCAATAAATCTCTGGGGTAGAGACTTATTAGAACAATGGGGAGCATATGTTAACATTCCATTCTTAGCTCCTGCAGTAAAAGATATGATGAAAACTGTGGGTTATAATTCACTTCAGAGTCCCTCACAAAATTTTGATATTCAAGGACAAAATTCTTGCAAAGGCTTTGGCTATCCAAATTTATAATTGGGGCCACTGCTAACATTACACCCCAACCCATACCTTTAACTTGGAAAACAAATGAGCTGGTATGAGTTGAGCATTGGCCCCTATCTAAATAAAAATTACAGTCTCTAACTCAGTTAGCTCAAGAAAAGTTTAAAGCAGGACATAGAGAAGAATCTCATAGTCCTTGGAATTCTCCAGCATTTGTTATATAAAAAAGAAATCAGGAAAATGGACAACATTAACTTTTTTTAAGAAAAGTTAATGCTGTAATTCAACCTATGGGGCTATTACAATCTGGCTTGCCCACACCAGTTATGATTCCTAAAAACTGGTTTATCATTGTGATAGATTTAAAAGATTGCTTCTTTACCATATCTTTAGCAGAGCACAATAAAGAAAAATTTGCTTTTACCATGCCCACATAAAATCATCAAGAGCCAGTACGTAGATACCAGTGGAAATTTCTTCCTCAAGGCATGCTAAATAGACCTACAATATGCCAGAGATATGTTGGATTGGCTTTGCAACCTATCCAAGATAAATACCCTGAAGCATATATCACTCATTATATGGATGGCATTTTAGTAGCCATGGAACAAGAAAAACAGTTACAAATTATTTTTCAAAGCTTAGAGCAAAGATTAAATAAAGTAGGATTACAAATAGCACCAGAAAAAAATTCAAAAAACAGTCCCATATAAATACTTGGGCAGTATAGTAAATAAAACTACTGTTACTCCTCAAAAGGTTCAGATAAGAAAAGATCATTTGCAAACACTAAATGACTTTCAAAATTGTTAGGCAATATTAATTGGTTATGACCCATGCTTGGAATTCCTACTTATGCTTTACATCACTTATTTAATACTTTGAAAGAGATCCCTGGTTAGATAGTTCCAGAAAATTGACCATTCAGGCTGAAAAGGAATTAGAATGGCTTCAAGAGCATATTCATTCAGCTCAATTACATAGAATTCAAATTAGAGTATCTGTATGGATTTTAATTTTTCCCTCAGAGCATTCTCCCAAAGGAATTTTAACACAACATGATGTTATACTACAATGGATATTTTTATCTCATTCCATACAGAAAAAATTAACAACTTACCTAGATGAAATGGGTCTATTGATGTTTAATGGCAGGTTATGGCTAAGACAATTGTGTAGACAAGATCCAGAGAAAATTATTGTTCCACTTACCAAACAACAAACTGATAGTGCATATCAAACTAATTTAAATTGGCAAAAAAAAATAGGGCTTGCAGATTACCTGAATGAAAACAAAATTGTTTCAATTTCTTAAACTTACCACTTGTATTTTACTTAAAATTATCAGTAATGAACCTTTAAGTGATGCAGCTACATACTTTACAGATGCCAATAAATCAGGGAAAGCTGGATATTATGGACCAGATACAAAAGTATGGGACACCAGGTGTACTGCAGTACAAAAAGCAGAATTAGCAGCAATTATTGTATTAATAAGAGATAGACCAAGTTTACTCAATATTGTAGTGGATTCACAATAATCTGTTACTGTCACTTGTAATATTGAAATAGTTCATTTCAACACTGACAGCTCTCAATTAGGTCAATTATTTAAACAGCTACAAAATGCTATTTGACAATGAACTCATAAGATTTATATAGTTCATATTCAATCTCATACACAATTACCAGGTGTGCTCGTGGAAGGTAATGATAAAATTGATAAATTATTAGTTGAGACTGCATAGGCTTCCAAATGGCATGATCTTACACATTTCAATTCTAAAGGTTTATAACAAAAATTTCATTTAACCAGTGCTCAGTCTCAACAAATTATTCAACATTGTCCAACTTGTGGTCCCTTGCATTCTATACCATTCACATCCAGAGTGAATCCATGGGGTTTACAACCAAATGAAATCTGGCAAACTGATGTTACACATGTTCCCTCATTTGTAAAAGTGGCTTATGTTCATGTTTCCATTGATACTTATTTGGGCTATATTGTAGCTTCTCCTTTAAGTGGAGAAGAAGCTAACCATGTTATTGCCCACTTTCTGGAATGTTTTGGATATATGGGAATTCCTTCACAAATAAAAACAAATAATGGACCACCTTATATATCTAGAAAAGTTCAGTTATTTTTTCAATTATGGAACATAAAGCATTTAAGAGGAATCCTCTATAACCCAAACAAATAATGGACCACCTTATATATCTAGAAAAGTTCAGTTATTTTTTAAATTATGGAACATAAAGCATTTAAGAGGAATCCTCTATAACCCACGAGGTCAAGCTATTATAGAAAGGGCTCATCAAACACTCAAAATGCAATTTCAAAAACAAAAAGGAGAAAAACAAAAAGGATATTCTCTCCAACTCCTAGAAATCAATGTAGCCAAGCTATGGTAGCATTAATTTTTTTCAATATTAGAGGAGAAGTTTCTGAGACAGCCACAGAAAAACATTAGTCAAAGGTATTACACAGACAATTTTTAGAACAACCTATTTGGTAGAAAGATTTAGATACAAATGAATGGAAGCCTGGATGGGTAAAAGTGTGAGGAAAAGGATATGCTTGTGTTTCCACAGGTGTTGGACAGCCATTTTTCTGGATCCCTTCTAGAAGAATCAAGCCAAGATGTGAGCAGGAAACCACAGAAGAAACAATGTGTGGTAATGCCCCACTCCCAACAAGCTAAGCTACATTCATAGGGGCAAATAAAAAAATTAGCACAGGAAGCTGAGGAAACTCTTAAGGAGTCAGGCAAGGAAAAGAAATACACTTAATTTGTTCCTTACATTGGTGACTGTGGTTGAACTATCCATAAGTCACTTTGTCTTACACTTTAGTAAGCCCTTAAATAAATTGATGTTGCTTGTTATTTTTGCAATTAATTAAATATACCTATAACTAAGGCTGAAAATTATACTTATTGTGCATATGTACCTAATTCTCCACTTTAAGACCTGTCACATGGCAAAATAATTCGTTAGCTGTTTATGTTAATGATTCAACTTATCTTCTTGGACCAGTTGATTCTCATCTCCCTTACTTCCAAAAGGAGGAGGGAGAAAAATTTAATATATCTACGATGGCATTTCAAGGCTTTCTTTTATGTCTCTCTAGCCATGATAATACTCCTTATTTGAAATTAGAACTTCAGAGATGACTAGGTTATACCCCTAAGAAAAATAATTCTCTGGCTAAATTGCATTTACTTTCTGGAATGAGCTTTGCATATAAAGAAAAATAAATTTCTGAGCCATTCCTAATGATCTGCCTTTATGTAAAAATTCATGTACATGGACACCTGAGTCAGAGAATATTCAACGGGAATTATGCCATGCCTAACAAAAGTCAGTATTCATTAATAGTTCTTATGGAATTGTAACAGATTGGTCCTCTAAGGGGTATGTAATTCAGAATTGTAGTTCTGACTTGAAGTGTTCAGTTACGTTACCTTGGTTTACTCTAAATAATTATTCTACTGAGATTTATACCAATGTTACAAATAAAATTTTGTGGCATGGGATGGGAGTGGTAACCCCATCTCCTTTTGTTAACTCAGGTCCTCAACAAACAGCAGTTTGGAAACTGGCCATGAGTTTAGCTTCTACTCATATTTGGAAAGGAAATTACTCTTGAAGAAATTCAATTTATTCTCTTAAATTTAAAATTGATCAAACTGGCTATATTCAAGCTTATGTGATTAATCCTTATGTTATTTTAGCAGGAGCAATTGCTTTTAATTCATCCTTGTCAGAAATATAATGTTCTGATTGTCAATTATTTACCTGTCTTAATACCATGGGATCTTCACCTGATATACACGTTTTATTCAAGGCTTTACAATATGTGCTTAAACATACCAAAAGGTTTATTAGTACTTTAGTTATGGTAATCTTGGGAATCATAGTCCTCACTACTACAGCTACAGTAGCTGAAGTTGCTTTAACACAAGAAATTCAAACTGCACATTATGTGCAAAAATGGCATGAAAATGCAGGTAAAATATGGACTCAACAGATTAAAATAGATAAGGAAATTAATCTGCATATAGATGACTTAGAACAGACTGTAGTTATATTAGGAGATGAAATTCAAATGATTAAAATGCAACAGCACTTGTTGTGTAATTGGAATACCACATCTTTCTGTATCTCTCCATGCTTGTATAATGAAAGTGAACATAATTGGGGAAAAAATTAAAAGCTATTTACTAAGGCATCAATATAATTTAACTCTAAATATTAATGAACTTCAAGCAAGAGTAGCAGAAATGTAAAAGAATGTTCCAAAATTATTAGAAGGCATTGATGTTATGAATGGGATTGCTCAAGGGTTGCAATCGCTAAATCCACTAACATGGCTGAAAACATTAGTAGGATTTACTATTATCTCAATAGTGATGTTAATTCTTCTCTTTTGTCTTTTATGCATAATCTGGATAATGCTTCCAAAGAAAGCAATGTGAATCCAAATTAAGGACTGTTGCCTTGACCTCTGTCATGCTAATGCTACAAAAATAAAAAGGGGGAGATGATGGAGATAGTTCTCTGAGGATTCAAGCAGTTGGCTGACAGCCCAGGGCATGGGGCATGGGCACAACATGCCCTGGTGATGTGGTGAACTGCAGAAGCAAGTGTTCTCAGGGGCGACTGAGGACATGGGACATAGACACACCATGCCCTGCTAATATGGTAAACTGCTGAAGCAAATGTTCTCAAGGATGCTGACTCAAGAGTCCAAAGAGATCTGAATAGAGAGCATTCTGATAAGAAATAAACAGTTCCTGGGACAGGAATTGTGAGCCAAACTTTGTAGCTCTGCAGGCATGACAGGTATTCAAAAATAATCTTGTTTTGATTATACTCCCTAAAGCAGTTCCCATGTAAGAACACAATAAATATGTGGATGTCAGTTTATTCAGAATTTTTGCTCCTGATGAGCTTGAGTCCTCTGGCTCCATTTAACTCACTTCTTGTGTCTGTCATTTCTTAATGCTGTGTGGCACCCCTTCTTCTCCCCTGTTCTCCAGGGAAGACCTGGTAACCAGTCCCCATGAGCTTAAACCAGAGTTGACTCCCTAGAATTTTAAAGGCAGCACCTTATTTAGTACAAGAATCCATAGACCATAATCCTGTTGCAAAAGATGGAATGGCTCAGAAGGCGTAGAACACCAAACAGGATAATGGAGATTCTCATGGAGGCAGAAGATAAGACCTCCATAAGGAGGAGATGAAAAGAGGAACATATTTAACAGGAGGAAGTTACTGAGTTCTCAGAGGGAAAAAAAGTAAGAGTGTAGGGGAGTCTTGGAGAGCCAGAGAGAGAGAGAGAAATAGTAAGAGAGATGGAGACTTGATTTGGCCCCCATTAAATTCCTGTTAGACAAGGGGAGAAGCCCCAATCATGTTTCAAAGGGTGGTATCACCTGTCACCCTGAGCATCCTTGTATCTACACAGCATGGAAATAGTCTTCTGACACCTCCAAGGAGGGAGCCAGAGGCTCAGAGAAAACCCAGTTTATGTCCTGGGGGAGCTGAATCAAAAGTACAAGTACACAGCCAAGCCTCCTGGTCAATAGCTATGATTTATAAGTCCAGATAGTCAGTGAGAAGTGTCTCACTGGCTGCCTCATGAAAGTGTCTCATTTGGTTGGCTCATCAAATTATGTTGCTGGATTTGGCTTCCAGGTTCTTGGCTGCACCCTGAGAAATAATTTAAGAGCACAGCCCAAAAAGTAAGCAAATAGAAAATTTGTTGAGAACACATGTGAGAGGTCATGTGGGAACCCTAACAAAGACAGAGGTGGGAAAGGTGAGAGGCCAACAATCTATCAATTTAAAGGGCCCTTTTGAACTCTCATTCTTTGAAGATGCTTCTATTCTTCCAGGAGATAGCACTGAAAGTACCACATTTCATTTCTGTATAATCCCAGTTAGTGGCATTCTAAAATTATACAAGCTTCAGTTAGACCTTGCTGTCTATCATAACCTGCCAACCCCCAACCAGGACCATTCCAGTCAATCCTAAAGAACACCTAAGGCAATACATAAGATTCCACAAGGGATCCAGGCACTAGAGTAACTTTCCAGAAACCTACAACCTCAGGATGGGTCTCTGTTTCAGATAAGTCCTGAAACCTAGCCCAGCCCCTCCAGAACATCAGATAGTTCCATCTCCCTACACCATATTAGTAACAGACCTTTCCAATATTAAAAAATTAGAATTTCCATAGCCTAAACACCCATAAACAAAGGGATGGAAAGATCAAATGTTGATGGTGGAGTTATACAGAGAAGATAGGATTTAACAAATGAATATGGATGCTGAATCATTACATTGATATCTCTTTCAGTCTCCGGTATTTTATAGCAGTTAGAAGTAAAACCCTAAAATTGTGAAATTGTAACCCATCAAATTCTGAAATACGTTCTATAACTAATTGTGGTGCTGTGCTTTGAAATTTATAGCTGTTTTATCTATATGCTATTTTTCACAAAATAAAGAATGAAAAAAGTTGATTGTGAAGATAAAAAAATTTTAAGCCCTTTAGCCTCCTATATTCTGGGGCAGCTAGTAGGAAAAATATGAGAAGATAGCATAGTAGCCCATGACAAACTCTGGGATCTGTCCTGTAACTACTTGTTGAAGAGTGCTTTGAAAACTATTGCTTTTTTATTTCTTTGTTTTGTATATATGTTATACTATAAAATAAAAAAATTAAATTTCATTGGCCAATTAAGGGGATTAACTGATGTCATCTGCACTCAATCTTTTTAATTTGTTATTTGTGTCTACTATATGGATTAGTCAAATGTCTGGTAAAATAAAATATTGTTAGTATAGCATTAACTTGAAGAACTTTTAAATACTTCTTTCACAGGTCATAGAGGTCTCAAAGTATTTGACACATTACTGATAATGTTCATTTAGCTGATCACATATTTTATTTTCTAAGTCTGCTCTCATACAATTCTACACCCATTTCTGGCATTGACCATGACATGCAAGAGCCTGAAGAAGGTGATGTCAGGCTGCATTCTCTTCTGCATGCAGGTGGGCACAGTGCGGAATTTCTGTAACATTTCCCATCTGCTGGCTGACCCAGCCCTGCCTTCCCAAGTTCTGAGGACAGACCATAAACCCATTGGGGCTGTGGAGGGATACTTTACTGGAAAAGCTCTAGTTTACAGAAAAATCAAGCAGGAAATTCAGAACTCTATATACTCCCTATTATTAACATCTTGCACTAGAGTAATATATTAGTTGGCATTGATGAAAGAATATTATTATAATTGTATTATTATCTATATTCCATAGTTTATATAAGGGGTTCCCTGTTTGTGTCCTGCTGCCTTATGGGTTTTTTTAAAATTTTATTGTAGTAATATATATACTACCAAAAATTTCCATTTTTGACTATGTTCAAAGATATAATTCAATGCTGTTAATTACATTTACAATTTTGTGCTGCAGTTACCACCATCCACTGCCAAAATGTTTTCATCACCATAAATAGTAATTTGTACAATTTAACCATTAAATATCCATTCTCTACATGCACACTGCCCCCTTGTAAACTCTATTCTAATTTCTGACTCTGTGTATTTGCTTGTTTTAATTATTTCATATCACTGAATTCATATGATTTTTGTCCTTTTGTTTCTGTGCTATTTCATTCAAAATGATGTCTTCAAGGTTCATCTATAACTTCATTTTTACAGCTGAATTATATTCCATTTTATATGTGCACCACATTTTCTTTATCCATTTCTCCAATGATGGACACTTGAGTTGCTTCTACCTTTTGGCAATTGCAAATAATGCCACTATCAACATAGTGTGTAAATATCTGCTTGAGTCCTTGTTTCAATACTTTTGGATTCATTGTGGCTTTGATTTTCATTTTCCTAATGGATAATTATATGGAGCATCTTTTCATGCATTTGTTGGTCATTTGTATATCTTCTTTGGAGAAATGTATATTCATGTCTTTCACCCATTTTTAAATGTGGTTTGTTTTGCTTTTTGTTGTTGAGTTGTAGCATTTATTTATATATTCTGGATATTATACCCTTTTCAGATATGTAGTTTCCAAATACTTTCTCCCATTATAAGGGTTGTCTTTTTACCTTCATGATTAAGTCCTTTGATGCACAAGTATTTAATTTTGATGAGATCGCATTTGTCTAGTTTTCTTTTTGTTGCTTGTGCTTTGGATGAAAAGTCTAAAACTCATTGCCTAAAACAATATCTGAAGATGCTTTCTCATGACTTGCCAGAATGCAATATAGCTGAAATGGAATGGCTTTTAAAAAGGGGAATTTATTAATTTGCATGTTTACATATCTAAGGAAGTGAAAGTGTCCAAATTAAGGCAAGGCTATGAAAATGTCCAAATTAAAGTACCAATATGAGGTTACCTTCAATCAAGAAAGGCTAATGAAGTTTGGGTTTTCTCTCTCAGTTGTAAAGGTTCATGGCCCTTGTTTCATGAAACAGCTCTGTTGTGAAGTTTCTGTCAGCTCTGAATCTTCTGTCATTTCTGTAGGCTCCTGCAAGTTTCTAAGATTTCTCCAAAATGTTTCCTCTTTGAAAAGATTCCAGTAAACTAATCAAGACCCATCTGGAATGGGTAGAGTCACATCTCGATTTAATCAAAACATCACTACCCACAATTGGGTGCACCACATCTCCGTGGAGATAATTTAATCAAAAGATTCCAACCTACAGTATTGAATAAAGATGAAAAGAAATGGATGTCCTCATAAGATTGGATAAAGATTAAAACATGGCATTTCTGGGGTGCATAATACTTTCAAACAAGCACACCATGTTAGCCTACAGGAGTTTTATAATTTGGATTCTTACGTGTAGATTTCTATCTATTTTGAGTTGACTTTTGATGTGGTATGAGTTAGGGATTCACCTTCACCTTGCATAAAGATATCTAGTTTTCTAAGTACCATTTGTTGAAGAAATTAATCTTTTCCAATTGAGCAAAGTTGGCAATTTCATGAAAAATCAATTATCCAAATGAAAAGGGCTGTCTACTTCTAAGAGTAACTTTTAACTATCGTATAGTAATAGTGTCGCTATTCTCTCATAGGGACATACACCTTATATATGAAAGCCAACAAAGTTTCATCTTGGTTTGTTCCCTTCATAACTTATCACTTTCTTCCACTTGAGAAAATGCCTATATTTTCATTTTGAACTTTTTGAGCTTTTGTGTAATTTCATCCCTCTTTCTGCATTTTCATTTTATTTCATGTGTGCCTCTCACCTACCTGTCTGAATCGGCCATTTCATATTTTAAATCCAGTGGTTAAATAACTGTTTTGTGTATTTCCTCATGGATTTATGTTGAATAGCTTTGCATTGTCACTGACTGTTATTCTATGGGAATTATTCTACATTATTCCCTTTGTAAGCCTGCCTTAGTCTATTTTTTGTCATTTTCTATGGTTTAAGGAAGAACACACAAAACTTAACATTTTAATTTCAAATAAACTATTTCTTCTCCTTTAAGGGAAGAAATATATTGAATTAGTAACAACACTTGCTGACAATGTTTCTTAAATTAGTCTAGTAAGCATCAGGGCTACAATTATGGGGAGTGCTAATTTCTTTGCTATTCAAAACTACTATTGTCTATTACTGTTATACACACTGTTCTGTGTAAGGACATAATTATATTTATTATATTTGTGAAATTCGTTATGTACAATTGCAGGACAAAGTTGCTCTTCTGTGGTATACAAGATATTATATTTTAAAGGCCATCTTTGGGATACAGTTAAAGAACCAGTATTCTGATATACTAAGAACTATTTTAAGCTTAATATTTTTACCTTTGCAAAAACTGTAATTGAATATCATATTTTAAAAAATCAATTATCCATTGATGTGAGGATTTATTTCTGATCTCTCAATTTCATTTCATTCATATGTATATCTGTTCTTGTGCAAATACCATTCGATTTTAATTACTGTAGTTTTGTATTAAGTTTCAAAATTGGGATGTGTGAGTCCTCCAATTTCATTCTTCTTTTTGAATATGGTTTTGCCTATTTGATGATAGGTTTTTCCAGTTCAGCAAAGCAGCTGCTGGAATTTTGATTGAAATTGCATTGAACCAGTAAATCATGTTAAGTAGAATAGACATATTAATAATATTTATTTTTCCAATCAATGAACATCAAATGCCCTTTCATGTGTTTGGATCTTTTTTACTTTATTTAACAATATTTAGAACATTTCCATGGACATGTCCTTTACAGTCTTGGCTAAATTTATTCCTAGGTAATTGATTCTTTTAATTGATGTTACAAATGGAATTGTTTTCCTTGATTTCCTCTTCAGATTTTTCATTGTTAGTTTATGGAAAGACTACATATTTTTTAATGTTATTCTTTTACATTGCCACTATGTTGAATTTGTGCATTAGCTTGAGGAGCTTTCTTGTGGATTTTTTAGTATTTCATATATATATAATCATGCCATTCATACAAATAAGGAAAGTTGAACTTCTCTCCTTCCAATTTGGATGCTCTTTATTTGCTTTTTATTTATTTTATTTATTTGTTTTTTCTTGCCTGTTTCCTCTGGCTAGAACTTCCAGTACATTGCTGAATAACAGTGGTGACAGTGTGCATTTTTACCTTGTTCTTGATCTTAAGGTGAATGGCTTTCACCATTGAATATAATGTTAACTGTGGGGTTTTTATATGTGTTGATGAAGTTTCCTCTTTTTCTTAGTTTTCTGTATATATATCAATATATAAAATTCCACAAGGGTTCCATGTACTAGAGTAACTTTCCAGAAACTTGCAACCTTCAGATGGGTCCCTGGTCCAGATAAGTACTGAAACCTCGAGGGCCCAGCCTCCCCATAGCATCAGATAGTTCATCTCCCTACCCCAAATTAGTTAAAGATCTTTACAATATGAAAAAGTTAGAATGACATTAGCCCAAACACCCCTAAAGAGAGGGATGGAAAGATCAAACGTGATGGTGGAGTTATACAGTGAAGATAGGGTTTAACAAATGAATATGAATGCTGAATCATTAAATTAATATCTCTTTTAGTCTCTGGAATCTTAGGTCAGCTAGAAGTAAAAACCTAAAATTGCGGAAATGTAACCCATGTCAAACTCTGAAATATATTCTACAACTAATTGTGGTACTGTGCTTGGAAATATATAGCATATATACATATGCTATTTTTCACAAAAAAGAAGGGGAAAAAGTTGATTGTGATAAAAAGGTATTTAAACCTTCTAGCCACCTATATTCTGGAGCAGCTAGGAGGAAATATCTGAGAGAATCGTATCATAGCCCTTGACGAATTCTGGGATCTGTCCTGTAACTACTTGAAGTGTGCTTTGAAAACTATTGCTTTTTTATTCTTTGCTTTGCATATATGTTAAACTATACAATAAATAAGTTAAAAAAAAACATATCCTACAACTCAACAACAAAGAGACAAACAACACAATTAAAAAGTGGACAAAAAGACATGCTTCAAAAATAAAATACAAATGGCTCAAAAGTATATGAAATTTGCTTAACTTCAGTATCTATTAGGGAAATGCTAATCAAATCCACAATGAGATATCATCTCACTACTAGAATGACCATTATCAGAAATAAATATTAAAAAATCAGAAAATAACAAGTGCTGGAGATGATGTGGAGAAGGAGGCACAATCATTCACAGTTGGTAGGAATGTAGAATTATGCAGCCACTCTAGAAGGCAATCTTGTGGTTCCTCAGGAAGCAAGGTATAGAATTGGTGTATAATTTACTAGAGAAATACTTGGGAGAACTAAAAGCAGGGACACAAGCACATTTGTAAACTAGTGTTTACAGCGGCATTATTCACGATTGCCAAGACATGAAAACAGCCCAAGTGTCCATCAGTGGATGAGTGGATAAACAAACTGTGGTATATACGTATGATAGAATATTACACAGCTGGAAGATGGAATAAAATCATGACACATGCAGCCACAGGGATGAATCTTGAGGACATTATGTTAAGCAAAATAAGCCAGAAACAAAATGGCAATTACTGTATTGGTCTCACTGATAAGAACTAGCTATATGAGCAAACAGTGAGTTAAAGTTGAGAACACAGGTTATCAGAAGACAGAAAGAGTGTAGAGACATTTGACACTGAAGGAGTACAGAATGTTCAACAGGGTTGTTGTAAAGATTCAGAAACGGATAGTACAATAATGTGTGCTGATGGCACATTGAGTTTGAGTATGGTTAAAAGTGGAAAGATAGGGGGTGGTGTGACTGTGGGTCAGTGGCAGAATTTTCACCTGCCATTGCAGAAACCCGGGTTTGATTTTTGATGCCTGACCATGTGGAAAAAAAAGTGGGAAGCTAGAAGTATGTATGACACCGGAAGGAAAATCTTGGACTGTGCAACTTAGCAAAACCTACAGTGGACAATGATAGTGATTAAATATACAAATATAAGAGAGTTTTTACATGAGGGAGAACAAATGATTGTCACCATTGCAAAGTGTTAAAAATGAGATGGTATATAGAAAAAATACATGTAATGCAAACAAGGGTCTATAGTTAACGTAACATTGAATATAGTAACATTGAAATATTCTTTCATTAACTGCAACAAAGGCAATATACCAAAGTTAAATATCAATAGGAGGGAGATATAAGGGAGGGTATGGGATTCTTGTTGTTGTTTCTCCATTTTTTCCTTCTTCTTTCTTTGTGAAAGAAATGGAAATGTTCTCATATAGATTGTGGTGGTGAATGCATAGCTATGTGATTGTACCAGGAGCCACTGATTGTACACTTAGGATGGATTATATGGTGTGTGAATAAAACTATTTGAAATAAACAGAAAAATACAATAAAAAAGAATGTAGTAGATTGCCCATCTATTGTACTTCTAGGTACTTATGGTCTACTAGTCAACACCATATGTCTCTGAGAATCAGAGCATTTTGACTCCTGCTTTGAGCATGCATCTATTATGATAGCCACACCCACCTTGCCTTTGGTGGTTAAGTGCTGCCGCTTGGCTTCTGCCAACTCAAGATTGGATCATCCCCATTGTGTCTAAGGATTTCAGCTCAGTGACAGCAGTTACTACAGTAATATTTGTCTTACAGAGAATGGTGACTACAGAGCTCTTTAAAGGATGATGGAGCTATTCTCACAAATGACTTCTTACCGTTCTGGTAAAAGGTGTGTCCTCTGGAAATTCCTATGGCGTGTGAGCCAGTCTTCCATGATAAATCCATTCTAACATTCCAATCTCTTAAGCCTTTGGACCCATCATCTACATTATACCAGGGCAGTTCTGGCATTTCAAAGTCAGGTAATCTCAGCTTCCTTTTGATCCATGTTTCAGCCAACCACCCAAACAAACTGTTAATGCCCTTTCTAACTCCATGAGCTATAACACTAAATGTTGAAACTCTACTTAGTGAACCCATATCAATAAGTTCAGCCTGCTCTATCTTTATATACCTTCCACTATTATCCCACACCTTAATATCCATTCCCAGACATATTCCCCTGATTTCTGTCAGTATAAACTGAAAAAGTCATGCAGTTCTTTTGGAGTTTAGGGTACCTCCTAATGGGTGACACTTTGTACCCCATTCTCTAGGGTCTGTTGGGACTTTAATCTAGTTTTAGGTCTGGAGGAAAAGAAAAGTAGTGGAGGTGGGCCATGAAAAGAATTATAGGTGTCTTTCAAACCAATTACCTCAGTGCATTCCATTGCAGTTTCATCTTGTGAAACAGGATTAACCACTCTAGATAGAGAAGCAAGGGCTTTTTCCCCATAGAAGGTAATTACATGCCTGGTAGTCACTGAAGGGCTAAACTCTTCAGGTAGAAGCTGGAAGACTGACTCCTCAGGGCAGACATTGGGAAGACATTTCCTCAAGGCAGTCTGGACCTCAAGTAGCCTTTTCTTCAGGAAAGGCTGGAAGTGTGGTGGCTATATCCTCACAGAAGACCAATACAGGTTTATCTAGAAAAGACTCAGCACAATCTAGGGTTTCTATATCATGACAGGCTTCATTTTCAGCCGTTCCATCTTTCAAGATTTCACTGCTTTCCAGTCAATGCCTTCACTTTAACAGTAGACACCATGAAAGATTGAGATTTCAGTTTATGTTGTAAATATGCTACTCTACCAATGAGACTCTGGGTCTGATTTTAGAGATCTCAATTCTGCAGCTACAAGACATAAGATTTTTCTTCAGAGTACTCATAGAAATTATTCCATCGTTCATACAGCACTTAAAACTGCAAATTTGAATACTTCAGCTCACTACTTTCTTTTATAAGTGCATCCAGCATATCTAGGAACAAACAGACAACATCATTATAACTTTTAACTCCACAAAACTCTGTTAAAGTGTCAAAAACTCAGAGCCTTGCCTTGTATAAGCATGCAATTAGCAGAATTAAATGGTAATATTTTGTGTATCTCTCTTGCCAACTCACCCCATGGACTATCACTACCGTCTTGATTATCAGAAACAGAGCTATTAGTGCCTTTGCGTTTAATCAGAGTAGAAAACCAATTGCAAAAAAAAAACATTTTTAAGATTCTGTTTCTCATGAAGCACTATATTAGTCAGGTTCCACTAGAAAACCAGAACCAACAGGAGATATCTGTAAATATGAGATTTATAAAAGTGTCTCGTGCAACCGCATGCATATTAGAGTACAAAATCTGTAGGGTAGGCCACAAAATGGCAGCTCCAATGAAGTCCTCAATGAGCTCACAGGAGAAGTGGCTGGCTGAAGTGGGAATAGAGATTCTCTCTTCTTAATTCTCCTTAAAAGCCTTTGCATGATTAGATTAAGTGTTCCTCATTGCAGAAGGCACTCCCAATAGCTGACTGCATATGCAATCAACTGTGGGTATACCCAACGTGCTCATGATTTATGTCTATGAAATGTCCTCACAGCAACAGATAAGCCAGTGCTTGCTTGATCAGATGATGAGAAACCATCACTTGGCAAAGTTGACACATGACCTGACCATCACATCTGTGGTATTTGACATTTTAGCTACCATGTATCTTGGCATAAATCAATTATGGTTTATCCTTTTTGGAATGCATCACATTTCTTAGATGTGTATATTGATGTATTTTATAAGGGTTGGGAAACTTGGGCCCATTATTTCCTTAAATATTCTTTCTGCCACTTTTCCCTTATCTGCTACCTCTGAGACTTGATTAATATATATGTTGATATGAATCATGCTGTCCCAAATGTCCATTAGGCTCTGTTCACCTTCACAATTCTTTTCTACGTCTGTATTTCTGACCTTATAATAATGATTTGTATTGTCTTCCGTTTCACGAATTCTTTCTTCTTTCTGCTCAAATCTGCTGTTGTTTGCATCTAGTTTATTTTTAATCTCAATTGTTGTGTTTTTCACCCCCACAAGTTCTCTTGTGTTCCTTTTCAAAACTTTCTGATTCTTCTCTTTGTTCATACATTGTCTTATTAATATCCTTTAGTTCTGTATTCACATTTAGTTTATTTCTGTCCATATTTTCCTTTATCTACTTAAATTGATTTATGAGATTTGTTCGAATATCTTTGCTTAGTTCTCCCAATGTCTGTGTTTTCTCTGAAGTTTAATTTGTTGCCTTAAATGAACCATAGCATCACGATTCTTTCTACTGCTTGTAATCATTTGCCAATGTCAGGACATTTGATTATTTTGATGTGATAACTGTTGAAGTCAATTTCTCTCTCTTGCCTATGGTTTTATGTAGGCTGTGCATTAAGGATTTTCTTCACTGCTTGGTCCATGTTCTACTGAACTTTTAGAGCAGTCCATATCTGTTGGTTTGAAATTATTATGTACCCCAAGAAGAGCCACGTTTTATTCATGTCCAATCTTGTGAAGCAGCCATTTCTTTTCATCTTGATCCAATACTTTAGGTTGGAAACTTTTGATTAGATTATTTCCATGGAGATATGATGCAAAATTGTTTGTATGGTCTTTTGATTAGATGGGGACATGATTCCACAATTTCTAGGTGGGTCTCGTTTAGTTTCCTGAATCCTTTAAAAGAAGAAACATTTGGAGAGAATCAGAAATGACAGAGCTGACAGAATCTTCAGAGCATAGTGGACACAGATGCCAAGACTTGGAGAAAAGAGATGTGGATGTTTGGAGATGCTCAGAGTCTAGCAGATACCACCATGAGATGTTAAGCAAGCCAGAACCTGGAGACAGCCAAGGGAAGACAAAAGATGAAAAATTGAGGCACTCCCACAGTAACAGAGGCTGAAAGCAACAGAGGTTAGGAACAAGTAACCAGCAGATGCCAGCCACATGACTGCCCAGCTGACATAGGGGTACCTCACCCAACAGCCTTCCTTGAATTAAGGTATCTTTCCCTGGATGCCTTAGTTTGAACAATTCTATAGGCTTAGAACTGTAAACTTGCAACATTAAATTCCCCTTTTAAAAGATGCTCTATTTCTGGTATTTCAAATTCCTGAAGCTTCCAAATTAACACAGATTTTGGTACCAGGAGTGGGGTGTTGCTGTGGTTCACAAATACCAAATATATTAGAAGGGTTTTTTTTTAATGGATAAGGGGAAGATTCTGGAAGAGTTGTGATGAATTTGATAGAGTAAGCCTGAATTGCTTTGAAGAGACTTTTTGAGGAAATTTGGACTGTAAAGATACCTCGGATAAGGCCTTAGACAGATGATGAACATGTTGAAAACTAGAAGGAAGGAATACTTTGTAGATGGAGAGCAGAACTTGAGAGTGATAAACTTGGCCACTTAGGAGAAGAGATTTCCACACTAAATATGGAAAATGCAGTTTGGCTGCTCCTTGCAGCTTATAGTAAACTGTGAGAAGAAATAGATAAGTTTAAAACCGAACTCTTGAGTAAAAACAATATATAAATTGGTGTTCTTGAAAATTCTGGGCTTCCAGAGAGTGAGATCCTAGTGAGTAAGTCCCTACATGAAGATTTATCCAAGCATGATGTAGTCAGCCATTACAGGATGAGTGAATATTTGAGATAGAGTTATCCATAAAGGATTTATGGAAAGTCCTGTTATCTGATGGGTATAATCACAGTGTATTTCATAGAAAGTCAATGAGAGTGTTACAGGATCTGAATACACAGAACCACTGCCATCTGGACAAAAAGAGTCAGAATAGAGACCAATTGGAGGAAAACTAACTTCTGAGGCAGAACCATGGAATCTAAGGTCTGAAGTCAAGAAATCTCAGGTCAACAGAATTGACCCATGAAAACACCTGGAGAGGGTAAGTTTGCCCCAAAAGCAGAAGATGGGTCTTCCACCTCACTTCCATGTCCCAGGCCTTGGAGATGGTGGAGCATATTCCTTGGGGATTGGGGAGAACCTGGCTGCCACCCCATTGTTCTGGAGGGGTTGATCTCTGCCCTGGAGATGGCAGAGATCCTGGGTGCTAGCCCTAAGCTTGGAGAGTGAGGAGTCAAGAAAAATGCAGTCTACACAATTTTGCCAAGATTTCAACCACCTCAGTGTTTGGAGAGAGCAAATCCACTGCATAGGCCCTTGGATAAGGTGGTACTGCTGCTTTCTAAAGCCCCACGGATGAATTACTCTCAGACTTTGAAATCTAATGGTGTTTGCCCTGCAGGTTTTTGGAACCGTATGTTTACGGTTTGATTTCTCCCTATGGAAATGGAAACATGCATCCTATGACTGTCCCTCCTTTATATATTGGCAGTAGATAACTTGTTTTGAGTTTCACTGGTCCAGATACAGAGGAATATGTTTGCCTTAGAACACACCATGTCTGTAGCTGATTTTGATGTGTTTATGTGTTGGTTTTAACTTTTTATTGTATTTCTATTGGTACAGAAATTGCTTCAGGCTTTTATGATATTGTAATAGGGTGAAGGTATTTTGTATATGGAAAAAGCATGTCTTTTGGTGGGTCCAGAAGGTGGAATGTGCTGGTCTGAAAGTATGTACCCAAGAAAAGCCATGTTTTAATCCTGATTTAATCTTGAGGGAGCAGACTTTTTTTAATCTTGATCTAATATTAGAGGTTGGAAACTTTTGATTAGATTATCTCCATGGAGATGTGACATGAGCAACTGTGTGTGTCTTTTGATTAGATGGAGATGTGACTCCACCCATTCTAAGTGGGTCTTGATTAGTTTACTGGGATCCTTCAAATGAGGAAATATTTTGGAGAGATTCAGAAATGGCAAAGTCAACAGAAACTTCAGAGCAGAGCTAACACAGATGTTAACACTTGGAGAGCAGAGACGTGGATGTTTTGAGACGTTTGGAGCCCAGCAGACATTGCCATGAAATGTTAAGCAAGCCAGAACCTAGAGAAAGCCAAAGGAAGCCAAGAGATGAGAGCCAGCCCCAGAGAAGCAAAATGAGGAACCCCTACAGAAACAAAGACTAAAAGCAATGCATCCCATGAACAAGGGACCAGCAGATGCTAGCCATGTGAATACCCAACTGACAGAGGAGTTCCTCATCCATTGGTCTTCCTTCAATTAAGTTCTCTTTCCCTGGATTCCTTAATTTGGACAATTTTATAGGCTTAGAACTGTAGACTTATAACTTATTAAATTCTTCTTTTTAAAAGCCATTTCATTTCTGGTATATCACATTCTAGCAGCTTCCAATCTAACACCACACATTGTACAGTGTATAGTTTCTCAATCTTTTGCACCTGTTTCTTGCCCTGGGCATGCACCATAACTTTTAGTATTATCCTATTATGTGTAATGTTTTTTTTCCAGGGGATTTCCTTTTTTTTTTTTTTACATGGGCAGGCACCAAGAATCAAACCCGTGTCCTCGGGCATGGCAGGCAAGCATTCTTGCCTGCTGAGCCACCGTGGTCCACCTGGGATTTCCTTTCTTATGTTCCTGTTTGGGAAATCTAGGCTGCTCTGTTTGTTTTAATGCAAATTTTCCTCCTTGGCATCTACAATTTTCCCAGGCTCAAGGCTGTCTTCTTTCTACAGCTTTTAGTCCTGGAATGACCTGTTTTGAGTTGTACTTTGTTTCTATGTAACTTTCTGCCTGCAGTAACTTCCATGTTAAAACATCCCACCCAAAGGATTTAGATAGAGACAGTATTTAAAAGTACCTCTTCTGGGGGGATGCAAAGGTAGTTCAGTGGTATAATTCTTACCTGCCACGTGGAAGACCCTGGTTTGATTCCTGGCCCATACACTCCCCCCCCAAAAAACAAACAAACAAGCAAATGAACAAAAATTCAAATGTGCTGCAATAACAGGATACTCACATGGAAAAATAACGAAATGTGACCCCCTGCCATACAGCATACAAAAAAAAACCCCTCATTTTCATTTAGGTGCACCAGCCACTAGAGATCAATTGAGAGTGTGCACCACTGGCCAACAGTTCAGTTGTGGGTGACACCTGTTTCCTGGGGGTCACTTTGCATGTGCGTCTTCATCCACCTCTAGGGTACCAGATCAGATCCATTTTGGTCTTGGGTCCTCTTGCCTGAATGTGTGTGGGTCTCCAAGCTGCTTCTGTAGGTGTCTCTGTTGTCAGCGACCATGGTAGGAGGTTATCCAGGCCAGAGTAGTGCTGCAGTGTTACTCTAAATCTGTGCAGGACTGAGTGTGGGGGAGGGGCCCTATGTGGCAGGTTCAAGCTGCAGATCTACCATCTTTTTAGGTGGCTTAATTTTTTTCTTTGATTCAGCATTTGTGTTTTTCTCCAATATCTACAATCCTCCAGAATGACAAATAAATGGAATCTACTTTTTTATTTAGTTGTTTGTAAAGGAAATAACCCTGGAGATGTCTAATGCCACCATCTTGATGATTTCATTCCCTTTTATCCCTTTCTTTTTACCAAATTGTCTCATTGTAGTATAGCATCCTTTTAGCCAAATAGACCTTGGTTAAATTCCTGTCTTTACCACTTATTTTCTTGTGTTATCTTAAACAATTTAACTTTTTAGTTAGCACCAAATTTTCCACGTGTAAAATGGAGGTAATGAGCTAATGCTTGCCTCACAGGTTTCTTTGAGTTGATGTATACTAATATATATACAGCATCTGTGTATGTACCTGGTAAAATACCTGGTAGCTGTTCAACAAATGTTAGTCTTCTTCCCCTCTTCCTCCATCATTGCTCTTATTTATTTCTATTTCTTATTCTTATTTCTAATCTTTTTTTATTATGTATTCTTTCTTGATGCAAAGGCTTTGGAAAGGATGTGTGTGTGTGCATGTGTGTTTGTGTGTAACATAAATGAAATCCAATGGTCCGAACTAGTGTGTGCCAAACTTTTGTCATCACCTTGGTTTCTCCTAGAGCTTTAGGGAACCTTAAGTGAACAGCAGGTTAATATTGCTTATAAGCCCTATTCTACAGTAATTCTCTTTATTTCCAGTCATGCTTGGATTTAATGTTTTGTTGTTGTTGTTGCTTTTGGGTGGGAGGTGCATGGTCTGGGAATTGACTTGGGTCACCCATATGAACTACCACTGAACTACCCTTGCACCACACTTGGATTTAGTTTTATCTCATATATAACCCAGCTTCACTTGGAGAGTTTTCTTCCAATTTCTGTCTTGAATGTGTCTTCCTCTTGGTAGATGTGTGTTTTGAAAATTAATAAGAAAAGAAAAAATCAGCAGTTTCACTAAGGATTATTGGGATAGAGCACCACATTTAAGAAATTGACTGAAGGAAAGGCATTGTTATCTTTACTATCTTTACAACACACCATTGCACAAATCTGATCCACTGCTGGGAAGTGGCACTGATTAATTCGTTGTTCCAGTTTTATAGGAGGAAGAAGACTAAACTGTTATAGGGGTGCATAGAAGATATCCTAGAGTTGTGTTATTACCCCATGTTTTTACCAGTTTGAAGACATTCTTGGTCAAATCATTTTAAATGAATTGTTTTGGTAGTGTAGAGTCAAAGACAATGCTATAATCCTATCCCTTTTCATTCTAACACTTTCTTGCCCTTATTAGAAATGTCCACCAGAACTTTCCAGCCTTTCTTATGATGCACACATACTCTAGAAACTGCTGAATGAGAAAACTCCAATTAAATAACTCTGGTTTAGAAAGATACAAAGCAAAAACTGTAGTTGGATGGGAATAGCTCTTATCATTTATCTTTTTCCCATACTACCTCCAAGATTTTTATTCTTTACAAATAACATTAATGACAATGTATTCCATAGAGAGATGTACTCATTGTTTAATTGAATAATTGCCATCATTTCTACATGCACTTTAGTCATTACTTTAAGACTTTGTTTACTCTACTTCCTTCATTGATTTGAAGGCTAAAAGTCCTCCTTTTAGTCAGATTATGGAGGGCATTAGCTTTTTCTTAAGAGTTCTAAATATTATTCCTGTATGTTTACTTTTATGATTTGGGGGAGCTTCAACATGACTGAGACACAATTAGTCTTAATTCACTGAGGTGTTCACATCATTATGCATTTTATGTAAATGTATATTTGAATTTTTAATAGCAACTCCATATTATTTTAATATACATAGGCAGACACACATACATGTTTATATATATTCACAGTCATATACACACATATACATAGTGATGTGCTCCTTTTCAATGTTGGGTTTTGTTAGTTTTGTTTGTTTGCTTCAAATTACATGGATAAAATATGAATGCACTCTTGGGAAAATTTAAAAAAACTCATACAAAGCAAAATTCCTCTTTTACATATTTTCCTCCCACTCCCTTCCCCACAGGTAACCCTTGCTACCAATTATCTGTGTTTCTTCTAGTTCCTAGTCTATGAATTTGCAAGTACATACATATATATTCTGTACCTCTCATTTTTCTCCCAACAATATGTCCTGAAGATCCTTCCATATGGATCTACTTCATTCACTTTTTCTTTATCTTTATAGATTTTGGATTACAAAATAATAAAATTTAAAATTATGTAGCAATATATAACTAAGAGCATAAAACAATCTGTAATTCCACAATCTGAGGGAAATAACTGTTAATAGTTTAGATAACACTACAAATGTGCATATGTATATGCCCTCACACACACACTTTACAAAAATGAGTTCATAAAAAATACACTATTTTTCAACTGTTTTTTTATATAATGTATTTTTAGATTCATATAGGAAGATGGTCATTTAAACTTACTGCATATTTTTAAAACTATAGACTTTTATTAGATTTTGAAGTGAAAAAAAAGATGGGCCATAATCTCCCCCACCTAGATGACCCTTGTTAACATTTTTAAAACATAGAAATATGGCATAAATAAGACTAGTAAATACAATAGTACATAAGATTGCAAAATGAAAACCCCTTCTCCAGTCCAACCTTCCCCAATACCTCTCATAACTCCTCCTAGAAAAAATTATATCTTCCACATATCTGTCTATATTTGTTGATTTTCTTTTCCTTTAAACAACACAAGGGACTTCTACTTCCACCAAGGAAATTAGCCCCATTGCCTTCCCCCAGTCCTACCATGTAAAATTAAAAAAAAAACTTTTGACAGAACAATACATAATTATAGAAATTATAATTTCTATAGAATTTATAGAAATTATGTATTGTTTCTATACATAAACATATATGCAAAGAAGAAGATAGACTGCCTAGAGACCTAATAACTAAAGGAATTATGCATCAGTGAGTCCCATGAGTTTGTCAATTACTTCCTATATATTACAAACAAGGTCTCCAACACGGTACTGCCAAAAGGCACAGATTAAAATGAAAAGTTCCAGGAATCTCCTGTTTCCTTTAGCCAAAGGACAAGGAAAAGATTGGCTTTAAAATAGAAGACACTTTTTAGCAATGCAGTCTTATTCCAGTCAAATTTCCAAGAAAAAAAATGAACCTTACCCCCACTGCTTGGTGTTTCAGTCGGGCTGAGCAAGAAGTTAAACTTCCACCTCAACTCCCATTGAAGCAAGTGGCACATTCTGATTTACCCACTAGGTGATTTACATCCTCCTTCTGCAAAAGAAGCAGCATGCTAATCCCTGCCAAAATAGTGTTGGCATGGCTGATCTGGGAGCTGATTTTCTATTCTCATCTGAAAAAAAAAATGGTGTTCTGGCTTCCCTGCCATGGGCCCAGTGGAGCACTTAGTCTTCACTCTCACTCTGTAATAATAAGATTGAGCAAAGTGATATAAAAATCAGGGATATTTAGTACTAGACTACTTCCCACACGCAATGTCAGCAGGGCCCAATGGGTAACTGAGCCTCCACCTTCACCCTGAACTATGGAGTTGTGAAAAGATGGGCTGGTTAGCACTCCACTTCTCTTTTCCCCTCCATCAGTGTCAGTAGAACCCCAGTGGAAATCTGCTCCTACACCCCCACCCAGAAGCAAAAAAAAATGGTGTAAGTTGATGTCCTGCATTGATGAGAATGGATCAACAGCATTTAAGAGGAAACATAACTTCCACTCACCACATCTGCAACAAGTAAGTAATAGTGTCCCATTTTTTTCCAGCATGGTGTTGGGAGACCTTGCAGATAGCTGAATGTGCACACCAACCTGTCCCTGAAGCTACAAAGCAACAAAATCCTTGCTAAAAAAGAAGGAGAATTATAAATAGCACCCAAAGTCTCATAAGATAAGGTCTAAACTGTCAAATACACAACTGAAACTCATCCATTATACCAAGAATAAGGGAAATCTTAACATGATTAAGAAGAGACCAAGCATCAACAGATGCTGTTTTAGTTTCTTAGGCAGCTTAAAGGAGATCCCATGAAATAGTTCAGCTTGAATAATGAGAATTTATTAGTTACAGTTTTGAGGCTCAGAAAATGTCCAAATCAAGCCATAATCAGCGTGATGCTTTCTTCCCAAAGACTGGCTGCTTTGCTCATCCACCACTTAGTGAAGTGCATGGAGTCATCTGCTGATCTATCCCTTCTCTTCTGGATTTGTTGCATTCAGTTTCTTGCTTTCATGACCTTATCTCTTTGTCTGTATTCATTCCATTTATAAAGGATGCCAGTTATAGGATTAAGAGCCATCCTGAACGGGGTTGGTCATGCCTTATCTAAGTAGCTGCTTCAAAACTTCTTACTTACAATTGAGTTACACCCACAGGAATGGATTAGATTTAAGAACATGCTTTTTCTGGCATACATACAGCTTCAGCCCATCATAGAGCCCATCACCAAGATGATTCATATACCGGAATTATTGGACAGGGATTTCAAAGCAGCAAGCATAAAAACATCTCATAGGCAATTAGGAATTACCTTGAAACAAGTTAAAAAGTGGAAAGTCTCACAAAAATGAGAGAAGTTACAAAAAACAAATGGAAATAATTGAACATAAAAACAACAATAAAAATTAAAAACCTGTGGGATCAACAATTTCATCCTGATCAAATTGGGGAAAATAAGTGTAATTAACAAAGTGTCAGTGACAGAGAGAGTTCAAAAAAAAAGTTGCGAGGCTACTCTGGAGGTTGCTCTTATGCAAGCTTCAGGTAGACCTTGCTACCTACCATAACCTGTCAACCCCCAACCAGGACCATTCCAGTCAATCATAAAGAACACCTAGGGAAATTTATAAGATTCCACAAGGGTTTCAGTCACCAGAGTAACTTTCCAGAAACCTACAACTTCCAGATGAGTCCCTGGTGCAGACAAGTCCTGAAACCTAGCCCAGCCTCTCCAGAACATCAGATAGTTCCATCTTCCTATCTCATATTAGTGATGGCCTTCCAATATGGAAAATTTAGAATGGCTATAGCCCAAACATCCTTAAAGAGAGGTCTGGAAATATCAAAGGTGATGGTGGAGTTATATACAGAAGATAGGACTTATCAAATGAATATGAATGCTGAATCATTAAATAGATATCTCTTTTAATTTCTGGCATTTTAGAGCAGCTAGAAGTAAAAACCCAAAATTGTGAAATTGCAAACCATGTCAAAGTCAGAAATATGTTCTACAACCAATTGTGGTGCTGTGCTTGGAAATGTATAGCTTTTTTGTATATATGTTATTATTCACAAAAAAAGGAAATAAAAAGTCAATTGTGATGATAAAAAAGTATTTAAGCCTGCTAGTCTCCTATGTTCTGGAGCAGCTAGAAGGAAAAATATGAAAGGATCATATGGTAGCCCATGACAAACTCTGGGATCTATCCTGTAACCATTTTTGACAAGTGCTTTGAAAACTATTGATTTTTTATTTCTTTGCTTTGTATATATGTTATAATATACAATAAAAAAGAGTTCTTTAAAAATTAAAAACTTGCTAGGTGTACTCAAAAATAGGATAGAAGAGGCAGAAGAAAGAATGAATGAACTTGAGGACAGATCAATAGAAATTACTTAATGTGAACAACAGGAAGGTGAAGGAGGGGTGGAGGAAGAGAGGGAAGAAGGGGGAGAAAGAGAAAGAGAGAGATACTGAAAGAAATCAAGAAAGAGTGGCCATAAACTTACAAAAATTTGTGAAAGAAACAAAACTACATGTTTAGGAAACTGAGTCAACTCAAAAGAAATTACATTCAAAATAATTCATGTCAAGGCACATCACAATTAAACTTATGAAAACTAAAGACAAAGAAAATATTTGAAAGCAGTGAGAGATAAACAACATTTTACCTATGAAAGAAGACAAATTTGGTTGATAGCAAGTCTCTTACCTGAAACTATGAAGGCTAGAAAGAAGTGGCACATTATAGAAGTGCTGAAAGAAAAGAACTGTCATTTTTGAATTCTATACCTAGCAAATATAAACTTCCAGACTGAAGGTGAAATAAAGATATTTTCAGATGGAGAACTAAGAGAACTTGTTATCAGAAAACATGCCCTTAAAAACAGCTAAAGGAAGTTTTCTAAATAGAAAGGAAATTATAACAGAAGAAAGCATTATACCATTGGTGTGGTGCTTAATTATGCAAAGGGAATAAAAGGATAAACATATTTATAAAAATGTGGAGGGTAAAAACATGGAAGCATTCTCTACATTTCATTCAAAATAGTAAAACAATGATGCAAGTAGGGTATAATAAATTACATATGCATACTGTAATAAATAAAGCAACCACTAAGACAGCTATACAGAACTATATACTAAGAACTACCATGATTAAATCAAAATTGAATTATAAAAATCTCCAAATAATGACAAAAGACAAGAAATAGAGGAATGAGGAACAAAAAAACAAATAAATACATGGCAGACCCAAGCCCTAACATAAATAATTGCTTTAAATTGAAACAGTCTATATTCACCAAGATGACAGATAAATTCTAATTCTCTGAAAAAAGATGTTAAAGAAGCCATCCTAAAATGTTTCAACAAACAATTATGAACACACTTTCAACAAATGGAAAAAACAGACAGTCTCATTAAGGAAACAGGAAGTCTCTATAGATAGAAAATATGAGGGAAATCCAAATGGAAACTTTACAACTGAAAATTCAATAAATGAGGTTAAAAACTCAATGAATAGGGGAAAAAGTACAGTGGAGAGGAAAAGGAAAGAATTAGTGAAATGGGCATGAGAAACATAGAAATTATTCAATCTGAACAAAAGAGAAAATAGACTTAAAATAATTAATAGAACCTAAAGGAGATACGGGGCTGTAAAAAAAGACCTGTTCTTTGTGGTATCGAAGTCTCAGAAGGAGAGAAGAAAGAAAATGGGGCTGAAAAAGTAAACAAATGAATAATAGCTGAAAGAATTCCCACCTTTGTAAAGACAGAAATCTACAGATTCAAGAAGCTGGGTGTCCCCAATCATGTCATACCCCCCAAATCCACAAGGCACATAATAATCAAATTTCTGAAAATTAAAAACTAAAGAAAATCTTGAGAGCAGTGAAAGAAAATTAATGCTTAACATATAGTAAAATAAACAATTCAAATGATGCAGACTTTTTTCTCAGAAACCATGGTAGCTAAAAGAATTTGGCAAGGTTTTCAAGTGCTGAAAGAGAAGAATGTTCAAGTATAAATCTTATACCCAGTGAAAGTGTACTTCCGGAATTAAAGAGATGTGCCACATTTAAGGATTATGTATCCTAGAAAAGCCATGTTTTAATCCTGATCCATTTTGTGGAGGCAGCCATTTAATTTAATCCTAATCCAGTACTGTAGGTTAGAAACTTGATTATATTATCTCCATGGAGATGTGACACGCCCAATTGTGGATATTAACCTTTGATTAGAGGGAGATGTAACCCCACCTATTCCATGTGCGTCTTGATTAGTTTACTGACATCCTTTAAAAGAGGAAACATTTTGGAAATAGCTTTAAAGCCACAAAAGCCATGAGAACCCATGCACCCAGAGGTCTTTGGAGATGAAGAGGGAAAATGGACCTAGGGGAGTCATGAAATAAGAAGCCTGGAGACAAAGCTAGCAGACAGCACATCACCATATTTCCCATGTGCCTTTCCAATTGAGAGAGAGAGACCCTGAAACATTCAAGAAGAACATCTTGGCCTTCTTGAACCAATGTATCTTTCCCTGGATGCCTTTCCAATTGAGAGAGAGACCCTGAAACATTCAAGAAGAACATCTTGGCCTTCTTGAACCAATGTATCTTTCCCTGATGCCTTTCCAATTGAGAGAGAGACCCTGAAACATTCAAGAACATCTTGGCCTTCTTGAACCAATGTATCTTTCCCTGGGTGACTTAGATTAGACATTTCTATAGCTTTGTTTTAATTTGGACATTTTAACAGCCACTTACAAATTGTTAAATTCCCCTTTTTAAAAGCCATTCCATTTCTGGTATTCTGCAGCTTTCAAACTAGAACAGCTTTGGTACCAGAGAAATAAGGTGCTGCTGTGGTTTGCAAATACCAAACATGTTGGAACAGCTTTCTAAATGAATAAGGTGAAAATTCTGTTGGAGCTGTGAGGATCTTGAGAGAGAAGGCCTAAAATTCTTTGAAGAGACTGCTGGTAGAAATGTGGACCCTAAAAATACCTGTGATGAGGCTCTAGATAGAAATGAGGTGTGTGTTATTGAAAACTGAAAGGAAGGGAATCCTTGTTTTAAAATGGCAGATGTGCTGGTTTGAAATGATGTATATACCCTAGAAAAGTCATGTTTTAATCCTAATCCCATTTTGTAAAGGTAGCCACTTCTTCTAATCCCATTCAGCACTGTATGTCTGAAACTGTAATGAGATCATCTCCTTGGAGATAAGATTTAATCAAGAGTGGTTTTTAAACTGGATTAGCTGGAGGCATGTCTCTACCCATATGGGTGTGTCTTGATTAGTTTCTGAAGTCCTATAAAAGAGGAAACATTTTGGAGAATGAGAGTGATTCAGAGAGAGCAAAGCAGAGTCCACCAGCCAGTTACCTTTGGAAATGAAGAAGGAAAATGCCTCCTGGGAGCTTTGTGAAGGGAAGCCAGGACAGAAAGCTAGCAGATGATGCTGTGTTCACCACATGTCTTTCCAGATAAGATTGAAACCCTGACCCTGTTCACCATGTGCCTTCTCACTTGAGAGAGAAACCCTGAACTTCATTGGCCTTCTTGAACCAAGTTATCTTTCCTTGGATGGTTTTGATTGGACATTTCTATAGACTTGTTTTAATTGGGACATTTTCTCAGCCTTAGAACTGTAAACTAGCAACTTATTAAATTTCCCTTTTTAAAAGCCATTACATTTCTGGCATTATTGCATTCCAGCAGCTAACAAAGTAGAACAAAAGATAAACTGGCAAAATTGACTAGTGGCTTTGGCTGGAAAGCAGATTTTAAAAGCCATGAACTTGGATCTTTAGCAGAAGAGATTTGCAAATTAAATTTCAAAAGTGCAGCCTGGTTTTTCCTTGCAACTTATAGTGAAATGCCTCAGGAAGAAATAAGCTGATAACTGAGCTCTTGGGTACAAAGAAACCAAAAATTAATGTCCTGAAAAAAATCTGGACCTCCAGGAAGGGTGATCCTAGAGAATAGTGCTCCATATGAGGATTTAACCAAACATGGAACCAGTCAGCCATTTCAGGAAAAGCCAGGATTGGAGATGGAGTTATACAAGAAGGATTTGTGGAAAGTCCTTTTCTCTGATGGACATGATCTGAGCTTACTGTATAGCAAGCCCGAATGTTGCAGGATCTGTATAAACACAACCACTGCCAGTCTGGACTGAAGGGACAGAAAAGGGACACAATGGAGGAAAAATAACTTCAGAGGCAGAACTATGAAAGACAAAGTCTAAAGTCAAGAAACCTTGGGTTAGGAGAGCAGACCCACCCATGCACTTGGAGAGGGTGAGTTTGCCTGGAAGGCAGAGGGTGGGTCTTCCACCTCATTGCAATGGAAGATCTGTGCAGCCTAAGGCCTTGGGGAGGGTACAGCACATTCCTTGGTGATTGGGAAGAGCCTGGCTGCACCATACTGAGGGGTTGAGCATGTGCCCCAGAGCTGGCAGAGAGCCTGAGTGCAGCCCTGATGCTTTGATGGTGGTGCCAAGTAAAAGGTGGTCTCCCCAATATCCCCCAAGGTTGAATTTGGAGAGAAGAAGTTCACTGTGTAGGCCCATGGAAAGGGTGGGATGCTGCTTTCTAAAGCCCCAAAGATAAATGACTCTCAGACTTCAAAACCTAATGGAGTTTGCTCTGCAGGTTGGCAAAACTGCTTGGGTCCGGTGACCCCTGTGTTATTTCCAATTTCCCCCTATGGGAATGGGAGTATTTACCCTATGACTATCCCTCCTTTGTATGTTGGCAGCAGATAACATATTCTGAGTTTTACAAGTCCAGAGCCAGAGGAAAACTTTGCCATAGGACAGACCATGCCTATAATTGGCTTTGATTAAACTTTTTATTGGTTTTAAACTTGTCTTGTATTTGTATTTCTACTGAAATGGCTTAAGGTTTTTGTGATATGGTGAAGGAATGAACTCATTTTGTATATGGGAAAAATACATCTTTCTTTGTGTCCATAGGGTGGAATGTGTCAGTTTGAAAGGATTATGTACCCTAGAAAAGCCATGCCTTAATCCTGATCCATCTTGTGGAGGCAACCATTTCTCTTAATCTCTATCCAGTACTCCAGTTTGGAAATTTGATTAGATTATCTCCATGGAGACATGATTCATCCAATTGTGGGTATTAACCTTTGATTAGAGGGAGATATGACTCCATCCATTCCAGGTGGTTTCTTGATTAGTTTACTGGAATCCTTTAAAAGAGGAAATATTTTGGAAAAAGCTTCAGAACCAAAAAAGCCATGAGAGCCCATACAGCCAGATGTCTTTGGAGAGGAAGAAGGAAAATGGACCTAGGGGAGCTTAATGAAAGAAGAAGCCTTGATATAAAGTTAGAAGACATCACATCACCATGTTTGTCATGTGTCCTTCCAGTTGAGAGAGAAACCCTGTACGTCATTGGCCTTCTTGAACCAAGGTATATTCCCCTCAATGCCTTACATTGGACATTTCTATAACCATGATTAATTTGGACATTTTCACAGCCTTAGAATTGTAACCTTGAAAATTATTAAATTTCCCTTTAAAAAAGCTCTTCAATTTCTGGTGTATCACATACCAGCAGCTTTCAAACTAGAACAGGGAAATAAATATATTCTCAGATGACAGAAAACTAAGAGAATTTTTCATGGGAGAACTTATAAAATAATGGCTAAAATCATAATAAAGAAGTTCTCCAAATAGAAAGGAAAGAAAGAAAGTTCTTTGGATCATTGGGATATAAAAAAAGAACAAAGTAAGCTGAAATGTGAAAAAATACAATAGACTTGGCTTAAGTTTTCTAAATTATGTTTGATGATTGAAGCAAATATTATAACACTCTGATGTGTAGACATACTTATAAAATCATTTTATAAACAGAGGAGGAAAAAGGACAAAAAGGAAGATAAGATTGTATGTGAATATATAATACATATTAATAAAAAATTTTAAGAAGGAAGGTAAGGTTTCCACCAATAGAATGTGATAACATACCTAGACAGTTACTACAAACTATATGAAGAGATACCATCAACAACACTATGAATAAATCAAAATTGAATTTTAAATAATGTTCATGTAACCCCAGGAAGCCAGGAAAAAAAGAGAACAGGGAAATGAAAACAGAACAAATAGAAAAAGGATTAAATAGTAAGCATAAGCCTTGACATATCAACAATTGCAGTGATATGTAAATAGTCTGAATATACCAATTAAAACTGAGATCGACAGAGTACAGTAAAAACATGAGCTAGCTATATGCTGCCCAGAGAAGTTTAATTCAAATATGACAATGTAGATAAGATGAAGGAAAAAAATAGAAAAAGATATATTATACAAATTATAATCAAAAGAAATCAGGGGTGACTACATTAATATCAGATAAAATAGGCTTCAGAGCAAAAAAAAACCTACCAAATATATTATATGAGGATGAGATGGTCCACCCACCAAAAAAAGATACAGCATTGCTAAATGTGTATGCACTAAACAACAGTGCTGCAAAATATGTGATGCAAAAACTGATAGGGCTGAAAGTAGAAACAGACATATCCATAATTATAATTGAAATTTGAAACACCACTCTCAGCAACTGATGCAACAACTAGATAAAAATGAGCAAAATATAGAAGACTACAAACAAAATCAGCCAAAAGGATTTCATGGACATTAACAGAAAACTCCCCCAAACAGCAGAAAATACATTATTTTCAAGTGCCCAAGAATATATATCAAGTCAGGCCATATCCTGTACAGAAAGGCAACCTCAGAAAAGTTAAAGAATTAAAACCATATGCATGGATTGTGTCATCAACAAGGCAATGTAAGACACCCCCTGAAAAAGTCTCCCCTCAGAATCAGAGGAGACACAGAATTTGAAACAAATTCACAGAAGTTCAAACATATCTCCTAAATCAATTCTATGAGATAAAAAATATGGATAGATATAAATTATTGCTGGGTAGAGAACTTAAGGATATTAAGAAGACTGTGAGTGAATATAAAGAATACAAAAGTTTAGAAAGAAACGTAACACAAATTATAGGGATGAAAGGTACAATAATGGAGATTAAGTCCTCATTTCTGTAACTTGACATGTGGTCATAGTGTATATTTATTACTACCTCTTCTATTACACATTCCATGTCCCCTTTACCTTCAGCAAGAACTTCAAATGGCCATGATTCTTTCTCAGCAGCACTCCATCAAAAAGTGGAAATAGTATACTATAGATAGGGCTTGAGCAGGTCCTGAAGACACAACTAAGTTACATAAGGAAGTGGCCCAAATGTCCATGGTTCCCACTCCTGCCACATTACCTTTTCTTTCCCAGCCCAGAGCTATGGTCTCTTGCAGAGTTCCTTGCAATCAGTTGACTGAGAAAGAGAAAACTTGGGCTTGGTTTACAGATGGTTCTGCATGATATGCAGGAACCACCTGGAACTGGACAGCTGCAGCACTACAACCCCATTCTGGGATGTCCTTAAAGGGCAATGGTGAAAGTTAGTACTCCCAGTGGGTAGAACTTTGAGCAATGCACCTGATTGTTCATTTTGCATGGAAGGAGAACTGTATGGAAGTGCATTGTATACCGACTCATGGGCTGTTGCTAATGGTTCGGCTGGATGGTCAGGGACTTGGAAGGAGCATGATTGGAAAATTGGTGACAAAGAAGTCTGGGGAAGAGATATGTGGATAGACCTTTCTGAGTGGGCAAAAACCTTGAAGATATTTGTGTCCCATGTGAATGCTCACCACAGAGTGACTTCAACAGAGGAATGTTTTAATAATTAAGTGGATAAGATGACCCTTCCTGTGGATACAGATCATCCTCTTTCCTCAGCCACTTCTACCATTACCCCATGGGCTCATGAACAAAGTGGGCATGGTGGTAAGGATGGAGATCATGCATGGCCTCAGCAATATGGGCTTCCACTCATAAAGGCCAATCTGACTATGGCCATTGCTGAGTGACCTAGCAGTCAGCAGCAGAGACCCACACTCAGACCCTGATATGGCATCATTTCCTGAGGTATTCAGCCTGCTACCTGGTGGCAGGTTGATTATATTGTACCACTTCCATCAGGGAAGAAGCAGTGATTTTTTTTCTAAATGGAATAGACATATATTCCAGATATGTGTTTTCCTTCCTGCATGCAATGCTTCTGTAAATACTACTATTCATGGACTTACAAAATGCCTTATCCACCATGTGGTATTCCACACATCATTGCTTCTGATCAAGGAACCCACTTCACAGACAATGAAATGTGGGAATGGGCACATGCTCATTGAATACCCTTTTCTTACCATGTTCTCCATCATCCAGATGCAGTTGGGTTGATAGAAAGGGGGAATGGGCCTTTGAAGACCCAATTATGGTGCCAACTAGGTGGAAATACCTTTCAGTATTGGCTCGATATTCTTCAGGAGACTGCTTGCACTGAATCAGCCTCCACTGTATGGTGCTATTTCGCCCACAGCCGGGATACACCATTTCAGGAATCAAGGGGTGGAAATAGGAAATCACCCTTTGTGATCCACTAGAAAAATTTTCCCTCCTGCCCCTGAAACCTTAAGTTCTGTTAGTATACAGGTCTTAATTAGAAGAGGAGGAGTGCTCCTTCCAGGAGACACAACAATGATTCCTTTGAACTGGAAATCAGGGCTGCCACATGGACACTTTTGGCATCTCATGCCACTGAATCATCAGGCATGAAAGGGCATCACTGTTCTGTCTGGAATGATTGATCCTGATTATCAAGGGGTAATAAAACTGCAACTACATCATGGAGGTAAATAAGAGATTTCCTGGAATACAGGAGATCTCCTAAGACATCTTTTATTACTATGTCCTATATTTACAGTGAGTGGAGAACTCCAACAATGCAATCCAGGCAGGAGTACGAATGGCTCAGAAACTTCAAGAATGAAGGTCTGGGTCACCACAGCTGGCATTTAACAGCAGATTTGAAAAGGTATAAGAAAGAATCATCAAACTAGAAGACAGGACAATCAAAGTCTTACAGTTGTAAGAGATAACACTGCAAAAAGTGAGTAGAGTCTAAGGGACCTGTGTGAAAACATGAAGTCACCAACATACACAATATGGGAGTCCCAGAAGAGGAGAAGAAGGGAAAAGGTGAAAAGAGAATATTTGAGGAAATAATAGCTAAATATTTACCATATCTTACAAAAGACATAAATATGCATGCCCAAGTACTGTGATGAACACCATTATTAATAAACCTTAAGAACCTATTCTAAGACACATCCTAATTAAAATGTCAAATCCCTCAGATGAAAAAAGAGTTCTGAAAGCAACAAGAGGAAAACTTTTTGCCACATACAAGGAATCATATATAAGACTAAGTTCCAATTTCTCATCAGAAACCACAGATGTATGATGGCTTATTTAAGGCACTTAAAAGAAAAACTGCCAGAGAAAAATTCTTTATCCAGCCAAATTGTCCTTCAAAAATAAGGGAGAGTTGAGGACACTCATGGGGAAAAATATGAGTATTCCTCATTAAAAGAACTGCCCTATAAGAAATGTTAAAGGGAGTTATTCATGTTAAAATAAGGACAGGAGATAGTATGTTGTAGTAGCATGAAGAAGTGAAGATTTCTAGTAAAGGTAAATATATGCGTGAATGAAAAACCCAGTAGTATTGTATCTTTACATATAAATATACATTTTATTTCCTATAAAATTTAGAATTAAATTGATAAGAAATAATCATACTTCCATATTATGGAAATGCAAAACATAAAGAGATAATGTGTGACAAAAAACAACATAAAGATGGGAAATACAGGGGTATAGGAACAGAGATTGTGTATACTACTTAAGTAAAGTTAGTATTCTTCTAGTTTGCTAGCTGCTGGAATACAATATACCAGAAATGGAATGGCTTTTAAAAATGGGTATTTATTATATTGCAAATTTAAAGTTCTAAAGCTGTAAAAATGTCCAAATTAAAGCAAGGCTATAGAAATGTCCAATCTAAGACACCCAGGGAAGATACCTTGGTTCAAGAAGACCAATGATGTTCAGGGTTTCTCTCTCAATTGGAAACTCACATGATGAATATGGTGACTGCTGCTTTATCTCCAGGCTTCTTGATGCATGACTCTCCCCGAGGGGCATTTTCCTTCTTCATCTCCAAAGGTCTCTGGCTGTGTGGGCTCTCATGGTTCTTGTGGCTCTCTCAAAAATGTCTCCTCTTTTAAAGGATTCCTTAAACTAATCAAGACACACCTGGAATGGATGGGCTCACATCTCCCTCTAATTGATTAGCATGTCACATCTTTGTGGAGATAATCTAATCAAGCAGCCAACCTACAGTGAAGAAAAGGGATGAAAGGAAACGGCTACCTCCACAAGATCAGTCAGGATGAAAATGTGGCTTTGCTAGGGTACATTGTCCTTACAAACTGGCACATTCCACCCTCTGGACCCTAAGAAAGAAATGTTTTTCCCATAAACAAAATATGTTCACTCCATCACAATATCACAAGTGCCTTAAACTGTTTCGGTAATATTACAAATACAATATAAGGTTAAAGCCAGTACAGAGTTTCATCAAAGTCAGTTACAGGCATGATCTGTCCTAAGATTTGATTCTTCTCTAGCTCTGAATCTGTAAAACTCAGAACAAGTTATTTGCTGCCAACATACAAAGGAGGGATAATCATAGCACACAAATTCTCATTTCTATAGAGAGAAATTGGAAGGAACACAGAGGTCACTGGGCCCAAGCAGTTTTGAAAACCTGCAGGGTAAACTCCATTAGATTTCAAAGTCAGAGAGTCATTTATCTTCTAGGCTTTAGAAAGTGGCAGTCCCACCCCTTCCAAGAGCCTGTGCAGTGTCCTGCCTCTCTCCAAATGCAAACTTGGGGGACACTGGGGAGACCATCTTTTTCTTGGTTCAACCCTCTATAAGCATCGGGGCTTCACTGGGCTCTCTGCCATCTCTGGGGCACATGCTCACCCTTTCCATGTGGTGACAGCCAGACCCTCCTGTTCTGTTTGCTATCTGCCAGAATGCAATATACCAGAAACAGAATGGCTTTTAAAAAGGGGAATTTAATAAGTTGCTAGTATACAGTTCTAAGGCCAAAAAAAGAGTCCCAATTAAACAAGTCTATAGAAATGTCCAATCACAGGCATTCCAGGAAAGATACCTTAATTCAAGAAGGCCAATGAAGTTCTGGGTCTCTCTCTCAAGTGGGAAGGCACATGGTGAACACAATCAAGGCTTCTCTCTCAGCTGGAAGGGTACATGGTGAACATGGCATCATCTCCTAGCTTTCTCTCCTGGCTTCCAGTTTCATGAAGCTCCCCAGGAGGCATTTTCCTTCTTCAGCTCCAAAGGTCTCTGGCTTATGGACTCTGCTTCATGGTGCTGCAGTATCCCTTGCTCTCTCCAAATCTCATTCATTCTCCAAAATGTTTACTCTTTTATAGGACTCCAGAAACTTATCAAGACCCACCCAAATAGGTGGAGACATGTCGTCACCTCATCCAGCTTAACAACCACTCTTGACTAAATCATATCTCCAAGGAGATGATCTGATTACCGTTTTTTACATACAGTATTGAGTAGGGATTATTCTATCCTTATGAAATGGGATTTTGATTAAAGCGTGGCTTTACTAGAGTGCATAAATCCTTTCAAACCAGCACACCTCCCCAATCCCCAAAGAAAGTGTTCCACCCTCTCCAAGGCCTGAGGCTGCACAACTCTTCCACTGCATTAGGTGGAAAGTCCACTCTCTGCCTTTAGGGCAAACTCATCCTCTCCAAGTAATTGGGTCTGTCCTGTCTCCTGGCCTGAGGTTTCTTGACATTAGACTTTGGTTTCCATAGTTCTTCCTCTGAAGTTGTTACCTTCACTTTGTGCCTTTTCTGAGCCCTCCAGTCCAGACTGTCCACAGCTTCATTTATACAGGCCCCACAGCACTACCATTGGCTTTCTACATAGTAAACAAGGATCATGCCATCAGACAGAAGTTTCCACAAATCCTTCCTGGATAATTCCATCTCCAATCCTGGATTTCTCTGAAATGGTGGACTGGTTCCACATGTTGTTAAATCCTCACATGGGGCACTATTCTTTGGTGTCTCCATTTCAAGATGCCCAGAATTTTCCAGACCATCAATTTCTGGTTTCTTTGTAAGCAAGTGTTCAGTTCTCAATTTATCTCTTTCCTCTCAGATTTTACTATAAGCTTCAAGGAGCAGTCAGGCTGCATTTTCCACATTTCATTTGGAAATTTCTTCTGCTAAATTTCCAAGTTCATCACTCTTCACTTCTGCTCTCTATCTACAAAAATGCCTTCATTCCAGTTTGGAAAAACACGTTCATTATTTCTATCTAGGACCTTATCAGAAGTATCTTTAGAGTCCACATTTCTACCAAAAATCTCTCCAAAGCGTTATAGGCATTCTCTATCAAGCTCTTCACAAGTCTTCCAGAATCTTCTCCTTATCCATTTAAAAACCCATTTCAGTGTGTTTGGTATTTGCAAACTGCATCTGTACCCCACTTCACTGGTATCAAAATCTGTTCTAGTTTGCTAGCTGCTGGAATGCGATATACCAGAAACAGAATGTCTTTTTAATATAAGAATTTATTACTTTGCAAGTTTACAGTTCTAAAGCCATGAAAATGTCCAAATTAAAGCAAGGCTCCAGAAATATTCAATCTAAGGTATCCAGAGAAAGATACCTTGGTTCAAAAAGACTGATGAAGTTCATGGTTTCTCTCTCAACTGGAAAGGCACATTACAAACATGGTGACATCTGCTTGCTTATGCTCCAGGCTTTTAGTTTCATGAAGCTCCCCAGGGTGTTTTTGTTCTTCATCTTCAAAGGCCCTCTGGCTGCATGGGCTCTCATAACTCTTGTGGCTCTCTCCAAAATGTTTCCTCTTTTAGAGGATTCCAGTAAATTAATCAAGACCCACCTGAAATGGGGGGAGTCACCTCTCCCTCTAACCAAAGGTTAATAACCATATTTGAGTGTGTCATATCTCTGTGGAGATAATCTAGTCAAGTTTCCAACCTACAGTTCTGAATAGGGATTAAGAGAAATGGCTGCTTCCACAAGATGGATCAGGATTAAAACATGTTTTTTAGGGCACATAATCCTTTCAAATCAGTGCAGTATCTTTTCAAACTAGTTGGTCATTGTGTTTCAGGGTTATCTGTAGAAACAGAATCAATCGGATATATATGTGTGTTTACATACATATATGTGTATGTGTGTGTATGTTATGTAAATATTATGAGATTTTTTATAAGAATCGGATTACATGACTGTAAGGATATAAAAGTCCAAACTCTGTAAAGCAAGCCACAAGCTGGGAACTCTAATGAAAGTTTTTGATGAATTACCAAAGAGAATCTTGCTGGCTAAATTAGAGATGGAAATTATACCTTCTGATTGCTGAAATCATCCTTTCTACTTTTAAGGCCTTCAACTAATTGGATGAGACTTCTCTTATTGTTGACAAAAATTTCCTCAGTGAATTTTAGATTAATCAGTCATAGATTCACTCAACCTGCTAATGATTCAAGCCCATGGAATATGCTCACAGTAACAATCAGGTCAAGGCTTTCTTGACGAAACAAGTGGGCACAATATCTTGGCCAAGTTGACATATGAACCCAACCATCATAGTTATAGACAGGGTGCTTTAATATAAACCCCAGATTAACCACAAAAATAAAATTCAAAATCTATATAAGAATAGAAGTGAGAAAGGGATCAAGTAGACACATCACAGAAGATCACAATGAAAAAAGATTGCTACAATAGAAGAAAAATGATGTAACATATCAGAAGCAAAGTGCAAAAGGGATGAAGTCCTGCCATATCTGTAATTACACTAAATGAAAATGGATTAAATTCCACTATGATAAGACACAGATGGGCTGAATGCATAAAAAGCATGATCTACTATATGTTTGTTACAAAAGCGTCACCTTAGAACCAAAGATATAATTAAGCTGAAAGTAAAAGGATGGAAAAACTATTCCATGCAAATAATAATCAAAAGAGAGCTGGGTAGCTCTATTAGTGTCAGACAGAATAAATACTAAGTCAGAAACCTACAGAAGACAAAGAAGACCTTTGTGGTAGTTAGGTTCAGGTGTCAACCTGGACAGGTAATGATGCCCCAGTGTTCTGTTTCTGTAGACTCAAATCATCAGCATGTGAAATCCAGCTATGGTTAATTATATTTTCAGTCGACTAATAGGAGTACCTTCCACAATGAGTGAGGTTTAATTTGATTATCTGGAATCTTAAAAGAGAGAGGTCAGAAGAGAGCTCACCAGTTCAGCATACCTCATCTCAGCATTCACAGCTCAGCCCAGACATTTGGAGTTGCAGAAAGGAATCACCCTGGGGAAGCAGTTGGAACCCAGAATCCAGGAGAGGAGGTCAGCAGATGTCACCTTGTATTTACCCATGTGTCATAGAAACTCAGGTGAAAGCTAGCTGTCTTTCCTCTGAAGAACTATAAATTTTTAGCTAAATAAATCCTCTTAGTAAAAACAAATCCATCTTTGATGTGCTGCATTCTGGCAGCTTTAGCAAACTAAAACAGATTTTGGTACCAGGAATGGGGTGCTGTACCAATCATGTTGGAATGGCTTTTCTAAATGCATAAGGTGAATATTTTGGAAGAATTTTGAGGACCTTAATAGTGAAGACCCATAGTGCTTTGAAGAGACTGTTGGTACAAATGGAACCACTGCCAGTCTGGACAAAAAGGGACAGAAAAGGGACAAATTGGAGTTTGCAAAGAGAGAACCATGGAAGCTAAGTTCTGAAGCCAAGAAACCTCAGACTAGGAGAGCAGACCCACCCACATATGTAGAGAGAGTGAGTTTACCCCAGGAGCAGAGGATGGCCCTCCTGCTTCATTGCTCAGGAAGAGTTGTGCCACACCAGGTATTGCAGAATGTGAAGCATATAACCAGGGGGTTGGGGAAGCCTGGCTGCCACCTCATTGTTCTGGAAGGGTTGATCACATGCTCCAGGGATGGCAGAGATTCCAGGTGCTGCCCTGAAGCTTGGAGAGGGTGGAGCTGAGCAAATGGTGGTTGCCTCAATGTCCCCCAAGATTGCAACCACCTCAGCATTTGGAGAAAGCAAAACCACTGCATAGGCCCTTGGGAAGTATGGGACTGCCACTTTCTGAAGTCCCAAGTATAAGTGACTCTCAGACTTTAAATTCAAATGGTATTTGCCCCATGACCCCTGTTCCTTTTGATTTCTCCTTATCCTAATGACAACATGTATCCTATAACTGCCCCTCTTTTGTATATTGGCAGTACCCCAGGGAAAGCCATTGGAACTCATTGAAACTTGTTCTGAGTTTCACAGGTTCAGAGCCAGAAGAGAATTTTTGCTTTAGAACAGACCACGCCTGTGTTCTAGTTTTCTAGCTGCTAGAATGCAATATACCTGAAACAGAATGGCTTTTAAAAAGGGGAAATTTAATAAGTTTCTAGTTTACAGGTCTAAGGCTGAGAAAATGCCCCAATTAAAGCAAGTCTATAGAAATGCCCAGTCAAAGGCATCCAGGGAAAGATACCTTGGTTCAAGAAGGCTGATGAAGTTCAAGGTTTCTCTCTCTCAGGTGGAAGGGCACATGGTGAACACAGTCAGAGTTTCTCTCTCGGCTAGAAGAGCACATGGTGAGCAAGGCATCATCTGTTACTTTCTCTCCTGGCTTCCTGTTTCCTGAAGCTCCCCGGGAGGCATTTTCTTTCTTCATCTCCAAAAGTCACTGGCTTGTGGGCTTTCTGCTTCTCATGGCTATGTCATTCTTCTCTCCTCTCTCTGAATCTCTTTCATTCTCCAAAATGTTCCCTCTTTTATAGAACTTCAGAAACTAATCAAGACCCACCCAAATGGGTGGAGACATGTCATCACCTCATCCAGTTCAACAACCATCACATCTCCAGGGAGATTATCTGATTACAGTTTCAAACATACAGTATTGAATAGGGATTATTCTGCCTTTATGAAACGTGATTTTGATTAAAACATGGCTTTTCTAGAATCCATACATACTTTCAAACCAGCACAGCCTGAAAATGACTTTGTTGAGATTTTGTACTGGTTTTAACTTTGAATTGCATTTGTATTATTACTGAAATGAGTTAAGGCTCAGAAGAGAGCTCAGCAGCTCAGCATACCTCATCTTAGCACTTACAGCTCAGCCCAGATATTTGAAGATGCAGAAAGGAATCACCCCAGGGAAAGCCATTGGAACCCAGAAACCAGGATGTCACTGTATGTCTTTCCATGTGACAGAAAAGCTCAGGCGAAAACTAGCTGTCTCCTCTGAAGAACTATAAATTTTTAACTAAATAAATCCCCTTATTAAAAGCCAATCCATGGGCAGGCCACAGTGGTTCAGCAGGTAGAGTTCTCACCTGCCATGCTGGAGACCCAGGTTTGATTCCCAGTGCTGTGAAGACAATCCATCTCTACAATGTGGAATTCTGGCAACTTTAGCAAACTAAAACAACACTATATATTAATAAAAGAATAAACCAACCAAGAATAAATAACAGTCATAAACATTTATGCGCCTAACCACATTGCCCCCAAATACATGAGGCAAATATTGATAAAAGGTTAAAACAGTCACTTCTACAATAATAGTTAGAGACTTCAATTCACCACTTTAATTAATGGACAAAATATCTAGTCAGATAAATCATTAAATGAAGAACTTGAACAATATTAAATATGATATAGGCCTAACAGACATATAGAGAATATTGCATCTGAATACAGCAAAATATACTTGCTTTGTACTGCATGTGACTCATTCTCTAGAATAGACAAACTTTTAGGCCACAGCACATCTCCACAAATTTGCAAAGATTGAAATTGTACAAAGCATCTTCCCTCAACACAATGGAATTAAGCTAAAAATTAATCAGAAAGAGAACCAGAAAATTCATAAATATATGGAAGTTAAATACACTTTTACACAATCATCAGATCATAGAAGTAATCAAAAAAGAAACTATAAAATATCTTGAGACACATGAAAATGAAAACAAAATGATCAAAACTTGTGAGATGTACTAAAGGAAGTGCTAAAAGAGAAATTTAGAGGGTTAAATGCTTGTATTTAGAAAGAAGAAAGAGCTCAAATTAAAAACATGACTTCATATCTAGAGGAAAAAAGAAGAGCATGACCAAACCCAAAGTGAGCAGAAGGAAGGAAGTGACAAATTTTGAAGCACAAATAAATGAAATAGGGACTTTTAAAAATACAGTGGATACAATCTGCAAAATAAAAAGTGGGTTTTTCCAGAAGTTAAAAAAAATGAGAAACATTTAGCTAGACTGATAAAGAAAAAAGTAACGAGGATGAAAATGAATGAAACAAGTGATATTAAATATTGATCCTAGAGGAATAAAAGGATTATAAGATGATACTATGAACAATTGTATACCAACAAATTAAATAACCTGGATGAAATGGGCAAATTATTAGAAGTACAAAAACTACCTATCCGTGTTATAAAAGAAATAGAGGCTCTCCAGAGACCAATCAGAAATATGGAGATTGAATCAGGCATCAAAAACCTCCACACAAGGAAAATCTAAGAGAAAATGGTTTTATGAGTGAATTCTACCAAATTTTAAAAGAATTAATGCAAATAGTGTTAAAACTCTTCCAAAAATTTTGAAGATGATGGAACACTTCCCAAGTCATTCTATGAAGCCAGCATCATCTTAATACCAAAGCCAGTAAAGATTTCACAAGAAAAGAATATCAAAGGCCACTATTTCTCATGATGGTGAGATGCAAAAATCCTCGACAAAATAGTAGCAAACTTAATACAATAGTACATTAAAAATGATACACCAGGGCGGGCCGCGGTGGCTCAGCGGGCAAAGTGCTTGCCTGCTATGCCGGAGGACCTCGGTTCGATTCCCGGCCCCAGCCCATGTAACAAACAAACAAAATACAATAAAAACAAGAAAATGTTTAAAGATGTTTCCCTTTCTTCCTCCCTTCCTTCCTTCCATTCTTCCTTCCTTCTCTCTGTCTTTCCTTCCCTTCCTCCCTTTAAAAAAAAAAAAAAAAAAAAAAATGATACACCATGATCAAGTGGGATTTATCCCAGGTATGCAAGAGTAGTTCAAAATTTAAAAATCAATTAACGTTATACCACATTAGTAGAATGAAAGAATAAAAACAGATTATCATATCAATCGACTCAGAATAGGCATTTGACAAGATTCAGCATGGCTTTTTGATAGAAACCCTCAAAACTAGGAATAGAAGGAAATTTCTTCTATATGATAAAGAGTTTATATGAAAAACACACAGACGCACACAGCTAATATCATACTCGATGGTGAAAAACTGAAAACTTTCCCTCCAAGATCAAGAATATTATTCAACTGTGTACTGGAAGCTCTGCCCATAGCAAATTCCAAGTAGGAAAGAAAGTAAAATTCTCCCTATTTGCAGATGACACTATCCTATACATATAGAATTCTGAAAAATCCATGACAAAGAACTAGAGTTAGTAAACAAAATCAACAAAGTGGCAGTGTACAATATCAACAAAAATCACTGGTATTTCTATACATTAGCAATTAACAATATGAAGATGAAACCAAGAAAAAGTTCCTTTTACAGTAGCACATAAAAGAAAAAATCTAGACTTCCAGAGAAGATGGCGGCTTAGCAAGATGTGCGGGTCTTAGTTCCTCCTCCAGAACAGCTACTAAAGAAACAGAAACGGTACAGAACAGCTTCTGGAGCCACAACAGAGATCAAAAAGACAGCATCCATTCTGGAATGGCTGAACCGGTTGGGAGAATCCGCTGCGGTGAGATCCCTGAGGGGTGCGCACTTCCCCGGGCCATGGTGGCTGGTGGCCGGAGACCCTCCCTCCCTCCTTCCTGGGCCGGATGGGAGATTTGGGTAGGCAGTCCCCTCAAGCCACGGCGGTCGCCGCCCCCCCCCCCCGGGCGGCCTCCCAGGCTGGCTGGGAGATTTGGAGCGGAGGTCCCCTAAGCCGCGGAGGCTGGCGTCTGGGGTCCCTTCCACACACGTGGCTTCCCGGTCTGGCTGGGAACTTTGGATTGGCACTCCCCCAAACCACGGCGGCCGGTGCCCTCTGCCAAGCTTGGCTTCCCAGCCAGCTGAGAGATTTGGATTGGCACACCCCCAAGCCGTGGAGGCCGGTGCCCCCCCCACGTGTGGATTCCCGGGCAGTCTGGGAGATTTGGATCGGCACTCCCCCAAGTCGCTTCAGCTAGCGACCCTCCCCCACAGCGAGAGTCTTTCAAAGTTAAAGGAGCCACAGCATATTTTACTGGTGGGACCTGCAGACAGACGAGCGCCACATACTGGGCAGGATAAGAAAAACAGAGCCCAGAGATTTCACAGGAAAATCTTTCAAACTGCTGGGTCCCACAACCAGGGAAATTTGGTTAAATGTGCAGATGCCAGCAAAAAATAATGAATCATGCCAGGAAAATTGAAGATATGGCCCAGTCAAAGGAACAAACCAAGAGTTCAAATGAGATACAGGAGCTGAGACAACTAATTCTGAATATACGAACAGAAATGGAAAACCTCTTCAAAAACCAAACCAATAAATTGAGGGAGGACATGAAGAAGACAAGGGCTGAACAAAAAGAAGAAATACAAAGTCTGAAAAAACAAATCACAGAATTTATGGGATTGAAGGACAAAGTAGAAAAGATGGAAAAAAACAATGGATACCTACAATGGTAGATTTAAAGAGACAGAGGCGAGAATTAGTGAACTGGAGGATGGAACATCTGAATTCCAAAAAGAAACGGAAACTATAGGGAAAAGAATGGAAAATTTTGAGCAGGGGATCAGGGAACTGAATGATAATATGAAGTGCACAAATAAACGTGTTGTGGATGTCCCAGAAGGAGAAAAGAAGGGAAAAGGAGGAGAAAAACTAATGGAAGAAATTATCACTGAAAATTTCCCAACTCTTATGAAAGACCTAAAATTACAGATTCAAGAAGTGTGGCACACCCCAAAGAGAATAGACCTAAATAGGCATTCTCCAAGACACTTACTAGTTAGAATGTCAGAGGTCAAAGAGAAAGAGAGGATCTTGAAAGCAGCAAGAGATAAACAATCCATCACATAAAAGGGAAACCCAATAAGACTATGTGTAGATTTCTCAGCAGAAACCATGGAAGCTAGAAGACAGTGGGATGATATATTTAAATTACTAAAAGAGAAAAACTGCCAACAAAGACTTCTATATCCAGCAAAATTATCCTTCAAAAATGAGGGAGAAATTAAAACATTTTCAGACAAAAAGTCACTGAGAGAATTTGTGACCAAGAGACCAGCTCTGCAAGAAATACTAAAGGGAGCACTAGAGTCAGATATGAAAAGACAGAAGAGAGAAGTATGGAGAAGAGTGTAGTAAGAAGGAAAATCAAAAATGATATATATAATACAAAAGGCAAAATGGTAGAAGAAAATATTATCCAAACAGTAATAACACTAAGTGTTAATGGACTGAATTCCCCAATCAAAAGACATAGACTGGCAGAATAGATGAAAAAACAGGATCCTTCTATATGCTGTATAAAGGAAACACATCTTAGACCCAAAGATAAATATAGGTTGAAAGTAAAAGGTTGGGAAAAGATATTTCATGCAAATAACAACCAGAAAAGAGCAGGAGTAGCTATACTAATATCCAACAATTAGACTTCAAATGTAAAACAGTTAAAAGAGACAAAGAAGGACACTATCTACTGATAAAAGGGACAATTAAACAAGAAGACATAACAATCATAAATATTTATGCACTGAACCAGAATGCCCCAAAATACGTGAGCAATACACTGCAATCACTGAAAAGGGAAATAGACACATATACCATAATAGTTGGAGACTTCAATTCACCACTCTCATCAATGGACAGAACATCTAGACAGAGGATCCATAAAGAAATAGAGAATTTGAATATTACAATAAACGAGCTAGACTTAACAGACATTTATAGGACATTACACCCCACAACAGCAGGATACACCTTTTTCTCAGGTGCTCATGGATCATTCCTAAAGATAGACCATATGCTGGGTCACAAAGTAAGTCTTAACAAATTTAAAAAGATTGAAATCATACACAACACTTTCTCGGATCATAAAGGAATGAAGTTGGAAATCAATAATAGGTGGAGTGCCAGAAAATTCACAAATATGTGGAGGCTCAACAACACATTCTTAAACAACGAGTGGGTCAAGGAAGAAATTGCAAGAGAAATTAGTAAATATCTCGAGGTGAATGAAAATGAAAACACAACATATCAAAACCTATGGGACGCAGCAAAGGCAGTGCTAAGAGGGAAATTTATTGCCCTAAATGCCTATATCAGAAAAAAAGAAAAGGCAAAAATTCAGGAATTAACTGTCCACTTGGAAGAACTGGAGAAAGAATAGCAAACTAACACCAAAGCAAACAAAAGGAAAGAAATAACAAAGATTAGAGCAGAAATAAATGAAATTGAGAAGATGAAAACAATAGAGAAAATCAATATGACCAGAAGATGGTTCTATGAGAAAATCAATAAGATTGATGGGCCCTTAGCAAGATTGACAAAAAAGAAGAAGAGAGAGGATGCAAATAAATAAGATCAGAAATGGAAGCGGAGACATAACTACTGACCTCACAGAAATAAAGGAGGTAATAACAGGATACTATGAACAACTTTATGCTAATAAATACAACAATTTAGATGAAATGGACGGGTTCCTGGAAAGGCATGAACAACCAACTTTGAATCAAGAAGAAATAGATGACCTCAACAAACCAATCACAAGTAAAGAAATTGAATCAGTCATTCAAAAGCTTCCCAAAAAGAAAAGTCCAGGACCAGATGGATTCACATCTGAATTCTACCAAACATTCCAGGAAGAATTAGTTTCAACTCTCCTCAAACTCTTCAAAAAAATCGAAGTGGAGGGAAAGCTACCTAATTCATTCTATGAAGCCAACATCACCCTCATACCAAAACCAGGCAAAGATATTACAAAAAAAGAAAACTACAGACCAATCTCTCTAATGAATATAGATGCAAAAATCCTCAATAAAATTCTAGCAAATCATATCCAACAACACATTAAAAGAATTATACATCATGACCAAGTAGGATTCATCCCAGATATGCAAGGATGGTTCAACATAAGAAAATCAATTAATGTAATACACCATATCAACAAATCAAAGAAGAAAAATCACATGATCATCTCAATTGATGCAGAGAAGGCATTTGACAAGATTCAACATCCTTTCCTGTTTAAAACACTTCAAAAGATAGGAATACAAGGGAACTTCCTTAAAATGATAGAGGGAATATATGAAAAACCCACAGCTAATATCATCCTCAATGGGGAAAAATTGAAAACTTTCCCCCTAAGATCAGGAACAAGATAAGGATGTCCATTATCAACACTATTATTCAACATTGTGTTGGAGGTTCTAGCCAGAGCAATTAGACAAGAAAGAGAAATACAAGGCATCAAAATTGGAAAGGAAGAAGTAAAACTATCACTGTTTCGAGACGATATGATACTATATGTCAAAAACCTGGAAAAATCCACAACAAAACTACTAGAGCTAATAAAGGAGCACAGCAAAGTAGCAGGTTACAAGATCAACATTCAAAAATCTGTAGTGTTTCTATACACTAGCAATGAACAAGCTGAGGGGGGAATCAAGAAACGAATTCCATTTACAATCACAACTAAAAGAATAAAGTACTTAGGAATAAATTTAACTAAAGAGACAAAAGACCTATACAAAGAAAACTACAAAAAAACTGTTAAAAGAAATCACAGCTTTTATTCTCCACTGGCCTGCCGCGCGGCGCCCACGCCCCACAGCAGCCGACCCACCCGCCCTCCTTCTCCCCTCTCTTTCTCCGCCGGCACGCCGTGCGGCGCCCACGCCCTGCAGCAGCCGACCCGCCTGCCCTCCTTCTTCCCTCTCTTCCCCCTCCTGCTCCGCCGGCTCTCCAACCACCATGGTGCCCTCTTCCCCCACCTTCACCAGCTCCTCCGCCACCAGCATCGACAGCCTTGCCGCCCTCACATTTTCTCCTCCAGAACAGCTACTGGGGGAGTGGAGACAATGCAGAGCAGCTCCCAGAGCCACGACGGAGAACAAAGGGACAGCGTACCCCATCCTGGAATGGCTGAATGTCTGGGAGAACCAGTTCCGGTGAGAACACCGAGGGACACGGGCTTTGCTGGCCGGGATGGCAAGCGGCCGGAGTCCCTCCCTTCCTCCTTCCCAGGCCAGCTGGCAGAATTGGGCAGGCGGTCCCGTCAGGCTGCGGCGGCTGGTGTCCCCACCACGTGAGGCCCCCTGGACCAACTGAAAGAGTTGGGTAAGAAATCCCCAGACTGCGGAGAACGGTGATCAGGGGGTCCCTTCCAAACACGTGACTCCCCGGTCTGCCTGGGAACAGTGCACTCTCCCGGGCTGCGACAGCTGGTGCCCTTCTGCCACGCTTGGTGCCCCGGGCCGACTAGGAAATTTGGTCGGGCGCTCTCACGTGCTGCGGCGGCCGGCGACCGCATTCGGACCCCCGGGCTGGCTGGCACTCTTCGAAGATGCTTCGCCTGCCAAACCTCCCCTACGGTGAGAGTTTTCCAGAGTTAAAGGACCCACAGCAACTTTTACCGGTGGATCCCGTAGACAAACGTGTGCCACGAGCGCCACCTACTGGGCAGGATAAGAAAAACAGAACCCAGAGATTTCACAGAAAAATCTTACAACCTGTGGGGTCCAACACTCAGGGAAATCCGACTAAATGCCCAGATGCCAGCAGAAGATAACGGATCACGCTAAGAAAATTGAACATATGGCCCAGTCAAAGGAACAAACCAATAGTTCAAATGAGATACAGGAGCTGAAACAACTAATGCTGAATATACGAACAGAAATGAAAAACCTCTTCAAAAACGAAATCGATAAATTGAGGGAGGACATGAAGAAGACATGGGCTGAACATAAAGAAGAAATAGAAAAACTGAAAAAGCAAATAACAGAGCTTATGGAAGTGAAGGATAAAGTAGAAAAGATGGAAAAAACAATGGATACCTACAATGATAGATTTAAAGAGAAAGAAGATAGAATTAGTGATTTGGAGGATACAACATCTGAATTCCAAAAAGAAACAGAAACTATCTGGAAAAGAATGGAAAAATTCGAACAGGGTATCAGGGAACTCAAGGGCAATATGAACCACACAAATATACGTGTTGTGGGTGTCCCAGAAGGAGAAGAGAAGGGAAAAGGAGGAGAAAACCTAATGGAAGAAATTATCACTGAAAATTTCCCAACTCTTATGAAAGACCTAAAATTACAGATCCAAGAACTACAGCGCACCCCAAAGAGATTAGACCCAAATAGGCCTTCCCCAAGACACTTATTAGTTAGAATGTCAGAGGTCAAAGAGAAAGAGAGGATCCTGAAAGCAGAGAGAGAGAAGCAATCCATCACACACAAGGGAAACCCAATAAGACTATGTGTAGATTTCTCAGGAGAAACCATGGAAGCTAGAAGACAGTGGGATGATATATTTAAGTTACTAAAAGAGAAAAACTGCCAACCAAGACTTCTATATCAAGCAAAATTGTCCTTCAAAAATGAGAGAGACATTAAAACATTCTCAGACAAAAAGTCACTGAGAGAATTTGTGACCAAGAGACCAGCTCTGCAAGAAATACTAAAGGGAGCACTAGAGTCAGATACAAAAAGACAGAAGAGAGAGATATGGAGAAGAGTGTAGAAAGAAGGAAAGTCAGATATGATATATATAATACAAAAGACAAAATGGTAGAGGAAAATATTATCCAAACAGTAATAACTCTAAATGTTAATGGAATGAATTCCTCAATTAAAAGACATAGACTGGCAGAATGGATTAAAAAACAGGATCCTTCTATATGTTGTCTACAGGAAACGCATCTTAGACCCAAAGATAAATATAGGTTGAAAGTGAGAGGTTGGGAAAAGATATTTCATGCAAATAACAACCAGAAAATAGCAGGAGTGGCTATACTAATATCCAAAAAATTAGACTTCAAATGTAAGACAGTTAAAAGAGACAAAGAAGGACACTATATACAAATAAAAGGAACAATTAAACAAGAAGACATAACAATCAGAAATATTTATGCACCGAACCAGAATGCCCCAAAATACGTGAGGAATACACTGCAAACACTGAAAAGGGAAATAGACACATATACCATAATAGTTGGAGACTTCAATTCACCACTCTCATCAATGGACAGAACATCTAGACAGAGGATCCATGAAGAAAGAGAGAATCTGAATATTACTATAAATGAGCTAGACTTAACAGACATCTATAGGACATTACATCCCACAACAGCATGATACACCTTTTTTCAAGTGCTCATGGATCATTCTCAAAGATAGACCATATGCTGGGTCACAAAGTAAGTCTTAACAAATTTAAAAAGATTGAAATCATACACAACGTTTTCTCGGATCATAAAAGAATGAAGTTGGAAATCAATAATAGGCGGAGTGCCAGAAAATTCACAAATACATGGAGGCTCAACAACACACCCTTAAACAACAAGTGGGTCAAAGAAGAAATTGCAAGAGAAATTAGTAAATACCTAGAGGCGAATGAAAATGAAAACACAACATATCAAAACTTATGGGACGCAGCAAAGGCAGTGCTAAGAGGGAAATTTATTGCCCTAAATGCCTATATCAGAAAAGAAGAAAAGGCAAAAATGCAGGAATTAACTGTCCACTTGGAAGAACTGGAGAAAGAACAGCAAATTAATCCCAAAGCAAGCAAAAGGAAAGAAATAACAAAGATCAGAGCAGAAATAAATGAAATTGAAAACATGAAAACAATAGAGAAAATCAATATGACCAGAAGATGGTTCCATGAGAAAATCAATAAGATTGATGGGCCCTTAGCAAGATTGACAAAAAGAAGAAGAGAGAGGATGCAAATAAATAACATCAGAAATGGAAGAGGAGACATAACTACTGACCTCACAGAAATAAAGGAGGTAATAACAGGATACTATGAACAACTTTACGCTAATAAATACAACAATTTAGAGGAAATGGACGGGGGTTCCTGGAAAGACATGAACAACCAACTTTGACTCAAGAAGAAATAGATGACCTCAACAAACCAATCACAAGTAAAGAAATTGAATTAGTCATTCAAAAGCTCCCTAAAAAGAAAAGTCCCGGACCAGACGGCTTCACATGTGAATTCTATCAAACATTCCAGAAGGAATTAGTACCAACCCTCCTCAAATTCTTCAAAATAATCGAAGTGGAGGGAAAACTACCCAATTTATTCTATGAAGCCAACATCACCCTCATACCAAAACCAGGCAAAGATATTACAAAAAAAGAAAACTACAGACCAATCTCTCTAATGAATATAGATGCAAAAATCCTCAATAAAATTCTAGCAAATCATATCCAACAACACATTAAAAGAATTATACATCATGACCAAGTAGGATTCATCCCAGGTATGCAAGGATGGTTCAACATAAGAAAATCAATTAATGTAATACACCACATCAACAAATCAAAGAAGAAAAATTACATGATCATCTCAATTGATGCAGAGAAGGCATTTGACAAGATTCAACATCCTTTCCTGTTGAAAACACTTCAAAGGATAGGAATACAAGGGAACTTCCTTAAAATGATAGAGGGAATATATGAAAAACCCACAGCTAATATCATCCTCAATGGGGAAAAATTGAAAACTTTCCCCCTAAGATCAGGAACAAGACAAGGATGTCCACTATCACCACTATTATTCAACATTGTGTTGGAGGTTCTAGCCAGAGCAATTAGACAAGAAAAAGAAATACAAGGCATCAAAATTGGAAAGGAAGAAGTAAAACTATCACTGTTTGCAGACGATATGATAATATATGTCGAAAATCCGGAAAAATCTGCAACAAAAGTACTAGAGGTAATAAATGAGTACAGAAAAGTAGCAGGCTCCAAGATCAACATTCAAAAATCTGTAGCTTTTCTATACTCTAGTAATGAACAAGCTGAGAGGGAAATCAAGAAACGAATCCCATTTACAATCGCAACTAAAAGAATAAAATACCTAGGAATAAATTTAACCAAAGAGACAAAAAACCTATATAAAGAAAACTACAAAAACTGCTCAAAGAAATTACAGAAGACCTTAATAGATGGAAGGGCATACCGTGTTCATGGATTGGAAGACTAAATATAGTTAAGATGTCAATCCTACCTAAATTGATTTACAGATTCAATGAAATACCAATCAAAATCCCAACAACTTATTTTTCAGAAATAGAAAAACCAATAAGCAAATTTATCTGGAAGGGCAGGGTGCCCCGAATTGCTAAAAACATCTTGAGGGAAAAAAACGAAGCTGGAGGTCTCGCAATGCTGGACTTTAAGGCATATTATGAAGCCACAGTGGTCAAAACAGCATGGTATTGGCATAAAGATAGATATATCGACCAATGGAATCAAATAGAGCGCTCATATATAGACCCTCTCATCTGTGGACATTTGATCTTTGATAAGGCAGTCAAGCCAACTCACCTGGGACAGAACAGTCTCTTCAATAAATGGTGCCTAGAGAACTGGATATCCATATGTAAAAGAATGAAAGATGACCCGCATCTCACACCTTATACAAAAGTTAACTCAAAATGGATCAACGATCTAAACATTAGGTCTAAGACCATAAAACAGTTAGAGGAAAATGTGGGGAGATATCTTATGAATCTTACAACTGGAGGTGGTTTTATGGACCTTAAACCTAAAGCAAGAGCACTGAAGAAAGAAATAAATGAATGGGAACTCCTCAAAATTAAACACTTTTGTGCATCAAAGAACTTCATCAAGAAAGTAGAAAGACAGCCTACACAATGGGAGATAATATTTGGAAATGACATATCAGATAAAGGTCTAGTATCCAGAATATACAAAGAGATTCTTCAACTCAACAACAAAAATACAGCCAACCCAATTACAAAATGGGAAAAAGACTTGAACAGACACCTATCAGAAGAGGAAATACGGATGGCCAAGAGGCACATGAAGAAATGCTCAATGTCCCTGGCAATAAAAGAAATGCAAATCAAAACCACAATGAGATATCATCTCACACCCAGCAGAATGTCCATTATCAACAAAACAGAAAATGACAAGTGCTGGAGAGGATGCGGAGAAAGAGGCACACTTATCCACTGTTGGTGGGAATGTCAAATGGTGCGACCACTGTGAAAGGCAGTTCGGCAGTTCCTCAGAAAGCTGAATATAGAGTTGCCATACGTCCCAGCAATACCATTGCTGGGAATCTACTCAAAGGACTTAAGGGCAAAGACACAAACAGACATTTGCACACCAATGTTTATAGCAGCATTATTTACAGTTGCAAAGAGATGGAAACAGCCAAAATGTCCATCAACAGAAGAATGGCTAAATAAACTGTGGTATATACGTACGATGGAATATTATGCAGCTTTAAGAAATGATAAACTTATGAGGCATGTAATAACATGTATGGACCTAGAGAATATTATGCTGAGTGAGTCCAGCCAAAAGCTAAAGGACAAATACTGTGTGGTCCCACTGATGTGAATGGACATTCAAGAATAAACTTGAAATACGTCATTGGTAACAGAGTCCAGCAGGAGTTAGAAACAGGGTAAGATAATGGGTAATTGGAGCGGAAGGGATACAGACTGTGCAACAGGACTAGATACAAAAACTCAAAAATGGACAGCACAATAATACCTAATTGTAAAGTAATCATGTTAAAACACTGAATGAAGCTGCATCTGAGCTATAGGGTTTTTTGTTGTTGTTTTTTACTATCATTACTACTTTTATTTCTTTTCTCTATATTAACATTTTATATCTTTTTCTGTTGTGTTGCTAGTTCCTCTAAACTGATGCAAATGTACTAAGAAACGATGATCATGCATCTATGTGATGATGTTAAGAATTACTGAGTGCATATGTAGAACGGTATGATTTCTAAATGTTGTGTTAATTTCTTTTTTTATTTTTATTTCTTTGTTCTTTTTTTCTTTCTTTCTGTTAATAAAAAAATAAAAAATAAAAAAAATTAAACAAAAAAAAAAAAAAAAGAAATCACAGAAGACCTAAATAAATGGAAGGGCATACCGTGTTCATGGATTGGAAGACTAAATATAGTTAAGATGTCAATCCTACCTAAATTGATTTACAGATTCAATGCAATACCAATCAAAATCCCAACAACTTATTTTTCAGAAATAGAAAAACCAATAAGCAAATTTATCTGGAGGGTCAGGGTGCCCCGAATTGCTAAAAGTATCTTGAGGAAAAAAACGAAGCTGGAGGTCTCACGCTGCCGGACTTTAAGGCACATTATGAAACCACAGTGGTCAACACAGCATGGTATTGGCATAAAGATAGATATATCGACCAATGGAATCGAATAGAGTGCTCAGATATAGACCCTCTCATCTATGGACATTTGATCTTTGATAAGGCAGTCAAACCAACTCACCTGGGACAGAACAGTCTGGTCAATAAATGGTGCCTAGAGAACTAGATATCCATATGCAAAAGAATGAAAGAGCACCCGTATCTCACACCCTATACAAAAGTTAACTCAAAATGGATCAAAGATCTAAACATTAGGTCTAAGACCATAAAACAGTTAGAGGAAAATATAGGGAGATATCTTATGAAACTTACAATTGGAGGCAGTTTTATGGACCTTAAACCTAAAGCAAGAGCACTGAAGAAAGAAAGAAAGAAATGGGAGCTCCTCAAAATTAAACACTTTTGTGCATCAAAGAACTTCATCAAGAAAGTAGAAAGACAGCCTACACAATGGGAGACAATATTTGGAAATGACATATCAGATAAAGGTCTAGTATCCAGAATTTATAAAGAGATTGTTCAACTCAACAACAAAAAGACAGCCAACCCAATTACAAAATGGGAAAAAGACTTGAACAGACACCTCTCAGAAGAGGAAATACAAATGGCCAAAAGGCACATGAAGAGATGCTCAATGTCCCTGGCCATTAGAGAAATGCAAATCAAAACCACAATAAGATATCATCTCACACCCACAAGAATGGCCATTATCAGTAAAACAGAAAATGACAAGTGCTGGAGAGGATGCGGAGAAAGAGGCACACTTATCCACTGTTGGTGGGAATGTCAAATGGTGCAACCACTGTGGAAGGCAGTTTGGCAGTTCCTCAGAAAACTGAATACAGAATTGCCATACGACCCAGCAATACCATTGCTAGGTATCTACTCAAAGGACTTAAGGGCAAAGACACAAACGGACATTTGCACACCAATGTTTATAGCAGCATTATTTACAATTGCAAAGAGATTGACACAGCCAAAATGTCCATCAAGAGACGAGTGGCTAAACAAGCTGTGGTATATACATACGATGGAATATTGTGCAGCTTTAAGACAGGATAAACTTATGAAGCATGTAATAACATGAATGGACCTAGAGAACATTATGCTGAGTGAGTCTAGCCAAAAACTAAAAGACAAATACTGTATGGTCCCACTGATGTGAACCGACATTCGAGAATAAACTTGGAATATGTCATTGGTAACAGAGTCCAGCAAGAGTTAGAAACAGGGTAAGATAATGGGTAATTGGAGCGGAAGGGATACAGACTGTGCAACAGGACTAGATACAAAAACTCAAAAATGGACAGCACAATACTACCTAATTGTAATGTAATTATGTTAAAACACTGAATCAAGCTGCATCTGAGCTATAGTTTTTTTGTTTGTTGGTTTTTTTGTTAGTTTGTTTGTTTGTGTTTTTTGTTTTCTTTTTTCTTTTTTTTCTTTTTTATATATTTTATTTTTTATTTTTATTATTATTTTTATTTTTTTCTCTATATTATCATTCTATATCTTTTTCTGTTGTTTTGCTTGTTCTTTTCCTAAATCGATGCAAATGTACTAAGAAATGATGATCATATATCTATGTGATGATATTAAGAATTACTGATTGCATATGTAGAATGGAATGATTTCTAAATGTTGTGTTAGTTAATAAAAAAAATCTAGGAATAAATCTAATCAAATATGTAAAGGATTTGTTCACTGAAAGCTACAAAATATTGCTAAAGGAAATTAAGGGAGACCTCAAAAAGTTGAAGGATATTATGTATTCAAAATTGGAAAACTAAATAAGTAAGTAGTATAGTCTACACATAGTGATATACAGATTCAATGTAATTCCAATAAAAATTCCAACATATATCTTCACATAAATGGAAAAGCCAATAATCAAATTTACATTGCCATATGAGCAGCTCCAAATTGCCAAAGCCATTTTGAATGTCAAATTGTACAACCACTGTGGAAGGCAATTTGGTGGTTACTCAGGAAGCTAAGTACAGAATTGCCATATGAGCCAGCAATACCATTGCTTGGTATCTACTCAGAGGACATGAGGGCAAAGACAGAAACAGACATTTGCACACCAATATTTATAGCAGCATTATTTACAATTGCCAAGAGATGCAAACAGCCCAATGTCCATCAACAGATGAGTGGCTAAACAAGCTGTGGTATATACATATGATGGAATATTATTCAGATGTAAGACAGAATAAAGTTATGCAGTATGTAACAGCATGGATGGACCTTAAGGACATTATGTTGAGTGAGATTAGCCAGGAACAAAAGGACAAATACTGTACGGTCTCACTGATATGAACTAGCATTAATGAATGAACTTGGAGAATTTCAGTTAAGGACAGTGGTCATCAGGAGATAGAAATAAAGTAGATATTGGTAATTGGAATTGAAGGGATACAGATTGTGCAATGGGACTGATTGTAAAAATTCAGAAATGGATAGCACAATACTACCTAACTGTAATATAATAATGTTAGAACACTGAATGAAGCTGAATGTGAGAATGATAGAGGGAGGAGGCTTGGGGGCACAAATGAAATCAGAAGGAAAGGTATATGATAAAGACTGAGATGGTATAATCTAGGAATGCCTAGAGTGTATAATGATAGCAACTAAATGTAGAAATTTTAAAATGTTTTGCATGAGGAAGAGCAAAAGAATGTCAATACTCCAGTGTGTTGAAAATAGATGGCAATTAATTTTTAAAAACTTTAACTTATGTGTGAGACTAAATCAAAAAATGCTTATTTGTACAAAATTTATATTTTGACTAGTACAGTTCCTAATGTAACTTATGTGGACAGCTTAATTGAACACCATAAGTACATGGAACATTGAGTAGAGCATAAGATTCTGTAGGTTTGTCCAGAGTGATGCCCCAATATGTCCCAGAGTGATGTGAACAGTGAGTAAAAATGTATTTGCAAAGTCCCCTTGTGGGAAGGGGGAGAAAGGGGGAAAATTCAACTTCCCCAAGTGTTGAATTCTTGATATTCTCACAAGCAGTGGGCACAACCAAAGCAATAGGCTGAGCCTCCAATCTTGGGGTTTGTTCATATGAAACTTAACCCCACAAAGGATAGGTCAAGCCTACTTAAAATTAGGCCTAAAGTGTCACCCCTGAGAGAACCTCTTTTGTTGCTCAGATGTGGCATCTCTCTCCAGCCAACACAACAAGCAAACTCACCGCCCTCCCCCTCTCTGCATGGGACATGACTCCCAAGAGTGTGGACCTTCTTGGCAATGTGGGACAGAAATCCTAGAATGAGCTGTGACTCAGCATCAAGGGATTTAGAAAATCTTCTTGACCAAAAAGGGGAAGAGCAAAAAAGAGACAAAATAAAGTGTCAATGGCTGAGAGATTCCAAACAGAGTTGAGAGGATATTCTAGAGGTTATTCTTATGTGTTAAATAGATATCACCTTGTTAATCAAGATGTAATGGAGAAGCTGGAGGGAACTGCTTGAAAATGTAGAGCTGTGTTCCAGTAGCCATGTTTCTTAAAGATAATTGTATAATGATACAGATTTCACAATGTGATTGTGTGATTGTAAAAACCTGTCTGATCCTCCTTTTATCTACCTTATCAGCAGATGAGTAAAACATATGGAATAAAAATCTTAGAGGCTGAAATTAGAGGATACTGGATGGTAATTTGAATTTACATAAATAAAATGAAAATCATCAATAAAGGCAATTATATAGACAAATATAAATTATTACAGTAAATGAAATTTCTTTACAAATTTTTCTTCTTAAATATGATATGAAAGATATATGGAGGAATGTCACATACTGGTCTTAAAACTTTATACAAAGCCAAAAGAATCAATACAGCATGGTACTAGCACAAAGACAGACTTATAAACAAAAAGAATCAGATTGAGAGTTCAGAAATTAACCCTTACACCTTTGGCCAATTGATATTTGACAAGCATTCCAAATCACTCATTGGGAGAAGAGTTGTCTTTTCAACCAATTTTTCTGTGAGAACTTGCTAGCCATATGAGAACAATAAAGCTGGACCCCTATCTCCCATCATATACAAAAATCAACTCAAAATGAATACAAGACCTAAATATATAAAACTCCTAAAAGGATACATAGTGGAACAGTTTCAGGAACTCATGCATACACATGACCAATAAGTACATGAAAATATGCTCAACATAATTAGCCACAAGGGAAATTCAAATTCAAACCATAATGACATATCATCTCACACCTACTAGAAGTTGTACTATTCAGCAGATGAAGAATAACAAGTGTTTAGAGGATGCAGCAAATAAAATGCGCATGCATCATTGGTGCCAATGTGAAGTGGTGCAGCTACTGTGAAAAACAATTTGGCAATTCCTCATAAATTTCTCATAAATTTAATTCCTCAGAAATTCCTCATATAGAATTAACATATGACCAGAAAATCCATATCTTAGTATATCCCCAGAAGAAACAACAGCAAGGATTCAAATAATAATTGCACAATTGTGTTCACAGGGCCAATTTTCACAATGGCTAAAGGTGAAGGCAACCCAACTATCCATTAGCAAATGAATGAGCTAAACAACATATGATATATTCATACAATGGGACACTATATGGCTGCAAAAAAGAATGAAGTTCTGATGCATGCTGCAACATAGATGAAACTTGAAGATGTGTTAAGTGAAATAAACCAGACACAAGGGTAATACTATATGATCTCACTTATAAGAAATAAGCAGAATATGTCAAATCATAAAGCCAGAAACAAGAATACAGGTTACCATGGACAGGATGGTAGGAGAATAGGGAGTTAATGTTCAATTTGTACAGGGTTTCTCAGGGGAAACATGAAAATGTTTTGACAATAGAAAATGGTGATGGAGACACAACTTTGCAAATGTAATCAACACTGCTGGATTGCATATGTGAAAAAGGATAAAAAGGGAAATTTTAGGTTGTATGTAAGTTACCATATGAAAAAACACACAAAAATGTAGGACTGTACAACACAAAGAGTGAGCCTTAATTTAACAATGGGGTAAAGTTAATAGCATAATTATAATAATATTACTTCATCAATTTGAAATGTTAATAATAGGGAAAACTGCATGGTTGAGATGGGGCTATATGGGAACTCTGTAATTTCTATGTGAATTTTCTGTATGCCTATAACTGCTCTAATAAACAATATTTAAAATCATCACATTTCATTTACTTGCAATGTACAAAGTGAAATCAAAATAAAACATGGTGTTGTTTATATAGCTACTCCCCCAAAATGAATCACCTAGGTATAAATGTAACAAAATGTGCATAGGATCTGTATGCTGAGCAAATGATCCTATTAGAAAATGGGCAGTAGTCATGAAGAACCATTGCAAAGAAGAGGATATACAGATTGCAAATAAGCATATGAAAACACATTCAATATCTTTAGCCATTTGGGAAACAAAAATAAAATGATTTGGAGGGTTTTGGGAAGATGAAAAAGTAGGGAAGCTCCAGAAATCAGTCCTTCCACCAGGACAATTATTGAGCTGGCAGGAATTGTCTGAATCAAGTATTTTGAAACTGCAGAGTGGAACACAGTGCAGCAGGAAAAAGTGAGAAGAGGAGTTTGGTAAATTATGGTAGTTATGGATGAATTTCATTCTCTGTGGGCAGCCACCATCCATCATCCCCAAGCCTTGTGGCAGATATTTGTAAGATCCTCAACATTGGCTCCTGGTGCAGCTTGCTGTTACCAGGATGGGATATAGAGACCTAGTTCCCCAAAATCCAGAGATGCATAGACTGCTCACTTCTCACTGCTGATCATTGTGGTAGTTTGAAGATGGATGGACTACAGAAGATGATGTTCTTAAAGTTAATCCATTCCTGTGGGTGTAAACCTATAGTGGGTGGGATCTTTGATAGATGATTTCTTTTGAAGTGTGCCCCAGGTTGGTATTAATGCTCTTACTGGAGTCCCTTTATAAATGGAATGAATTCAGAGACACAGAAGCAGAGAAGAAGCCACAGAAGAAGAGAGAAAGGCATGGAAGCTAGAAGCTGAAAACTATGAAACCCAGAAGAGAAGGTAAAGAGTAACAGACATCTTTATGTGCCTTGCCATGTGACAGAGGAGTCCAGGTTCACTGGCAGCTGGTCTTTGGGGAGACCAGCTGTACTGCCTGATAATGCCTTGATTTAAACATTTTTCTCAGCCTTGGAAGTGTAAGTTTGTAGGATAAGAATTTCTCATTGTAAAAGCCAACTAATTTTATGGTGTCTGAAGTTTGGCAGACTAACAGACTAAAACAGTCATCTACTTCAGGTCAGTGGAGTCTGATTCTGAAGGTGGCCATTGTTCTAGCCTGCCTGGGACAAAAGATTCAGAGGAGTCTTAAAAACCATGAAAAGCAATTAAAGGGCTGCAGTTGCTGGGCAAGTCTGAAATCAAGGAAATGCAGTTTCAAAAAGCCATAAAAAAAATATCCTGATGCCCTTTCTGGGCCCTCTCCCAACCTTTCTATAGCAGAGTGTAGAGCCAGTAAGTGCTCTTATTATAGGCCTCTGGCCTTATTCTATTTGGGAAATATTGACCTAGGAAACTCCTCACTGGCTTACTCTCCCCACCCTCAAAATTTGCTTCTGGGTAAAGCAGCTTGGGACAACTAAAGTTGAGTGGGGTTAGGGAATGCAGCATTAATGCTTAAATTCTACCAAGTTTTTATTTCGGGTGATGGAAAATTTTGGTAATGGGTGGTGGTGATGGTAACACAGCACTGAGTATAACTAATAGCACTTAATTATGTATTTGAATGTGGAAATTTTAGGTTGTATATATGTTACTATTATAATTTTTTTAACTGGGCTTGGGTATAATGGGAAGATGGTGGAATAGGATAGGTCAGGTTCACCCCTGCTCCAAGGAACAGTTAGAAAAGGTATGGAAGGGTAACTGAGACAGCAATTCCAGGGTGTAAGTGACCTGGGATGGTCTTCTGTACTATATAGGGAGGCCCTGGTTGCAAAATCTAAGGAACTGAGAAGCAGAGAACCAGAAACCATCCAAATGGTGCAAACAGCCTAACAAGGAAACCCAGAGCCCTCAGAAGTGCATGGACAGAGAGATGGGGACTAAGAAGTAACCCAAGCTGTGTTTCTTGAACACACTATACAAATCAGCACAGCTCCATGACCCACGACCCAGCCCACAACCCATGCACCTGAAACCCATCACCCACTCCCCCATGCTAAAAGTGCCCCTACCTGACCAAACCTTGCATGCATACTGGCCCCACAAACCCACCCCAAGCGCACTCATTCCTGACCCAGACAAACTGACCTCTCCTGCAAAAGTGTAGTCTTGCCCTGCCCCTCCTGAGCCATACATCCTTGTCCGTTTCCCCTGCAGGCAGTCACCAGTGCATAAAGGTTGTGGGCACTTACCTCCATACCCAGGCTACAAACACCCTCAGTCCATACAGTTCTGCAACCCCACCTGAAACCACTGAGCTCTGTGCACGCACACATCAGTTTATGGCCCTCCTAGAACTGTGCATGAGCATGGCCCCCAGTCATTGTTCCCTTGCTCTAGGTAAGCACTGTCTTGCAAAACCAGGCCATATCTGCCCCCAGTAGATGCAGGTGCAATACCAATATGCTGCACTGGGCTGTGTGCATGTGCACAAAGGGACTCATTCCCTAGACCAGCACACACCAAGAGTGCAACCTCTTAGACCCATGCACTCCTTAGACCCATACACCAGCACAGACATATCATCCCTAACACTTGGTGCCCATGCTCAAAAGCACAAGCATAGCATCCCCCACCTGCAGCTATACCTGCACTGCAATGCATCACAACAATGTTGTGCCCCACCTTGTGCCCTATGCTCCACATCCATCCTGCTTTAGACTATTGAAGGAAATCAACTTCCAAGGTAAACCAATCAAGATATTTACATACCACAAAGACAACAAAAGATCACTAAGCATATCATGATGCAGACAGATCTAGTCCAAACTAACAACCAAATTAAATATGAGAGGAGACACAGATATTGGAACAACTAATAAAAGATGTTCATATAACTCTACTAAATAAAAAACTGGGATGGCAAATGGCATAAAAATGATCAATAAGACACTAGAGGGTGGGCCATGGTGGCTCAGCAAGCAGCATTCTTGCTTGCCATGCCAGAGACCCGGGTTTGATTCTTGGTGCCCGCCCATGTAAAAAAAAAGACACTGGAAGAGCAGAAAGAGGAAATTGAAAGAATAAATAGAAAAATAGCAGATATCACAGAGATGAAAGATGCCATAGACCAAATTTCAAACATTCCAGAGATACACAACAGCAGATTTGAAGAAGCAGAAGAAAGAATAAGCAAACTAGAAGACAGGACAACTGATTTTGAACACTCAAAACAGGAGAAAGGCCTGAAAATGTAGTGCTGTGTTCCAGTAACCATGTTTCTTGATGATGATTGAACAATGCTATAGCTTTCACAATGAGACTCTGTGAATGTGAAAACCTTATGTCTGATGCTCCTTTTAGCTACTATATCAACAAAAGAGTAGAACATATGGAATAAAAATAAATAATAGGGGGAACAAATGTTAAAATAAATTCAGTTTGAAATAGTGGTAAATGAAAGCGAGGGGTAAGGGGTATGGTAGGTGTAGTTTTTTTTCTCTATTATCATTTTATTTCTTTTTCCATTGTCTTTTTATTTATTTTTCTAAATCGATGCAAATGTACTAGGAAATGATGAATATGCAACTATGTGATGATATTAAGAATTACTGATTATATATGTAGAATGGAAGGATATCTTAATGTTTTGTTTGTTAATTTTTTTAATTAATAAAAAAGAAAGAAAAACAAACTAGGAAAATGGTAGAGAACGTGTAGCAGGTTCTTTAGGGTTCATAGAAAGCTACTGAAGCATGTTCTACACCATCTCCCAAACATGTTGGGTTTTCAGTAACTAGAATAAATTGCCAATAAAAGAGAAGGACAAAAAAGCTCTCTAAAATTAAATTCTCTTCCTAAACACTCTGAGGCCTAATTGGAATACAGGACACAAGTCTAGAACTGTGAAAAGGCTTAAAAACACAGACTAAACAACAAGTATTCCTATAATATTTATGTGAGAAACTCCAGGCTCTCTTCATGTATCTATGATAACAAATGAACCAACCATGGGGCTGCACTAGTTTAGAGAGTAAAGGAAATTTCTTAGAGTAGTTTTTACAGTACAGTAAAGCAGGCATGGAATATTTAAGGGTAGAGAATGAGGCCTCATACTTGCAGAAAGAATCTTGAACAATTTTAAGAATTTCTGAATGGTGCTGGGTTACAGTTAAGGACCTTCCAGCCTCACACTCTATCTCTGAAAAATAGCACTAAAGGAGAAGTGGTAGAAAGGCATGTTCATCAACCCAAAGATTTGGTTTCTATTAATAACTATTTGGGTCTTTCACCCAGATTATTTTGTTTTAGTTTCTGCAAAGGGGACACATTAATTTATGAAGCTGGATTTCATGTTTTGCTCCTTGGATCAGGTGTGGATAATTGTTGTTTGAAAATATATAGATAGTCATCCATACAAGACAGCAAACACAGGAAAATGTCTGAAAATGACCTTAACCACAGTACCACTCAGCTGAGTTGAAATGAGTATGATAGACATTTAATGACTGTTCTAGTTTGCTAGCTGCCAGAATGCAACACACCAGAGATGGATTGGCTTTTAATAAAAGGGGATTTATTTTGTTGGTTCTTCAGAGGAAAGGCAGCTAACTTTCCACTGATGTTCTTTCTTACGTGGAAGGCACAAGATGGTCTCTGCTGGTCTTCTCTCCAGGCCCCTGGGTTCCAACAGCTTTCCCTGGGGTGACCTCTTTCTGCATCTCCAAAGGCCTGGGCTGAGCTGCTAGTGCTGAGATGAGGAATGCTGAGCTGCTTAGCAGTGCTACATTGCAATCTCTCATTTAAGCACCAGCCAATTAAGTCAAACATCACTCATTGCAACAGACGTGCCTCTTAGCTGACTGCAGATGTAATTGGCAACAGACGAGGTTCACATACTGTTGGATTATGTCCGCAGCAACAAGACTAGGTATGCTCACCTGGCCAAGTTGACAACTGAATCTAACTAACACAATGACCAAATTGCTTAGCCCACAAAAATAAAAAGGAACATCTGGCGGAAATAAATGGATGGCATCTTCTATAATAATGATGACAGCATAATTAAATTTCAGCACTCCTAGACAGAAAGGGAAGCAAATAAACCTACCATATAGTTGTTTTGTCTTTTAAAGAGGAATTAAAATAAAATCTGAGTATGTCAGAAAAAAAAAAAACAGCAAAAAGCAAAAATGATGAAAAAATTGTAATTGGATCTCAGGGAAATGATGGGCATAACAAAGTATGCAAATAAAGGAATTATTGGTGTCCCAGAAGGAGAAAAGAAGAGTATAGGGCTAGGACGATTACTTGAGGATATAATGGAAGAAGACTTCCCAATTCTTATAAAGAACATAAATATGCAAGTCAAAGAAGGTCAATGAACTCCAAATAGAATAAATACAAATAGGACATCCTCAAGACACATACTAACCAGTCTGTCAAATATTGAAGAGAAGCAGAAAATCCTAAAGAGGCAAGAGAAAAACAATCTACTACATGCAAGGGTAACCACATAAGACTGAGTTCAGACTACTCAACAGGCATTATGGAGGCAAGAAGGTAGTGGTATCATATATTTAAAATCCTGAAAACGAAAGACTTTCAGCCAAGAATTCTGTACTCAGTCAAACTGTCCTTCAGCACTGAGGGGGACATTAAAATTTTCACCAACAAACAAATCCTGAACAATTTGTCAACAAAAGACCAGCCCTACAAGAAATATTAAAGGGAATTCTGCCAGTTGAAAAAAAAGACAGGAGAAGGATGTCTGGAGGAGGGCACAAGTAAAGACCCGTAAGGATAACTTAAGGTATAAAAAGAGAAAAAGGGAAAAGAATATACAGATCTGACAAATAAAATCCAAAAAAAAGATGGTGAATTCAAGAAACATCATTTCAGTAATAACTTTGAATGCTAATGTAATATACTTATGAAGTAAAGATACATATTGGCAGAATAGATTAAGAAATATAAACTAGCTATATACTGCTTACAAGAGACTCATCTTAGACATGAGGAAATAAATAGATTGAAAGTGAAAGGATGGAAAAACAATGTTCCACACGTTGTAACCAAAAGAAAGCAGGAATAGCTGTACTAATATTGACAAAACAGACTTTACATGTAAAGGTGTCATTAGAGACAATGAAGGACACTATATATTAATGAAAGAGACAATTCACCAAGAAGAAATAGCAATCATAAGTGTTTACACTCCTAATCAAGGAGCTTCGAAGTACATGAGACAGACATTGGCAAAACTGAAGGGTGTGATAGAAGTTTCAGCAATAATGGTAGGATACTTCAATACACCACTCCCCTCCATAGACAGAACAACCAGACAGGAGATCAAAAAGGAAACAGAGAAGTTAAACAACTTAAAAGATGAATTAGACTTAACAGACATACATAGGTACAAGGACATAAAATCTTCTTTAGTGCTCATGGAACATTCTCCAGGATAGATCACATGCTGGAGCACAAAACAGGTGTTTTTAAATAAAAAAAAAAACATTGAAATTATTCAAAGCACTTTCTCTGATCACAATGAAAAGAAGCTGGATATCAATAATCACCAAAGAACAATGTTCACAAATATACGGAGATTAAATAACACACTCTTAAACAATCAGTATGTCAGAGAAGAAATTGCTAGAGAAATCAGCAGCTTTCTGGAGACAAGTGAAAATAAGAATACAGTATATCAGAACTTATGGGTGTGGCAAAGACTGTGCAGAGGAGGAAATTTATTGCCCTAAATGCCTGTATTAAAAAACAAGAAAGAGCAAAAATCAAAAACTTAACTTCTCACCTGAAGGAATTTGAGAAGAACAGAAAACTAACCCCTCCAAAAAATAGAAAAAGAGAAATAACAAAGATAAAAGCAGAGTGAAATGAATGGGAAAACAAAAAGCAATAGAAGGAATCAATAAAACCAAAAGTTGGTTCTTTGAGAAAATACATAAAATTGATGGGCCACTAGCAAGACTGACAAAGAAAAAAAGAGAGAGAATGCAAATAAACAAAATCAGAAAGGAGAAGGGATGCATTGCCACAAACCCTGATAAAAGAAATCATAAGAGGATACTATGAATAGCTATATGTCAACAAACTAAACAACTTAGATGAAATAGACAAATTCCCAAAAACACACAAGTAAGATACACTACTCAGGAACAAATAGAAGATCTCAACAAACAATGACAAGAAAAGAGATTCAATAAGCCATCAAAAATCTACCTACAAAGAAAAGCCCAGGGCCAGATGGCTTCACAGGGGAATTTTATAAACATTTCAAAAAGAACTAACACCAATTTTGCACAAACATTTCAAATAATTGAGGAAAAAAGAACACTACCTAACTCATTTCATGACACCAATATCATTTTAATGCCAAAACCAGATAAAGATGCTATAAGAAAGGAAAACTACAGGCCAATCTCCTTAATGAATATTGATGCAAAAATTTTCAACAAAATAACAGCAAACCTAATTCAACAACACATTAAAAGAATTGTACACCATGATCAAGTGGGGCATATATGAGTAGTGCAAGGATGGTTCAATGCAAGAAAATCAATTAATGTAATACAGCACCTTAACAAATCAAAAAGGAAAAATCACATGATCATCTTAATTGATGCTGAAAATGCATTAGACAAAATTCAGCATCCTTTTCTGATAAAAACCCTTCAAAAGATAGATATCAAAGGTAAATTCCTCAATATGATAAAGGGCATATATGAAAAAAACATAGCCAGTATCATACTCAGTGGAGAGAGGCTGAAAGCTTTCCCGTTAAGATCAGGAATAAGACAAGGATGGCCTCTGTCACCACTATTATTCAACATGGTTCTAGAAGTTCTAGCAAGAGGAATCAGGCAGGACAAAAAAATCAAAGGCATCCAAATAGGAAAGGAAGATGTAAAACTTTCATTATTTGCAGGTGACATGAAACTATACCTAAGAAATCGACAACAAAGTTACTTGAGCTAATCAATAAATTTAGCAAGGTGGTGAGATATAAAATTAATGTGCAAAAATTAGTAATGTTTCCATACATAAGCAATGACTTAACTGAGGAGTCAGTTGAGAAAAAAATTCCATTCAAAAGAGCAACTAAATTGCCCTAAATGCCTATATCAGAAAAGAAGAGAAGGCAAAAATGCAGGAATTAACTATCCATTTGGAAGAACTGGAGAAAGAACAGCAAACTAATCCCAAAGCAAGCAAAAGGAAAGAAATAACAAATATTAGAGCAGAAATAAATGAAATTGAAAACATGAAAACAATAGAGAAAATCAATAAGGCCAGAAGTTGGTTCTATGAGAAAATCAATAAGATTGATGGGCCCTTAGCAAGATTGACAAAAAGAAGAAGAGAGAGGATGCAAATAAATAAGATCAGAAATGGAAGAGGAGACATAACTACTGACCTCACAGAAATAAAGGAGGTAATAACAGGATACTATGAACAACTTTACACTAATAAATACAACAATTTAGAGGAAATGGATGGGTTCCTGGAAAGACATGAACAACCAACTTTGACTCAAGAAGAAATAGATGACCTCAACAAACCAATCAAAAGTAAAGAAATTGAATCAGTCATTCAAAAGCTTCCCAAAAAGAAAAGTCCAGGACCAGATGGCTTCACATCTGAATTCTACCAAACATTCCAGGAAGAATTAGTTCCAACTCTCCTCAAACTGTTCAAAAAAAATCGAAGTGGAGGGAAAACTACCTAATTCATTCTATGAAGCCAACATCACCCTCATACCAAAACCAGGCAAAGATATTACAAAAAAAGAAAACTACAGGCCAATCTCTCTAATGAATATAGATGCAAAACTCCTCAATAAAATTCTAACAAATCATATCCAACAACACATTAAAAGAATTATACATCATGATCAAGTAGGATTCATCCCAGGTATGCAAGGATGGTTCAACATAAGAAAATCAATTAATGTAATACACCACATCAACAAATCAAAGCAGAAAAATCACATGATCATCTCAATTGATGCAGAGAAGGCATTTGACAAGATTCAACGTCCTTTCCTGTTGAAAACACTTCAAAGGATAGGAATACAAGGGAACTTCCTTAAAATGATAGAGGGAATATATGAAAAACCCACAGCTAATATCATCCTCAATGGGGAAAAATTGAAAACTTTCCCCCTAAGATCAGGAACAAGACAAGGATGTCCACTATCACCACTATTATTCAACATTGTGTTGGAGGTTCTAGCCAGAGCAATTAGACAAGAAAAAGAAATACAAGGCATCAAAATTGGAAAGGAAGAAGTAAAACTATCACTGTTTGCAGACGATATGATAATATATGTCGAAAATCCGGAAAAATCTGCAACAAAAGTACTAGAGGTAATAAATGAGTACAGAAAAGTAGCAGGCTCCAAGATCAACATTCAAAAATCTGTAGCTTTTCTATACTCTAGTAATGAACAAGCTGAGAGGGAAATCAAGAAACGAATCCCATTTACAATCGCAACTAAAAGAATAAAATACCTAGGAATAAATTTAACCAAAGAGACAAAAAACCTATATAAAGAAAACTACAAAAACTGCTCAAAGAAATTACAGAAGACCTTAATAGATGGAAGGGCATACCGTGTTCATGGATTGGAAGACTAAATATAGTTAAGATGTCAATCCTACCTAAATTGATTTACAGATTCAATGCAATACCAATCAAAATCCCAACAACTTATTTTTCAGTAATAGAAAAACCAATAAGCAAATTTATCTGGAAGGGCAGGGTGCCCCGAATTGCTAAAAACATCTTGAGGAAAAAAAACGAAGCTGGAGGTCTTGCACTGCCTGACTTTAAGGCATATTATGAAGCCACAGTGGTCAAAACAGCATGGTATTGGCATAAAGATAGATATATCGACCAATGGAATCGAATAGAGTGCTCAGATATAGACCCTCTCATCTATGGACATTTGATCTTTGATAAGGCAGTCAAGCCAACTCACCTGGGACAGAACAGTCTCTTCAACAAATGGTGCCTAGAGAACTGGATATCCATATGCAAAAGAATGAAAGAAGACCCGTATCTCACACCCTACACAAAAGTTAACTCAAAATGGATCAAAACCTAAACATTAGGTCTAAGACCATAAAACAGTTAGAGGAAAATGTAGGGAGATATCTTATGAATCTTACAATTGGAGGCAGTTTTATGGACCTTAAACCTAAAGCAAGAGCACTGAAGAAGGAAATAAATAAATGGGAACTCCTCAAAATTAAACACTTTTGTGCATCAAAGAACTTCATCAAGAAAGTAGAAAGACAGCCTACACAATGGGAATCGATATTTGGAAATGACATATCAGATAAAGGTCTAGTATCCAGAATTTATAATGAGATTGTTCAACTCAACAACAAAAAGACAGCCAATCCAATTACAAAATGGGAAAAAGACTTGAATAGACACCTCTCAGAGGAGGAAATACAAATGGCCAAAAGGCACATGAAGAGATGCTCAATGTCCCTGGCCATTAGAGAAATGCAAATCAAAACCACAATGAGATATCATCTCACACCCACCAGAATGGCCATTATCAACAAAACAAAAAATGACAAGTGCTGGAGAGGATGCGGAGAAAGAGGCACACTTCTCCACTGTTGGTGGGAATGTCAAATGGTGCAATCACTGTTGAAGGCAGTTTGGCAGTTCCTCAAAAAGCTGAATATAGAATTGCCATACGACCCAGCAATACCATTGCTGGGAATCTACTCAAAGGAATTAAGGGCAAAAACTCAAATGGAAAAAAAAATAGCAACTAAAATAATCAAGTACTTAGGAATGAACTTATCTAGGAAAGTAAAGGACTTGTGCATAGAAAACTACATAATATTGCTAAAAGAAATCAAAGAAGATTGAAATAGGTGGAAAGACATTACCTGTTCATGGATGGGAAAGTTAAATATAGTTAAGATGTCAAGTTTCCCAAAATTAATCTACACATTCAATACAGTGCCAGTCAAAATTCCAACAATGTATTAGTTAGGGTTTTCTAGAGAAACAGAATAAACAGGGAACACTCACAAATACAAAATTTATAAAAGTGTCTCACATGACCGTGGGAACACAGAGTTCAAAATCCGCAGGGCAGGCTGTGAAATCAATGATTCTGATGGAGGGTCTGGATGAACTCCAGAGGAGAGATTTGCCAGCCGAAACAGGAAGAGAACTGTCTCTTCTGAATTCTCCTTAAAAGGTTTCCAGTGATTAGATTAAGCATCACTCATGAAGAAGGCACTCTCCTTTGGCTGATTACAAATAGAATCAGCTGTGGATGCAGCTGATGTGATCATGATCTAATTCTACAAAATGTCCTCATTGCAACAGACAGGCCAGCACTTCCCAACCAAACAAACAGGTACCACCACTTGGTCAAGTTGACACATGAAGCTGACCATGGCAAACAACTACTTTGAAGATTTGGGAAAGCTAATTATCAAATTCATCTGGAAAGGAAAGAGACCCAAAATCACCAAAAGCATTGTAAAAAAAAGAATGAAGTGCAAGGGTTAACACTCTGGACTTTAAAATCTATTATAAAGCCACAATGATCGAAACAGCATGGCACTGGCACAAGGATAGACATATTGACCAATAGAATTGAATCGAGAGTGCAGAAATAGACCATCACATCAAAGATCAACTGATTTTTTTTGTATATTGTATGCTGGGGGTCACATTTAATTCTTTTTCCATGTGAATATTCCATTATTCCAGCACCATTTGTTGAATTTTTCTTTGTTTTTTTCTTTTGTTTGCTGACTTGCTTGTTTTGGGGTAGTGCATACACTGGGAATTGAACCCAGATCTCCCACAAGGCAGGCGAGAATTCTATCACTGAACTACACTTACACCCCTCCAATCATCAACTAATTTTTGATAAAGCCCCCAAATCCTCTGAACTGTGACAAAATAGTCTTTTCAATAATTGGGCATGGAAGAACTGGATATTGATAACCAAAAGAATGAAAGGGGACCCTTACCATACACCCTATACAAAAGTTAACTGAAAATGGATCAAACATGTAAATATAAGAACTAGCACCATAAAGCGTCTGGAAGAAAATGTAGGGAAATATCTTCAAAAACTAGTAAAGGGAGATACCTTCCTAAATTTTACACCCAAAACACAAGCAACAAGAGAAAAAACAGATCAATGAGAGCTCCTCAAAATCAAATGCTTCTGCACCTCAAAATACTTTGCCAAATTTGTGAAGGGGCAGCCAGCTCAATGGGAGAAAATATTTGGAATCACACATTGGACAAAGGTTTGATGTCCTGTATAAATAAAGAAATCCTACAATTCAACAACAAAAGAACGAACAACCCAATTATAAAATGGGCTAAAGATATGAATAGGCATTTTTTTGAAGAGCAAGTACAGACAGCTCAAAAGCACATGAAGAGATGCTCATCGTCATTAGCCAGAACTGAAATGCAGATCAAGACTACAATGAGATATCACCTCACTCAGGTAAGAATGGCTACTATTAAACAAACAGGAAACTACAAATGTTGACGAGGATGTGGAGAAATTGGGACAACCATGCACTGCTGGTGGGAATGTATAATGGTACAGCCACTATGGAAGACAGTTTGGCGGTTCCTTTTGAAACTAAATATCGAGTTTCCCTATGACCCAGCAATAGCACTACTTGGTATATACCCCTAAGAGCTGAAAGCAATGACACAGACATTTTCACATTGATGTTCATAGCAGCATTATAAATAATTGCCAAATGATGGAAACAAACAAAATGTCCATCAGCAGATGAGTTAATTACAAAATGTAGTATATACATATGATGGAATATTATGCAGTAATAAGATGAAATGACATCCTGAAGCACAGGACAAGATGGATGAACTTTGAGGACATAATGTTGAGTGAAATAAGCCAGACACAAAAGGATAGATACTGTATTATTCCACTTTTATGCTCAGCATAAAGGTATAATCAGAGGCTTATAATACAGAATACAGGGAACATAGAGATTCATAGAAGCTAGAGATGGGTGAATGGTTAGCTAATGAGTTGAACTTAAATGTATGGAAACAGATAGATGTGATGATGGTTCTCTAGTGGGTCTATAAGTAATATTATTATATTGAAGGTGGCTGTGATTGAAAGAGGTTGTATAGACCTATGTGCCCCACTGATTAACACTAGAAATATAAATAAGTGCCTGCAAGAACTACTTCAAAGGTATGATTCATGTCTAAAGAGTGTTTAAGTCCAGGGTACAGAGGGAAAAATGATATTGCATGCTATGGGCTATGTTCAACAGGAAAACATTAGCAGTACTACAGTAACATCAGGGATAAAGAATGGGGGAAGGGACAAATGTTTAGCGGGGGTTTAGATTTCCTATTTGTTGAGGGTGTGTTTAATGGTTATCTTTCTCTTGGGAACAATGAAATTATCTAAAATTGAGACTGCTCATGGGCAGTGGACTTTGGGCATCCTACATGATGCCTAATGAATGTAGGTGGCTGAAGGGTGCACCAACTGTGAAGTAGATTGCTGAATGATGTTGTATACATATGATCAAACATTGTGCTGCCATAAAAATGAAGGAAGTTGTGAGGCATGCAACGATGTGAATTAACCTGTGGGACATTTGGTGGGGCAAAATAAGCCAGAAATGAAAGAACAATTATTGTATGGTGTCTTTTAAAAAATGCTTATAAGAAAACAGGGGTCTAGATTGTAAACTCTTATAGCAGACACACTTAGTCCAAAGTGGTAATTATTATTTCTGGATTTAGAGAGGATGTTTTCTTACATATGTATATCCTGGTATTGAGAGATAAGAACAAAACTAAGCAGGTCAGGCTTAAGGTAATTCAAAGCAAAGGGGTAAGGAAGACATTGTCTATATTTTAGAACCGCATCTACTCTGTGAAACAAAGGGAAGAAACATTTATTTTGTCTGGAACCTAAGTTTTCTGTAGCACATAATCTAACTCAACCTGTCTGGATAGCTCATTTGAACAATTGGAACACAAGAAGCCCAGAATAAGAATCAGAGCCTTTAATCCTGTATACCTTAATGTAATGCCTGGACACATCCTAGAATATATTAAGCAGATAATCAAAAAGTACTGACAAAGTCCCTTGAGGTATGGAAGAAAAAATAAGGAACTATTAAGCTTTGCCATTAGGGAATCCCCTGATACTGTGTCAAATATTAGGGACACCCAAATCAATAGGCCAAGCCCTTGATCTTGAGGCTTACTCTTGTGAAGCTTATGTAAGTAGTGGAGATGTTTAGCCTACCTATAATCATGCCTGAGTTAATTCTGGAGTATATCTTTTGCTGCTCAGATGTGGCCTCACTCTTTCTAAGTTCAACCGTGTAAGTGAAATCATTGCCTTCTCCCCTATGTGGGACATGACGTTCAGGGGTAAAAGCCTCCCTGGTGGCATGGGTGATGACTCCCAGGGATGTGCCTGGTCCTGGCACCATTGGAGCAATAACTTCTTCCTGACCAAAAAGGGGAAAATAAGTATAACTAATATACTATCAGTGGCTGAGAAAGTTCAAATAGAGTCGAGAGGCTACTCTGGCGGTCACTCTTACCCAAGCTTCATTTGAACATTGATACATATCACAACTTGCCAAACCCCAACCAAAGCCATTCTAGCCAATCTTGAGGAACACCTAGGGCAATATATAATATTCTACAATTTTCCATGCACTAGGGTAACTTTCCAGAAACCTACAACATCCAGATGGGTCCCTGGACAAGATAAGTCCTGAAACCTAGAACACACAGCTTCTCCAGAAGATCAGCTGGTTCCATCTTTCTACCACATATTACTGACAGCCCCTTCCAACATGAAAAAGTTAGAATGGCCATAGACCAAATACCCCTAAAGGGTGGGATAGAAAGATCAAAGGTGATAGTGGAGTTATACAGAGAATGTAGGGTTTAACAAATGAATATGATTGCTGAATCATTAAATTGATATTTCTTTTAGCCTCTAGCATCTTAGAGCACCTAGAAGTAAAAACCTAAAATTGTGGAATTGTAACCTATATCAAACTCTGAAATCTATTCTACAACTAATTGTTGTGCTGTGTCTTGAAATGTATTGCCTTTCTGTATATATGCTATTTTTCACAAAAAAAGAAGGAAAAAAAGTCGATTGTGATAATAAAAATATATGGTAGTCCATGACAAACTCTTGTATCTGTCCTGTAACTACTTGTTGATTAGTGCTTTGAAAATTATTTCTTTTTTCTTTCTTTGCTTTGCATATATGTTATATTATGCAATAAAAATAATAATATACCCACCCCATTATAGACTTTGATCAAGGTCAGTAATAAAATAGACAGCCTGAATTTACATTTTGCGGGGTAGATGCCACTGAACTGAAATTCTATTAGCCTCAAATTTTTTGATTCTCAAACTTGTTTCTAGGCAGCTCTTCCTACATGGTACCCAATTTACTTTATGGAGGGTGAATGGTAAAGGGCTTTGAAGAATCCACTAGACAGTCAAGGAAAAGCATTTTCTGCATGGGAAATTAAACTACACAATGCTTTCCATTATAAAGGACAATGAGATCCAATCTCAATGCTACACTTCTATCATTTGTTAAACCAAAGTAAATAAGCTGGTGCCAATTCCTTCTTCATTGTAAAATTAGGATGGAAGATAATTATTATGTGGTTGTTGTCTAGCCAAAGAAAGCCACCATCATTTCAGAAAATATTTACTTTTTGCTCTTGTTAAGTGATGTGCCATCAAGGTATGAGTTATACTATGACATTTTGTGGAAAGGTTTTATTCATTTACAACTGTTATGGGGGAATGGATAAAGGGTGTGGGAGGATTAAGGTTTTCTTTTTACTTTTTGTTTCTTTTCTAGAATAATGAAAATCTTCTAAATTTGATCATGGGGATGTATGCACAACCACATGATGATACTGTGAGCCAGTGATTGTGTACTTCAGATGGTTTACATGATGGGTGAATATAGCTCAATAAAATTGCATTTAAAATAATTGGACTGAAAAAATAATTGGACTTACAACACAATAGTGACTCCTAGTATAAACCACAGGCTATGGTTAATAGAGCAATTGAAAATCATGTTCTTTCATCAATTGTAACAATGATTCTACACTAATTCAAGGTATTAATGTTGAGGTAGTATATGAATATTAAATATTTTGTGCATAATTTTTCTATAAACCTACAACTTCCAAAACACATATACCAAAAAGTAAAATAATGAGCTGTTGCTGTTTATTAGAATGGCTAAAATAAAAAATAACACCAGCACCAAATACTGGTGAGAATTCAGGAAAAATCTTTTCACTTATATATCAATAGCAGCCTTGTTGATTTTATAGCTACTATGGAAAACAGTTTTTTAGTTGCTTGAAAAACTGAACACACAATCATCATACAGTGCAGGAGTTGAACTCTTGGTCATTTATCCCAGAGAAATGAAAACTTGTGTTCACACAAAACATGTGCACAGTTGTATACAGGAGCTTTATTCATGCTAGTCACAACTTGGAATCAACTCAAACACCCTTTAATGAGTGAATAGTTAAACAAACTTGTTACATCTGTACCATGAAATACTACACAGCAATGAAAATAACAAATTAATGATACATACAACTTGTGTGTATCATTGTGGTAAGTGAAAAAGTCAGTCCCAAAAGTTCATACAGTTTATGATTCCATTCAAATAATATTCTTGAAATGACAAAATCATAGAAATTGAGACTATATTCATGGTTGCCAGGGGTGGGAGTGGAAGAGGAGGTTGATGTGGCTATAAGAAGGGAGACTATTAGGAATGTTCTGTATCTGTATTGTTATTAATATTCTCATTGGGATCTTATACTATAGATATAAGATGCTACTACTGGGCAAAGCTGAGCTAAGGTTACACTGGATCTCTTTGTATTACTTCTTTTTCAATTGAAATTTTTATTAGAGGAGTTCTGGGTTTACAGAACAATCATGGATAAAGGCAGTGTCAGCCACAATATTCTAAATTTCATATTGTCACAATAAAAGCTATATAGTTATGCAATCATTATCAAAGAACAAGTCCACTGGACTACAGTTAAACAATTTCAGGTATTTCCTACAGACTATTCTAATATCCTAGAAGCTAAAAAGAAATATCTGTAAAATGAGCCAATAGTCATAATCATTTGTTAAATCCTAATTTCTCACTTACATCTTATCCTTCCCAGTTGATAATTCTCTTAATCTTCAGGGATCTCTCAGCAATGACCATTTTAACTCCTTCATGCTGGAACGGGGAATTGACTTTATTGGGTAGAGGAATGAAACTGGTTGATATTCTTGGATATACTGGTACCTCTGTCTTTCAGGGCTTATCTGGCATAGGAATAATCTGGAGGCCTTAAGATTCTGAAAAAATAAACTTATTGACTAAAACTTTTATACAGCCTTAGAAAGAGCACAGGGTATTCCTTAGGATTTTCAGGAATACTGTTGCTTGGGGCTTCACATACTGTGGCCATTTGCAATAACTGGCTGAAGCTTGTATAAGAGTAACCTCCAGAAACACCTCTCAAACCTATTTGAAATCTCTCAGCCACTAAAACTTTATTTTGTTTCACTTCATTTCACCCTTTTGGTGAAGAAGGCATTCCCAATCCCACAATACCAGGACCAGGCTTATCCCTGGGAGCCATGTCCCATGTATATGTATGGGGGGAAGGGTAGTGAGTTTATTTACAAAGTTGGATTAGAGGGAGAGGCCACATTTCAGCAACAAAAGAGGTTCTCCAAGGGTGACTCTTAGGCATCATTTTAAGTAGGCTTAGCTTTGATGCTGCAGAAATAAGATTCATAAGGACAAGCCTCAAGATCAGGGCTTGGCTTAATAAATTCAGAATCTCTAATGCTTGAGACAATATCAGGAATTTCCCAGGTGAGGAAGTTTAATAGTTCCACATTTTTCCCCAGCCCCCCAATGGGAATCACAAATTATTTTCTCTGCTTAAAATACTGTGAAATGTATCAGGGTGTTACATTAACCTGTGTAGAATAACCAGATCTCATTCTCCATTCTAGGTTCCATGTAATTTGTTGTTTAAATAAACTGACCAGACAGATTAAAATAGAAAGGGTGTTATAGAAAATTTATATTTTGGAACAAATAAACATCTCTTCCTTTGGTCTCACATAGAACTTGAAGTTTTAAAATACAGACAATATCATCCTTTATCCTGTATTCTGATTTACATTAGTCCTAACCAGATTAGCCAATTCTAATCTCAATTCCTAACCAATTCATTTCTCAAATTGATGTCTGATGTCTTTTTCAACTTCTTTGCAGTTGCTTTATAGAGTAATGCTGACTTTCAGAGCTGCAGAGCTCTAATTCTGAGACTCAGGTGCACATAGAAATTCAGTGTTCCAGGGAACTACCAAGTTATGCAGAGACAGAACAGCATTTCAGAATGTATTAATGACAATTAAAACTCAGGAATAAATGTGACTACTATAAGAGATTACAAACTAGGAACATTTATGCTGAACCTTATTGAACATTCTGTGCTCCTTAATTACCAATTCTGCAATCTCTGCCCAATCTCTATTCCATACTCTGATACTCTATACTCTAGAATTAAATTTGCAGATTTTGTTCATCATAAATGACCATACAGTATTTGTCCTTTTGCTTCTGGCTTATTTCATTCAACATAATGCCCTCAAGATTCATTCACTTAGTTGCAAGCCTCACATCATTCTTTTCTGCAGTCACTCAATATTCTCTCATAAATACACACCCCAGTTTGACCTTTTGTTCATCAGTCAATGTACCCTTAGATCACCTCCATCCACTGATAACTGTGAATAATGCCACCATAAACATCAGTGTGCAATTGCCTATTCATGCCCCTGCTTTTCATTCTTGAAGTATATACCAAATAACAGGGTTTCAGGGTCCTGTAGCAACCACATACTTGGCCCCAGTTGAAACCCATACTTCCCTACTGTTCTAGTTTGATAGTTGCCAGAATGCAACACACCAGAGATGTATTGGCTTTTAATAAAAGGGGATTTATTTAGTTAAAATTGTATAGTTCTTCAGAGGAAAGGCCGCTTTCAACTGAGGTTCTTTTCTTACATGGGAAGGCACAGGATGATCTCTGCTGGCCTTCCCTCCAGGCCTCTGGGCTCCCACAGTTTTCTCTGGGGTGATTCCTTTCTGCATCTCCAAAGGTCTGGGCTGAGCTGCAAGTGCTGAGATGAGGTATGCTGAGCTGCTTGGGCTGTGCTACATTGAGCTCTCTAATGTAAGCATCCAGGCAATTAAATCAAACATCATTCATTGCAGCAGGTATACCTCCCAGCAGACTGAAGATCTAATCAGCAACAGATGAGGTTCACATGCCATTGGGGCATCACCATAGCAATAGAACAAGGCACCTTCACCTGACCAAGATGACACCTGAATCTAACTACACACCTACCAGCAGAGTATAAGTCTCTCCCCACATCTTCTCTAGCATTTGGTTCTGTTTATTTTTTAAACAGTTTTATTTACACACCATACAATCCATCCTAAGTTTACAATTAATGGTTACTGGTATAATCACATAATTATGCATTCACCACCACAGTCTATATGAGAACACTTCCATTTCCTCTGCAAAGAAAGAAAGGGTGAAATAACAAAAACAAAAATCCTATATCCCTCCCTTATACCCCCCTCTCATTGACACCTAGCTTTGGTATATTACCTTTGCTACAATTAATGAAAGAATACTACAATGTTACTGTTAACAATAGACCCTAGTTTGCATTAATTGTGTTTTTGCCATATACCATCCCATTTGTAACACCTTGCAATGGTGACATTTATTTGTTCTCCCTCATGTAAAACTTCCTTATATTTGCACATTTAATCACCATGATTGTCCACTCTAGCTTTTGCTAAGTCATACAGTCCTAGTGTTTATCCTCTATCTTTCCTTCTGCTGTCATACATACCCCTAGTTTTATTCTTTCAACCATACACACACTCAGCTTTGTTCATTATACTTACTGTATTGTAATATGGTCACATAACGTTTTGGTATCTATTTCTGAATCTTTACTATCCATCTTATTAACCATCCTGTACTCCTTCAGCATCAAATGCTCAATCGCTATGCACTTTCTATCACATAATAAACTCTGTTCTCAACTTTACCTCTCAGAGTTTGCTCATAACAATTAGTTCATATTAGTAAGACCATACATTATTTGTCCTTTTCATTTTGGCATATTTAGCTCAATATAATGCCCTCTAGGCCCATCCATGTTGTTGCATGTGTTATGACTTTATTCCATCTTACAGCTGCATAATATTCCATGTATGTATATAACTGACAACTAAATTTTATTGTTTTTATGATCTGTAACTTTTTAAGAATAACTAATACCATGACTAACAACATTTAACATCATACAGATCAGTATTAAAATATAGCATGAACAATGAGAACATTGTTAAGTTTTTAGGAATTTTAAACAATTTTTAAACATATAAAAAACATTTTACCCATGCAAATATAGTTACAATAAAGAAAATTTTAAAATATTTTATAAATGCTTCTTATGTAATATATTAAAGTATTTTAGTACCTCACTTTTATAAGGTGAATGAACAAGTTCTTTGTTAGTGGTTTTCCTTTATGAGTGAGAAGACTTGTGTTTTGAAATAAAGTATGAGAAGGTCAACATAAACATCAACAAAAATATTATTTTGTTATTATATAAAATCTCTGTCTTCTAGAAGAGAACTCAATTTCTTAAGAAACTTTCATTAAGAGCAGACTAAGAAATTATATCATATTAACAAAATTCCCTTTCACAAACCTGCAAACTTCTATATCCATTCAATGCTTGTAGTCAACAATGACTACAAATAAAATTTGCTATCATGCTAAGAATATTTTAATTCGCAAAGTTAACACCCTGTGAGTCTGTGCTCTGGGATAGTTGGAGATCAGTCAAGTCTGTAACTAAGGCATTATTAAAGATATAGGGATTATTTGATATCCTTTGGGCAGCACTAAGTGAGCAGGGTGGGACTCTTTCTTTTAAGTCCTTGTCATTCAAAGGCAAATATGTATTGAGAGTAAGGGTGAAGAGTGATACTGAAAAAATTCATCTTTAAAATTTAGGACTGAGAACCTGAATGCAGACAATAGCTATTTACAGATCTCATCTGGGGATGTCTTCATTCCATACAGATTGGTCTATTTGCTCCTTTGGAATATTGAGAGATTTAGTAGGGGCCTCAAGGCAAGCAAGGGGTAAACTCTAGCCAGGTTTACTAGTCTTAACATAGCCACCAAGGAATGAAGAATATCCTTCCATAGGAGGGATCACTCCTATGGAACTGTGAATGGCCCAGAAACTTCAGGAATGAAGGTCTGGTTCACCCCACCTGGTGAAGAATCACAGCCAGCTCAAATGCTTGCTGAGGATAAAGGGTACATGGAATGGGTAGTAGAAGAAGGTAGTGATAAATATGAACGATGACCATGTGACCAGTTACAGAAATAAGGACAGTGATTGTATGAATATTTCCTCCCTGTTTTGTTATGGGCATGTTTGCATTTGTACATAAACAAATATGTTGTTTTCCTCCTATCATATGATGAAGTTGTAATGTTTATGCTACAGTGTTTAAGTCACAAGATATGAAGCTTAAGAATGAATGTTACCTAAAGAATTTCACCTGTTTTAGAGAGATGTAGTGCAGAAACTTCAGGAATGAAGTGAGACACTAAATGTTTCCAAGCTTAAAAAGGAGATGGGTAGTGAAGGTTCTAATTTTGTCTTTACCAACCACTCACATAACTAGGCAAGCCTGAATGGAGGTAGGCTCAGACTGGCAGTTCAGAACAGCATAAGTAGTTCTAATATTTAATTAAGAAAGTAATAAACTTACCTGCCACAATGAGCATCACCTGAGGTTCCTCTAGTTTGACAGTCAGATGTAAAGTAAGTGGAGCCATACATGGCCTCAGGCACTGTGTTAGTCAGGGTTCTCTAAAGAAACAGAACCAACAGGAAAGATCTGTAAATATGAGATTTATAAAGGTATGTTCACACAACCATGGGAAAAGAAAAGTCTAAATTATGTAAAGCAGACTGTGAAGCTGGTGAATCTGATGAAGGGTCTGGGTGAGCTCAACAGGAGAAGCTTCCTGGCTGAAGAAGCAGTGAAAGAGTCTCTCTTCTTCCTTAAAAACCTCCTAGTAACTGGATTATCTCATTGTGGGATACATGTCTTAAGTTGATTGCAGATGTAATCAGTCACAGATACAATGAAATGACTGATGATTTAATACACTAGTCTTCCTGATTATCAACCAGCCATGAAATATTCATACACAATCGTTAAGCCAGTGCTTGCTTGATCAGACAACTAGGCATAATCATTTGGCCAAGTTGACGCCAGAACCTAACCATCACAGTCCATCCCTTGTGAAATTGGCACCTATACACATGACCTTGAAATGTGCTTAATTTTCAAATAGAACAGAATAACAGGCATATGTTTCATCTAACAATACTGAACTCTCCTGCATACAGATAGAAATGCACTACATCTCTCTAAAACAGGTGAAATTCTTTAGGTAACATTCATTTTTAAGCTTCATATCTTGTGACTTAAACACTGTAGCATAAACATTACAACTTCATCATATGATAGGAGGAAAATAACATATTTGTTTATGTACAAATGCAAACATGCCCATAACAAAACAGGGAGGAAATATTCATACAATCACTGTCCTCATTTCTGTAACTGGTTACATGGTCATCATTCGTATTTATCACTACCTTATTCTACCAACCTTTATCCTCAGCAAGCGTTTCAGCTGGCTGTGATTCTTCACCAGGTGGGGTGAACCAGACCTTCATTCCTGAAGTTTCTGGGCCATTCATAGTTCTGCCTGGATTGCATTGTTGCAGTTTTCCATTCACTTTAATCAAAAGACATGGTAGTAGTAAGAAATGTCCTAAGGAATCTCTTGCATTCCAGGAAAACTCTTCTTTATCTCCATAGTGGAATTGCAGTGCTATTTCCACTTGATAGTCAGGATCAATCATCCAAGACAGAATAATAATTCCCTTTCATGCCTGATGATTTAGTGGCATGAGAAGCCAAAATTGGCCAAGTGGCAATCTTAATTTCCATTCAAGGCAATCGTTGTTGTGTCTCCTAGAAGGAGCACTCCTCCTTTTGGTACTAAGACTTGTATACCAGCAGAGCTTAAAGTTTCAGGGACAGAAAGCAAAAATTTTTCCAGTGGGTCACTAGGAGTGATAGTGAGTAATGCCACTTCCATTTCCACCCCTTGATTCCTGAACCCTTGTATCCTGGCGCTGGGAGGAACAGCACCATAGGTCAGACACTGATTCAGAGCATACACAGACACCTGGAGAACATTGACCCGGAACTGCAAGGTGTTGCCACCTAATTGGCACCATAATTGGGTTACCAAAAGGCCTTTTCACTGTTCTATCAACCCAGCTGTCTCTAAATGATGGGGAGTGTGGCAAGTGCCCACACTTCATTGCCTGTGAAGTGGAGTCCTTGATCAGAAGCAATGATGTGTGCAATATCATGGTAGTGGATAAGGCATTCTCTAAGTCCACAGATGGTAGCATTTGTGGAAGCATTGCATGCATGGAAGGAAAACCCATGTCTGGAGTATGTGTCTATTCCACTCATAAAAGTCACTGCCCCTTCCATGGTTTAAGTCGTCCAATGTAATCAACCAGGTAGCAGACTGATAACCAAAAGGAATGGTGCCATATCAGGGGCTGAGTGTGGCTCTCTGCTGCTGGCAGATAGATCACTCAGCAGAGGCCATAGCCAGATTGGCCTTTTGAGTGCAACTCCATATTGCTGACTCCATGCATAACTTCCATCTTTACCACCATGCCCACTTTGCTTATCAGCCCATTGGACAATGGCAGGAGTGGGTGAGGAAAGAGGATCACCTGTATCTACAAGATGGGTTATCTTATCTATTGGATTATTAAAATATTCTTCTGCTGAAGTCATCCTCTGGTGAGCATTCACATGGGACACAAATATCTTCAAGTTTTTGCCCACTCAGAAAGGTCTATCCACACACCTCTTCCCCAGCCCTCTTTGTTACCAATTTTCCAATCATGCTCTTCCCAAGTCCCTGACCATTCAGCCAAATTGTTAGCAATAGCCTATGAGTCAATGTACAAATGCACCTCTGGACAGTTCTCCTTCCATGAAAAATGAACAAGCAGGTGCACTGCCCAAAGTTCTGGCCACAGGGAGTATTTCCCCATCATCACTGTCTTTAAGGACATCCCAGAATGGGGTTATAGTGCTGCAGCTATCCAGCTCCAGGTGGACCCTGCATATCATGCAGAACCAACTGTAAACCAGGCCTTAGTTTTTGCTTCCTCAGTCAACTGACTGAAAGGAACTTTCCAAGAGACCATAGCTCTCAGCTGGGAAAAATAAGGTAATGTGGCAGGAGTCGGGGCCCTGGGCATTTGTAACATACTTGTGGCTTCAGGACCTGCTCAAGCCTATCTCTAATATACCATTTCTATTTTATGATGAAGTGCTGCTGTGCACACTGTAAATTTTATGGCTTTCTGGGTCAGACAACACCCAGCTCATGATAGGCAACTCAAGTCTCATGGTAAGTTGGTAGCCCATGGTTAAGGATTCAGTCCCTACAAAGGCCCAGTAAAGACTAAATGCTGTTTCTCAAAAGGAGAGTAGTTACATGTAGTGGGTGGTTAAGGCTTTGCCTCAAAATCCTAAGGGTCTGCATTGTAATTCTCCTATAGGGGCCTGTCAAAGGCTCCAGATAGCATCCCTACTTGCCACTGACTCTTCCATCACCATTGGATCAGCTGGATCATAAGGCTTAAGAGACAGTGCAGCTTGCACAGCAGCCTGGACCAGTCACAGAGCCTCCAGTTCCCACTCAAAACTAGCAGCTTTTCTGGTCACTTGGTATATGGGCTGGAGTATCACACCCAAATGAATAAAATGTTGCCTCCCAAATCCAAAAATGCAATTAGGCATTGTGCCTCCTTTCTGGTCTTAGCAGGGGCCAGATGCTGCAGCTTAACTTCACTTTAGAAGGAATATCTCAACATGTCTCACCACTGATCACAAAAATTTCACTGAGGTGGGAAGTCCCTGTATTTTTGTTGGATTTATCTCCCATCCACTTGTCCACAAATGCCCTACTAATGTCTAGAGTATTGGTACTTCTTGCTCACTAGGTCCAATCAGCATGACATCATCAATATGATGGACCAGTGGGATGTATTATGGGAGGCACAAAAGATCAAGTTCCCTGTGGACAAAATTGTGACATAGGGCTGGGGAACTGATATAGCCCTGAGGTTGGACAGTGAATGTGTAATGCTGACTTTGTGAGGTGAATGCAAACTGTTTCTAGTGTTCCTTACTGACAGCTATTGAGAAAAAAAAGCATTTGCTATATCAATAACAGCATACCTGGTACCAGACAATGTGTTGATTTGTTCAATGATAACACATCTGGAACAGCAGCTGCAATTGGAGCCACCACCTGGTTAAACTTATGATAATCCACTGTCATCTTTCAAGTCCCATACATTTTCTGCACAGGCCAAATAACAGAGTTGAATGGACTGTGGTGGCAATCACCATCCTGCATCCTTCAAGTCCTTAAGAGTGGTACTCACTTCTGAAATCCCTCCAGGAATATGGCACTGCTTCTGAGTCAATATTTTTCTAAGTAGAGGTAGTTCTAATCACCTCTGCTTGGCCTTTCTTACCATAATAGCCCTCATTACAAGAGTCAGAGAACCAGTGTGGGGATTCTGACAGTTGCTGAGTATGTCAATCCCGATTAGGCATTACAGAACTGGATAAATGACCACAGAATGGGTCCAGTCGGTCCTTGGACCCACTGTAAGATGTACCTGAGTTAAACTCCATTGATCACCTGATCTCCATAAGAACCGGCTTTGATTTGTAGACCAGAATGATGTTTTATGTCTCCTGGAATTAGTGTCACTTCTGAGCCAATGTCTAATAATCCCCAAAATATCTGATCATTTTCCCCTCCTTAGTCCACAGTCACCCTGGTAAAAGGTGGTAGATCTCCCTGGAAAAGGCTGGGAGAAAAGTTAACAGCATAAATTTTGGGTAGTGTAAAATGGTTCTTCCCCATGGATATCTGGCTGTCCCTCAATTGAGGGCTCTGAAAACTGTCTCAAGTCTGGGAATTAATTAAGGAGACATGACTCTCTGCTTTTGCAATTCAAGTTAGTCTTCCATTCACTTGACATAGAATTATTTTGCTTGTAAAACTCAAACAAGAATTTAGAAGACTGCCCATGTGTTTTACTTTTAGGAACACCATGATCTACCTACCAATGCCACAAGTCTCTGCAAGTCATAATATTTTGATTGCTGCTCTGCATCTGCTGTTCATTATGGTTGCCATACCCACCTTGTCTATTTTGATTTCCTGTCACCACATGGCCTCTGCCAACTCGAGGTCCAATCATCCTCATTGTGCTTAAGGATTCCATCTCAGTGACAGCAGTTCTCACGGTAATATCTGACCTACAGAGGGGGATGGCTACAGAGCTTTTCAGGGATAATGGCACTAGTCTCACAAATTTATTTTTCAAGGTTCTGGTGAAATATGTGTGTTCTCAACATTCCTGGGATGTGTGAGCCAGTCTTCCATGATAAATCTACTTTAACATTTTAGTCTCTCTAAGACTCTTGATCCCCTCATCTACATTATCCCAGGCAGTCCTGTCATTTCGACCTCAGATAATGTTGACCACATTTTGATCCATGTTTCAGCCAACCATCCAAACAAACTGGTAATGTCCTTTCTAACCCACCAAGCTACAATATTTGTGCTGGTTAGAAACTGTTGTGTACCACAGAAAAGCTGTGTTCTTTCATCCTGATTCAATATTACTGTATAGAACATTTTGATTAAGTTGTTTCCATGGAGATGTGTCTCTGCCCATTCAAGTTGGGGTTGATTACTAGAGTCTTTTAAGAGGTAACCATTTTGCTAAAAGCTTTAGAGCCCACACAGCCAGGCACCTTTGGAGATGCAGAAGGAAAACGACCTTAGAGAATGTTTATGAAACAAGCCAGGAGAGAAAGCCAGTAGACATTGCCATGTGGCTTCCCAGTTGACAGAAGTGTCCAAAAGCCAAAGACCTGAGCAGATGCCAGTCATATGTCTTCCCAGTTGACAGAAGTATTCCAGATGGCATCAGCCTTTCTTGAATGAAGTGAATTTCTTGTTGGTGCCTTATTTTGAACATTTTCATGACCTTAAAATTTTAAACTTGCAATTTAATAGATTCCTTTTATAAAGTCTGTTCCATTTCTGGTATATTGCATTCCAGCAGCTTTAGCAAACTAAAACAGATTTTAGAACCAGAGAACAGGGGTGCTGCTGTGGTTTGTAAATACCAAACATGTTGGGACAGCTTTTAAAATGCATAAGGAGAATATTCTGGAAGAGTTGTGAGGAAACTGATAGAGAAGGACTAGAATGTTTTCAAGAGACTGTTGGAATAAATATGGACTTTGAAGTTACTTCTGTTAAGGCCTTAGACAGAGATGATGCATGTGTCATTGCAAACTGGAAGGAAGGCAATTCCTGTTTTAAAGAAGCAAAGAATCTGGCAAAATTGACTACTGGTTTTGGGCAGAAGGCAAATTTTAAAAGCCATGAGCTTGGATATGTAGCTGAAGAGATTTACAAATTAAATGTCTGAAGTGTAGCCTGGTTTCTCCTGGAAGCAAAATATGACAGGAAAGATACAAGCTAAGAACTGAACTCTTGGCTATAAAGAAGCCAGAAATCGATGTTATGGAAAATTCAGGATTTTCAGAAAAGAAGACCGAAGAGAATAGTGCCCAACATGAGGATTTAACTAAATATGAAACTAGTCAGCCATTTCAGAAAAAGCCAAGATTGAAGATGGAGTAATCCTGAAAGTATTTGTGGAAATTCCTATCGTCTGATGGCTATGATCCCAGCATACTACATAAAAAGCCACAAGAGAGTTGTAGGATTTGTATAAATGAACCACTGGAAGTCTGGACTAAAAGGGACAGAAAAGGAACAAATTGAAGGAAAACTAATTTCAAAGGCAAAACCATGGAAGCTGAGTCTGAATCCAAGAAACCTCTGGCTAGGAGAGGGGACACACCAACCACTAGGTGAGGGTGAGTTTACCCCAAAAGCAGAGAGTCGGCCTTCCAACTGGATGCTGAGGGAGAGTTGTGCTGCCTCAGGCCTTGAAGAGGGTGGAGCACATTCTTTGGGGACTGGGGAGAGCCTTACTGCCACCACATTGTTCTGAGGTGGTTGAGCTTATGCCCTGGAGAATGCAGAGATCCCAGGTGCTGTTCTGATGTTTGGAGAGGGTGGAGCTGAGAAAAAGGTGGTCTCCTCAATGTCCCCCAAGGTTACATTTGGAGAGAAAAGGACTATTTTGTAAGCCATAGGAAAGAGTGGGACCACTGCTCTATCAAGCCCCAAGGATATATGACTCTCAGACTTTGAAATCTAATGGAGTCTGCCCTATTGATTTTAAGAACTGTTTGGGGCCTGTACCCTTGTGTTCCTTCCAATTTCTCCATATGAAAATGGGAAGATGTATCCTATGACTGTCCCTCCTTTGTATATTGGCAGAAGATAACTTGTTTTGAGTTTTACAGGTCCAGAGTCAGAGGCGAATTTTGACTTAGGACAGACCATGCCTCTAACTGACTTTGATGAGATTTTTGTACTGGTTTTGACTTTGTATTGTATTTTTTTGTTACTGAAATGGTGTAAGGCTATCTGATATTATAATGGAATTAATGTATTTTGCATTGGGAAAGAACATGTCTTTTTGTGGTCCAGAAGGTGGAATGTCCTGGATTGAAACTGTGTACCCCAGAAAAGCCATGTTCTTTAGTCCAGATTCATTATTGCTGGGTGGGATCTTTTTTATTAAGTTGTTTTCATGGATATGTAACCCACTCAATTGTAGGTGGAACTTTTGATTAGTTGGTTTCCATGGAGATGTATCTCCACTCAAGCTGGGGTTGCTTACTGGAGTCCTTTAAGAGGAAACTATTTTTGCAGAAAAGTTCAGAGCCCACACAGCCAGAGGTCTTTAGTGATGCAGAAGGAAAACACCCCGGGAATGCTTATGAAACAAGAAGCCAGTAGAGAAAGCCATCAGATATTTCAATGTGCCTTCTCAGCTGACAGAGGTGTCCAAAAACCAAAGACTGCAGCAGATGCCAGCCACATGACTTTCCAGCTGACAGAGGTACCTTGGATAGCATCAGCCTTTCTTGAGTGAAGGTAATTTCTTATTAGTGCCCTAATTTGGACATTTCCATGACCTTAGACCTGTAAACTTGCAATTTAACAAATTCCCTTTATAAAATCCATTCCATTCTGCTATATTGCATTCCAGCAGCTTCGGCAGACTGAAACAACATTGAATGTAGAATCTCTTCTTAATGGATCCATATCAATAAATTCAGCTTGATCTGAATTTATATTCCTTCTACCATTACCCCACACCCTTAATATTCATCCTGACACATATCCCCCTAATTTCTGTCTATATAGATTGGAAAACTCCGCAGTTCTTTTAGAGTATAGTGTACATCCTCATGGGTCACGCTTTATACCTCACCTTTCAGGGCCTGTTGGGATTTCAGTTAGAAGTTTTGAAGGAAAAAGGGGTAGTAGGGGTGGGTCATGGAAAGAAATAGAAGTGTCTTACAAGCCAATTACCTCAGGGCATTCCATTGCAGTTTTATCTGGTAAAACAAGGTTAGTCACTCCAGAGGATTGAGGACTCTTTACCCAGAAGAGGTGGTTATAGGGTTAGAAGGCAATGGAGTGTTAATCTTGGTAAGTGGAAGTTGAATGGCAGACTCCTCTGAGGATATTGGAGGCTGGAAATCTGTTTCATCAAGGCAAGCTGGAGATTGGGAAGCTCTTTTCTTAGGGAAGGCCATCATAGGTCTATTAAGCAAAGTCTCAGCAGATTCCAGGATCCTGTCTCCCCATCACCATCATTATCACCATCCCACATTTCAGGATCCCATTCTTTTCCAATTAAATCCCTTAATTTAACAGCAGACACCCTGCAAGATTGAGATTTTAGTTTACGTTGTAAATCTACCTCTCACACAATGAGGCTTTGTGTCTGGTTTTCAAAGATTTCAAGTCTGCAACCACAGAAAATAAGATTTTCTTTCAGGGCACACATGGAAACTTATACAACATTCATATAGTGCTTAAGGTGCAAATTTGAGGCCTTCAGCTCATCCCTTTCCCTCATCACTGTATCCAGCATATCTAATAACAACCAACCAACATCATTATACCTCTTAATTTCACAAAACTCCATAAAGGTGTCAAAAACATTCTCACCCAGACCCGTGCCTCATATAAGTATGCAATTAGAATAATCTAATGGTGATATTTTGAGTATCTCTTTTACCAACTCACCCCATAGGCTGTCAGTGCCATCTTGATTTTTGGAAACAAAGTCATTACTGCCTCTGAGTACAGTGAGAGTAGAAAACAAATTGTAAAATCCCTTTTTTTTTTTGCATGGGTAGGCACCAGGAATCAAACCCTGGTCTCTGGCATAAAATCCCCTTTTTAAGACTTTGTTTCTCAAGAACCAGCCCCCTTCTGGAACCAAGCTGAATTATTCAGGGTTCTTTAGAGAAAAAGAACCAACAGACAAGATCTGTAAATATTAGATCTATAAAGGTGTCTCATGCAACTGTGGGAATGGAAGAGTCCAAAATCTGTAGGGCAGGCTGTGAAGCTGGCAGCTCCAAAGAAGGGTCTGGATGAACTCCATAGGAGAAGCTCATTAGCTGAAGAAGCAGTGAACCTCTCTTTTCCCATGAAATCCTTCCTCTGATTGGATTATCTCATTGTGGGAGGCATGCCTTAGTTGATTGTGCATGTAATCAGCCACAGATGCAAAGAACTGACTGATGATTTAATACAGCCTTCCAATTTATTAGCCAGCCACAAAATATTCTTGCAGCCATGGTCAGGTCAGTGCTTGCCTGACCAGACAATTAGGCATAATTATTTGGTTAGTTTGACATCTGAATGTAAACATCACAAGCACTTTTGGTCTTTTTTACTTGCCATGAGTTGGACTCTAGGAGCTGTCCTGCTTTTCCTTCAGGAGATGGGGCAGTCCTTACCCAATTGCCTGGCGTGGTGGCATTTGGAGCAAGGTCCCAGTGAGTCCTGAGATTGAGGGCAGTTTCAAGGTTTCTGGCACTATTTCTGTCCTCTGACCGGCAATTGATACAAGACCCTTGAGGCTTGGAGGCACAAATCAGGTCACCTCGAAGGGGCAGGGTGATTTTAACAGTAATTCCAATAATCTGACCTCTCATGGTCTTCCTTTCCTCCTTTGTCTAGTCTCAAATGTTAAAGACAGAAGGACAGTTTTAATAGGTCATTATAAGAGATTTCAGGCCCATAGATTGTTTTGCAGCTTTTTCTCTGTGTTAGGGGCAGACTGGCTGATGAAATGGGTGCCAAACAAAATCTGACCTTTCTAGGAGCCCAGGATCACTTTAGTAAACTTATTTAGGGCTTTCCTTAATTTTCCTTGGAAAGGGGCTCAGTTCTTCTTTCTCCTGAGTGATTTCACATGGCTTATGAAATTTACTGGTTTGGTGGTACATTTTCTTATCTGATTTAGCACCAAGTTTTACAATGGGATCATTTAGATCTTCTTTTCTAACAGAAATTGAGATTTGGGTGTAACACATGTGACAAGCTCCTCTCAGGTTCTTGTCTTGATTGAGAGCTAGAAACAATTGGGTATAAGGAATTTCTGGTTACTTTTCCTCTCTTTTACAGACTGGAGGATGTTATTGTAATTTAGAATCCCGTTGGAGGGTTATGCTTCCCCATCTTTTACTATATATTGACTGTTGGCATTTTCTATTTTCTCTGGAAAAGGAAATAGAGGAGCCTCACTAGCACCAGTGTGACCACATGGCATCCCAATGCACGGAGCTGAGCATTTGCCCCTCTGCCAGCCCAATCTCTTTGAAGCACAGGGAGTACAGTCACCAGACATCCACAGGACACCTTTTCTGAGAGATTTCTGGACCTTGCCCAGAAAAATTCCAGTACAATGCTCTGAAGAATTTGGGGGCACAAACCCCATATAGCACCTTTCCTGAGAGATGCCTGGACCTCTGCTTCTGGGGGGTTTCCCAGTCCTTACCCGGAAGAATTTCAAGGTAACACTCTGGAGGAATCCTTCCTCTCCACTGGCCCAATTTCTCAGGAGCACAGGAAGTAAGTGACTAGGTATCCCCAGGACATTCTTCTGGAAATTGACTAATGGGTTGTGACTCTCTGTTTTTGTCATTCAAGTTAGACTTCTGTTCACTTGACCTAGATCACTTCTACTTATACAGCTCAAACAAGAATTTAGTAGACTGCCCTTCTATTGCACTTCTAGGTACCCCATGATCTACTAGTCAATGCCGCAAGTCAGATTATTTTGACTCCTACTTTGAGTTTGCTGTCCATTATGAGAGCCACATCCACCTTATCTTTGTGATTAAGTGCTGCCACCTGGCTTCTGCCAACTTGGGATCTGGTCATCCCCATTGTGTTTAAGGATTCCAGCTCAGTGACCGCAGTTCCCACAGGAATATCTGACCTACAGAGAAGGGCAACTACAAAGCTCTTCAGGGATGATGGAGCTTGTCTCACAAATGTATTCCTCACAGTTCTGGTAAAAAGTGTATCCTCTGGACATTTCTGAGGTGTATAAGCAGGCTTTCCATGATAACTCCCTTCATTCTAACATTTTAATCTCTCTAAGCTGTTGGATCCCCTCATCTACATTACACTGGGGCCATTCTGGCATTTCAACCTCAGGTAATGTCGGCCACCTTTTGATCTATGTTTCAGCCAACCATCCAAACAAACTTTTAATGTCTTTTCTAACCCCTCAAGCTATAACATTGAATGCAGAATCTCTGCTTAGTGGGCCCATATCAATCAATTCAGCCTGATCCAGCTTTATAGTCCTCCCACCATTATCCCACACCCTTAAAATCCATTGCCACACATATTCCCCTGATTTCTGTCTATATAAATTGGAAAACTCATGCAGTTCTTTTGGAGTATAATGTACTCTTCATAGGTGCCACTTTGTACCTTACCTTTTGGAGCCTGTTTTTAGTCTAGTTATAGGTCTGGAAGAAATGATGGGTGGTGGGGTGGGTCATGAAAAAAATTAGAAATATTTTCCAAGCCAATTGCTTTAGGGCATTCATTTGAAGTGTTATCTGGTGAAACATGATTAATCACTCTAGGGTTAATCCATTCAGTGGAGGTTGAGTGGCCAACTCCTTAGGGAAGGTTGAAGGTGGGACAGCTATGTCCTCAGGGCTGACTATTACAGGGTTATCTAGGAAAGACTCAGCAAAATTTAGGGTTTCCACTGCTCCATTTGCATCATTATTAATTCTTATGTTGCCATTCCATTTTTCAGGGTTCCACTCCTTTCAAATCAATGCTCTCATTTTAACATCAGACACCACACAAGATTGAGATTTCAGTTTATGTTGTAAATTTGCTACCCTAACAATAATATTCTGAGTCTGATTTTCAGAGATCTCAAATCTGTGGCTAGAGTATATAAATTTTTCCTTCAGGGAACTCATAGAAACATTTACATCTGTCATACAATGCATGTAAGCATCTCATTTGAAGACTTCAGCTCATCCCTTTCCCTCATTAATATATACAGCATATCTAACAACAGCCAGCCAACATCTCTATACCTTCTATTTCCACAAAATTCTGTAAAGATGTCAAAAACATTATCTCTCACATCCTGGCTTTGTACAAGTGAAGCATTAAAAGAATCCAATGGTGATATTTTGATTATCTCTTTTGCCAGTTCACCCCATGGATTGGCAGTGCCATCCTGATTATGGGAAACATAGTCCTTAGTGCCTTTGAGTCCAGTAAGAGTAGAAAACCTATTGTAAAAACCCATTTTTAAGATGCTGTTTCTTCAGGACCACACTCCTGGTACCAAGCTGTATTAGCTAGGGTTCTCTAGAGAAACAGAATCAGCAGGAGATATCCATAGATGAAAAATTTATAAAAGTGTCTCAAGTAAACATGGGAATGTAAATTCCAAGATCTGTAGGGCAGGTTGCAAGCTGGTAACTCTGATGAAGGTCCTCAACAAACTCTCAGGAAAGGCTGGCTGGGCAACTGTGGGAATATAAGAGTGTAAGTTCTGTAGGGCAGACCACAAGCTGGTAGCTCCTATGAAGTTCTTCAACGAACTCTCAGGAGAGGCTGGTTGGACAACCACGGAACTGGAAGAGTCCAAAATCCATAGGACAGCCTGTGAAGCTGGTGACTCCAATGAAGGGTCTGAATAAACTCCACAGGAGAGGCTTGCCAGCTGAAGCAGGAAGAGTGACTCTCTCTTCTGAATCTTCCTTAAAAGACTTTTGGCGATTAGATTAAGCATCACTCATTGCAGAAGATACTCCCCCTAGCTGACTACAAATGCAATCAGCTGTGGATGCAGCCAATGTAATTATGATTTAAGTCCATGAAATGTCCTCATAGCAACAGACAAACTAGTGCTTACCCAACCAGATGGCCAGGCACCAACACCTGGCCGAGTTGAGATATCAACCAATGACTGTATGTGACTGTAAAATTATTTCAACACAAAATATGTAATTTAAACAAACAAAAAACTGACACAAACTGGTTCATACAGACACAGATGTGATATATCACATCAGGAAGAAGAGTGAAATGATATTATATTGCAACAACCTTGGATGACCTTAGTTATCTCAGTTAGCCAACTTCACTGGTAAGAAAAATAAGGATGAAAATTTAAAATTTTTTTAAAATTAAAAAAATATAAAAACACAAATGAAAATTTCTTTATTTCGTGTTCTGAACTTTACTTCTTCTTAAAACACTGTTGCATAGTATTGCAATGTATCGATATTTAGTCATTCCAAAGTACACATAGTTCATTCAACCAGCACTATACTATTGGATATTTAGATGACTTCTAATTTTCTTATATTAAGCAGTGCTGCATGTAATATCCTTATTTTACATGTTTGAGTTCAGTATTTCATAAGCTTTTAGGCAGTCAAGAATCTTTTTTTAAAATCTCATGTAGCTGTAGATTCTTTCTCTATAAAAATAAACATTTGCACAGTTTTGGCTATAATTTAGGGAATTCATAGCCTACCTGAGGCCTATTTGACCCTCACTTAAGAAACTCTGGAATAGCATTTCAGCATTTTTAGAGTATCTTAATGATTTATTGTTGATTCAATATAACCATCCTTTTAGGTAAATATTATAATCTCCTTTGCATACATTTGTAAATTAAGACTCAGAGAAGAAAAAAATGACTTGCCAAAAGTCAAAACTTGGGCTTAAACTCATCCCCACAGCTGATAGGAATACATTTTGTAGAGAAAGTTATTTGAAGGAACACCTGTGTCTCTAAAGATAATTACGTATATAGTTACCTTCCATACATAAATTTTTCCTTACCCTGTGCTTGTCTTTCTACTGAATAATTTTGTTTACAAGTATATTGCTTTGTCAGAACTTGCCACAACTTAGAGTTGTCATGTTTACACACAAACTTCCATGTCAAGTTTTATTCAGAGTTCAGACTTTATATAAAATATATATTAATCTGTTTTAAAATACTAAACTCATTAGAAGGTAATATAGTTGCCTTTTCCTGTGAGAATGGTGTCTCTTTGAATTTCAAAGTAAGAAGGTATAAAAATGAGAATCTATCTATACAATACAGCATCTCTTTCCTAACAAGTATTTAATTGCTTCCTTTTTAGAATATCTTAGTGAGAAAGTCTGTCTCCAATATATATACATGTATTATTTATATTCCATTTTGAAAATGGTTTTGGATGAATCACAGCACATAGAAAACAGGACAATTAAAATGGGGGAGAAGGAAAGAGGTATCAGAAGCCAAGTGTAGGGGGGAAGAGATAGATAGATGTATTGAACGCTTGAAAAAAATAGAACAAGAAATTTTGCTCTTATATTTTTGGCATCCCAACAAAACAAAGAAACAGAAGGAGAGGACATCTTAGATTATGTAATTCTGACTGTCTGATTAAAGTGGAAGATAAATCTCTGCTAGGAGGTATTTATTTTGTTCTATGCACACAAATTTATCATGTAAATTATCAAGCATCTGCTTGAGCTCATGTTCACAACCTCATGATGCATGCTGTTTTAATTTTGTACAGCATTAATTATTAAAATTAATTTAATTCCAGAGTTTGTCCAAAAATTTCCTTCTCTGTAGCTTAAAATTTTCTTCTCTGTAGCTTTTATTTGGCATGGGCAGGCTCCAGAAATTCAACCCAGGTCTTTAGCATGGCAGGTAAGAATTCTGTCACTGAGCCACCATTGCACCACCCTCTGTAGCTTTTTAAAAAAACTTTTATATATTTTTTGAGATATCTTCTCACACTATACAATGCAACCAAAGTATACAAACAATGGTTCACAATATCATCATATGGTTGTGTATTCATCACCATGATAATTTTTAGAGCATTTGCATTACTCCAGAAAGTGAAATAAAAAGACAGAAGAAAACCCCCAAATCTCATACCCCTTAACCCTTTCACTCATTGACCACTAGTATTGCAATCTACCCAATTTTAAAATGCAATTTTATTTCCTTGATAACGCCAATGGTCTTCATATTACAAAATCCAATGGAGTAAGGACATCATCAACATGGCAGAGATTCCATGAATAAAAGTAGAATTATCACATGTTCAGAGCTCTGGAGGAAATAACAGACTGGAGAAGCATCCCACAAATGCTGAATCGAAGACAGAAATATCAGGCAGGAAACTTTTGTCCTGGAACAGCCAGTCTTCTCCATTCCCCCTCACTCGGCTTCACAAACATCAGGAAGTGCACAAAAGAAGCAGCTGGAATCCCTCCCACTTCCCACCAGGGACACAGACTATAAATCTCTCACAGCATTGAGACAGATATCACCTATATACAGACACAGACCTATGCACACCGGGACCCATGGCAGGATTTAGGCCACTGGGGAGGGTGGAATACAAAAGGACAACAAAGAGGACTTCCTAAAATGGAGGATCAGGAGGGAACCACAAAACCTGCCCTAAAAGCAACAAGCAGATAGGCAGAAACTACCCAAATCAATTGTGTGGGGACTGGGGATATAAAAGAGGACATTCAAGGCCCAGGTCAATAGGGAATGAACAGTCTGAGCAAACGTGGACAGAGACTATGTTTCCAGCCCTGGGTGCTGGTGCCCAGCCCCGACCCTTGAAGAAAACAGCAGCTGGATGTCTGATCTTTGCCGGGGGGTAGCCTCATAATGAAGTACCTGGGAGATTCTTCTGCTGTAAGTCCAGAGGGTACACAGTCCCACACTGAGCCAGATCTTGGCTGGTGAACTGAGGGCACAGGAACCCAGACACTGCCAAGGATCCAGGAGTTTAATAACTTCTGAAGGACAATTAAGTTACTGGACATCACCATCTGCTGGGCAGAATAGAAAGTGCAGGTGAACTCCAAGACTTTTCAGAATGTCTCCAGGGACTATCCCAGCCCCACTGGAGCTGGTCAAAAAACCCTGCACAGGTACCTGGTCCTGTTTTGATTGAGAAATATGGATGACCCAACTCTCAAAGCAGTGTCCTAATACAACCCAAGCAACAACTAAACCCTAAACGAGAGAGAGAAATTGGCCTTCAGAATAGACCCATCAAGAAAATCAGATGACCAAACATCAGCAAAAAAATCCCACAGCACAGGAAAACTCAAGAAAAAAATGTCCCAGTCAAAGGAACAAATAAAAAACATATATGAAATAGACAAATAAAACAAATGAAATAAAAATAAATGATAGGGGGAATAAATGTTAAAATAAAATTAGATTGAAATGCTAGTGATCAATGAAGGGGAGAGGTAAGGAGTATGGTATGTATGAATTCTTCTGTTTTCTTTTTATTTCTTTTTCTGAATAGATGAAAATGTTCCAAGAAATGATCATGATGATGAATATGTAACTATGTGATGATATTGTGAATTACTGATTATACAGGTAGAATGGAATGATCAAAAGTTACGAATGTTTGTGTTTGTTTGCTGTTTATTGGTATTTTAAAGAAAATTTTAAAATTAATTTAAAAAACAGAGATATATAATCAAAGATGTCCAACAAATCTCCTGAGTCAGTTCAAATAAATGAAGGAAAATGTGTATAAAGTGACAAAAGGTTTTTAGAAAACACTAGAAGAGCACAAAGAAGAATTTGAAATAATACATTGAAAAATAAAAAACATTATGGAAATAAAATGCACTGAGATGAAATTAAAAATATACTGGAGACATACAACACTAGATTTGAAGAGGCAGAAGAAAGAATCAGTGAGCTAAAAGACAGATCAACTGAATATGAACAGACAAAAGAACACGTGAAGAAAAAAATGGAAAAATTTAAGCAGGATCTCAGGGAAATGATTAGCAATGCCAAGTGCACAAATATATGCATCATAGGTGTCCTAGAAGGAGAAGAGAAGGCAAAAGAGCCAGGAGGAGTCTTTGAAGAAATAATGACTGAAAATTTCCCAACCCTTATAAAGTATATAAATATGCAAATCCAAGAAGCCCAACATACTCAAAACAAAATAAATCCGAATAGACCCACTCTAAGACACATAGTAATCAGATTGTCAAATGCTGAAGACAAGGAGAAAATTCTGAAAGCAGGAATAGAAAAGCAACTCACCACATAGAAGGGTAGCAAAATATGAATAAATGCTGATTTCTCATTAGATACCATAGAGACCAGAAGATCTTTCATTATCTTAAATATGATATATTTAAGATACTGAAAGAGAAAAATTGCAATCTCAAAATTCTTTATCCAGCAAAGCTGTCCTTCAAAAATGAGGGAGGGCCAGGCAACGGTGGCTCAGAGGCAGAGTTCTCAGTTGCCATGCCGGAGACCCGGGTTCGATTCCTGGTGCCCAATCCTGTAAAAAAAATGAAAGTGAGAGCTCAAAACGAAACAGAAGGAGAGGAATTTGAACACAGACTGAAAAGAGAAAGAGAAGATGTGTGGAGGTGGAGATTGAAGAACTCAAGTCCCTAAAACCTTCAGAGATTGAAGAACTCAAGTCCCTAAAACCTTCAGAGGAAGCATAGTCCTTCATATTTTTTACTTTTGGTCTCCCAGAACTAACTGCTTTTCCAGATATTGTCCCCAAAATTTGGATATGCAATCTTTTTTAGAGTCTGAATTGCATACAGATATGTGTCAGATAATATGGAAGTGTGAGTAATAGTAAAACCTGAAAATCAAGACATCAGGTCACAAGAAAATAACACCAAATCCAGTTGTTTTTCCTGGAACCTAGGGTAACAATTCCAGCCATAACTTTGCTTGCTAGAAGATCCTATGTGTTTCCTTTTGCTTCTCTGCTCTAATTATAGCCATTTTCCAGCTTCAACAATCAAGTCCAAGTGTCAGCATGATATATTCCTTTTACAAAAATCACCTTCCTGGTGATAGAAAGTCATCTTGTGGTTAACAGACTACACAGCACCATACGTGTTTAAGTGTAAAAAAGATGATGCCTTACTCAACAAAAAAGTAGTACTAGATTATGACCACAGTTTTTACAGGAAAAGTAGAGGCTTTTATAACTGACCATTGAAAGAACTAAAAATATTCCTTCACTACAAAGCATTCTTTTTCTAATTTTAATATAGAAAAGAAATCTCCTTCCCATTTTCCAGTGTAAGTTTGATAGAGATATTTTTGTTTGTTTTTACTGTAAGTGGTTAGATTTTTAACCAATTCACATTTCTAGTAGATATTTTGGATTTGTAACTCAGGAAAGATTTTAATTACTTCATTCTCTATATATAGAATGAAATTTTTATACCTTAAAGGTGTGATGATAGTATCTGTATGAAATCTCTTAAGAATTTTCTATAAAGTGGAATAATTGCATCACCTAGGACTCAGCATTTCACCTCTACATCACTATCCAACATAAAGTTATGCTAAAGGATATGTGTACTAAAAGATATGTAGGAAAGATTCCTAACAAAGTATTTTATAATAACAAACATTTTGAAAAAGTATCCATCAAAAATATAACATGTAAATATATTGTGGCTGTCCAGACCATTGAATAGTACACCACAATGAAAATAAATGACAATAGCATAGCTCTGTCTCACTAATATAATAATGTAAAAGTACCAAGCACATGGAATACTTACTGCAAGAAAAGTTTGCTTAGAGAACAAAGTGGCATGGATTAAGAAATCAGAATAAATGTTCTATTTGTGTAGGAATGAGATATTAGTAATTATTAGAGGACCCAGAAGCTTTTGAGGTGTGAGCAAGGATCTCACATTTGGCCTTGGATAAACAGGTATAATGTTATAATACATTGAGCTATACACTTATAATTTATTAAAGTGTTTGATGTTATATCACAAAACAAATAATAACTGTGATGTGTTGAAATAAATAAAATGCAAAAAATATTAAGGTACCAACTTATTCCAAAAATTGAAAATAAATAGAAAAAAACAAATAAAAATTTAAGGGGTGTTTACAATATTCAGAAATAAAGCTGAGAGGGTTTGGTCAAAACTGACCAGCCCTATGAGAACTACTAAAGGGATTCTGCCAGATGAAAACAAAAGATAGGAGAGAGAGATCTGGAGACAGGTAGAAGTGGAGAATGTTAGTAAGGGTAACTTAAAGGAAAAAGAGAGAGTGATAAAAATAGATCTGATGAATAAAAACAAAAAAATAAGACGGTCGAATCAAGAACTGCCTTTACAATAACAACTATGAGTGTTAATAGGTTAAACTCCCCAGTCAAAATCTAGATTGACAGAATGGATTTCAAAATGAGATCAATATATTTGCTGTTTACAAAAGACTCAACTTAGACTCAAAGATACAAATAGGTCAAAAGTAAAAGGCTGTAAAAAGATAATCCATGCAAGTAAAAACCTAAAGAAACCTGGGTAGCTATACCAATAGCAGACAAAATAGACTTTAAATGCAAAAATGTTATAGAGATAAAGAAAGATTCTATATATTAATAACAGGGGAAGTTCACCAAGAAGAAATAACAATATAAATGTTTATGCTTCTGAACAAGGTGCCCCAAAGTACATGAGGCAAAAACTGACAAAACTCAAGGGAGTAATAAATGACTCTAACAATAAAATATGGGAGACTTCAACACACAACTCTCTCCAACAACTAGAACATCTAAACAGAGAATCAATAAAGAAACAGAACGAAAATAATATGAAAAATAAATTAAACCTAATAGATAAATATAGTGCATTACACCCCAAGACAGCAAGATGTACATTCTTCTCAAGTGCTCCTGGAACACTCTCCAGGATAGACCAAATGCTGGGACAAAAGCAAGACTTAATACAAAGTTAAAAGATTGAAAGTGGAACTTCCAGGAAGATGGCTGATTAGAGCAGCTTGAGATTAGCCCTACTCCATGGAAAAGTTAGAGAAGGGACAGGAGGGCAACTGAGGCAGCAATTCAGTAGTGCGGCTGACATGGAAGAGCCTTCTGTACCACACGTGGCAACCCTGGTTGCAGAGGCCAAGGAGCTGAGAGGCAGAAAGCTGGAGCCTAGCATATAGGTGTGGAGTGGCAGAGCCCGCAGTAGTGGATGGATGGGTACACAGGACTAGGAAGTAAACCAGGTTGCATTCCTTCAGCACATTACCCTCACCAGTGCAGCCCCGTGACTGGCAACTCACCACACACCCCATGCACCTAAACCCCCTCACCCGCTCCTGTTACCCATGCTCCAGGTGTCCCTACCGCACCATACCCCAGTGCATTTACCTGCCCCACACCCCCACCCCAAGTGCAGCCCAACCCACCTCTCCTACACCCCTCCCAAACACTGCCTCTCCTTCCCTGTTCCTTGCAAGCTGTTAACAGCCCATAAAGCTGATGGGCACTAACCTTCATACCTAGGCTACCCAAGACCCCACCCCATAGTGTCACACAACCCCACCCCACCATCCCTGAGCTCAGCACATCCTTTTATGGCACTCCCAAACCCACACATGTGCATGCCCCCAATCACATCATTCAGCTTTGGGAACTGCACATTACAGCAGTCCTAGAATCATGCAGGCACACAGCCCTCAGCCTCACTTCTCACCTCTGAGAAAGTGTTGACCTACACAGCCAGATTGTATCTGCCCCCAATCCATGAAGGCATAAAGCCAACCTACTGCCACAGCTCTATGCATGCGCATAAAGGGCCTGGTGGCTTAGACCAGTGCACACACCAGGGTTACGTTCTCCAGACCAGTACACATGCACAACTATATCCTCTATAGCTGCTGGGTGCCCACGTTCACTAGTATTAGCATAACATCCCCAACCTGCACCCATACCTGCCCTGAAACAAGTCACCATACTGAATGCTGTAACCGATACACTGCTCCCTGCTGTAAAACCATCCCACAAACACAAGGCCTTAGACTACTGAAAGAAATCAACTTTCAAAGTAAATCAATCAAGATATCTACATGCAATGAGGACAGCAGAAGATCACTAAGCACATCACAATGCAGACAGTTATAGCCCAGCCTAATGACCAAATTAAACACTTGAGGAGACACAGACATTGGAACAATGAATCAAAGATGTTCATACGATTCTACTTAATAAAATAAGCAGGATAACAAATGACATAAAGGAGATCAAGAAGACAGTAGAAGAGCACAAAGAGGAATTTGAAAGAATAAATAGAAAAATAGTGGAAATCACAGAGATTAAAGACTCTGTTGACCAAATAAAAAACATACTAGAGGCACACAAAACCAGATTTGAACAGACAGAAGAAAGAATAAGTGATATAGAGGACAGGATAATTGACTTCAAGACTCAAAACAGTAAATGACAAAAAAAGAGAAAAAATTGAATAGGAGTTCAGGAAATGTTAGACAAAACAAAACAAACAAATATGAGAATCATTGATTTCCCAGAAGGAGAAGAGAGAAGTAAAGGGCTAGGAAGAGTAGTTGAGGATATAATGGGGGGAACTTGCCAACTCTCATAAAGGACATAAATATACAAGTCAAAGAAACCCAAAGAACTCCAAAAGGAATAAATTCAAAAGGGCCTTCCTGAAGGCACATAATAATCAGTCTGTAAAATGTTGAAGAAAAACAGAAAATCCTGAAAGTGGCACGAGAAAAACAATCTTCTACATTCAAGGGAAATCAAATAAGACTGAGTTCAGGCTACTTAACTAGCACCCTGGAGGTGAGAAGGCAGTGGTATGATATAGTCAAGATTCTGAAAGAGAAACACTTGCAGCCAAGAATTCTGTACCCAGCCAAATTGGCCTTTAAAATTGAGGGAGAGCTTTCACAGACAAAGAAATCCTGAAAGAATTTGTCAACAAGAGACCAGCCCTACAAGAAACACTAAAAAGAGTTCTGCCAGCTGAAAAAGAAAAGACAAGAGAGGGAGGTCTGGAGGAGGGCACAGAATTGAACAGTATCACTAAGAGCAATTTAAAGAATACAAAGAGAAAGAGCGAAAAGAATATACAGATCTGGCAAATAAAATAGAAAAGATTAAATGATAGAATCAAGAAATGCCTTTTCAGTAATAACTTTGAATGTTCATGGACTAAACTTACTAATTAAAAGTACAGATTGGCAGAGTGGATTAAGAAACATAATCCAGCTATATACTGCTTACAAGAGACTCATCCTTATACACAAGGATACAAATAGATTGAAAGTGAAAGGATGATGATCGCTTCTCAGCCTTTTGGCTAAGATCAAGTGTAGTATCTGTTCTTATCGTTTAATATCTGACACATCCTCCATTCGAGGACAATATATTAAATGGATTTTGGAATTAGGAGATGGAATTGGAGCTTGCTCTGTCCACTCCACACATTGACCTGGTATTGCAGTACTTCCAGGAATGGTGCATCCCCTCTCGGGGGAACAATAAATGTATAAAATCAGAAAAAAAAAAGAAAGTGAAAGGATGAAAAAAGATCATCACGCAAGTTGTAACCAAAAGAAAGCAGGAGTAGCTATACTAATATCGGTCAAAATTAACTTTAAATGTGAAGGCGTCATAAGACACAAGGAAGGACACTATATACTAATTAAAGTCAATTTACCAAGAAGATATAACAATCATAAATGCTTATGCTCCCAATCAAGGAGCTCCAAAGTACATGACACAGACATTGTCAAAACTGAAGGGAGCAATAGATGTTTCAACAACAATAGTAGGAGACTTCAGTACACCACTCTGCTCTATAGATAGAACAACCAAACAGAAGATCAACAAGGAAATAGAGAAGTTAAATAACTTGATAAATGAATTAGATCTAACAGACATATTTAGGTCATTGCACCCCAAAGCACAAGGTTATAGATTCTTCTCTAGAGTTCATTGAACATTCTCCAAGATAGATTATTTGCTGGGGCATAAAAGAGGTCTTTATAAATTTAAAAATACTGAAATCATTCAAAGCACTTTCTCTGATTATGATGAGATGAAGCTGGATCTCAATAACCACCTAGGATTATCAATAAATAATCTCCATATATTTGTGAATGTTCTCATTCTTTGGTTCTCATTCACAAATATATGGAGAATAAATAGCACACTCTTAAACAACTAATGGGCCCAAAGAAGAAATTGATAGAGAAATCAGCAGCTATCTGGAGATGAATGAAAAAGAGAATACAACTTATTAAAACTTATGGGATGTGACAAAGGCTGTGCCAAGAGTGAAATTTATTGCCTTAAATGCCTATAATTAAAAACAAGAAAGAGCAAAAATCGAGGACTTACCAGCAAACTAACTGCAAAGCAAATAGGAAAAGGGAAATAACAAAGATTAAAGCAGGGATAAATGAATGGGAGAACAAAAGAACAATAGAAAGAATCAATAAAACCAAAAATTGGTTCTTTGAGAAAATCATTAAAATTGATAGACCACTAGCAAGACTGACAAAGAAAAAAATAGAAATGATACAAATAAACAAAATCAGAAATGAGAAGGGGTACATTACCACATACTCTGAAGAAATAAAAGATATCATAAGAGGATACCATGAACAATATATGCCAACAAACTAGAAAACTTAGATGAAATGGACAAATTCCTGGAGACATCCAAACAAGATCTCTTTTAGTCTCCAGCATTCTAGAGAAGCTAGAAGTGAAAACCTAAAATTGTGAAATTGCAACCCATGTCAAAGTCTGAAATATATTCTACAACTAATTGTGGTTCTGTGCTTGGAAATTACTAGCTTTTTTGTATGTTATTGTTCATAAAAAAAGAAGGAAAAAAGTCAATTGTGATTATAAAAAAGTACTTGAGCTCTCTCTCTCCTATATTCTGGAGCATCTAGAAGGAAAAATAGAAGAGGATTGTGTGGTAGCCCATGAAAAACTCTGGGATCTATCCTGTAACCACTTTTTGAAGAGTTCTTAGAAAACTATTGCTTTTTCCTTTGCTTTGTATATATGTTATACTATACAATAAAAAGTTTTAAAAAAGATTGAAAGTGATATGAATCATTTTCTCTGATCATAAGGGAATGAATCTGCAAATCAGTAACAAACAGAGAACTGGAAAATACACTAGTTTATGGAGGTTAAACAACAGGCTTTTAAACAATCACTGGGTCACGTAAGAAACTGCAAGAGAAATCAGATGAATGAGTCTCGAGATGAATGAAAATGAGAACATAATGTAACAAAACTTATGGGACATAGCGAAGGTAGTGCTGAGAGGGAAATTTATAATCCTAGAAGCCTATATTAAAAAGAAAATAATGGGTTCGATTCCTGGTGCCGGCCCATGCGAAAAAAAAAAAAAGAAAAGGAAAGGAAAAGGAGCTAAAATCAATGACCTACTTAAAAACTGGAGAAATTGGAGAAAGAATGGCAAATTAATCCCAAAACAAGTAGAAGGAGAGATATAGCAAAAATTAGAGCAAAAATAAATGAAATGGGAAAAAAAAGCAATACAGAGTATCAATAAAACCAAAGTTGGTTCGTTAAGAAGAGCAATAAAATAGATGAAGTCTTAGGTAGACTGATAAAGACAAAAAAAAGAAGCTGCAAATAAAATCAGAAATGAAAGGAAGACATTAACAAGGACCCCCAAAATATAAAAAGACCATAACCATTACTATAAATAACTGCATGCCAACAAACTAGACAACTTTTTCACAAACACATGAACAACTTACATTGACTTGAAAAGAAATAGAAGACCTCAACAAATCAGTCACAATAAAAGAGATCCAATTAGTCATCAAAAGCAAACCAACAGGGGTTTCTGGGAAGATGGTGGAATAGAATAGATTGAGTTCAGCCCTGATCCAAGGAAAAGTTAGAAAAGGGAAAGGAGGGCGACTGAGATGGTGATTCCAGAGTGTAACTGACCTGGGAAAGTCTTCTGCTCCACATAGGGCAGCCCTGATTGCAAAAGCTGAGGAACTGAGAAGCAGAGAACCAGAGACATCCAGCTGGTGCACAGCCTGAATGCAGAAGCTGGGAGCCATCAGGACTGCACAGATGGGAAGACAGATACTAGGAAGTAAGCCAAGCCATTTTCCTTGAACACACTACCCTCACCAGAGCAACCCCATGACCCGCGACTCACCCCACACCCCACGCACCTGAACCCATCACCCTCCCTCCAACCCCCATGCTCCAAGTACACAGCCCACTAACCCCTTGTGCACATACCTTCCAACATCCCCACCCCAAGTGCTGACCATCCCACCTGTCCTGCACCCCTCCCAAGCACTATCTCCTTCTCCCTACTCCTTGCAGACTATTGCCAACAAATTAAGGCTGCAGGCACTTACCTCCATACCCAGGCTATACCCACCCACAGCCCATAGAGTAGCATGTCCCCACTCTACCTTTCTTGAGATATTCATACAGGTACAGCAGTTTATGGCACTCCCAGGCCCACACAGGCACATGTCTCCCAGTCACGTCCTCAAAGGTTGAGAAAGCACTGAACTGCACAGCCAGGTTACATCTGCCCCCAGTCAATGCAGACACAACTCTGACCAACAGACATAGCTCTGCCCAAGTGCAAAATGGGCCCAATGCCATAGACCAGTGCACACCAGGGCCATGCCCACAGACCTGTGCACCCGCACAGCCACATCCTCCCTGGCTGCTGGGCACTCATGTTCACAGGCACCAGCATAACATCATTAACCTGTGCCTATTCTTATGCTGCAAAGCATCACCACATTCTTTTGTCCCACCCTGTGCTCTGCATCCTGCTATACATCCAACCTGCAAACACATGGCATTAGACTGCTGAAGAAAATCAACTTGCAGAGTAAATCAATCAAGATATTTATTTGCAATGAAAACAACAAAAGACTACTAAGCATTTGACAATGCAGACAGATATAGCCCAGTCTAATGACCAAATTAAGACAACAGAGGAGACACAAACATTGGAACAACTAATCAAAGATGTTCATATTAATCTACTAAATAAAATAAGTGGGATGGCTAATGGCATAAAGGATATCAAGAAGAGAGTAGAAGAACATAAAGAGAAATTTGAAAGGATAAAACTGAAAATAGCAGATAGCATAGAGATTAAAGATTCTGTAAATGAAATAAAAAACATGCTAGAGACACACAACAGCAGATTTCAAGAGGCAAAAGAAAGAATAAGTGAACTAGAGGACAGGATAACTGATTTTGAACACTCAAAACAGAAAATGGCAAAAAAAGATGGAAAAATTTGAATTGGATCACAGGGAAATGATGGACAAAACAAAGTGCGCAAGTATAAGAATCATTGGTGTCCCATAAGTAGAAGAGAGGAGTTAAAGGGCTAGGAGGATTAGTTGAGGATATAATAGGGGAAAACTTCCCAACCCTTATAAATGACATAAATATGCAAATCAAACAAGCTCAATGAACTCCAAATAGGATAAATCCAGATAGGCCTTCCCCAAGACACATATTAATCAGAATGCCAAATGTTGAAGAAAAACAGAGAATTCTGAAAGTGGCAAGAGAAAAACAATATACTATATACAAGTGAAATCACATAAAACTGAGTTCAGACTACTTAATTGGCACTATGAAGGTGAGAAGGCAGTGGGATGGTATATTTAAGGTCCTGAAAGAGAAAGACTTTCTGCCAAGAATTCTGTACCCATCCAGATGTTCTTTAAAACTGAAGGAGAGATTAAAATTTTCACAGGCAAGCAAAAGCTGAAAGAATTTGTCAAAAAGAGACCAGTCTGATGAGAAATACTAGAGGGACAGCTGCCAGCTGAAAAAAAAAAAAACAGGAGAGGGAAGTCTAGAGGGCACAAAATTGAAGAGAGTACCAGTAAGGGTAACTTAAAGGATAAAAGAAGAAAGAGGGAAAATAATATATATATATATATATATATATATATATATATATATATATATATATAAATCCAAAAGATAAGACAGTGGATTTAATAAATGCATGGTAAGAATTAACTCTGAAAGTTAACAGACTAAACTTACCAATTAAAAGATAGAGATTGGCAGAATGGATTAAGAAATATAATCCAGCTATAAGCTGTTTAAAAGAGACTCATCTTAGACATAAGGATACAAATATATTAAAAATGAAAGGGTGGAAAAAGTTACTCGAAACAAGATGAAACCAAAAGAAAGCAGAGGTAGCTATATTAATATCAGGCAAAATAGGCTTTAAATGTAAAGACATCATAAGAAACAAAGAAGGACACCATATATTAATTAAAGGGACAATTCACCAAGAAGAAATAGCAATCATATATATTATGCTCCCAATCAAGAAGCTCCAAAGTACATGAGACAGACATGGGGAAAACTTAATGGAGGGATAGGTGTTTCAATATTAATAATAGGAGACTTCAATACAGCACTATCCTTTATAGATAGAACAACCAGAAAGAAGAACAACAAGGAAATAAAGGAGATAACTTGACAAGTGAATTAGAACTAACAGGCATATACAGGCCATTGCATCCCCAAACACCTGGATACACATTCTTCTCTACTGATCATGGAACTTTCTCCAGGACAGATTATATGTTGGGGCACAAAACAGGTCTTTATAAATTTAAAAATATTGAAATTATTCAAAGTACTTTACTGATCACAATGGAATGAAGCTGGATCTTAATTACCGCCACAAAAAGAGAATATTCACAAATATATGGATATTAAATAACATACTCTTAAACAACCATTTGGTCAAAGAGGAAATGGCTAGAGAAATCAGTATCTATCTGGAGATGAATGAAAATGAAAATACAACATATAAAAACTTATGGGATGTGATAAAGGCTGTGCTGAGAGGGAAATTTATTGCCTTAATGCCTATATTTAAAAGGAAGAAAAAGCAGAAATTGAGGATTTAACTGCTTACCTGGAGGAACTTGAGAAAAAAACATCAAACTAACCTCAAAGAAAATACAAAAAGAGAAATAACAGAGATTAAAGCAGAGTTAAAGGAATGAGAGAACAAAAGAACAATAGAAAAAATCAATAAAACCAAAAGTTGGCTCTTTAATAAAATCAATAAAACTGATGGGCCACTAGCAAGAAAGAAAAAGAAAAAAGAGAGAGGATGCAGATAAACAAAATCAGAAATGAGAAGGGCTGCTTTACCACAGACCCTGCAGAAATAAAAGAAATCATAGGAGGATACTATGAGCAACTATATTCCAACAAACTAGACAACTTAGATGAAATGGACAAATTCCTGGAAACACATGCATAAGCTATACTGCTATGTATTTCAGGAAGACAAAGAGAACTCAACAAACCAATTACAAGTAAAGAGATTCATCAGTCATCAAAAGTCTTCCTACAAAGAAAAGCCCAGGGCCAGGTGGTTTCACAGGGGAATTTTATCAAACATTCCAAAAAGAACTGATACCAATGCTGCTCAAATGTTTCAAAAAAATTGAGGAAAAAGGAAAACTCTGTAACTCATTTTATGAAGCTAATATCATTCTAATACTAAAACTGGGTAAAGATGCTATAAGAAAGAAAAACTATAGGCCAATCTCCCTAATGGACATAGATTAAAAAATTGTCAGCAAAATACTAGCAAATCAAATCCAACAACACATTAAAAAAATTATACACCAGGACAAGTGGGATTTATACCAAGAATGCAAGGATGGTTAAAGGAAATAAAATCAATTAATATAATACAGCACATTGACAAATCAAAAGAGAAAAATCACATAATCATTTCAATTGAAGCTGAAAAAGCATTCAAACAAAATTCAACATCTTTTTCTGATTAAAAAAAAACTCTCCAAAAGATAAGAATCAAAGGTAACTTCCTCAATATGATAAAGGGAATATATGAAAAACCGATGGCCAGCATTGTACTCAATGAAGACACACTGAAAGCATTCACCTAAGACTGGGAATGAAACAAAGATGCTCTTTGTCACCACTATTATTCATCATTGTACTAGATGCTCTAGTTACAGAAATCAGGCATGGAAAAAGAAATAAAAGGCATCCAAATTGGAAATGAACAAGTAAAACTTTCATTATTTGCAGATGACATGATACAATACTTGGAAAACACTGAGAAATCTACAACAAAGTTACTTAAGCTAACAAATTCAGCAAGGTGGTGGGATATAAAATTAATATACAAAAATTAGTAACATTTCTATATACAAGCAGTGACCTAAATGACGAGTCAGATAAGGAAAAAAATGCCATTCCAAATAGCAACTAAAAGAAACAAGTACCTAAGAATGAACGTAACAAAGAATGTAAAGGAGATGCATACAGAAAACTACATAACATTGCTAAAAGAAAGAAAAGAAGATCCTAAGTAGATGGAAAGACTTCCCTGCTCATGGGTAGGAAGGATAGCATAGTTAAGATGTTAATTTTATCCAAATTGAACTACAGAGTCAGTACAGTGTATTAGTTAGGGTTCTCTAGAGAAACAGAATCAACAGGGAACACTCACAAACGTAAAATTTATAAAAGTGTCTCACACAACCATGGGAATGCGGAGTCCAAAATATGCAGGGCAGGCTGTGAAGCTGATGATTCCAATGGAGGGTCTGGACGAACTCCACAGGAGAGGCTCCCCGGCCAAAGCAGGAAGAGAGCCTGTCTCTTCTGAATCCTCCTTAAAAGGCTTCCAGTGATTAGATTAAGCATCACTCACTGCAGAAGACACTTCCCATGGCTGATTACAAATGGAATCAGCTGTGTATGCAGCTGAAATGGTCATGATTTAATTCTATGAAATGTCCTGATCACAACAGACAGGCCAGCACTTACCTAACCAGAAAAACAGGTACCACCACTTGGCCACGTTGACACATGAACCTGACCATGACAGTCCATCCCCTGTCAACTTGGCAGCTATACATATCACCTTAAACCATACCTAATTTCTAAATAAAAAACATATGTTCTCTAACACATTTTGTTCCTTTCACCTAACAATACTCAACTGTCCTGCATATAACTGGAAATACATTAATTCTCTCCAGAATAGGGTGCAAATTCTTGCATAATGTTCATTCATAACCTTGATATCTTACAACTTAAATAGTGTAACATGAACAAAACAGCATTACAGTCCTCGTTTCTGTAACTGATCAGGTGGTCGAAGTTCATATTTATCACTACCATCTTCCACTACCCATTCCATGTTCCCTTTACCCTCAGCAAGCACGTCAGCTTCCCGTGGTTCTTTGCCTGGTAGGGTGAATCAAACCTTCATTCCTGAAGTTTCAGAGCCATTGGTAGTCCTGCCTGGATTGAGTTGTTGCAGTTTTCCATTGATTTTAATCACAGGGCATGATAGTACTAAAAGATGCCTTAGGGGATTGCCTATATTTCAAGAAAACTCTTCTTTACTACCATTGTGCAGAAGCAGTCCTAGTTCTCCCTGATAGTCAAGGTCAATCACCCCAGACAATAATGTAATCCCTTTCTTGGCTTGTTGGTCCAGGGGCATGAGTAACCCAAAGTGAACAGGTGTCAGTCTTAGATTTCAGTTCAATGGAATCATTGTTGTTTCTCCTGGTGGAAGCACTCCTTCTTTTGGAACTAAAACCTGTAGACCAGCAGAACTCAGGGTCACAGCGACAGGAAGCAAAAATTTTCCTAGTGGATCACTAGGGGTAACAGTGAGGGGTACCACTCCCATTTCCACCCCCTGGTTACTGGATCCATGGATCCTGGCTATGGGAGAAACAGTACCATACAGCAGATTCTGATTCAGAGCATATACAGCATCCTGGAGAACATTACCCCAGCCTTTCAAGGTATTGCCACCTAGTTGGCACCATAATTGAGTTTTCAAAAGGCCATTCCACCGTTCTATCAATCCAGCTGCTTCTGGATGATGGAGAACATGGTAAGATCACAGAATTCCATGAGTATGTGCCCATTCCCACACATCATTCTCTGTGAAGTGTGTTCCTTGATCAGGAGTAATGCTGTGTGGGGTACCATGACGATGGATAAGGCATTCTATAAGCCCCCAGATTGTAGCTTTAGCAGAAGCATTGAATGCAGGTAAAGCAAACCCATATCCAAAGTGTCAATTCCAGTTAGAACAAACTGCTGTCCCTTCCATGAAAGGAGTGGTCCAATGTAATCAACCTGCCACCATGTAGCTGGCTGATCACCATGGGGAATGGTACCATATCGTGGGCTGAGTGTGGATCTCTGCTGCTGGCAGATTGGGCACTCAACAGTAGCTGTAGCCAAGTTAGCCTTGGTGAGTGGAAGCCCATGTTGCTGAGCCCATGCAAAACCTCCCTCCCTATCACCATGACCACTTTGTTCATGAGCCCATTGGGCAATGACAGGGCTTGCTGGGGGAAGGGGCTTACTGGTATCCACAGAACGGGTCATCTTATCCACTTGATTATTAAAACTTTCTTCTGTTGAAGTCACCCTCTGGTACACATTCACATGGGACACAAATATGTTCATGTTTTTATCCCACCCAAAAGGTCTACTCACATACTTCTTCCCCAGACCTCTTTGTCACCAATTTTCCAATTATGGTCTTTCCAAGTTCCTGACCATCCAGCCAAACCATTAGCAACAACCCATGAGTCAGTATACAAATGCACCTCTGGCCAGTTCTCCTTCCAAGCAAAATGAACAACCAGGTGCATTGCTCGAAGTTCTGCCCACTGGGAGGATTTCCCCTCACCACTGTCCTTCAAGGACACCCCAGAAAGGAGTTGTAGTGTTGCAGCTGTCCACTTTAAGGTGATACCTGCATATCATGCTGAACCTGTAAACCAGGCCCGAATTTTCTCTTCCTCAGTCAATTCACTCTAAGGAACTCCCCAAGAGGACATGGCTCTGGTCTGGGAAAGAGAAGGTAATGTGGCAGGAGTGGAGACCATGGGCATTTGGGCCACTTCCTTATGCAACTTACTCATGCCATCAGGACCTGCTCTGTCCCTATCTCATATGTACCATTTCCATTTTACAATAGAGTGCTGCTGTGCATGCCCAACTTTATGGTTTGGTGGGTCAGACAAAACCCAGCTCATGATAGGCAACTCAGGTCTCATGGAATCTTGGTGGCCCATGGTTAAGTGTTCAGTCTGTACTAAGGCCCAGTAGCAGGCCAAAAGCTGTTTCTCAAAAGGGGAGTAGTTATATGCAGCAGATGGTAAGGCTTTGCTCAAAAATCCTAAGGATCTGCATTGTGGTCCTCTTATAGGGGCTTGCCAAATGCTCCAAAAAGCATCTCTATTTGTCACTGACACTTCCAGCACCATTGGATCTGCTGGATCATACAGCCCAAGTGGCAGAGCAGCTTGTACAGCAACTTGGACCTGTCACAGAGCCTCCTTCTGCTCAGGTCCCCACTCAAAATTAGAAGCTTTTCTGGTCACTTCATAAATGGGCCGGAGTAGCACACCCAAATGAGGAATATGTTGTCACCAAAATCCAAAGAGACCAACTAGACATTGTGCCTCTTTTTTTGGTCATAGGAGGGGCCAGATGCAGAAACTCACCTTAGAAGGGATATCTTGACGTGCCCTACACCACTCGACACCTAGAAATTTCATCGAAGTGGAAGGCCTCTGTGTTTTTGTTGGATTTATCTCCCATCCTCTGAGACACAAATGCCTTACCAGTAAGTCTAGAGTAGTTGCTACTTCTTGCTCACTAGGTCTAATAAACATGATATCATCAATATAATGGACCAGTGTGATGTCTTATGGGAAGGAAAAATGATCAAGGTCCCTGCAGACAAGATTATGACATAGAGCTGGAGAGTTGATATACCCTTGAGCTAGGACAGTAAAAGTGTATTGCTGACTATGCCAGCCAAAAGCAAACTGCTTCTAGTGGTCCTTAATAACAGCTATTGAGAAAAAAACATTCACCAGATCAAGAGCTGCATACCAAGTACCAGGGGATGTATTGATTTGCTCAAGCAATGATACCACATCTGGAACAGCAGCTGCAATTGGAGTTACCACCTGGTTGAGCTTATGATAATCCACTGTCATCCTCCAAGACCCATCTGTTTTATGCACAGTCCAAATAGGAGAGTTGAATGGGGGGTGTGGTAGGAATCACCACCCTGCATCCTTCAACTCCTCAAGAGTGGCAGTAATCTCTGCAATCCCCCCAGAAATCTGGTAGTACTTCTGATTTACTATTTTGCTAGGTAGGGGAAGTTCTAGTGGCTTCCACTTGGCCTTTCTCACCATAACAGCCCTCACTGCACGAGTCAGAGAGACACTGTGGGGATTCTGCCAGTTGCTCAGTACGTCTAGTCCAATTATACATTCTGTAACTGGGGAAATAACTACAGAATTGGTCCGGGGGCCCATTGGAGCCACTGTCAGATGGACTTGAGCTAAAACTTCATCAATCACCTGACCTCCATAAGCCCCCACTCTGGTGAACCAGAGGGACGTTTTGGATCCCCTGGAATTAATGTCACTTCTTAACCAGTGTCTAACAATCCCTGAAATATCTGATTGTTTCCTTTTCCCCAATGCACTGTTACCCTGGTAAAAGGCAGTCAGTTTCCTTGGGGAAGGCTTGGAGAAGATTGACAGTATAAATTTGTGGCAGTGTAACAGGGTTCTCCCCCAAAGGGACTTGGTCTCCCCTTCATTCAAGGGTCTCTGTGTCTGTAAACTGTCTCAAGTCTGGAAATTGATTAAGGGGCCATGGCTCTGTGTTTTTGTAATTCAGGGTAAACTTCTATGCACTTGACCTAGAATGCTTTTGTTCATACAGCTCAAACAAGATTTAGTAAACTGCCCTTCTATTGTATTTCTAGGTAACCCATGATTTACTAGCCAATACCACAAATCTCTGTGAGTCATATAATTTTGACTCCTGCTTTTAGTTTGCTGTCTATTATAACAGCCACATCTACACTGTCTTTGGCGATTCAGTGCTGCCATCTGGCTTCTGCCAACTTGGGATCCAGTCATCCCCATTGTGTTTAAGGATTCCAGCTCAGCGACAACAGTTCCCACAGGAATATCTGAACTACAGAGAAGGGCAACTACAGAGCTCTTCAGGGATGATGGCGCTAGTCTCACAAATTTATTTCTCACTGTTCTGGTAAAAGGTGCATCCTCCAAACATTCCTGGGGTGTAAGAGCAGGCTTTGTATGATAAATCCGCTCTAATATTCCAATCTCTCTCAGCCTCTGGATCCCCTCATCTACATTATGCCAGGGTAGTTCTGGCATTTCAATCTCAGGTAATGTCAGCCACCTTTTGATACATGTTTCAACCAACCATCCAAACAAAGTTAATACCATTTCTAACCCCTCGAGCTACAACATTGAATGCAGAATCTCTGCTTAGTGGGTCCATATCAACAAATTCAGCCTGATTCAGCCTTATATTCCTCCCACCACTATCCCACACCCTTAAAGTCCATTGCCATACATATTCCCCTGATTTCTGTCTGTGTAAATTGGAAAACTCACACAGTTCTTTTGGAATGTAACATACCTACTCATGTATGATACTTTGTACCTCACCTTTAGGGGCCTGTTGGGACTTTAGTCTAGTTTAAAGTCTGGAAGAAATGAGGGGTGGTGCAGGTAGGTCATGAAAAGAATTAGAAGTATCTTCCAAGCCATTTGCTTCAGGGCATTCCTTTTCCATTTCATCTGGTGAAACAAGATTAACCACTCTAGGGCGAATCTCTTCAGGAGGAGATTGATTGGCCAACTCCTCAAAGCAGGCTGGAAGTGGGGCAGCTATGTTCTCAGGGCAAACCATTACAGGGTTATATAGAGAAGACTCAGCATGACCTAGGGATTCAATCTCACCCCCGACATCATTATCAATCCATATGTCACCATCCCATTTTTCAGGGTCCCACTCCTTTTCAATCAATACCCTCACTTTAACAGCAGACACCATGCAAGATTGAGATTTCAGTTCATGTTGTAAAAATTGCTACTCTAACAATAAGATTCTGAGTCTGATTTTCAGAGATCTACAAGAAACAAGACTGTCCTTCAGGATACTCACAGAAACTTCTACATCTGTCAGATGGTGCTTAAGCTTCTCGTTTGAAGCCTTAAGTCCATCCTTTTCACTCCTTAATGTATCCAGTATATCTAACAACAACCATCCAACATCTCTATACCTCTTACTTCCACAAAACTCCATAAAGGTGTCAGAAACATTATCCCCCAGCGTCTCGCTTCGTACAAGCGAAGCATTAGGAAAATCGAATGGAGATATTTTGCATATGTCTTTTGCCAACTCACTCGTGGATTGGGAGTGCCATTCTGATTATGGGAATCAGAGTCCTTAGTGCCTTTGAGTCCATTCAGTGTAAAAAAAAACATTCATAAAAATCCATTTTAAAGATTTTGTTTCTTAAAAACCACTTCTGGTACTAAGTCATATTAGTTAGGGTTCTCTAGAGAAACAGAATCAACAGGAAACGCTAGCAAATAAAAAAATTATAAAGGTATCTCACATAAGTATGGGAATGCAGAGTCTAAAATCCGCAGGGCAGGCTGTGAAACTGACGATTCAGATGGAGGGTCTGGACCAACTCCACAGGAGAGTCTCACCAGTCGAAGTAGGAAGAGAGCCTATCTCTTCTGAATCCTTCTTAAAAGGCTTCCAGTGATTAGATTGATCATCACTCATTGCAGCAGACACTCCCTGTGGCTGATTACAAGTGGAATCAGCTGTGGATTAAGCTGATATGAACATGATTTAATCCTATGAAATGTCCACATCGCAGCAGACAGGCTAGCACTTCCCCAACCAGACAAACAGGTATCACCACTTTTCCAAGTTGACACATGACCATGACATACAATACCAATCAAAATTCTAATAACCTACTTTGAAGGCATGGAAAACTAGTGACCAAATTTCTCTGGAAAGGAAAGTGATGCTGAACAGGGAAAAGCATCCTAAACAAGAACAAAGCAGGAGGATTAATACTTCCTGATTTTAATACTTATTATAAAGCCACAGTGGTCAAAAAAGTATGACACTGGCAAAAAGATAGAAGTGCTGACCAACAGATTGAATCAAGAGTGCACAAATAGAACAACAAATCTATGGCCAACTGAACTTTGCCAAGGCCCCCAAATCAACTGAACGGGGACAAAATTGTCTTTTCAATAAATGGGCATTGGAGGGCTGAATATCAATAGCCAAAAGAATGAAAGAGGACCCTTAACTTACACCCTATACAAAAATTAATTCAAAGTGGTTCAAACACCTAAATATAAGAAGCAGTACTATAAAGCTTCTAGAAGAAAATGTAGGGAAACATCTTCAAGATCTAGTAATAAGAGGTAGCTTCCTAAACTTTACACCCAAAGCACAAGAGCAGCAAAAACAAAAATACATAAATGGGAGTTCCTCAAAATCAAATGTTTCTGCACCTCAAAAGACTTTGCCAAAAAGATGAAGAGGCAGTCAACTCAATGGGAGAAAACATTTGGTAATCATACATCAGATAAAGATTTGATATCTTCTATATGTAAAGAATTCATACTACTCAACAACAGTAGAACAAACAACCCTATTTAAAAAGAGGCTAAAGATATGAATAGACATTTTTCTAGAGAGCAAGTACAGATAGCTCAAAAGCACATGAAGATATGCTTATTTTCATTAGTTATAAGGAAAATGCAGATGAAGACTACGATGAGATACTACCTCACCTATAAGAATGGCTGCTATTAAACAAACAAAACTACAAATGTTGGAGAGGATGTGGAGAAATTGGGACACTTATGCACTGTTGGTGGGAATGTATAATGATACAGCTGTTATGGAAGTCAGCTTGCCGGTTTCTTAGGAAAGTAAATATCGAGTTGCCCCATGACCTGGCAATAGCATTATTCAGTATATACCCAGAAAGGCTGAAAGCAGTGACACAAACAGACATTTACACACAGATGTTCATAGCAGCATTATTCACAATCGCCAAAAGATGGAAACAATCCAAATACCCACCAACAGATGAGTGGATTAATAAAATGTGGTGTGTGTGTGTGTGTGTGTGTGTGTGTGTGTGTGTGTGTGTGTGTGTGTGTGTGTGTATGATGGAATATTATGCAGCAGTGGGACAAAATAGGGATGTTCTGAAGCACAGGACAAGATGGATGAGCCTTGAGGACATAATGTTGAATGAAATAAGCCAGACACAAAAAGATAGATATGTGTGACTCCACTTTTATGACTATAGTAAAGGTAAAGTTCTTGGCTTATAATATAAAATATAGGGGACTTAGAGATACATAGAAGCTAGATATGGGTGAATGGCTAGCTAATGTGGTTGAACATAAATGTATAGTAATCGATAGAAGTGAAGTTGGTTCACTAGTGAGTCTATAAGTAATATTACCATATTGAAGGTGGACAAGATTAGAAGGGGCTGTATAGACATATATGTCCCACTGATTGACACTGGAATTATAAGTTCTTGCATGAACTACTTCAAAAGTACAACTCTTGTACAAAGAATATTTAAGCTCAGGGTATGGGGAGATACTGCTATTGCATGCTATGGGGTGTGTTTAATGGGAAAACATCAGCAGTACCACAGCAACACCAATGGTATATATTGGGGGGAGGGACAAGAGTTAAGGGAACCTTTAAATTTCTTATTTGGTGAGGGTGTGTTTATAGGTTATCTTTCTCTTGGGGAACAGTAAAATTATCTAAATTTAAGAGTGTTGATGGACTGTGGACTTTGGACATTATATATGATGCCTGATGAATGCAGGTGGCTGAAGGATGCACTGACTGAGAAGTAGATTAGGACAAATGGTTTATACATATGATTGAATATTGTGCTGCTACAAAAAGGAACAAAGTCATAAGGCATACAATGATGTGAATGAGCCTGTGGGACATTTGGTGAGGCAAAGTAAGCCAGAAATAAAAGAACACTTATTGTACAGTGTCCTTTAGAAAATGCTTCTAAGAAAACAGGGGTCTAGATTGTGAGCTCTTATAGCAGTTACATTTAGTACGGAGTAGTGTTTATTATTTCTGGATTTTGAGAGGCTGTTTTATATATGTATAACCTGATACCTAGAGACAAAAGTAAGACCAATCATGTCGGGATTAAGCTAATTCAGAACACAGGCATAAAGAAGACATTGTCTATATTTTATAACTGTATCTACTCTTTGAGACAAAAGGAAGAAAGGTTTGCTTTGACTGGAACCTAAATTTTCCATAACATATAATCTAACTCAACCTGCCTGCAGAGCTCAGTTGAACAATTTAAAAATAGGAACCCAGAATAAGAAATGAGGGTCTTTAATCCTGTATAGCTTAATGTAATGCCTGGATACATCCTAGAATGTATTAAGCAGATAATCCAAAAGTATTGGCAAAGCCCCTTGAGGGATGGGAGAAAAAATATGGAACTATAAAACTTTACCACTGAGGAAGCCCGTATTACTGTGTCAAATATTAGGGACACCCTATCCCTTGATATTGAGGCCTACCCTTTTGAAGCTTATGTAGGTCGCAGAGTACCTTAGCCTACCTATAGTTATGCCTAAGAGTTACTTCTGGAGGACCTCTTTTGTTGCTCAGATGTGGCCTCACTCTCTCTAAGCACAACAATGTATGTGAAACCATTGCCCTCCCTCCTACATGGGACATGACAACCAGGGGTGAAAGTCTCCCTGGTGGCATGGGAGATGATTCCCAGGGATGAGACTGGCCCTGGCACAATGGGATCAACAACTCCATCCTGAACAAAAAGAGGGAAAGAAGTGTAACTAATATATTATCAGTGGCTGAAAGAGAATTCCAAATAGTTAAGAGACTACTCTAGAGGTCACTCTTATGCAGGCTTCAGTTAGACATTGCTACCTATCATAACTCGCCAAACCCAAACTGTGCCCATTTGAAAGGAATTGTGTACCCTAGAAAAGCCATGTTTTATTCTTAATGAATCTTGTGGGAGCAATGGTTTCTTCTTACTCCATACTATAGGTTGGAAACTTGATCAAGTTATCTCCACGGAGATGTGACTCAACCAATTGAGGGTATTAAATTGGATTAGGTGGAGACATGTCTCCATGGGTCTTGATTAGTTTACTGAATCTTATAAAAGGGGAGATTCTGAGAACAGAGAATGATGACAGAGCCATGAAAGAGTCACAGCAGAGTTGAGCAGATCCACAAGGCTGAGAGAACCAGAGAGTCCACCAGCCAGTGATTTGGAGATGAAGGAGAACACCCTCAATGGAGCTTCATGAAGCAGGAAGCCAGGAGAGAAAGCTAACAGACTGTCGCCATGTTTGCCGCATGACTTCCCAGCTGAGACAGAAACACTGAAATCATAAGCCTTTCTTGAGTGAAGGTAACCTCTTGATGGTGTCTTGGTTAGAACATTTTTGTACACTTGCTTTAATTTGGAGATTTTCATGGTCTCAGAACTGTAAACTAGCAACTTATTAAATTCCCCTTTTTAAAAGCCATCTTTTTCCTGGTATATTGCATTTCTGCAGGTACTAAACTAGTATTGGAGGAGTGGGGTGCTGCTGCGATTTTCAAATACCAAACATGTTGAAATGGCTTTTCAAATGAATAAGGGGAAGATTTTGGAGGAGTTGTGAGAAGCTTGATAGAGAAGGCTTAGAATTCTTTGAAGAGACTGTTGGTAGAAATGTGGACTCTAAAGATACCTCTGACCAGGCTCTAGACATAAATGAGGCTTGTACTATTGCAAACTGGAGGGAAGGTGATCTTGGTCTGAAAATGGCAGATAATCTGGCAAAATTGACTAATGGCTTTGGCTAGAAGGCAGATCTTAAAAGTTATAAACTTGGATATTTAGCAGAAGAGATTTCCAAATTAAATGCAGAAAGTGCAGCCTGGTTTCTCCTCACAGCTTATAGTGAAATGTGACAGGAGAGAAATAAGCTGAAAACTGAATTCTTGGATACAAAGAAACTAAAAATTGATGTTCTGGAAAATTCTGGGCTTCCAGGAAGAGACACCCTAGAAAATGGTGTCCCATGTGAGGATTTGGCCAGATGTGGAACCATCAGCTAATCAGATAAAGCCAGGATTGGACATGGAGTTATCCAGAAAGGATTTGTGGAAACTCCTTAAGTCTGATGGGCACGATCTGAGGTTACTACATAGAAAACCAATCAGAGTGTTGCAGGATCTGCATAAAGAGAGCCACTGAAAGTTGGGAGTGAAAGGGACAGAGAAGGGACACATTGGAGGAAAAATAACTTCAGAGGCAAAACCATGGAGGCCAGGGTCTGATGTCAAGAAGCCAGAAGATCTGACCCTTGGAGAGGATCAGTTTGCCCCAAACGGAGAGGATGGGCTTTCCATATCATTGCAGTGGAAAAGCCATGCTATCTCAGGTCTTGGAGAGTGTGGTGCACATATCTTTGGGTTTGGGGAGAGTTTGTCTGTCACAACATGTGGAGGTTGCAGGTGTGTCCTGGAGATGTCAGGGAGCCCGGGTGCAGCCCCAATGCTTGGAGAGGGTGGAGCTGAGAAAAACGTGGTCTCCCCAGTGGCCCTCAAAGATGCATTCAGAGAGAGGCAAGACACTGTATAAGCCCTTGGAAAGGCTGGGACTGCCACTTTTTAAAGTCCCAAAGATAAAAGACTCTGACTTTGAAATGTAATAGTTTGTCCTGCAGGTTTTTGAAACTGCTTGGGTCTAGTGATGCCTGTGTTCCTTCCAATTTCTCCTTATGGAAATGGCTATATGTATTCTATGGCTCTTCTACCTTTGTATGTTGGCAGCAAATAACTTGTTCTGAGTTTTACAGGTCCAAGGCCAGAGGAAAATTATGCCTTAGAACAGATCATGCCTGTAACTAACGTTGATGAGACTTTGTGCTGGTTTTAACCTTTATTTTATTTGTATTATTACTGAAAGAGTTTCAGGTTATTTGATATTGTTGTGGAATGGATGTATTTTATATATGGGAAAAACATGTATTTCTTAGGGTCCAGAGGTTGGAATGTGCCAGCTTAAAAGGATTTGTTTACCCTAGAAAAGCCATGTTTTAATACTAATCAATCCCATGGGAGCAATGATTTCTTCTAATCCCTATTCAGTACTATATATTGGAAACTTGACTAGGTTATCTCCATGGAGATGTAACTCAATCAATTGTGGGTATTAAACTTGATTAGATGTAGACATGTCTCCATGAATTCTATGTGGGTCTTGATTAGTTTACTGGAATCATATAAAAGAAGAGACTCTGAGAGAAAAGAGAATGATGACAGAGCCATGAGAGAGTCGTAGCAGAGTCGAACAGATCCAGGAGGCTGAGAGAACCACAGTGTCTGCCTGCCAGCAACCTTTGGAGATGAAGGAGAACACTGCCGGGGGAACTTCATGAAGCAGGAAGCCTGGAGAGAAAGCTAGCAGACTGTCGCTATGCTCACCACGTGCCTTCCCAGTTGAAGCAGAAATGCTAAAATCATTCCCCTTTTAAAAGCCATTATTTTCCTGGGATGTTGTATTCTGGCAGCTAGCAAACTAGAATACCAACCAAAACCATTCTAGCAAAGCCTAAAGAACACCTAGGGCAATATATAAGATGCTACAAAGGTTCCATGCACTAGGATAACTTTCCAAAACCTACAACCTCCAGATGGATCGCTTGACCAGATAAGTCCTGAAACCAAGAGAGCACAGCCTCTCCAGAACATCAACTGGTTCCACGTTCCTTTTTCATATTATTGACATCCCTTTCCAACATGAAAAAGTTAGAATGGTCATAGCCCAAATATTCCTACAGAGTGGGATAGAAAGGTAAAAGGTAATTGGAGCTGAAGGGATACAGACTGTGCAACAAGACTGAATGTAAAAACTCAGAAATGGACAGCACAATATACCTAACTGTAATACAATTATGTTAAAATGCTGAATGAAGCTGAATGTGAGAATGATAGAGGGAGGAGGGCTGGGGGCACAAATGAAATCAGAAAGAAAGATAGACGATAAAGACTGAGATGGTATAATCTAGGAATTCCTAGAGTGTATAATGATAGTGACTAAATGTACAAATTAAAAAAAATGTTTTTGCATGAGGAGGAACAAAGGAATGTCAATACTGAAGGGTGCTGAAAATAGATGGTAATTAATATTTTAAAATGTTACCTTATGTGTGAGACTAAAGAAAAAATGTTTATTTGGTAAAAAATTTATATTTTGACTAGTGCATTTCCTAATATAATTTATGTAGACAGCTTAATTGAACACCATAAGCACATGGAAACTTGAGTAGGACAGGAGATTTTGTTGGTTTGTCCAAAGTGATGTCCCAATAAATCCCAGAGTGATTTGAACAGTGAATAAAAAAGTGTTTGCAAAGTCCCCTTTGGGGAATGGTGAGAAAGGGGAAAATTCAACTTCCCCGAGTTCTTGATATTCTCACAAGCAGTGGGGACAATCAAACCTATAGGCTGAGCCCCCATTCTTGGAATTTGTTCATGTGAAACTTAACCCCACAAAGGATAGGTCAAGCCTACTTAAAATAAGCCTAAGAGTCACACTCAAGAGAACCTCTTTTGTTACTCAGATGTGGCCTCTCTCTCCAGCTAACACAACAAACAAACCTACCACCCTCCCCCTGTCTACATGGGACATGACTCCCAAGGATGTGGACCTTCCTAGCAACGTGGGACAGAAATCCTGGAATGAGCTGAGACTCAGCATCAAGGGATTGAGAAAACCCCTAGAATGAGCTGAGACGCTGCATCAGGGGATTGAGAAAACCTTCTTGACGAAAGGGGGAAAGTGAAATGAGACAAAATAAGAGTCAATGGTTGAGGCAGGAGAGAGGTCAAGATGGCAGCTTAGCAATGTGCATGTTTTAGTTCGTCCTCCAGAACAACTACTAAATAACCAGAAACAATACAGCACAGCTCCCAGAGCCACGTCAGTGACCAGACACACAGCGTACCCCAGTCTGGACCATCTGGACTGGCTGCAAGCCTCCCCAGAACTGTGAGTTCCCCAAGCTACAGAGGCGGGTGCCCAGCACCCCTTCCCCACAGGCAGCTTCCAAGAGGGAAAGGAAAGAGACTCTAAACCTGGTCAAGGCAGAGGTCATTCATTGGGCTCACGGAAAAAGAGGAAAGGTGAGGAAACGGAGGTTCTACTGGCTGTGTTTCTATGGAGACTTGGCAGCCTCTGGATTCAGCGGTGGGACTTCTCGGGCTGCAACTGCCCCAGGAATAGGCAGAAACGGGCTGCTTTCAGGGCTGTCTCCCACCTGTGCCTTCCCCAGGGGAGGGGTGAAGTGCAAGTCAGGCAGAATCCCTCCCTCAAAGAATTCAGACCCCTGGGCTTGGTGATTTGAAGCCATTAAAACCAGGCTACAACCTTTCCTCCATCTCCACCATGTCCCCAGCAGGGAGAGTCTTCCAAATTTAAAAGTGTCACAACATCTTTTGCTGGTGTGAACCGCAGGCAGATACGCCACACACTGGGCAGGATAAGAAATACAGAGCCCAGAGACTTCACAGGAAAATCTTTTAACCTGCTGGGCCTCACCATCAGGGAAAACTGATGCAGGTGACTCCTTTCCCTGATAGGAGGCCAGTTCAGTCCGGGAAAACCTGGCTGGAGCCTATAATACCTACGTAGACCCCCTAAGGGTGGGGAGGGAAAAGGCACCATACAAGCAGGGCAAGGAACAAGAACAAGAACTGAAGAATTATCCTGTTAAAAAAAACCTAAGCTAGAGGTCTGGAAAAAGTTGAACTGAAGGTCAAAGAACAGATAGACAACAAATTCATCTAGCAAGAAAACCCTAGGTAAGAGAAGTGAAAGCAATCTCCAGAATAAACTAATTAAGATAATTAAATGTTTAGACGTCAGCAAAAAATAACAAATCACACCAGGAAAACTGAAGATATGGTCCAGTCAAAGGAACAAACCAATAGTTCAAATGAGATACAAGAGCTGAAACAAATAATTCAGAATATACGAACAGGCATGGAAAACCTCATCAAAAACCAAATCAATGAATTGAGGGAGGATATGAAGAAGGCAAGGAATGAACAAAAAAAAGAAATGGAAAGTCTGAAAAAACAAATCACAGAACTTATGGGGATGAAAGGAACAGTAGAAGAGATGAAAAAAAAACAATGGAAACCTACAATGGTAGATTTCAAGAGACAGAGGTTAGGAGTAGTGAACAGGAGGACGGAACATCTGAAATCCGACAAGAATCAGAAACTATAGGAAAAAATGGAAAAATATGAGCAGGGACTCAGGGAACTGAATGATAATATGAAGGGCACAAATATACGTGTTCTGGGTGTCCCAGAAGGAGAAGAGAAGGGAAAAGGAGGAGAAAAACTAATGGAAGAAATTATCACTGAAAATTACCCAACTCTTATGAAAGACCTAAAATTACAGATCCAAGAAGTGCAGCGTACCCCAAAGAGAATAGATCCAAATAGACATTCTCCAAGACACTTACTAGTCAGAATGTCAGAGGTCAAAGAGAAGGAGAGGATCTTGAAAGCAGCAAGAGAAAAGCAATCCATCACATACAAGAGAAACCAAATAAGACTATGTGTAGATTTCTCAGCAGAAATCATGGAGGCGAGAAGACAGTGGGATGATATATTTAAATTACTAAAAGAGAAAAACTGCCAACCAAGAATTCCATACCCAGAAAAATTGTCCTTCAAAAATTAGGGAGGAATTAAACCATTTTCAGACAAAAAAATCACTGAGAGAATTTGTGACCAAGAGACTAGCTCTGCAAGAAATACTAAAGGGAGCATTAGGGACAGATACAAAAAGACAAAAGAGAGAGGTGTGGAGAAGAGTGTAGAAACAAGGAAAATTAGATATGACATATAAAATACAAAAGGCAAAATGGTAGAGGGAAGTAATACCCAAAGACTAATAACACTAAATGTTAATGGATTAAACTCCCCAATCAAAAGAAATAGACTGGCAGAATGGATTAAAAAACAGGATCCTTCTATATGCTGTCTACAGGAAACACATCTTAGAACCACAGATAAATATAGGTTGAAAGTGAAAGGTTGGGGAAAGATATTTCATGCAAATAACAACCAGAAAAGTGCAGGAGTAGCTATACTAATATCCAACAAATTACACTTCAAATGTAAAACAGTTAAAAGAGACAACGAAAGATACTATGTACTAATAAAAGGAACAATTCAATATGAAGACATAACAATCATATATATTTATGCACCGAACCAGAATGCCCCAAAATACATGAGGCAATCACTGCAAACAATGAAAAGGGAAATAGACACATCTACCATAATAGTTGGAGAATTCAATTCCGCACTCTCACCAATGGAAAGAACATCTAAACAGATGATCCATAAAGAAACAGAGAATTTGAATATTACAATCAATGAGCTAGACTTAACAGACATTTATAGGGCATTACACCCCACAACAGCAAGATACACCTTTTTCTCAAGTGCTCATGGATATTCTCAAAGATAGACCATATGCTGGGTCACAAAGCAAGCCTCAACAAATTTAAAAAGATTGAAATGATGCAAAACACTTTCATAGATCATAAGGGAATGAAGTTGGAAATCAATAATAGGCAAAGTGCCAGAAAATTCACAAATATGTGGAGCCTGAACAACACACTGTTAAACAACCAGTGGGTCAAGGAATAAATTAAAAGACAAATCAGTAAATATCTCGAGGCAAATGAAAATGAAAACACAACATATCAAAACTTATGGGATGCAGCAAAGGCAGTGCTAAGAGGGAAATTTATTGCCCTAAATGCCTATATCAAAAAAGAAGAAAGGGCAAAAATACAGGAATTAACTGTCCACTTGGAAGAACTGGAGAAAGAACAGCAAACTGACCACAAAGCAAGCAAAAGGAAAGAAATAACAAAGATTAAAGCAGAAATAAATGAAATTGAGAACATGAAAACAATTGAGAAAATCAACAAAACCAGAAGTTGGTTCTATGAGAAAATCAATAAGATTGATGGACCCTTAGCAAGACTGACAAAAAGAAGAAGAGAGAGGATGCAAATAATTAAGATCAGAAATGGAAGAAGAGACATAACAACTGATCTCACAGAAATAAAGGAGGTAATAACAGGGTACTATGAACAACTTTATGCTAATAAACACAACAATGTAGATGAAATGAACAACTTCCTAGAAGGGCATGAACAACCAACTTTGACTCAAGAAGGAATAGATGACCTCAACAAACCAATCACAAGTAAAGAAATTGAATCAGTCATTAAAAAGCTTTCCCCCAAAATGCCCAAGACCTGAAGGCTTCACATGTGAATTCTACCAAACATTCCAGAAAGAATTAGTACCAACCCTGCTCAAACTCTTCAAAAAAATTGAAATGGAGGGAAAGCTATTTAATTCAATTATGAAGCCCAAAACCAGGCAAAGACATTGCAAAAAGAGAAAACTACAGACCAATCTCTTTAATGAATATAGATGGAAAAATTCTCAACAAAATTCTAGCAAACCGAATCCAGAAACACATTACAAGAATTATACATCATGATCAAGTAGGATTCATCCCAGGTATGCAAGGATGGTTCAACATAAGAAAATCAATTAATGTAATACACCATACTAGCAAATCAAAGCAGAAAAATCACATGATCATCTCAATTGATGCAGAGAAGGCATTTGAAAAAATTCAACATCCTTTCCTGTTGAAAACACTTCAAAGAATAAGAATACAAGGGAATTTCCTTAAAATGATAAATGGACTATATGAAAAACCCACAGCTAATATTGTCCTCAATGGGGAAAAACTGAAATCTTTCTCCCTAAGATAGGAACAAGACAAGGATGTCCATTATCACCACTGTTATTCAACATTGTGTTGGAAGTTCTAGCCAGTGCAATTAGACAAGAAAAAGAAATACAAGGCATCAAAATTGGAAAGGAAGAAGTAAAACTATCACTGTTTGCAGATGATATGATACTATATTTCAAAAACCCTGAAAAATCCACAGCAAAACTACTAAGGCTAATAAAAGAGTACAGCAGAGTGGCAGGTTATAAGATCAACATTCAAAAATCCACAGTGTTTCTGTACACTAGTAATGAACAATCTGAGGGGGAAATCAAGAAATGAATTCCATTTAAAATTGCAACTGAAAGAATAAAATACTTAGGAATATTTAACTAGAGACAAAAGACCTATACAAAGAAAACTATAAGAAGTTGTTAAAAGAAATCACAGAAGACCTAAATAGATGGAAGGGCATACCGTGTTCATGGATTGGAAGACTAAATATAGTTAAGATGTCAGTTCTACCTAAATTGATTTACAGATTCAACGCAATACCAATCAAAATCCCAACAACTTACTTTTCAGAAATAGAAAAACCAATAAGCAAATTTATCTGGAAGGGCAGAGTGCCCCGAATTGCTAAAAGTATCTTGAGAAAAAAAAACAAAGCTGGAGGTCTCATGCTGCCTGACTTTAAGGCATATTATGAAGCCACAATGGTCAAAACAGCATGGTACTGGCATAAAGATAGATATATTGACAAATGGAATCGAATAGAGTGTTCAGATACAGACCCTCTCATCTTATGGACATTTGATCTTTGATAAGGCACTCAAGCCAACTAACCTGGGACAGAACAGTCTCTTCAATCAATGGTGCCTAGAGAACTGGATATCCATATGCAAAAGAATGAAGGAGGACCGGTATCTCACACCCTATATAAAAGTTAACTCAAAATGGATCAAAGATGTAAACATCAGGTCTAAGACCATAAAACTGTTAGAGGAAAATGTAGGGAAATATCTTATAAATCTTACAATTGGAGGCGGTTTTATAGACCTTACACCTAAAGCAGGAGCACTGAAGAAACAAAGAAAGAAATGGGAACTCCTCAAAATTAAACACTTTTGTTCATCAAAAGACTTCATCAAGAAAGTAAAAAGACAGCCTACATAATGGAAGACAATATTTGGCAATGACATATCAGATAAAGGTCTAGTATCCAGAATTTATAAAGAGATTGTTCACTCAACAACAAAAAGACAGCCAATCCAATTACAAAATGGGAAAAAGACTTGAACAGACACTTTTCAGAAGAGGAAATACAAATGGCCAAAAGGCACATGAAGAGATGCTCAACGTCCCTGGCCATTAGAGAAATGCAAATCAAAACCACAATGAGATATCATCTCACACCCACCAGGATGGCCATTATCAACAAAACAGAAAATGACAAGTGCTGGAGAGGATGTGGAGAAAGAGGCACACTTATTCACTGTTGGTGGGAATGTCAAATGGTGCAACCACTGTGGAAGGCAGTTTTGTGGTTCCTCAAAAAGCTGAATACAGAATTACGATATGACCCAGTGTTAGTTAGATTCAGCTGTCACCTTGGCCAGGTGAGCATACCTAGCCTTGTTACTATGGACATGAGCCAATGGTACATGAAACTCATCTGTTGCTGATTTACATCTGCAGTTAGCTAGGAGGTGTGCCTGCTGCAATGAAGGACGTTTGACTTAATTGGCTGATGCTTAAATGAGAGATCACAATGTAGCACAGCCTAAGCAGCTCAGCATTCCTCATCTCAGCACTTGCAGCTCAGCCCAGGCTTTTGGAGATGCAGAAAGTCACCCCGGGGAAAGTTGTTGGAACCCAGGGGCCTGGAGAGAAGCCAACAGAGACCATCCTGTGCCTTCCACATAAGAAAGAACCTCAGTGGAAAGTTAGCTGCCTTTCCACTGAAGAACTAACAAAATAAATCCCCTTTTATTAAAAACCAATCTGTCTCTGGTGTGTTGCATTCTGGCAGCTAGCAAACTAGAACACCCAGCAATACCATTGCTAGGTATTGACTCAGAGTATGTAAGGGCAAAGACACAAACGGACATTTGCACACCAATCTTTATAGCAGCATTATTTACAATTGCAAGGAGATGGAAACAGCCAAAATGTCCATCTACAGACGAGTGCCTAAACAAGCTGTGGTATATACATACGATGAAATATTATGCAGCTTTAAGACAGAATAAACTTATGAAGTATGTAACAACATGGATGGACCTTGAGAACATTGTGCTGACTGAGACTAGCCAAAAACTAAAGGACAAATACTGTATGGTCTCATTGATATGAACTGACATTTGTGAAAAAATTTGGAATATTTTGTTTGTAACAGAGACCATAAGAAGGTAGAAATAGCGTAAGATGTTGGGTAATTGAACCTGAAGGGATACAGACTGTGCAACAGGACTGAATACAAAAACTCAGAAATGGACAGCACAATACTACCTAACTGTAATATAATTATGTTAAAACACTGAATGAAGCTGCATGTGAGAATGATACAGAAAGGAGGGCTGGGGACATAGATGAAATCAGAAAGATAGATAGATGTTAAAGATTGAGATGGTATTGTCTAGGAATGCCTAGAGTGTATAATAATAGTGAAATGTACAAGGTACAATTTTAAAAACGTTTTTGCATGAGGAAGAACAAAGGAATGTCATTATTGCAAGGTACTGAAAATAGATGGTAATTAATATTTTAAAATGTCACCTTATGTGTGAGACTAAAACAAAAAATGGTTATTTGTTACAATATTTATGTTTTGACTAGTACATTTCCTAATATAACTTATGTAGATAGTTTGATTGAATGCCATAAGTACTTGGAATCTCAGGTAGGACATGAGATTTTGCTGGTTTGTCCAGAGTGATGCCCCGATGAATCCCAGAGTGATTCGATCAAGGAGTGGAAAAGTATCTGCAAAGCCCCTTTCAGGGAGTGGTGAGAACGGGGAGAAATTCAACTTCCCCAAGTTGAATTCTTGATATTCTCACAAGCAGTGTGGACAACCAAAGCTATAGGCTGAGCCCCCAGTCTTGGGGTTTGTTCATATGAAACTTAACCCCAAAAAGGATAGGTCAAGTCTACTTAAAATTTAAGCCTAAGAGTCACCCCCAAGAGAGCCTCTTTTGTTGCTCAGATGTGGCCTCTCTCTCCAGCCAACACACAACAAACATTCTCACCACCCTACCTCTCTCTACATGGGACATGATTCCCAGGGGTTTGGACCTTCCTGGCAATGTGCGACAGAGATCTTGGAATGAACAGAGACTCAGCATCAAGGGATTGAGAAAAACCCTAGAATGAGCTGAGACTTAGCATCAAGGGATTGAGAAAACCTTCTTGATCAAAAGGGGGAAGAGGGAAATGAGACAAAGTGTCAATGGCTGAGAGATTCCAAACAGAGTCGAGAGGTTATCCTGGAGGTTATTCTTATGCATTAAGTAGATATCCTCTTGTTATTCAAGATGTAATGGAGAGGCTGGAAGGAATTGCCTGAAAATGTAGAGCTGTGTTCCAGTAGCCATGTTTCTTGAGGATGATTGAATAATGATACAGCTGTCACAATGTGACTGTGTGATTGTGAAAACCTTGTGTCTGATGCTCCTTTAATCTACCTTGTCAACAAAGAAGTAGAACATATGGAATAAAAATAAATAATAGGGGGAACAAATGCTAAAATAAATTTAGTTTGAAATGCTAGTGATCAATGAAAGCGAGGGGTAAGGGGTATGGTAGGTATAATCTTTTTTTTTCTTTCCTGTGTTCGTTTTATTTATTTTTCTATTGTCTTTTTATTTCTTTTTTCTGAATTAATGCAAATGTTCTAAAAATGATGAATATGCAACTAAGTGATGACTTTGTGAATTACTGATTTATTTTGTTTCTTTATTTTTTAAATTAATAAATAAATTTTTAAAAAACAAAAAAAAAAGAGTCAATGGCTGAGAGATTCCAAACATAGTTGAGAGGTTATCCTGGAGGTTATTCTTATGCATTAAATAGATATCACCTTGTTAGTTAAGATGTAGTGGAGAGGCTGGAGGGAACTGCCTGAAAATGTGGAGCTGTGTTCCAGTAATCATATTTCTTGAAGATGATTGTATAATGATATAGCTTTCACAATGTGACTGTACGGTTGTGAAAACCTTATGTCTGATGCTCCTTTTATCTACCTTATCAACAGACGAGTAAAACATATGGAATAAAAATGAATAACAGAGGGAACAAATGTTAAAGTAAATTTAGAATGAAATGCTGGTGATCAGTGAGGGGGAGGGGTGGGGTGTATGGTATGTATGATTTTTTCTTTTTTCTTTTTATTTATTTTTATGAATAGATGCAAATGTTCCAAGAAATGATCATGATGACGAATATGCAGCTATGTGATGATATTGTGAATTACTGTTTATATATGTAGAATGGAATGATAAAAAATTACGAATGTTTGTGTTTGGTGTTTTTTTGGTATTTAAAAGAAATTAATTAAAAAAAGAAAGAAAGATCAAAGGTGACGTTGGAGTCATATAGAGATGGTAGGGTCTAACAAATGAATATGATTGCTGAATCCCCAAATTGGTATTTCTTTTAGTCTCCAGTATCTTAGGGCAGCTAGATGTAAAAACCTAAAATTGTGGAATTGTAGCCCATACCAAACTCTGTAATCTGTTCTACAACTAATTCCTGTGCTGTACTTTGAATGTTTTGCTCTTTTGTATATACATTATTTTTCACAAAAGAGAAAAAATCTTATTGTGATGGTAAAAAGAATATTTGTTCCTTCTAGCCTCCTATATTCTGGAGCAGCTAGAAGGAAAAATCTGAGATGCTAGTATCATAGCCCACGACAAACTCTAGGATCTGTCTGGTAACTACACGTTAAAGAGTGCTTTGGAAACTATTGTTTTTTCTTTCTTTTCTTTGTATATACATTTATTATACAAGAAAAAATTTTTAAAAATAGCTATTGGCATAATCTCTTGAGGGATGGAAGAAAAAATATGGAACTCTTAAACTTTACCGCTGGGAAAACCCCGGATACTGTATCAGACCTTATGGACACCCAAATCATTAGGCCTAGTCTTTGATCTTGAGGCTTGCTTTTGTGAAGATGCCTAAGAATTGCCCCTTGAGAACCTCATTTGTTGCTCAGATATGGCCTCACTCTCTCAAAATGCAACTCTGCAAGTGAAATCATTGCCTTCCCCCCTAAAAGGGACATGACATCTATGGGTGAATGTCTCCCTGGTGGAGTGGGTGATGAACCCCAGGGATTATTGTAGCCCTGAAACCGTGGAACCAAAAAAGGGCAAAAATATGTGTAGTATATAAGGTATTGGGGGCTGAGAGAGTTGCAATATAGATGAGAGGCTACTTTGGACGTCACTCTCACACAAGCTTATGTTAGACATTGCTACCTAGCTTGACTTGCCAAACCCTAAACAAAACCATTCCAGCCAATCCTAAAGAACACCTAGGACCATATATAAGATTCTACACAGTTTTCATTCACTAGGGTAACTTTCCAGAAACCTACCACCTCCAGATGGGCCCTGGACCAGATAAATCCTGACACGAAGAGGGCCCAGCCTCCACAGAACATCAACTATATCTCTCTCCCTACTCTATATTACTGAGAGCCCCTTCCAACATGAAAAAGTTACAATGGGCATAACCAAAATAGCCCTAAAGTATGGGAGAAAGACCAAAGCTGATAGTGGAATTATACAGAGAAGGTAGGGTTTAACAAATGAGTGTGATTGCTGAATCATTATATTGCTATCATTTTAGTCCCCAGTATTTTAGACCAGTTAGAAGTAAAAACCTAAACTTGTAGAGTTCTAGCCCATACTAAACACTGAAATGTGCTCTATGACTAATTGTTGTGATGTGCTTTGAAATTATTGCTTTTTTGTATATACATTATTTTTCACAAAACAGGAAAAAATGTCGATTGTGATGCCAAAAGAATATTTATTCCTTCTAACTTCCAATGTTCGGGAGCAGGTAGAATGAAAAATCTCAGATGATGTATGGTAACCCATGACAAATTCTGGGATCTGTCTTGTAACTAATTGTTGAAGAGTTCTTAGAAAATTACTGCTTTTTTCTTTCTTTGCTTTGTATATATGATATGTTATACAATTTTAAAAGTAAAAGAAAGGATAAAGAGCAAAAATCTTGGATTTAACTGCCCACTTGGAGAAACTTGAACAATAAACTAAACCCAAAGCAAGTTGAAGAAAGGGAATAACAAAGATTAAAGCAGAGTTAAATGAATGGGACAACAATAGAAAGAATCAGTAAAACCTAAAGTTGTTTTTTTGAGAAAATCAGCAAAATCTCTGGACCCCTAGCAAAGCTGACAAAGAAAAAAAAAAGACAAAGGATGCAAATTTTGAAAAATCAGAAATGAGAAAGTGTCATTATCACAGACCCAAAGAAATAAAGGAAATCATAAGAAGATACTATGAACAACTATAGGCCAACAAACTAGACCACTTACATGAAAGGGACAAATTCCTGGAAACACACAAACAAGCTACACTGACTCAGGAAGAGATAATCTCAACAAACCAATCACAAGTAAAGAGATTCAATCAGTCATCAAAAATCTTTCTACAAAGTAAAGTCCAGTGCCAGATGGCTTCAAAGGAGAATTTTATCAGACATTCCAAAAAGAACTAACACTAATCCTGCTCAAACTTTTCCAAACAATTGAGGAGAAAAGAAACAGTATCTAATTCTTTTTATGAAGCTAACATCACTTTAATTACAAAACTGGGTAAAGATGCTATAAGAAAGGAAAACTACAGGCCAATCTCCCTAATGAACATAGATTTAAAAATTCTCAACAAAATATTAGCAAATAGAATTCAACAACACATTAAAAGATCTATACACCATGAACAAGTGGGATTTGCACCAGGAATGCAAGGATGGTTCAACACTAGAAAATCAGTGTGATACAGCACATTAACAAATTGAAAGGGAAGAATCACATTATCATCTCGATTGATGCTGAAAAACCATTTGACAAAATTCAACATCCTGTTTGAATGAAAACAACTCAAAAGATAGGAATCAAAGTTAATGTCCTCAATATGGTAAAGGGCATACATGAAAAACTGATAGCATCATACTCAATGGAGAGAGACTGAAAGCTTTCCCCCCTAAGATCTGGAATCAGAAAAGGATGCCCTCTGTCACCACTATTATTCAACATTGTACTAAAAGTTCTATCTTGAGCAATCAAGCAGGAAAAAGAAATAAAAGGCATCTAAATTGGAAAGGAGATAGTGAAACTTTCTTTATTTGCAGATGACATGATACTATACTTGGCCATAGAAATTTACATCAAAGTGACTTGAGCTAATAAAAAAATTCAGCAAGGTGGTGGGATATAACTTCAATGTGCAAAAATCAGTGATGTTGGGGTGCAAAGGTAGTTCAGTGGTAGAATTCTTGCTTGCCATGTGGGAGATCCAAGGTCAATTCCCAGTCCTTGCACTTCCCAAAAAAAAAACAAACAAAAATTCAAAAAATGGTGTTGCAACAAGGAGATATTCACATGGAAAAATAATGAAATGTGACCCCATCATACAGCATACAAAAAAATCATTAATGTTTCTGTACACAAGCAATGACCTAACTGAAGAGTCAATTGTGGAAAAACTTCCATTCAAAATAGCAAGTAAAAGAATGAAGTACCTAGGAATGAACTCAACTAAAGCCGTAAAGGACTTGTACACAGAAAACCATATAAAATTGCTAAAAGAAATCAGAAAAGACCTAAATAGGGAAAGACACCCCCTGCTCATGTATAGGAAGGTTATATGTAGTTAAGATGTCAGTTCTACCTCAACTGATTTACAGATTCAATGCAGTATCAATAAAAAATCCCAACAACTTACTTGAAACACTTAGGAAAGCTAGTTACCAAATTCATCTGGAAAAGAAAGAGATGTTGAATAGTTAAAAACATCCTAAAAAAAGAAGAACAAAGTAGGAGGATTAACATTTCTTGATTTTAATACATATTATAAAGCCAGTGGTCAAAACAGCATGGTACTGGCACCAAGATGGAAGTATTGACCAACAGATCGAATCAAGAGTGCAGAAATAGACAACCAAATCTATGGTCAACTGATCTTTGCCAAGTCCCTAAATCTACTGAACTGGGACAAAATAGTCTTTTCACTAAATGGGCATGGAAGGGCTGGATATCAATAGCCAAAAGAATGAAAGAGAACCCTTACCTTGCACCCTGTACAAAAATTAACACAAAGTGGATCAAACACCTAAAGATAAGAACTAGTAAAAAAACTTCTAGAAGAAAATATAGAGAAACATCTTCAAGACCTAGTAATAGGAGGTAGTTTCCTAAACATTACACTCAAAGCACGAGCAACAAAAGAAAGAAAGATAAATGGAAACTCCTCAAAATCAAATGCTTTTGCATCTCAAAAGATTTTGTTGAAATGGTGAACAGGAAGTCAACTCAATGGGAGAACAAATTTGTAAATCACACATTGGACAAAGTTTTGATATCCTATACATATAAAGAAATCATACAACTCAACAACAAAAGAACAAAAAACCCATTATAAAATGGGCTGAATACATGAATAGGTATTTTTCTTAAGACCAAACACAGATGCTAAAATGCACATGAAGAGATGCTCATTTTCATTAGCTATAAGGAAATTGCAGATCAAGACTACAATGAGATATCACCAGACATCTGTAAGAATTGCTGCTATTAAACAAACAGGAAACTACAAGTGTTGGAGTTGTGAAGCAATTGGAACACTTATGCACTGCTGATGGGAATGTATAAGGGTACAGTTGCTATGGAAGACAGTTTGGTGGTTCCCTAGGAAACTAAATATCGAGTTGTCCTATGACCTGGTAGTAGAACTTCTCAACATATACCCAGAAAAGCTGAAAGCAGTGACTCAAACAGATATTTGCACACCGATATTCATAGCAGCATTATTCATACTTACCAAAAGAAGGAAACAATCTAAGTGCCCATCATCAGACCAGTGGATTAACAAAATGTAATATATATGATGGAATATTGTGTGGTAGTAAGATGAAATCACATTCTGAATCAAAAGATAAGATGGCTGAGCCTTGAGAACACAATGCTGAGTGAAATAAGCCAGATGCAAATGGATAGATCATGTATTACTCCACTTTTTTACCACGATAAAGTAAAATCAGAGGCTTATAATACAGAATATAATGCAGAATAATTCCATATACTTGAGATATATGTAAGCTAGAGATGGGTGAATGGTTAGCTAATGAGGTTGAACCCAAATGTAAAGGAATAGATAGAAGTGAAGATGGTTCACTAGTGAACCTATAAGTAATTTTACCATATTTAAAGTGAGCATGATTGAAAGGGGTTCTACAGACCAACATTTCTCTCTGATTAACACTGCAAACATGAATAAGTTCTTGCATTAACTACTTCAAAGCTATGATTCTTGTACAAAAAGTGTATAAGTTCCGGGTGTAGGAGAAAACTGCTATTGCATGCTATAAGCAATGTTTAACAGAAAACCACAGTAACACAAGGAGTAAATAATGAGGGGAGGGACAAGAGTTAAGGGAAGGTTTAGATTTTCTATTTGATGAGGGCATGTTTATTAGTTATCTTTCTCTTGGAAATGATGAAATTATCTGAAATCGAGAGTGTTGATTGACTGTTGACTTTGGACATTATACATGATGCCTAATGAATGCAAGTGGCTGAAGGATGCACTGACTAATAGATTGGTGAACAATGGTTTATACATATGATTGAATATTGTGCTGATACATAAAGGAATGAAGTTGTGAAACATGCAACATTGTGAATGGACCTGTGGAACATTTGGTGAGGCAAAATAAGCTGGAAACAAAACAGCAATGCTTCTATGGTCTTCTTTAGAAAATGCTTATAAGAGAACAGAGGCCTAGATTGTATTCTCTTATATTATACTAGTCACATTTAGTCAAGAGTGGTAATTATAATTTCTGGATTTTGAGAGGCTGTTTTATATAGATATAACCTGATATTTAGAGATGAGAGCAAAGCCAATCAAGTCAATATTATGGTAATTCAGAACACAGGGGATAAGGAAGACATTGCCTATATTTTAGAACCTTATCTACTCTTGGAGAGTAAAGGAACAAAGGCTTTTGTCCAGAACCAAAATTTTCTGTAGCACATAATCTTACTCAACCTGTCTTGAAAGCTCATTTAACAATCTAAATTCAGGGAGCACAGAATAAGAATGAAGGCCTTTAATCCTGTATAGCTTAATATAATGTCTGGATACATCCCAGAATATATTAAGCAGGTAATCAAATTTTTGGCAAAGTCCCTTGAGGGATGGGAGAAAAAATACGGAACTATTGAACTTTGCCACCAGGGAACCTCTGATACTGTGTCACACATTAGGGACAACAAAATCAATAGACCAAGCTGTTGATCTTGAATCTTGCTCTTGTGAAGCTTATATATGTAGTGGAGAAGTTTAGCCTACCTATAGGTAAGCCTAGGAATTACTTCTGGAGGACATTTTGGGTGCTCAGATGTGGCCTCACTAGCTCTAAGCCCAACTCTGCAAGTGAAATAATAGCCATCCCTCCTACATGAGACATGACATCCAACAGTGAAAGTCTCCCTGTCAGCATGGGAGAGGACTCCCAGGGATGAGCCTGGCCCTGAAACCGAAGGATGAACAATGGCATTCTGACCAAAAGGGGGGAAAGAAATGTAATAAATAAGGTATCAGTCACTGACAGAGTTCAAATAGAATTGAGAGATTTCTCTGGAGGTCACTCTTATGCAAGCTTCTATTAGACATTGCTACCTATCATAACTTGCCAACCCCCAACCAAAACCATTCCAGCCAATCCAAAATTACACCCAGGGCAATATGTATGACTCTACAAAGTTTCCATGCCTACAGTAATTTTCCAGAAACCTACAATCTCCTGTTGTCCTGGAGATAAGTCCTGAAACCTAGAGGGGCCAACCTCCCCAGCATATCAGCTAGCTCCATGTCCCTACCCCGTATTATCAACAGCACTTTCCAACATAAAAAGTTAGAATAGGCATAACCAAAATAGCCCTAAAGTATGGGAGAAAGACCAAAGGTAATGGTGGAGTTTTACAAAAAAGGCTGGATTTAACAAATGAATATGATTGCTGAGTCATTATATTGCTATCTCTTTTAGTCTCCAGGATGGTAGAGCACCTAGAAGTAAAAACCTAAAATTGTGGAATTCTAACCCATACCAAACTCTGAAACATGCTCTATAACTAACTGCTGTGTTGTGTTTTGAAATTTGTTGTGTTTTTGTATATATGCTATTTTTTCACAAAAAACTTAAAAGGTCTATTGTGATAATTAAACATATATATTCCAATGTTCTGGGGCAGCTGGAAGGAAAAATCTGAGATGATGGTATGGTAACCCATGACAAACTCTGGGATCTGACCTGTAATACTTGTTGAAGAATGCTTTGAAAGTTATTGCTTTTTTCTTTCTTTGCTTCACATGTATGTTATATTATTCAATAAAAATGTTTTATATAAAAAAGTAGACCATCCAGTTGTTAAATATAGCCTGGACTGATTGAAATCCATTTTGAATGTGTAGATGAATGTCAACATTGTTTTCTACTTGGGTCAAGTAGACCTTGAGGCCTTTTCACCTCAAATGTAATTGTTGAGCTCCTATGGTTAAAAAAGCAGTCTGATAGGTGATGTGGAGGTTACAGAGAGAAACATGGTATAGTGTCAGTCTCTAGAAGACACTTGTATAGAAGCTAATCCTGGTTATAAATTTCTTCATGCATGAGTTTATACCTCCAGAGGGTAAGAAGTATGACTGTGTGCCCTCGGATTAGTCCCTTTTCCATTATGCCTCTTTATTTTTTCATATTAGAAATGAAGAAGTTGTATATGATTGGTGGCTTTGAAATATACTCTGAGGAGCTCTGAGGATTCCAGTGAAGTGCATCAAGGGACATATTGGTAGATCTTCTCATTAACTCCCCACAAAGCCTAGCACACTGTTGGGTACCTGACATTAGCTCAATAAAGAATTTTGTTTTCTTTATTGATGGGATGTGTAAAAAGAAGGAAATTTGCATGTGTGCATCTAAGCAGTGGTCAAAATTATGCCCATTCTATTGATTTTTAATTGTTTTTTATTTTTATTGGCATTCTATTGATTTTTTTTAAGGAATGGCTTTTATTTTTATTCAATCTTAGCCCAAAAAACACAGGTTATGGACAGAGTATGGAATTTGGACACTGTATATTTTGCTTGAAGAGGACAGTAAAAGTAATCAACCCCAAAGGTAGCATATCCCCATTTCTTTTTTTAAATTCCCATTCATCTTGGGCACCAAAATCAGCAAATCCATCAAAAATCCATTCCCACTACACATGCTGTTTGACAAATCATTCACTTTCCTGAGAGAACGACAGCAAAGAATAATAAAAATAACATAGGGTTTAGATTTGGGGGAGTTGTGGATTTATATTTAATTCTGAGTGCAGTAGGAAGCCATTGAATGGTCTTTTAAGCATCTTAATTGAGTTGTAGTTTACACACCATACTATTCATCTACTTTAAGCGTACAAGTAAATGATTTTAGCAAATTTATAGAATTGTGTAATGATCACCAAAATCCAATTTTAAAATATTTCCATCACACCAAAGAAAACATTCATGCCCAATTTCAGTCGATCCTCATTCTTACCTCTAATCTCAGGTGATCTCTCTGCTCTTGCTCCTGATATTGATATGTAATGTAATGTTTCTATCTCTATAGATTTGCCTTCTCTGAAAAACTCATACAAATGTAATCCATATTACAAATGTAATACGTAGTCTGGAGGGACTGGTTTCCTTCACTTAGTATGTTGTCCTTGAAGTTCAGCCATATGAAAGCATGTATCAGTATTTCATTCATTTTAATTCATGAACAGTATTCCCTTGAATGAATACATGACATTTTGTTTATGCATTCACAAACTGAAATATCTTACATTGTGTCCACTTTTGGCTATTATACATAAACCTGCTATGAACATTCACAGATAGTCTGTGAGGAAATATGTTTCGATTTTAACTTACATTCCCTTAGTGACGAATCATGCTGAGCATCTCTTCATGAGTTTATTTGCCATCCATGTATATCATTTAGTGTAGTGTCTATTCAAATATTTTGCCTGTTTTTTAATTAGCTTTTTTTGTTTATTGCTGAGCTTTGAGAATTCTTTATAAAGTCCTTCACCACATACATGCTTTGAAAATGAAAAGTCCTTGACTTATCTTTTTCACTCTCTTAACACTGTTTTTGAACTGCAGAAGTTTTAATGTGGAATCATCACATACAAAGTATACATCAGCCTTCTTTGACAAAATGGGAAGGAAATCATCAAATTTACTTGGAAGGTTAAATGGCTCCCCAACAGCCAAAATCTTCAAAGAGAAGACCAAAGTTGGAGAACTCACACTTCCTGACATTAAAACTTACTACAAAGCTACAGTACACAAAACAAAATGGGAAAGATCCAGGCCAAGATGTCAGCTTAACATGGTGTGGGATTTAGTCCCGCCTCCAGAGCAGATGATAAATAGTTAGGAATAGTACAAAACAACTGCTGGGGCCAATTCAGTGACTGGACATGCAGCATACCCCAGTATGGACCAGCTGGACCAGCTGTGAGCCCTAGAACCATGACTTCCCCAAGCTGCAGCAGCCAGTGCCCCTCCCCCACAGGCTGTTTCCCAGAGGAGAAAGGAAAGAGAGTTTACCAGCAGCAGGGGCTAAGCACAACATAACTCCAATTGTGGAAGTAATTAACAAATTCTGACTACTAAAAATAGGCCCCCAGCTCAGCAGAATCTCCAGTAAAAGCAGAGATTGCTGTTTTTTGCCCCAATGCAAAGGAGAAAGGGCTGATGGAAAGTGAAAAAAAACAGAGGATTTCTTGGATTTGAAAATGTCTGGGCCCCGAAGGAAAGGAGAGGGCACATAGGACCTGGAGATACACAGAGCAATGCACCAACTTAAGCTCTTGATTGGCAAACCCAAGGAATGGGGGTGCTGCTCTGAAAATGATTTTTCTCTTTCATTTTGGTGGCTGTGTTTCTACGGTTTGACTGCTCTTTGGATACAACTGAACAGCTTCTCAGGCTCCACTGCCCCAGGCAAAGGTAGACTTTAGCTTGTTTGAGGGTTGTCTGGAGCCTGTGCCTTCCTCAAGAGAGGGTTAGGGCCCAGATCAGGTGGAAGACCTCCCTCAAGGAGTTCAACCCCAGAGTCAAGAAAAGTGAAGCAATTAAAGCCAGACTACAACCTCTCCTCTGCCTCCACCATGCCCCCAGCCAGGAGAGTTTGCTGAAGCTAAAGGTACCACATCACCCTGTGCTGGTGGGACCTGCAGGCAGACAAGCACCACATTCTGGGCAGGATAGGAAAAATAGAGAGCCTAATAGAAAATCCTTTCAATATGCTGCGTCTCACCCTCAGTGAAAACTGATGCAGGTGACTCTTTCCATCTGAAAGGAGGCCAGTTTCATCTCAGAAAATCTGGCTGGGGTCTATAATACTTAAGTAGACCCTCCTAAAGGGGTATAAAAGGCACCAGGCAGGCAGGGCAAGAAATAAGAAAACAAGAACTGAAAACTTCTGATCTGTTAAACAAAACCTAAGCTAGAGGTCTAGAATAAACTGAACTGAATGGCAAAGAACAGATAGACAACAAAGTCATCCAGCAAGAAAATCCTAGGTAAAAAAACTGAAAACAATCTCCAGAATAAACTCATTAAGGTAATTAAATGCTTAGATGCCAGCAAAAAATAATGACTCCTATTAGGAAAATTGAAGATATGACCCAGTCAAAGGAACAAACCAACAATTCAAATGAGATGCAGGAGTTGTAACAATTAACTCAGAATGTTCAAATAGACATGGAAAACCTCATCAAAAATCAAATCAGTGAATTGAGGGAGGATATAAAGAAGGCAAGAAATGAACAAAAAGAAGAAATCAAAAGTCTGAAAAAAAAATCACAGAACATATGGGAATGAAAGGCGTAGTAGAAGACATGAAAAAACAATGGAAAATTACAGAGTCAGAGTTCAAATGGCAGAAGATAGGATTACTGAACTTGAGGACGGGATATCTGAAATCTGACAAGTGAAAGAAAATATGGGGAAAAGAATGGAAAAACATGAGCAGGGACACATGGAATTGAATGACAACATGAAGCGCATGATTATATGTGTTGTAGGTGTCCCAGAAGGAGAAGAGAAGGGAAAAGGAAGAGAAAAACGAATGGAAGAAATTATCACTGAAAAATTCCCAACTCTTATGAGACACTTAAAATTTCAGATCCAAGAAGTGCAGTATACCCCAAACAGAAGTGATCCAAATGGACCTACTCCAAGACACTAACTTATCAGAATCTCAAATATCAAAGGAAAAGAGAGAATCTTGAAAGCAGCAAGAGAAAAGCAATCCATCACATACAAGGGAAGCCCAATAAGATTATGCATAGATTTCTCAGTAGAAACCATGGAAGAAAGAAGACAGTGGGATGATATATTTAAATTACTAAAAGAGAAAAAGTGCCAGCCAAAAATTATATTTCCAGCAATATTGTCCTTCAAAAATGAGAGGGAAGCTAAAACATTTTCAGACAAAAAAATCACGAAGAGAATTTGTGACCAAGAGACCAGCTCTGCAAGAAATACTAAAGGGAGCAGTAGAAACAGATAGGAAAGGACAGGAGAGAGAGGTGTGGAGGAGAGTGTAGAAATGAACACTATCAGTAAAGGTAAAAAGAAGGAAAATTAGAAATGACTCATAAAATCCAAAAGGCAAAATGGTAGAAGAAAGTACTGCCCATACAGTAATAAAAATAAATGTTAATGGATTAAGCTCCCCAATCAAAACACATAGACTGGAAAAATGGATTAAAAGAAAGGACCCATCTATATGCTATCTTAGGGAAATGCACCTTAGACACAAGGGTAAACATAGGTTAAAAGTGAAGGGTAAATAAAAGATATTTCATGCAAACAACAATCAGAAAAGAGCAGGAGTAGTTATAATAATATTCAACAAATTACACTTCAAATGTAAAACAGTTAAAAGAGACAAAGAAGGACACTATGTATTCATAAAAGGAACAATTCAACAAGAAGACATAACAACCATAAATATTTATGCAACGAACCAGAATGTTCCAAAAGATATGAGGCAAACACTGAGAAGAGAAATAAACACATCTACCATAATAGTTTTTGGAGACTTAAATTCCCCACTCTCATCAATGAACAGAACATCTAGACAGAAGATCAATAAAGAAACAGAGAATTTGAATAATACAATAAATGTGCTAGACTTAACAGACATTTATAGGACATTACACCCCACAACAGCAGGATATACTTTTTCTCACGTGCTCATGGATCATTCTCAAGGGTAGACCATATGCTGGGTCACAAAGCAAGTCTCAATAAATTTAAAAAGATTGAAATCATACAAAACACTTTCTCAGATCATAAAGGAATGAATTTGGAAATCAATAATAGGCAGAGTGCCAGAAAATTCACAAATATATGAAAGCTCAACAACACACTCTTAAACAATAGTGTGTGTGTGGGGGGATAAATTACAAGAGAAATCAGTAAATATCTTGAGGCAAATGAAAATGAAAACAACACATATCAAAATCTATGGAATGCAGCAAAGGCAGTGCTAAGAGGGAAATTTACTGCCCTAAATGCCTATATCAAAAAAAAGAAGAAAGAGAAAAGCTCAACGAATTAACTATCCACTTGGAAGAACTGGAGAAAAAACAGCAAACTAACCCGAAAGCAAGCAAAAGGAAAGAAATAACAAAGATTAAAGCAGAAATAAATGAAATTGAGAACATGAAAACAATCAAGAAAATCAATAAATCAGAACTTGGTTCTATGAGAAAATCAATAAGATTGACGGACACTTAGTGAGGTTGAAAAAAAAAGAAGAGAGAGGATGCACATAAATAAAATCAGAAATGGAAGAGAAGACATAACCACTGACCCAACAGAAATAAAAGAAGTAATGAGAGGATACTATGAAAAACTTTCTGCTAATAAACTCGATAGTGTAGACGAAATAGACAACTTCCTAGAAAGGCATGAACAAGCAACATTGACTTGAGAAGAAATAGACGACCTCAATAAACCAATCACATGTAAAGAAACTGAATCAGTCATTAAGAAGCTTCCCCACCAAAAAAAAAAATTCGAAGACCAGATGGCTTCACATGTGAATTCTACCAAACATTCACAAAAGAATTAGTACCAATCCTGCTCAAGGTCTTTGAAAAAAATTGAAGAGGAGGGAAAGCTACCAAAGTCATTCTATGAAGTCAACATCACCCTCATACCAAAGACAAACAAAGATTGTTACAAAAAAAGAAAACTACAGACCAATCTTTCTTATGAATATAGATGCAAAATTCCTCAACAAAACAATTGCAAATCGAATACAGCAGTGCATTAAAAGAATTACATACCATGACCAAGTAGGATTCATCCCAGGTATGCAAGGATGTTTCAACATAAGAAAATCAATTAATGTAATACGCCAGATGAACAAATCAAAGCAGAAAAACCACATGATCACCTCGATTGATGCTGAAAAGGCATTTGACAAAATTCAATATCCTTTCCTGTTGAAAACACTTCAAAGGATAGGAATAGAAGGGAATTTCCTCAAAATGATAAAGGGAATATATGAAAAACCCACAGCTAACATCATCTTCAATGGGGAAAAACTGAAAACTTTCCCCTTAAGGTCAGGAACAAGAAAAGGATGTCCACTATCACCACTGTTACTCAACATTGTGTTGGAAGTTCTAGCCAGAGCAATTAGACAAGAAAAAGAAAAACAAGACATCAAAACTGGAAAGGAAGAAATAAAACTCTCACAGTTTGCAGATGATGTGATACCATATGTCAAAACACCAAAAAAATCCACAACAAAATTACTAGAGCTAATAAATGACTACAACAAAGTGGCAGGTTACAAGATCAGCACTAAAAAATCTGCAGTGTTTCTATACACTACTACTGAACAATCTGAGGGAGAAATCATGAAGAAAATTCCATTTACAATTGCAACCAAAAGTATAAAATATTTAGGAATAAATTTAACTAAAGAAACAAAAGACCTATGCAGAGAAAACTATAAGAAATTGTTAAAAGAAATCACAGAAGACCTAAATAAATGGAAGGGCATACTGGGTTCATGGATTGGAAGACTAAATACACTTAAGATGTCAATTCTACCTAAATTAATTTACAGATTCAATGCAATACCAATTAAAATCCCAAAAACTTACTTTTCAGAAATAGAAAAACCATTAACCAAATTTATCTGGAAGGACAGGTTTCCCTGAATTGCTAACAGTATCTTGAGAAAGAAAAATGAAGTCAGAGGTCTCACGCTACCTGACTTTATGGTGTATTACGAAGTTACAGTGGTCAAAATAGCATTGTACTGGCATAAAGACTGATATACTGGCCAATGGAATTGAACAGAGTGTTCAGATATAGACCTTCTCATCTATGGACAATTGATCTTTGATAAGACCTGGGACAGAACTGTCTCTTCAATAAATGGTGCCTAGAGAACTGGATATCCATATGCAAAAGAATGAAAGAGGATCCACATCTCACACCTTACACAAAAATTAACTCAAAATTGATCAAAGACCTAAATATTAGATCTAAGGCCATAAACTTTTAGAAGAAAGTGTAGGGAAATATCTTATAAATCTTATAATAGGAAGCAGTTTCCTAGACCTTATACCCAAAGCACGAGCATTGAAAAAAAAAATGGGAACTCCTCAAAAGTAAACATGTTTATGCATCAAAGAACTCACACCCACCAGAATGGCCATTATCAATAAAACAGAAAATGACAAGTGCTGGAGAGGATGTGGAGAAATAGGCATACTTAGCCACTGCTGGTGGGAATGTCAAATGGTACAACTGCTGTGGAAGGCAATTTGGAGGTTCCTCAGGCAGCTAAGTATAGAATTGCCATATGACCCAGCAATACCATTGCTAGGTATCTACACAGAGGACATGAGGGCAAAGACAGAAACAAACATTTGCACACCAATGTTTATAGCAGCATTATCTACAATTGCCAAGAGATGCATACAGCCCAATGTCCATCAATGGACGAGTGGCTAAACAAGCTGTGGTATATACATATGATGGAATATTATTCAGATGTAGGACAGAATAAAGTTATGTAGTATGTAACAACATGGATGGACCTTAAGGACATTATGCTGAGTGAGATTTGCCAGAAACAAAAGGACAAATACTGTATGGTCTCTGATATGAACTATCATTGATAAATGAACTGGAATAGTTTCAGTTAAGAATAGAGGTCATCAGAAGATAGAAATGGGTAGATATTTGGTAATTGGAATTGAAGGGATACAGATTGTGCAATGGGACTGATTGTAAAAATTCAGAAATGGATAGCACAATACTACCTAACTGTAATATAATAATGTTAGAACACTGAATGAAGCTGAATGTGAGAATGATAGAGGGAGGAGGCCTGGGGGTATAAATGAAATCAAAAGGAAAGATAGATGGTAAAGACTGAGATGGTATAATCTAGGAATGCCTAGAGTGTATAATGATAGTAACAAAATGTAGAAATTTAAAAATGTTTTGCATGAGGAAGAACAAAGAAATGTCAGTACTGCAGTGTGTTGAAAATAGATGTGTAATTAATATTTAAAAACTTTAACTTATGTGTGAGATTAAAGCAAAAAATGCTTATTTGTACAAAATTTATATTTCGACTAGTGCAGTTCCTAATGTAACTTATGTGAACAACTTAATTGAATACTATAAGTACATGGAACATTGAGTAGGACATAAGATTCTGTAGGTTTGTCCAGAGTGATGCCCCAATAAGTCCCAGAGTGATTTGAACAATGAGTAAAAATGTATTTGTAAAGTACCCTTGTGGGAAGGGGGAGAAAGGGGGAAAATTCAACTTCCCCAAGTGGAGAATTCTTGATATTCTCACAAGCAGTTGGGACAACCGAGCAATAGTCTGAGCTTCCAATCTTAGGGTTTGTTCATATGAAACTTAACCCCACAAAGGATAGGTCAAGCCTACATAAAATTAGGCCTAAGTGTCACCCCTGAGAGAACCTCTTTTGTTGCTCAGATGTGGCGTCTCTCTCCAGCCAACACAACAAGCAAACTCACCGCCCTCCCCCTCTCTGTGTGGGGCATGACTCCCAGGGATGTGGACCTTCCTTGCAACACGGGACAGAAATCCTAGAATGAGCTAGGACTCAGCGTCAAAGGATTGAGAAAACCTTCTCGACCAAAAGGGGGAAGAGCAAAAAGAGACAAAATAAAGTGTCAATGGCTGAGAGATTCCAAACAGAGTTGAGAGGATATTCTGGAGATTATTCTTATGCTCTAAATAGATATCACCTTGTTAGTAAAGATGCAATGAAGAGGCTGGAGGAAAATCCTGAAAATGTAAAGCTGTGTTCCAGTAGCCATGTTTCTTGAAGATAATTGCATAATGACATAGATTTCACAATGTGACTGTGTGATTGTAAAAACCATCTGTCTGATGCTCCTTTTATCTACATTATCAACAGATGAGTAAAACATATGGAATAAAAATCTTAGAGGCTGAAATTAGAGGATACCAGATGGTAATTTGAATTTACATAAATAAAATGAAAATAATCCATAAATGCAATTACATAGGCAAATATAAATTATTACAGTAAATGAATTTTATTTATTAATCTTTTCTTCTTAAATATGATATGAAGGATATATGAATAAAACAGTAATTTAAAAATGTGCTTATTAGCATATAAATGCAAAGATGCAATTTATTTCCTCCAACCACATTTCTTGACTATAACAAAACTTTATATACAAAGTGACCTGGACTTCCTGCTTCAAAACATGATCTTAAATCATAAAGCATGTAACAACATGGATAGACCTTGAGGACATTATGCTGAGTGAATTTAGCTAGAAACAAAAGGACAACTATTGTATGGTCTCCTGATATGAAGGAGTGAATTTTGAGAATTGAAGTTAAGACCACAGTATCAAGAGATAAAAATAAGTTAGAGACTGAGCAATTGGTTCTAAAGGAATAAAGATTGTGCAACAGGAGAGATTGTAAAAATTCAGAAATGGGTAGCCAATGCTATCTGATTTTAGCACAAAAATATAAGAACACTGAATGAAGCTGAATGTGATTTATAAGAGAGAGAAGGGCTGGGGTATGTATGAAACCAAAAGGGAAGATAGAGGATAAAGACAAACATGGTATATTTCTTGAAGATGATTGTATAATGATATAGCTTTTGCAATGTGACTGTGTGATTGTGAACACCTTGTGTCTGATGTTCCTTTTATCTGTAGTATGGACAGATGAGTAAAACATAGGGATTAAAATTAAATAAATAATAGGGGGATCAAATGTTAAAATAAATTTAGTAGATTGAAATGCTAGTGATCAATGAAAGGAAGTGATAGAAAAAATTGGCTAAAATATATTGGGTAGATGGAAATACTATCAATCAATGAGAGGGAGGGTGTTCTAGTTTGCTAGCTGCCAGAGTGCAATATACCAGAAACAGAATGGCTTTTAAAATGGGAATTTAATAAGTTGCTAGTTTACATACAGTTCTAAGGCTGAGAAAATATTTCAATTACAACAAATCTATAGAAATGTCCAACCAAAGGCATCCAGGGAAAGATACCTTGGTTCTACCAAGGTTGATGAAGTTCAGGGTTCCTCCCTCAAGTGAGAAGGCACACGGTGAACACAATCACAGTTTCTCTCTCATTTGGAAAGGCACATGGTAGACATGGCATCATCTGCTATCTTCCTCTCCTGGCTTCCTGTTTCATGAAGCTTCCCGGGAGACATTTTCCTTCTTCATCTCCAAAGGTCGCTGGCTTGTGAACTCTACTTCTCATGGCTATGTCATTCTGCTCTGCTCTCTCTGAATCTCCTTTGTTCTCCAAAATATGTCCTCTTTTATAGGACTCCAGAAATTTCTTGAGACCCACCCAAATGGGTGGAGAAAAGCCATCACCTAATCCAGTTTAACAACACACTTGATTAAATCACACCTCCAGGGAGATGATCTGATTACAGTTTTAAGCATACAGTGTTGAATAAGGATTATTCTTTTATGAAATGGGATTTTGATTAAAACATGGCTTTTCTAGGGTCCATACATCCTTTCAAACCAGGACAGAAGGGTAAGGGGTATGGTATGTATGAGTTTTTTCTTTTTTCTTTTTCTGAATTGATGCAAATGTTCTAAGAAATGATCACAGTGATGAATATACAACTGTGTGATGATATTGTGATGTCAGACGCTAGTAGTGGAGACTCAGAAAGTTGGCTATGATTCAAGAACTCAAAGCATTGACATGCTGTGCTTACCAGCCAAGTGGGCAGGCCACTGAAGTAAGATTCTTGAGGAAGTCTACATCAGAGTTTGGAACTGTCTGTCCCTGCAGTTCCTGATAAAATATTTCTTAAGGTGTTTTTGTGTTATGAGAACTTGGTTTAAACATTAAATGCTAACCTAGAAACAGCTTAGAGAATTCTTGGTTATATGTACAGTAGAAACAGTATATAGAAACATCTTAGAGAATTCTTGGTTATAATACAACTTTACTTCCTGTTAATCTGGAGGACAAAAATGTTATGCTGAGGCTATTTGTAGCTCTTGTCTCAATAAAGACTTGAGTCCCCTGACCCCACTTTTCTACTGTGTCTTATTTTTCTTTATCTCGTGCAGTGCCCCTCTTCTTTTCTCTGGGAAGTCCCCAGCAAGTGGTGCCTGAACAGTAACCTGAAGACCACAAACTTCTGATTTTTCCTAATGAAGAGGGTTTGCTGTATAATGTTAGTCATATGGCTTATAAAGGGGTTCTTACAAGTATGTCAGTGTCAGCTGGGAAGAATTCTGAATGTTTGCCATATATCAAATATAAATTTTGGGTGGGATATCGACGTATGGATTATAATCATAGTTTTCCTTTACATGCTGTTTCAGGAATAGGATTTCAGTTCAGGAATAATTCTAGTCCTAAGGGGGCCACTGACTGCTGGTGAATATATTTTGCCTCATGGACTGAATGTAATAGTGAAGAGAATTCATTGCTTGTTAGTAATTCCTATGGAAGTGTTTGGGGATGGACCCCTGTGGGTTATACCATCACCTATATGTTGAAATCAAGCACTTCACTAAATGGTTGTCTAGATACAAGGCCACATGAGTGAATGTTCGTTCCTGGCATTGTTAAGAAGGGAGGTTCAAACCAAAGATATCTATGGAAATTATTAGCTTTGGGAGAAGTTAGTATTTGGAAGAGTAATTAAACATTTTTTTTAATACTACTTTGGGACTAGCTAAACAAACTAACACCTTTTTAAAGCTTATGTTATTAATCCATATGTGATTTTAGCAGGGAATATAATTATAAATATTTCTAATCAAAGAATATATTGTATTGATTGCAAATTATATACTTGTTTAAATTCTACTGTAAATTTTTATGATACTTTAATGATTCTGTGAAGAAGGTTAGGAATTTGGATTCCTATTAATCATATTAGGCCTTGGAAATCTTCCTCTGATATGCATATTCTTTGGCATGCATTACAGCAAATTCTTAAAAAAAAAAAACAAGGTTTATTGGAACTTTAATCATGGTGATTTTAGGTATTATTGCATTAGTTACAATAGCCGCAGTGGCAGGAGTGGCTTTACACCAAGAAATTCATACAGTTCATTTTGTACAAAAATGGCATTCTAATTCTAGTAAAATATAGGAACAGCAAGTCAAAATTGATTGAGAAGTGAACAGAAGATTAAACAGTTTAGAATACATTATGGTTTATTTAGGAGATCAATTGCAATCAGTTAAATTACAAATGCATTTGTTCTGTGATTGGAGTTTACATCTTTCTGTGTTACTCCTTATGCTTATAATCAATCTAAAATTCAGTGGGATAAGGTTAAGTGACATCATCTAGGTCATGGAGACAATTTAACTCTTGATATTCATAAATTGGAGATGCAGATTATGAACATGAAAAACAGTTTCTCAACTAATGAAAGGAACAGAAGTTGTAGCATCTATTGCTGATGGTTTACAAAATTTTAACCCATTATCGTGGATTAAATTAATTGGAGGATCTTCATTGGGATCCATTTGTTTGATACAAATTAATGTTATTTTATATAGTCTGAAGAACCATATACCGACATCGAAATGAATTGCGACTGAAAACCGCTGCGTTAACTTCTGCTGTGTTTGTTTTAAGAAAACAAAAAGGGGGAACTGTTGGAGGCTAGTAGTGGAGACTCAGAAATTTGGCCATGATTCAAGAGCTCAAAGCATTGGCATGCCATGCTTACCAGCTCAGTGAGCAGACCACTGAGGCGAGGTTCTTGAGGAAGTCTATGTCAGAGTCTGAAACTATTTGCCCCTGCACTTCCTGATAAGATGTTTCTTAAGATATTTTTGTGTTATGAGAACTTGGTTTAAACATTAAGTGCTTACTTGTGCAGTATGTAGGAACAACTTAAAGAATGCTTGGTTATAATACAACTTTACTTCCTGTTAATCTGTAGAATAAATATGTTATGCTGTGGTTATTCATAGCTGTTGTCTCAATAAAGACTTGAGTCCCCTGACCCCACTTTTCTACTGTGTCTTATTTTTCTTCATCTTGTGCAGTGCCCCTCTTCTTTCCCTTTTCTCCAGGAAATCACCAACATTGTGAGTCATTGATTATATATCAAGAATAGATTGATCATATGGTAAGAATGTTCATTTTTGTATGTTGTTATGTTTAAAAAATACTGGGAGTCGATGAGAGGAAGGGGTAAGGGGCACGAAATGTATAGGCTCTTTTTTGTCTCTTTATTTCTTTTTCTGGAGTGATGCAAATGTTCTAAAAATGATCATGGTGATGAATACACAATTATGTGATGATATTGTGAGCCATTGATTGTATAATATGGTTGGACTACATGTGTATTTCTCAATGAAATATTTTTTTAAAAAAAAGACTGACATGATATAATTTAGGAGTGCCTAGAGTGCACAATGATAGTGATTAAATGTACAAATTAAAATATATTTTGGCATGAGGAAGAACAAATGAATTGCAATGTGTTGAAAATAAATGATATATGGGAAAAAGTACATCAATGTAAGCTAGGGTTTATAGTCAACAGTAACATTGTAATAGGCTTCCAATGAATCATAGCAAAGGCATTATGCCAAAACTAAATGTCAACAGGTGGGGCAATTGGGGAAGGGGTATGGATTTTTTGTGGAAGAAAAGGAAATGTCTTCAGATAGAGTATGGTGGTGAAGGCATGTCTATACACTCAGACTGTATTGTATAGTGGGGAGATGGCAACAGGTTGTGTGTGTCCATTTTGTCAGAGGGAACTGGATGAAGACAGCTGACTGGATCATTGTATTACTCATCACAGATCAGAAAGGAGACCTGTGTTCTGTTCACTTTGTCATTTAATACCTAATGAGAATCCAAGCAGTTTCAATGGCAGTTTAATAAGACATTTGCAAGCCAGTCACACTTTGTTTTATGAGCTCCATAGACTTGAATATAATTGAAGAAGCTCTTATCTGAAGAGTCTTAGACTGGTCACTTCTTGAATATGTGAATCATTCAAATGCCACATAGTTTTATTAAAAGGAAAGGGATTGTACAATTGCACCACTTTTTAGTATGCTGCTTGAATAGCTGGAGGGAAATTGTCAGTGTTTGAACCAAATTGTACAATGCAATTACATTTTCCGCTGTTTATTGTTTTGTTGGATTTTTTTTTGCATGGGCAGGCACCAGGGATTGAACCTGGGTCTCTGGCATGGCAGTTGAGAATTCAGCCACTGAGCCAGCACCGCACTGCCCTGTTTTATTGGATTTTAAAACTGCTTTTATTTTGATAATTTAATTAGAATCTGGTTTGCATTCATGAGTTTCTTAGACACTTAACAATAATATTTTATATTACAGAAGAGAACACAAGACTGCATATTTGAGCTGAGGGTCTTTATTTACAAATCGGATGACACTATGTTGTGTATAAAAAGATGGAAAATGAAACAAAGTGCTGACATTCAAGGAAACTGAAAACTGTTCTAATGCTCATATTCTAATTTCTTATAGGACAACATGAATAATCTTATGAGAATAGGAAAGAAAATTTTGGAAGTCAACAAATCCATTTAACAAAGCTATTACATAATACTGTAACAAAATAAGTGCTGTCTTAGGAATGTATACTTAATTCTCTGACTTTTCATAAGTATATGCACACACAAGAATTTTTCAAATATTTGTATGCTATTATTTAGAAATATTTCTATATAAGCAATTTCTTAAGAACCATTACCTGATATTTACAAGTAGGTTATTCAAATCCAAAAATTTTAGGAGAAAACCTTAAGGGCTTTGGCTTTTTTAAAAAAGCTAATTTTAAAAAAATTATAAAATAAAATACAAATGCCAAAACCAAACACAAAATGTATAGCTTAATGCATTATTACAAGGCACACTTTCTTTTAAATGTTAGATGTCCTCCTATTTGTCCTGTCACAACTGATGTCTTTCCAATCCCATAAAAATAACCACTACATTGATTTCAATAGTAATCCCTTCCTTGCATTTTATCTTGTAACCAAGTATATATCTCTAGATACCATATTTTAATCTTACTCATTTAAATGTTTTTATAAGATATATTTTTACAACTCTTCTTAATCAATTAGTTCCCCTTCCTTTCTATTTTCCTCAGAATTTCTCTGTTGAAGAACCCACATCTTTTGACCTATAGAATTTCCCACCATCTATAATTTCTTGATTGCATACTCACAGTGCAATTCAGCATATTCCTCTATCCTCTGGATGTTGGCACTTAACCAAAGGTTTGAGCAAACTCAGTTTCAATCCTTTTGACTAGACGATAGGTCATGGTGTGTTTTTTTCATCAGCTGATATATAACACCTCCTTTTCTTTTTCTACTGTTAGCTGAGACTGATACTCAGTGCTTTCCTTGAGCCAGTAATTTATTGTGAGTTGGAGAATATTCAAATTTTGTCATTTCTTTTTTATTTATTGGTTGGAAGGTTTCTCAGAAAGGGATGCTCTCCAACATCTATTATTTGGATAATCAGTGATAGAGTAGTGTAGGAAAGGGAGAATAAGTATTTGATCTCTGCCCTTCCTGTTCTTTTTACCAGTTTGCAGGATAATAAATTTATCTCCAATCATCTTCATGAGATAGCATTTTTTTTTAGTGTATGAACATCTTTATGGGTTTCAACTCATTGTAAATATTACCTTATTGTAGCTCAAATTGGCCATTGAGAGTCCATTGAATTGGCTCTACCCCAGCAATCTTTCAAGTTAATTTGCTATCTAATGTAATAATCAACTTGTATCTTTACTATATCTGAGGAAATATCTGAGTTGCCTGTGACACTAAGAGGCCTGGTTTCTTTCAGTGAGAACTGGTGTTTCAAAACCATTGTCTTGGCTCCAAGGATGCTCATTGCTATTGATTTGGTCATTGTTTCTAGGAGAGCACTAGGAAATAATGACAGGTTTTAAAAAATAGAACCCTTCATGAGTTTAGGTTGATGCTTTTAAATCAACTTCAGAACTACAGGATTTTACTTAGCCTCTTTGTTATATCTGTATCTCTATTCTTCTATACTGAGAATCCTAGTTTTCAAGGACACAAGGGATGATAGAATTAGAATATCCCACAATTACTTCCTTGTTTTTTCTGTATTACCTATGCAACAGTCTCAGAATAACAAGCTATTTCAGTCATCACAAATATAACTGAATCAGTTAAATTTACTTAACATTTTCTCTGTCCATTCTCTCTCAATTTTTAAAATCATTGTACTAGGCCAACATTGTCAGAATATATTTGTGTAGCATACTATACTCTCTTTTATCTCCCATTTAGCCCTAGTTCTTCAAATAACTATATATTTAATGCTCACCAGCAGTTCTTATTAAATGGCTCTAATTATTTTCTTTCTCTAATTCTTTAATGAAAAAGGCAGGACATAGATTAATGTTTCCATCTTGAAAGAAAGTAAAGAAGCTATTAAGACTAATGACATCATCTCCTGAGGATAAACTTTTATGCAGATAGAGTTGACTTTAATTCTAATCATTTATAAATTACTTTGCCACTCACACATCAGTGTAGTTTTTCCTCAGACATGAGGACTAGTTCATTCTTTTGAGTTTTTCATGCCTTTCTACTGGATAAAAACAAGAATGAGGTATTTTATTTGATTTATGCTCTAAAATATTATATTATGAAGGCATTACTATAGCACACATCATAGCTGTATGGTATTCAGGAATTTTTTTCCTTCAACTACCAAAAAAAAAAGAATAAGTAAAAAGTAACATATCTCATATCTTTTTTTCCAGTTCAGCTTAGCCATTGGAGTATTAAATTAATCTAAACTTAACTTAGAGTAAAAAAAAAATAAATATTTTCTATGACAAATATCCATTGCTTTTTAAAAGTCTTACTTACTGTCCTTCCACCCATTATGAAGTAATTTGGGAAAAGTAAAGATGGATGAAATCTAGAGGGTTTTAAGTCCTCCATTTTAGATACTGTTTTCAAGCTGGCTTTCCACAGCTCCCAACAAGTAACAACAGATTTTTTAATCTCACAACCTGTCTTCCTCCAATTTGAATGGACTAACAAAGAAAGCAAAACCAATTGGACAACAAGAGCAAAAGGAGAAGAATATTCCAGATGTAATCATCAAACTGAAAATCTGGCACCTGACAAATGAAAGAATATAGTTCTAAGTAGTTTTGTTGACTACCCATACAGTAAATCTTTAATTCAGAGCAACAGAAAAGCCATCGTTAAATTTGTAAAACCTGAAAAAATTAAAAACTATATTTTAAGTAAATCTTTCAGTCACCTATGACTCTTTATCTCAGTGCAGCAATTTTGAATCCTGTCCCTGGATTCCTCTTATGAAAATTTTGACACTTACAGGACAAACTAGGTGTGGGTCACCTGAAATACTTTGAGTTCTGAGTTATTGTTAGAATTATTTTGAGTTCTAAAATGGTGAAGTACAAATATTCATTGTTTCAGTGTGCCTTTTCTTTTTTTTGTATGCTGTATGATGAGGTCATATTTCATTATTTTTCCATGTGAGTATCCTGTTATTGCAGCACCATTTGTTGAAATTTTTATTTGTTTTTGTTTGTTTTTGCTTGTTTGTTTTTTTTTGGGGGGGGGAGTGCATGGACCAGAAATCAAACCCAATTCTCCGGCATGCAGGCAAGAATTCTACCACTGAGCTACCCTTGCACCCCAACCTTTAATCTTTTGTTAAAAAGAATTTATAATTCATGATTTTAAAAAAGGGAAACAGGTATTTAAGTATGTTAACTACTGACAGAGTTAAACACTGTTTATACCCCTGAGGATGCAACTTTTTCAAGGTCTTTTAAGGAAAAAACTGATTCACATATGAATGTCAAAATGTAAACTCTCCTACTCTGCAAAATCTTGGGAGATTTTCCTTTCATGTTTTTTTTTTAACTGCACTGACTGGAATTTAAGCCAAGACTCTGTATTCCTTTGTATTTCCATTCTCTTAATCATTGCAGAGAATTCTGTATGTGTGTGTGCATGTGTGTGTGTTTTCACACTTCTGGACTTCTATGCAGGGTTAATGGCTTATTTTCTAGGTCTCCCAGTTCCTGTAAATTATGAGTGCAAATTAAATCCAGAAGTAGGAAGGATGCATCTCTATAAATCAATAAATGCATGTGTTTATATAAATCAACTAACAAAATTATATGTAGCAACAGTTTTCTAGAACTGTCCCACAGATGGTAATACTATAAAAAAATAGTTTAACATCACTATAGTCCTGTGGGAACTGTGCAATCACTAGAAATATAACAAGTAACTCAAAAGCCACTGTAACTCTAGGTATAAAATTGTGCCCAGTCAGAGCCTTTCACCTATTTTTACATCCAAGTTTCTAAAATGAAGATTGACAAGTTGGATTGATTGTGAATTTAAGGTAAAGGCGAGGCTCCAAAATCAGCTCTTCCAAGAGAATCTGTCTTCAATGAAGTTGCTTCATTACTTTTTCTGGGTGCTCATTTTGAAAATCAGCTTACTCCAATTACTGTATGTTATCACATAAGTTGTACACATACATTGAAGTTGCTTTAAAAAGTCACTGAGATATCCACTGTTTGATTCAACTGCAAAGAAATTGTACAATTATCAAAATTTAAAATGTAATTTCTTTTTTTTCTTTTTTTTTAAACATAGGCAGGCACTGGGAAACAACCCAGGTCTCTGGCATGGCAGAGGAGAACCCTGTCACTGAGTCACCATTGCCCACCCAAAATATACCTTCTTTTTCTGTAAATATGTATTATGAGAAATAAAGAATGGCAAGATCATTGCTGTCATTAAAATATCTACTCTGTCTATCCTAAATAGTGATCTTGACAACTTCTTTTGCACAAATCTAATATGCTGTATAAATTGTCATCATTCAGCAGCATCTACTGCAAAAATATGCATTCTTTTAGGCCATGGCTTTAATCAGGGTAAATTTGCCTACTAGGAGACATATGACAGCATCTATAGACATTTTCATTGTCACACTGGAAGGGAGTGCTTTTGGCATTTTAGTGGGTAGAGACCTGAATGCTGCTCAACATTCTGCCATGTACTGGGATGTCCCTCACAATAAAGATTAATCCTGCTCGACATAAAAAAAATGAACATAGAGAAACAAGTGCTACAGAAAGTACAGAGAAAGAGATATACCTATTCACTGCAGGTAGGGAAATGAGAGATGCAGCTCCTTTGAATGCAGTGTCTACAGGAGGCTAGGGGTGGGTTTGCCATATGATCCTGAAACCCTGTTGTTCAGTATATACCTGGAGGAATGGAGAGTGGGGACATGAATGGCCATTTGCGCACTGGTGTTTCTGGCAGCAGTGTTCCCAATTCACAATGAATGGAGATGGCCAAAGACTAGAATGATTGAGGGATGGAAGAGGGAACTATGGCATATACATAAAATGGACTACTGAGTGGCCACTAGAAGGAATGAACTTGTGAGGCATGCAACTAGATGAATGAACATTTAGAACTGTATGTTGAATGAAATGTCAGAAACAAAGCAACAAATATTATCATGCTTCAATCACATGGACTTACTATAATATAACATTCAGTGAATTCAAGTTGAGAGCATGGGTTACCAGGTTGGAAATAAGGTTTACTCTTATTGTACAGAGTCCTAGACTGTAAGTTCTTTCAGCTTTTGCATATTCAGGAGATGTAACTGTTAATTCTAAATTCTGAGTTACTGAGTTGTTGTACATAACATGGACTTTTCCAGAAACTTTGGATAATTACAAGTGAGACTCAGAGTTAAAGCTCTGAAGCTATGAAAGTCAGCAGTATCCCATACAGAAATGGTTCAAAAAGATGAAAAAGTGATCAGACATTGAGTAGAGATATGAATGAAATTGTTCTCAATAGGACTAGGGTATATAAGAAGACTGCGTAAAGGATATCATCCATATTTTAAAACTTCATTTTCTGTGTGAGACTAAAGGGAGAGATGTTCATTTGGTGCAAAGTTTATGTTTTGGGTATTGCATTTCCTAATTTAACTTGTATGGTCAGTTTAATTGAGCACCATAGGGGCATGGAATCTTGAATAGGGCATAAGATTTTGTTGATTTGTCCAGGTTAGTGTGATGCACTGATAAATCCCAGAGTGATTTGGGCAGTGATGAAGAAGTATTTGCAATGTCCCCTTGGGGAAACGTGGAGAAATTCCCCATTTGGAGAACTTCTGATATTCTATTAAGCAGAGTGACAACCAAATCAATAGGCTGAGCCCTCAATCTTGGAGTTTGCCCCTATGAAAGTTATCCCTGCAAAGGATAGGCTAATCCTACTTAAAAATAGGCCAAAGAGTCACCCCGGAGAACCCCTTTTGTTGCTCATATGTGGCCTCTCTCTCTAAGCCAACTCAGCAGGTGAACTCACTACTCTCCTTTCTATGTGAGACATGACTCCCAGTGTTGTAAATCTCCCTAGCAATGTGGGACAAAAAGTCTGGGATAAGTCAGGATCTGGCTTCAAGAGTTTGAGAAAACCTTCTTGACCAAAAGGGGGAAGAGAGAAAATGAGACAAAGTAACTTTTCAGTGGCTGAGAGATTTCAAAGATTAAAGAGGTTATCCTGGAGGCTATTCTTATGCATTATATAGATATCTTTTGTTTTTGTTTTTGTCTTTGGTGTATTGGAATGGTTAGAGGGAAGTACCTGAAACTGTTGAGCTGTGTTCCAATAGCTTAGATTCTTGAAGATGATTGTATAAAGACATAACATTTACAACGGGACCATGTGATTATGAAAACCTTGTGCCTGATGCTCCTTATATCCATGGTGTGGAAGATGAGTAAAAAAGTGGATAAAAAAAAGTAATAGGGAGCCATCAGGGCTTAGCAGACAGAGTTCTCACCTGCTATGCCAGAGATCTGGATTCAATTCCAGGTGCCATGTAAAAAAAAAATAATGAGGGGACAGAGGGTAAAATAAATTGGGTAGATGGAAACAGTAGTGGCCAATGAGAGGGAGGGGTGAGATGTAGGGTACATATGAGCTTTTTATTTTGTCTTTTTATTTCTTTTTCTAAAGTGATGCAAGTGTTCGAGAAAATGATCATGGTGATGAATACACAACTATGTGATGATATTGTGAGTCACTGACTGAACACCATTATAGAATGTATGTGTGTGAAGACTTCTCAATTAAAAAAGAAAGATCTTTTCTTATTGATATTTTAATAGGTCAATGTATAGTGTCAAAAATTCAACTTATGCTAAAATAAATAGAAAAAAAATGCTCAATGCACATTAATTGAATGGCTTAATTATTGGCTTTTATAGTTTTATAAGATAATTAATGCGTCAAATAGTATCCCTATGACAGGTGGGAGAATTGATACAAGACATCAAGAAACCATTTTGTGCACTGCCACTGTGATGCCATCATGTTCCTGGATCATAATGTTCCAATTATCTGATTCTAGACATACCATAGGAACATCAGTTGGGTCAGACATTAGCTAGCTACTTGCTGAACATATATCATCCAAGCATACTCATCTAACAAGATCCCACAGCAACCTAGATTAAATCTTTGTGAATCTGTGCACAAGACTCTAACAATGGATGGATTCTTCATTGTGCCCTCCAAGTGCTGCTCCAAAGTCTCCTCCATTGTGCCTGCTATTCTCCCTGGAACCACACAGAAGTAATTTGTGTGATAAAAGAACTACACAAAGGAGGGGAAGGGAATAGATTTATATTGGAGCAAAGTTTTCTATACAAATAAAATAAACTTTGTGGGATGATTAATCCCATGTATCAACCACACTATGTTATATTGTCCAGTTATTTGGTCAAGCAAGCCCTGGCCTTATTGGTATTGTGAGGGTATTTCATAGATTTGAATCATTAATGAGTTGATTGCATCTATGGCTGATTGCATCCATGATAAACAAAGGAGATTGCCTTCAGCAAACATTTGAAGTCCTTAAATGGAGAACTGGTGATTTGGGGCAATCAAAAATAATTTCTCACTCTACTCCAGACAGCCAGATTCTCCTGGGGAATTTATCATTAACTTCATTTGAGTTCCCAACTTGAGACTTCTCCTGGGGAATTCAATGTCACCTTCATCAAGTTTCCAACTTGTGTCCTGCCATACATAATTTGAATTGAACAATTCTCATGATCACATCAGTCAATTCCAGTAGTTTTGCTGTGGATTTTTTTGTGGTTTCAACATATGGTATCATATCTGTAAACAGTGAGAGTTTTACTTCTTCCTTTCCAATTTGGATGCCTTTTATTTCTTTTCTTGTCTAATTACTCTGGTAGAATTTCCAGATGCAATGTTGAATGATAATGTGGCAGTGGACATCCTTGTATTTTCCCTTATCTTAGAGGGGAAGCTTTTAATTTTCCTCCAATGTGTATGATGTTAGCAGTGGTTTTACATATATTCCCTTTATCATGTTGAGGAAGTTCCTTCTTTTCCTATTTTTCAAAATGTTTTTTATCAAGTTCGGTGGGGCAAGATGGTGGCATAGTGAGGTGTGGAATTTAACCCTCACTATGAGGTTTAACCCTGGAGTTAACCCTCTAGAGCAGCTAATAAACAGTCAGGAACTGTCTGGAACAACCATATGGGAGGCATCCACGACTGGACACACATTGTACACCAGTGTAGAACAGTGGAAGGACTGAGGTCAGTACTATAGAACTGTGATTAAAGCCTCCCAAATCTAGAAGCTGGTGCCCCACCCCTACTACATGGCAGACTCAGAGGAAATACATCCCTGTGAGAAAAAGAAGTGGTCTCTGCTGAGAGCAAGGAAAGGCAGCCAGCCAAGCTCCAATTGCAGTTTAATTAACAAATTTGGACTGCTGAATATAAGTTCCAACACAGATAAGCCAGGATCAGGTAGGAAAGAAATCCTGAGATTTCTCCCAGGAGACAAGATACAGGGCTGATGAAAAAAAATGAGACTTTTGGAGTTGACCCAGCTCAGAATATTGGAAAAGGGCTATGACCCAGGGCACATAGTGTCAGCTACCAACACTGGCTCTTGAACAGCAAACCATGGGGCTGGGAACAGTCTCTGAAAATGGATTTTGTTTTAATTTTTTAACTATTCTAAGTAGCTCATTAGAGAAAGCCTCAGGCATTCTCAATTTTCAACCCTGATCTCGGCAAGTGTGGAGTTAAGATAGGTCTGAGAGACAAAGAAACAAGTCAAGTTAAGGAGATAATTCCCTAGAGGGCATATCTTCCCCAGAGCAAGCCAGGGCAGAAAACACCTCAAGTGGTGGCCATCAATCAGAGAATTCATACCCAGGGACCAAGCACTACATCTTCCTTCCACCTCAGCCTTTGTCTCAACCATAATCCTGGAAGCTACAGGGTCAACTTAGAATTAAAGGCACTGTATTACTTTATGGCAGTGGAGAGCTACAGACTGACAAGCACCACTTACTGGGAAGGATGGGAAAAGCATTGAATCTAGAGATTTGCAGGAATCTCTAACATTCTGCCGGGTCTCATACCATGAAAACATGATACTAATTACTCCATACTCCTGAGAACTGGTCCTGTCTTGTCTGGGAAAATCTAATTAGAGTCAATGATATCTGGGGAGATATTGAAGGAACTACCCTGTCCCAAGTTGGTTGGCTTGACCCCCTTATCAAAGATCAATTGTCCATAGATGAGAGGGTTTATCTGTAAGTACTGAATTAAATTCCATTGGTCAGTATTTCTATCTTCATGCCAATACCATGATGTTTTGACCACAGTAGCTTTGTTTGTAGAACTGGCTATCTATACCCAAAAGAATGAAAGAGGACCCATATCTACACATTATACAAAAGTTAACTCAAAATTGATCAAAGAACTAAACAGTTACAACCATAGAACTTTTTGAAGAAAATATAAGAAAATATCATTCTGATAAATGTTGTTTCAGGGTGCAAGAGTAGTCCAGTGGCAGAATGCTCACCTTACATATGGGAGACCTGGATTTGATTGCTGGATCATGCAACCCCCACAGAAAAAAGGCAGTGTCATAGACCTTACATCCAAATCATGATTGAAGAATATGGGATTTTCTCAAAATTAAATATTTTTGTGCATCAAAGGACTTTGTCAGGAAAGCAAGCAGGAAGCTTACACTATGGGAAACAATTTTTGGAAACCATATATCAGATAAGGGTTTACTACCCAGAATATATGAAGAGACTCTACAACTCAACAACAACAACAAAAAACAATTAAAATGGGTAAAATCCATTGACAGACATTTTTCAGAAGAGGAAATACAAATGGCTCAAAAACATATGAAAAGATGCTCACACTCACTAGCTATTAAGAAATGCAAAACACAACCACAATAAGGTATCTTAGTATAATGGTCATTATCAAAACAAATAGAAAACTACGAGTGCTGGAGAGGATGTGGAGAAAGAGACACACTTATTCACTGTTGCTGGGAATGTGGAATGGCACAACCACTCTGCAAGGCTGTTTGGTGATTCCTCAGGAAGCTGAGCATAGAATAGTAATATTATCCAGTAATCCCATTATTAGGTATATATTCAGAGGAACTGTAAACATGTACACAGGCATTTTCCAAGTGATGTTTATAGTGGCATTATTCATGATTGCCAAGAGATGGAAACTGCCCAAATGTCCATCAATGGATGAGTGGATAAAAAACTGTGGCACATGCATATGATGGAATGTTACACAGTTTAAAGCATAAAAAGGTCATGAAGCATGTAATAACATGGAGGAACCTTGAGGATATTATGCTGAGAGAAATTAGCAAGAAACAAAAGGACAAATACTGTATGGTCTCACTAATATGAATTATTAATTAGTGAACTTTCAGAGTTAATGTTAAAAATACAGGTTATCAGGAGATAGAAAGAGGGTAGAGATTTGGGCATTGATGTTTAGGAGTAAATAATGCGCAATAGAATTGATTGTAAAGATTCAGAAATGGATACCTTCTAACTGTAACACAATATTATAAGAACATGGAATGAAGTTGAGTGTGAATATGGTTGAGTGAGGAGAAGTGAGGGCATGAATGACATCAGAATGAAAGAAAGGGGATAAGGACTGGGACAGTATAACTTAGTGATGCCTAGAGTGCAAAATGATGATGATGAAATGTACAAATATAAGAACATTTTTGCAGTAGGGAGAATAAATGAATGTCAACATTGCAAGGTTCTGAAAATGGGATGACATAAAGAGAAAAATGCAGTCAATGCAAACTAGGGTCTATAGTTAACAGTAACATTGTAATGTGTATCCATTGAATGCAACAAAGGCAATGTGCCAAAGCTAAATGTCAATAATCAGGGTATATAGGGGAGGGGTATGGAGTCATTTGTGGAAGAAATGGAAATATCTTCATGTAGACTGTGGTGGTGAAGCCATGGCTATGTTATTATACCAGGAACCATTGATTTTTCACTTAGGTTGGAATGAAGTATGTATGAATATAACTGTTTAAAATAAGCAGAGATACAAATGCAGGAGAAAATGTGGAGAGGGAGATATGACCATTTACTCTTGGTAGAGAAATGCAGTGTTGCAGCCCCTCTGGAGGGCAGTGCAGTGGCTCTGCAGCAGGCTAGGAACTGGGCTGCTGTATGATCTGCAACCCCAAAGTTAGGTGTATACTTGGAGAAACTGAGAGGCGGGACACAAATGGACATTTGCATATTGGTGTTTATGGCGGCAGTGTTCCCATTTTGCAATGGGAGTAAGTGGCCTAGGGGTACATCAACTGAGGAATGGAGTGGGGAATTGTGCTGTATGTATACAATGGACTACTGAGTGGCTGTAAGAAGGAATGAAATTGTGAGGCATGCAACTATGTGAATGAACATTGAGAACTATAGTGAATGAAATAAGCCAGAAATGAAAAGGCAAATATTATAATGTCTCACTAATGTGGACTACCAATAATGTGCAAACTCTGAGAATTGAATTCAAGAGCATAGGTTATCAAGTAAAGGCCTATTGTAAAGTTTCCTATATTGTAAGCTCTTACAGCAGTCATATCTATTCCTGAGTTGCAACTGTTGTTTCTGAATTCTGAGATGCTGTGCTCTTTGTGTATAACCTGGTAGTTTCCTGGAACGTTGGGTATCTGTGTGACTTCTGAGACTCAGGGTTAGAGCTCTGCGGCTCTGAAAGTCAGCACTCCTCCAAACAAAAACTGTTAAAGAAACTGAAAATGAGATCAGAGATCAATTAGAAATATGAATGAGGCTGATCTGAGTAGGGATAAAGTAAATCAGAATAAAGAGTAAAGATAATTTTTATTGTATTTTAAAATTTCAACTTAGGTGTGAGACCAAAGAAAAAGATATTTATTTGGTGCAAAATTTACATTTTTGGTAGCACATTATCTAATCTAACTGTATGGTCAGCTTATTCAAACACCATAACTACATGGAACCTCAAATAAGGAGTGAGATTTTGTTGGTTTTTACAGGTAGGTGTGATGCATTGATGCATCCCAGAGTAATCTGGGCAGAAGATTAAGAAATATTTTCAAAGTCCCTTGAGGTCCTGGGGGAAAAGGTGGAAATATTAGACTTCCCCACCAGAGGAAGACCTGATATTCTCACAATCTTTGGGGACTGCCAATATGATGGCCCAGGCCCTTGAACTTGGGGCTTGCCCTTTTGAAACTTTTTCCTGCAAAGGAGAGGCTAAGCCTACATATGATTATGCCTAAGCATCACCCCCCCCCAAAGAATATCATTTGTTGCTCAGAAATGGTCTCACTTTCTCTAAGACAACTCTCCAAGTGATCTCATTACCTTCCCCACTAAATGGGACATGACTCCTGGGGATAAGCCTGGCCTTGACATCATGGTATTTAAAAGGATGTTTTGAGCAAAAGGGGGAAGAAAAATTAAACAAAATAAAATTTCAGTGGCTGAGAGATTTCAGCTAGAGTACAGAGGTCATTCTGGTGGCTATTCTTATGCAGAATATAGATATACCTTTTCAGATTTTGGTGAATTGGAGCATCTAGAGGGAAAGGCCTGAAACTTTTGAACTGTACTCCAATAGCCTTGATTTTTGAAGATGATTGAAGAACTATAGGGCTTTTAAGGTGTGACCATGTGATTGTCAAAACCTTGTGACTGACATTCCTTTACCCAGTGTATAAATGTAAGAGTAATAAAAAAAAACAAAAAATACACAAATAATAGGGGTGAGGGGGGTATGGGATGTTTTGCGGGCTCTTTTATACTTTAATTTTTATTTTTATTCTTATTTTTACTTTTTGGAATAATGAAAATGTTCAAAAATCTATTGTGGTGATGAATGCATAGCTATATGATGATATTGTGAGCCATTGATTATACAATTTTTATTACTATATATTATGTTAGTCAGGCTTCTCTAGAGAAACAGAACCAACAGGAGATATCTGTAAATATGAGATATAGGTGTCTCACACAACCATGGGAATGGAAGAGTTCAAAATACATCGGGCAGGCTGTGAAGCTGGTGGCTCCAATGTAAGGTCTGGATGAACTCTATAGGAGAGGCTCACTGGCCAAAGAAGAAGTGAAGTAGTCTCTCTCATTCCTTAAAAGCCTTCAACTGATTGAATTGTCTCATTTGTGAGAGACATGCCTTGGTTGATCACAGATGTAATCAGCCACAGATGCAATGAACTGACTGATGATTTAATACACCAGTCTTACAGTTTATCAACCAGCCACAAAACATCCTTGCAGCAATGGTCAGGCCAGTGCTTGTTTGACCAGACAACTGGGCATATTCACTTGGCCAACGTGACACCAGAACTTAACCATCACATATGGTATGTGAATATATATATTAGGAAGGTCTCCTCAGATATCCTTAACCTCAGTCAGATTTTCCCAGACCAGACTGGCCTTCTCTTCACAGGAAAGAGCCACCTGCATCAGTTTTCCCTGAGGGTGAGACCCAACAGATTGATAGACTTTCCTATGAAGCCTCTAAACCCTGTTTTTTTCCTACCCTGTCCAGTGTGTGGCACTGGTCTGCCCACAGCTTCCCACCAGCATAAAGTGCTGTGTTGCCTTTAATTTCAGCAGATTCTCCCTTCTGGGGCATGGTTGAGACAGAGTTGCGATTGTAGCTTGGCATTATTTGCTTCAGTTTTACAGTCCGTGGGCCCTGAATTCCTTGAGGGAGGGATTCCACTTGAGCTGGGCCCCACCTTTCTCTTGGGGAAGGTACAGCCTTCAGCAATTTAACTCCTTTCACTTGACTTTGTTACTTTGTTTCTCAGACAAGCTGAATTCCACCCTTGCCTGGAGAAGCTATGGAGACTGAGAAGCCTTGCATTTGTGTCTAGGGAGCTGTTAAGTAGCAGAGACAAAGCAAAAAGAAACAGGACCCTTGCTCTTTGGGTTTTGTCAATCAAGAATTTAAGGTGATACATCTCCAAGGATCTATGTGCCCCCTTATTTTATGGTCTGCCCCTTTCAAGTATGCTGTGCTGTCAGATTCAAAAAACCTGTTTAGTTTTCTGTCAGCCCCTCCCTGTCTCTGCTAGGGCAGAAACCCCTAGTACCTTTATCTCTTATTCCAGGTTTCTGTGAGTTGGGAGCTTATTTTTGGAAGTCAAAACTTGTTAACAAATTCTTCAATTGGAGCTTGGCTGAGCTAAACCTTTGCTGATAGTAAAGTCTGTATCCTTTTCCCTCAGGAAACCAGGCTGCCATGCTCATGGGGGAGGGACACCAGCTTCCATGTCTTGGGGGACTTACAGTTCCGTGTGGGCTCACAGCTTGTCCAGCTCATCCAGATTGGTGTATGCTGTGTGTCTGGTCACTGATGTGGCCCAAGCAGTTGTTCTCTACTCTTCTTGGCTATGTGCTAGCTGCTCTGGAGGATGAACTAAGTTTCACAGTTCACTAAGCAACCAGCATGACCCCACCACTCCACTATAGACCCATTGCACAAGTTTTTAAATGCAGTTTTGTTAAGATACATTCACATCACACACCATATAATCCATCCAAAGTAGACAATCAAAGGCTCACAGTATCTTCATAGAGCTGTACATTCATCACCACAATCATTACTCAAAGAAAGAAAGAAAAAGAAAAGAGAAATTCTAAAATATCTCATACCCTTATCACCCTTATTATCATCACTTTTGTCTTTATGTTATTATTCAGCTACTGATACATTGGATAAGGGGAGTGTCAGTCAAAAAGTTTTTCCATCACATAGTCACACAGTAAAATAGATATAGTTATACAATCACTGTCAATGATAAAGTCTTCTAGATTAAAATTGAACAACTTCAGATATTTTCCTCTGTCTATTCTAATACACTAGAAACTAAAAAGAAATATCTGTATAATGAGTCAGTAGTCACATTAATTTGTTAAATCCTAATTACTCAGTTACAACTCTGCCTTCTCATATGATCATTCTTTCAATCTTCAGGGATATCTAGGCAATGCCCACTTTAAGTTCCTCATGCTGGAAAGGGGTGTTGACCTTGTGGGATAGAGGAATGAAACAGAGTGATGTTATTGGAAAGACTGTTATGTCTGGGGTTTGTGGCTTATCTGGCATAGAAACAATATGGAGGTCTAAAATCTTGGGAAAAAGTAAAACTATGAAGAAAACTTTTATAGAGTCTTGGGTAAAACCCAGGGTATTATTTAGGGTTTTTAAGAATGCTGTTGGTTGTGGCTTAGAATGCTGTCAATTTGCAATATCTAGCTGAAGACTTGCATAAGAATAACCTCCATAATGACCTCTAGAGTAATTGAAGTCTCTAGCCACTGAAATTTTATGTCGTTTCATTTCTTAACCTACCTTGGGTCAAGAAATCTTTCTCAATCCCACAATATTAGGGCCAGGCACATACATGAGAATCATGTCCCACATTAGCTGGGGGACTTACAACACTGGAAGTCATGTCTCTCATAGGGTAGGGGGTAGTGAGTTTATTTGCAGAGTTGGCTTACAGAGAAAGCCACATCCAAACAAAAAGAGGTTCTCTGTTTGTAATTTCTAAGCATAATTATAAGTAGACTTTGCTTTGCCATTGCAGAAATAAGTTTTGTAAGATTGTTCTAGTTTGCTAGCTGCTGCAATACAATATACTGGAAATGGAATGGCTTTTTAAAATGGGGAATTTAATAAGTTGCTAGTTTACAGTTCTAAGGCTGTGAAATTGTCCAAATTAAAACAAGTCCATAGAAATGTCCAATCTAAGGTATCCAGGGAAAGAAACCTTGGTTTAAGAAAGCTGATGATGTTCAGCATTTCTGTCTCACCTGAAAGGGTACATGGCAAACATGGTGGCATCTGCTAGCTTTCTCTCCAGGGCTCTTGCTTCACGAAGCTCCCCAGGGGCATTTTCCTTCTTTATCTCCAAAAGTCTCTGGCTGGTGGACTCTGTGGTTCTCTCATCATTCTGTCATGGTTCTGTGGCTCTCTTCTTATTCTAAAAAAAGTAACTCTCACCAAAATGTCTCCTCTTTTATAGGATTCCAGTAAAGTAATCAAGACCCAGGTAGAATGGGTGGAGATATGTCTCCATCTAATCAAGTTTAATATTCACAATTGATTGAACCACATTTCCATGAGGATGAATTAATCAAGTTTCCAAACTATAGTGCTGAATATGGATTAGAAGGAATGGTTGCTCCCACAAGATTGATTAGGATTAAAACATGGCTTTTCTAGGGTACAGAAATCCTTTCAAACTGACACAAAAGGTAAGTCTCAAGATGAAAGGCTTGGCTTATTAAATTTGGAGTCCCTAATGCTTAGAGAATATCAAGAATTGCCCAGGTGTGGAAGTTTAATAGTTCCACATTTTCCCCAGTCTCTCAAGGGGACTTTACAAATACATTTTTATTTTCTGCCCAAAATGCTCTGGAGTGTTCCAGAATATTACATTATCTTATATGGAATAACAAGGTCTCATTCCTTATTCTAGGGTTAAACTAGATGGTGTGCTAAAGAAAAATTGAAATTTTGGACAAAATAAACATCTATTCTTTTCATCTCAAAGAGAAATTGAGGTTATAAAATACATACAATACAATCTTTTAGCCTGTGTGCCAGTTTGAACCTGTTGTGTACCCCAGAAAAGCCATTTAATCCTCATTCAATACTGCTGGATCTTTTTATTGTTTTCATGGAGGTGTGACCCATTTGTGGGTGGTAACTTTTGATTAGATGGTTTCCGTAGAGATGTGTCCCCACCTCTTCACAGTGGGGTTGCTTACAGGAGCCCTTTAAGAAGGAACCATTTTAAAAAAGAGCTACAAAAACTGGCAGAGCCAATAGAATGGACAGAGCCCTGGGGAAGCCATTGAAGAAACCTAGAGAGAAAGCTAGCAGACATCACCATGTGCCTTTCCAGCTGAGAGAGAAACCCCAAATGTCATCAGGCTTCTTGAGTCAAGGTTCTTCCCTGGATGCCTCAGATTGGACATTTTTATATCTTTGCCTTAATTTGGACATTTTCACAGCCTTAGAACTGTAAACTTGAAACTTAATAAATTCCCCTTTTTATAATCTATTGTGTTTCTGGTCTATTGCATTCTGGAGGCTTTTGCAAACTAAAACTGATTTTGATACCAGAAAAGTGGGGTGCTGCTGGAGTTTGCAAATACAAAATATGTTGGTATGGCTTTTTAATGAATAAGGGGAATATTTTGACAGAGTTGTGAGGAGATTGAAAGAAAAATCCTTGAATGCTTTGAATAAACTGTTGGTTAGAAGTGTGGACTCTATAGATACCTCTGATAAGGCCTTAGGCATAAATGATGCATGTGTTTATTGCAAACTGGAAGGAAGGTGATTCTTCTTTCAAAGTGGGAAAGAATCTGGCAAAATTGACTGGCTTTGGCTGGAAGGCAGATTTTAAAATCCATCAACTTGGATATTTTAGTAGAAGGAATTTCCAAATTAAATGTGGACAGTGTAGGCTGGTTTCTCCTTGCAGCTTATAGTGAAATGTGACAGGAAAGAGAGATGGTGAAAGCTGAACGCTTGGGTACAAAGAAATCAGAATTTGATGTTCTGGAAAATTTGGGGCTTCCAGAAAGGGAGACCTCAGACAACAGTGCTCCCATGTTAGGATTTAACCAAAAGTGGAACCAGACAGCCATTTCAGAAAAAAACCAGAATTGGAGATGGAGTTATCCAGGAAGGATTTGTATACTGCATAGAAAACCAACAAGAGTGTTGTGGGATCTGTATAAATGTAACCTCTGCCATTCTGGACTAAAAGGGACAATTGGACAAAAAATAACTTCAGAGATGGAACTATGGAAGCTAAGATCTGAAGTCAAGAAACCTCTGGCCATTGAGTAGATATCACCTTGTTATTCAAGATTTAATGGAGAGGCTGGAGGGAACTGCCTGAAAATGTAGAGCTGTGTTCCAGTAGTCATGTTTCTTGAGGATGATTGAATAATGATATAGCTTTCACAATGTGAGTGTGTGATTGTGCAAATCTTGTGTTTGATGCTCCTTTTATCTACCTTGTCAGCAAATGAGTAGAACATATGGAATAAAAATAGATAATAGGGGGAACAAATGCTAAAATAAATTTAGTTTCAAATGCTAGTGAGCAATGGGGTGAGGGGTAAGGGGTATGGTAAGTATAATCTTTTTTCTGTTTTCATTTTGTTTCTTTTTCTATTGTCTTTTTATGTCTTTTTCTGAATAGATGCAAATGTTCTCAGAAATGATGAATATGCAACTAAGTGATGATATCGTGAATTACTGATTGTATATGTTAATGTTTTATTTCATTTGTAAATTTTTTAAATTACTAAATAAATTTTTAAAAAAAGAAACCTCTGTCCAGGAAAGTGGGCCCACCCAAGCACTTGGGGAGGGTTAGTTTGCCCTGAAGGCTCAGGGTGGGCCTTGGAGAGGGTGGAACACATTATTTGGGGATTGGGGAGAACCTGGCTGCCACCAAATTGTTCTGGAGGGGTTAAATGTGTGCCCCAGAGATGGAGGAGAGCCCAGGCATGGCCCCAATGTTTGGAGAGAGTGGGACTGAAAAAAGGTTGGTCTCCCCAATGTCCCCCATTATTACATTTTGAGAAAGCTGGGCCACAACATAGTCCCTTGGGAAGGGTGATATTGTTGCTTTCCAAAGCCCTGAAGATAAATGACTCTCAGACCTTGAAATTTAATGACATATGCCCTGCAAGCTTCCTGTTTGGGAACAGTGACCCCTGTGTTCTTTCCAATTTCTCCCTATTGGAATGGAAACATGCATCCTGTGATTGTCCTTCCTTTGTATATTGGTAGCAGATAACTTGTTAAGAATTTTACAAGTCCAGAGCCAGAGGAAAATTTTTCTCTAAGACAAACCATGCCTTTAACTGACTTTGATGAGATTTTGTACTGTTTCTAACTTTGTATTGTTCCTGAAATGGCTTAAGGCTTTCTGATAATTTTATTGAATGAATGCATTTTGAATTTGGAAAGAAGATGTCCTTTTGGGGTCCAAAGGGTGGAATGTGCTGGTTTAAATGTGTTGTGTACCCCAGAAAACCAAGTTCTTTAATCCTCATTTAATATCACTGAGACGGATCATTTTTATTGCTTCCATGGAGATGTGACCCACTGAATTGTGGGTGATAACTTTTGATTAGATGGTTTCCATGAAGATCTGTCTTCACCCATTTAAGGTAAAGTTGCCCTTAGAGAGGGAACCATTTTGGAAAGAGCCCCCAGAACCAACAGCCAACAGAATGGGCAGAGCCCCAGGTAAGGGCTCTTTTTTGAAAAAAAAATTGAAAAAGCCTAGAGAGAAAGCAAGTGGATATTACCATGTGCCTTTCTAGCTGAGAGAGAAACCCTGAAAGTCATTGGCTTTCTTGAGCCAAGGTATCTTTCCCTGGATGTCTTAGATTGTATATTTTTATAACCTTGTCTTAATTTGGACATTTCACAGCTTTAGAACTGTAAATTTGCAACTTAATAAATTCTCCCTTTTTAAAGGCCATTCCATTTCTGGTATATTGCATTCTGTCAGATTTTACAAACTAAAACACCCTGTTTTCTGATTTACCTTAGTCCTAGCCAGGTCTGTTTCACTCATATCTCTAATTGAATTCTGAACTCTTTTTCAGCTCCTTTAACAGTTGGTGTAAGGGGTGCTCTCACTTTCAGAGATGCAGAACTCTAACTCTGAGTTTCAGAAATGACACAGATATTCAAAGTTCCAGCAAACTATCAGGTTATACACAAGGAACACAGCATCTCAGAATTTAGATATGTTACAATTCTGGAATATTTGTGACTGCTGTAAGAGCCTACAATTGAGGAACCTGTACAATGAGGCTTATTGAACATTGTGTACTTATTTTTCATCAATTGACCAATCTCTGCCCACATTCTAACCCCTGATCATTTATTCTCTCAAATTTAATTATCAGAGTTTGTTCATAATAGTTTATTTAGTGAGAACATACCATACTTGTCCTTTTGTTTCTGGCTTATTTCACCCACCTAATGTCCTCAAGGTTTATTTATCTAGTTGCATGCCTCATGACTTCATTCCTTCCTGAAGCTACTCAATATTCCATTGTATGTATATGCCATGGTTTGCCCTTCTGATCATCAGTCAATGTACCCTTAGGCAGCCTCAATTTATTGCAAATGTTAAATAATGCTGCCATAAACACCAGTTTTCTAATGACTATTTATGTTCCAACTTTCAGTTCTTCCAAGTATATAAAAAACAGTGGGGTTGCAGGATTAAATGGAACCCTATACTTAGCCTCCTCTGGAGCCACCACACTGCTCTCCAGAGGGTCTGCCCATTTTTAATTCCTTACCTAACAGTGAAGAGCCATATCTCTCTCTCCACATCTTCTACAGCATTCATATCTTTCTGTTTATCTTTTAACAGTTTTATTCACACCCCATACAATCTATCCTAAGTGAATGATCAATGGCTCCAGGTAAAGTCACATAATTAAGCATTCCCTACTTTACTCCATGTGAGAAAAGTTCCATTTTTTACACAAAAAAGAGGAAAAATATAAAAATAAAAATTATGAAAAATAGAAATAAAAAAGAAAAACATACAGAATAAAAAATAAAAAGGGAAACAACAATAATAACAACAAAAATCCTATACCCCTAACTTATATCACTTCTTATTGACATTTAGCTTTAGTATATTGCCTTTGTTACAATTAAAGGAGAATAATACAGTGTTATTGTTAACTATACACTGTAGTTTGCATTGACTGTGTTTTTCCTTATACCATCACATTTTCAACACCTCACAATGGTGACATTCATTTGTTCTCCTTTTGAAAATACTTTCTTGTATGTGTACATTTAATTGCCATCATTGTCCACTCTAGGTTTCACTGGTGTGCAGTTCCAGTTTTTAATCACTATTTTTCTTTCTGGTTTCATACATGCCCCTAGCCTTCCTCTTTCAACTATATTCACACTCAACTTCATTCATTATATTTATAATATTGTGCTACCATCAAATAGTATGGTGTTATCCATTTCTAGAACTTTACAATCTATCCCAATGAAAATTCTGTACTCCTTCAACATCAATTGCCAAATCACTAATCTCTTTCTATCTCCTCATTGCCTGTGTTCTAAACTTTAAAACCCAGAGTTTGCTCATTATAGTTAATTCCTACTAGTGAGACCATAAAACATTTGTCCTTTTGTTTCTGGCTAATTTCAGTCAGCATAGCATCTTGAGTGATACTGATTCACAGTATCATTATATATTTATGGATTCATCACCACAATTAATTTTTGAACATTTTCATTACTGCCCAAAAAGAAAAACTAAGAATAAAAATTAAAATTAATAAGAACACCCAAACCTTCCTATACCTATTTTTCCCCCATTATTGATTTTTTGTCTTTTTTTTACTCATCTGTCTATACACTAGAATAATGGTATATCAGCCACAAAGTATTCACAATCACATGGTCACTCTGAAAAAGCTATTTAGTTATACAATCATCTTTAAGAAACATGGCTTCTGGATTACAGTTCAACAGTTTCAAATATTTCCATCTAGCTATATTAGTACTCAAACTAAAAGAGTACATTACAAATGGATAAGGATAATCTCCAGAATGACCTCTCAATTCTATTTGAAATCTCTTAGCCACTGAAACTTTTCTTCCAAATTCACTTGAATCAGTGCAATCCCAATCAAAATTCCAACAGTGTACTTTGTGGAAATTGAAAGACCAATGGTGAAATTTATTTGGAAGGTAAGGGGTCCCAAATAGCCAAAACTACCTTGAAAACTAAGGGCAAAGCTGTAGGACTCATTCTATATGACTTTAAAATATATTACAAAGCTACAGTGGCAAAAAGAGCATGGTACTGACAAAAAGATAGATATATTGACTAATAGAATCTAATTGAGAGTTGCAAAATAGACCCTCACATCTATGACCAATTGATATGTATGTATATATATATATATATATATATATATATATATATATATATATATATATATACATTGTTTGTTTGGGTAGGCACTGGGAATTGAGCCTGGGTCTCCAGCATCCAATTGATATTTAATAGGGTTACCAAGTCCACTCAACTGGGAGAGAATATTCTCCCCAGCAAAGTGTCCTGGGAGAAATGGATAGCCATATGAAAAACAATGAAAGAGGACCCCTTTCTCACATATTATATAAAAATTAATTCAAAATGGATCAAAGACCTAAATATAAGAACCAGAAACATAAAATTCCAGAAGAAAATATAGGGAAGCATCTTCAAGATCTTATGCTTGGCAATGGGTTCTTAGACTTTACACCCAAAGCACCAGCAACAAAAGAAGAAATTGATAAATGGGATCACCTCAAAATTAAATCTTTTGCAATTGAAAGGACTTTGACAGAAAAGTGAAAAGACAATCTACTCAATGGGAGAAAATATTTAGAAAACATATCCAATAACACATCAAGAATATATAAACAAATCCTACAACTGAACTATAAAAAGACAAAATAAAAACAACTTAAAAATCTTCAAAAGAACTTGAATAGGCATTTTTCCAAAGAGGAAATATAAATGGCTAAAAAAAGTACATGAAAAGAGGCCCACCATCTCTAGCTATTAGGGAAATGCAAATAAAAATCACACTGAGATATCATTTCACACTTCCTGGAATGACCACTATTTAAAAAAAAAAACAGAAGATTACAAATGTTGGAGAGGTTATGGAGAGGTGTGAGCACTTATGCACTGTTGATGGGAATGTAAATTGATGCAACATTTGTAGAAGAAAATTTAGTGATTTCTCAGGGAGCAAAGTACAGAATTGCCATAGGATCAGGCAATCTCCCTTCTAGGTGGATATACAGAGCAACTGAAAGTGGGGACTTGAACAGACATTTGCACACTGATGCTCATAGCAGCATTATTCACAATTTCCAGAAGACATAAGCAACCCAAGTGCCCATCAACTGATGAATGGATAAACAAAATGTATTATATGCATACAATGTAATATTATTAAGTGGGTAAAAGTAATGAAGTCCTGATGAATGTGATGAAATGGATGAGCATTGAGAACATTAAGATGAGTGAAATAAGCCAGACACAAAAAGACAAATATAGTATGATCTCACTGATATGAACTATTTATAATAAGCAAGCTCACACATTCAGAATCTAGAATATAAGTTATCACAGCAAAGAATGGTATAGGGAAAGGGGAACTGATGTTTAATTTGTGCATTTCTAAATTTCTATTTAGGTTGATTGCAAATATTGGAAATTGACAGTGGTGATATTAGCATGTTATTGCTTATGTAATGAACATCGCCATACTATGCTGATGATTGTGGTTGAAACGGGAAGTTTTGGGTATATTATGAGAAGGTAAGCTAGAAGAAAAAACATTAGCCTGTATAACACAGTGAATGATATTGTGAATGATGGATTGTTGTTAAAAGTTCGAATATAAGAATGTTCTTTTATGGATTATAATAAATATATGACGCTATTACACTAGAATAAGGTGAGGGGCAAGACGGTGGCTTAGTGAGGTGTGGAAATTAGTTCATCCTCCAGAGCAGCTAGTAAATAACCAGGAACAGTATAGAATGACTTCTGGGGTTCTGGGGCTACATCAATGACTGGACACACAGCATACACCAGTCTGGACCAGTTGGACCTGCTGAGACACCACAAAGTACTGTAAGTCCCCCAAGACACAGAGGTCTGCAACCCCCATGGATATGGCAGGTTGGTTCCCTGAGGATAAAGGGAACAGAATTTACTAGCAGAAAGGGCTTAGTTCAACCAAGCTCAGAATTAATTAACAAATTCTGACTGCTGAAAAAAGGACCCCAGCACAGACAAACCTGGAATAAGCACTAAAGATACTAGGAATATTTGCCCTGGCAGAGAGTGGGTAGGGCTTATGGGAAAAAATACAGAGGTTTTTTGAGTTGGACAACATAAAGTACTGCAAAAGGGCTGGACCCCAAGCAAAGGGGAAACATAGAGCCTAGAGATACATAGTGCCATGTACCAACATAAACTCTTGATTGACAAATCCAAGGAGTGGGGGTCCAAGCTCTGAAAACGCTTTGTTTTGCTTTTTTTCCTATTCATTAACAGCTCATTAGATAGAACTGGAAGCCTTCTTGGGCTCCAGCAGTGCCCCAGAAAGGGGTAGAATTAAGCTAGTCTGAGCAACAAAGTGGGAAGCCATGAGCAGACAAGAGCCACATGCTGGGCAGGATAGGAAAAGCACAAAGTCTAGAGGCCTGTTAGGAGTGCCTGGCAACCTGTTGGGTCTCACCCTAAGGGAATGCTGATGCTGACAATTATTGACACCTGAGACATGGGCCACTCAGACTGGGAAAATCTAACTGGCATCTATAATATCTGAGGGGACCTTCTAAAAAAAAAGGCTCCATATAAGAAGGGCAAGAGAAAGAAAAACAAGAACTGAAAAATTCTGATCAGTTAAACGGAACCTATGATGGAGGTCTAGAATAAGCTTAACTTAATGTTGAAGAACAGTGTTCTAGTTTGCTAGCTGCTGGAATGCAATATACCAGAAACAGAATGGCTTCTAAAAGGGAATTTAATAAGTTTACACAAGGCTTTGCACTTGTGTAAAGGGAAGTAGTGCCTTTAATTTCTCAGACTTTCCCTGCTTGGGGCATGGCTGAGACAGAGCTGAGATTGTACACTGGCATTCTTTTCTTCAGTTTTCAAGTCTCTGGTATCTGAATTGCTTGAAGGAGGAATTCCACTTGAGCTGGGCCCTACCTTTCTCTTGGGGAAAATACAACCTTTTGGGAATTAATGCCTTTCACCTGACTAGTTACTTTGTTGCTCAGTAACTAGCCTACTGTTCTAAGGCCAAGAAAATGTCCCAATTAAACAAGTCTATAGAAATGTCCAATCACAGGCAACTTGGGAAAGATACCTTGATTCAAGAAGAATGATGAAGTTCAGGGTTTCTCTCTAAAGTGAGGAGGCACATGGTGAACACAGTCACAGTTTCTCTCTCAGCTGGAAAGACATATGGCAAGCATGGCATCATCTGCTAGCTTTCACTCCTGGCTTCCTGTTTCATGAAACTCCAAGGGGGGCATTTTTGTTCTTCATCTCCAAAGGTCACTGTCTTGTGGGCTCTCTGCTTCTTGTGGCTATGTCATTCTTCTCTGTTATCTCTGAATCTCTTTTTCTCCAAAATTTTTTCTCTTTTATAGGACTACAGAAACTAATCAAGACCCACCCAAATGGGTGGAGACATGTCATCACCTAATCCAGCTTAACAACCATTCTCAATTACATCATATCTCCAAGGAGATTATCTAATTACAGTTTCAAACATACAATACTGAATAGGGATTAGAAGAAATGGCTGCCTTTACAAAACAGGATTAGGATTAAAACATGGCTTTTCTATGGGACATACATTCTTTCAAACTAAACTGCACAAACAGATAGAGAACAAAGCAATCCAGCAAGAAAATCCTAGGTAAAAGAGTGAAAACAATATCCAGAATAAACTAATTAAGGAAATCAAATGCCTAGATGCCAGCAAAAAATAATGAGTCCTACTAGGAAAATCAAAGATATGGCCCATTCAAAGGAACAAATCAACAATTCAAATGAGATACAGGAGTTAAAACAACTAACCCAGAACATTTAAAAATGCATGGAAAATTTCATCAAAAAGCAAATCAGTGAGTTGAGGGAGGATATAAAGAAGACATTGGGTGAACAAAAAGAAGAAATTGAAAGTTTGAAAAAACTAATCACAGAATTTATGGGAATAATCTATGGGCACAGTAGTAGAGTAAAGAAAAACCAATGTAAGCCTACAATAGATTTGAAGAAGAGGAAGAAAGGATTAGCAAACTAGAGGACTAGACATCTGAAATCTGACACACAAAACAAAATATAGGGAAAAGAATGGAAAAATAAGAACAGCATCTCAGGAAATTGAATGACAGCATGAAACATATGAATATATGTGTTGTGGGTATCCCAGAAGAACAGAAGAAAAAAGAAGAAGAAACACTAAAGGAGGAAATTATCATTGTATATTCCCCATCTCTTATGAAAAACATAAAATTAGAGATTGAAGAAGTACCACATACCCCAAACAGAACAGATCTAAATAGACATATTCCAAGACACTTACTAATCAGATTGCAAGATGTCAAAAAGAAAGATATAATTTGGAAAGCAGGAAGAGAAAAATAATCCATCACATATACACAGAAGCCCTATAAGACAATGTGTGGATTTCTCAGCAGAAACCATAGAGGCAAGATGGCTGTGGTATATAATTAAGATTCTAAAAGAGAAAATCTAACAACTAAGAATTCTATGCTCAGCAAAATTGTCCTGCAAAAATGAGGGAGAGATTAAAATATTTTCAGACAAAGAATCACTGAGAGAATTTGTGACCAAGACAATGGATCTGAAAGAAATACTAAAGGGAGCACTACAGGCAGATAAGAAAAGACAGGAGAGAGGTCTGAGGAAGAGTGTAGTAAATGAAGAATATCAGTAAAGATAAAAAGAAAAGAAATAGATATGACATATAAAATCTAAAAGACAAAATGGTAGGAAAAAAGTGCCTTTATAGTAACAACACTAAATGTTAATGGATTAAACTTGCTAATTAAAAGATATAGACTGGCACAATGGATTAACAAAGAAAACCCACCTATATGCTGTCTACAGGAGACTTATTTCAGACCCAATGACAAAAATAGGTTGAAAGTGAAAGGTTCAGAAAATATATTTCATGCAAACAACGTTCAGAGAAGAGCAGGAGTGTCTATACTAACATCCAGCAAATTAAACTTCAAATGTAAAGCAATTAAAAGAGACAAAAAAGAACACTATGTAGTAATAAAAGAAACAATCCTACAAGAAGACATACAATCATAAATATTTATGCACCAAGCCAGAGTGCCCCAAAATCCATGAGACAAACACTGACAATGCTGAAGGGAGAAATAGACATCTCTACCATAACTGTTGGAGACTTCAATTCTGTCCTATCATCAAAGGATAGAACATCTAGACAGAGAATCAACAAAGAAACTGAGCATTTGAATAACACAATAAATGAACTAGACTTAAAATACATTTACAGAACATTACACCTGTCAACAGCAGGATACACATATTTCTCAACTGCTTATGGGTCATTCTCAAGGACAGATAATATGCTGGGTCACAAGCAAGTCACAATAAATTTAAAAAGATTGAAATCATACAAAACACTTTCTCAGATCATAATGGAATGAAGTTGGGAATAAGTATAGGCAGAGGACTTGAAAATTCACAAATTATGGAGGCCAAGGAACATACTCTTAAACAACCATTGGGTCAAGGAAGAAATTACAAGATAAATTAGTAAATATCTTGAGGCAAAAATGAACACACAATATATCAAAATTTGTGGGTTGCAGAAAAGGCATTATGGACTTAAATGTCTATATTAAAAAAGAAGAAAGAGCAAAAACCAAGGAATGGATTGTTCACTTGAAAGAATTAGAGAAAGAACAACAAACTAAATGCAAAGCAAACAAAAAGAAAGGAATAACAAAAATTAAAGCAAAAATAAATTAGATTGAGAATATGAAAAAAGAGAAAATCAACAAAACCAGAAGTTGGTTCTTTGAGAAAATCAATAAAAATCGATGGACCCTTAGCTAGGTCGACAAAAAAGAAAAAGAGAGAAGATACAAATAAATAAAATCAAAAATGGAAAAGGAGATATAATCAGTGACACCTCAGAAAAAAGGTAATGACAGGATTAATGGGCAACTACATGCTAATAAACTAGACAACATAGATGAAATGGAAAACTTCCTAGAAAGGCATGAATAATCAATGCTGACTCAAGATGAAATATATGACCCCAGCAAACAAATCAGAAGTAAAGAGATTGAATCATCATCAAGAGGCTCCCAGGGTGCACAGGTGGTTCAAGAGTACATGGGTGGTTCTAGGGTGCATGGGTGGTCCAGTGGTAGAATGCTTGCCTTTCATGCAGGAGACCCAAGTTCAAATCCCAGACCATGCACCCAAATACATATGTGCATATATATACATATTATATACACATATATGTATATATACATATACATATATATATATATTTATTAATGGAAAGAAAAAAAAGAAATTAACACAACATTTAGAAATCATACCATTCTACATATGCACTCAGTAATTCTTAACATCATCACATAGATGCATGATCATCGTTTCTTAGTACATTTGCATCGGTTTAGAGGAACTAGCAACACAACAGAAAAAGATATAAAATGTTAATATAGAGAAAAGAAATAAAAGTAGTAATAATAGTAAAAAAAAAAACCCTATAGCTCAGGTGCAGCTTCATTCAGTGTTTTAACATGATTACTTTACAATTAGGTATTATTGTGCGGTCCATTTTTGAGTTTTTGTATCTAGTCTTTTTGCATAGTCTGTATCCCTTTAGCTTCAATTACCCATTATCTTACCCTGTTTCTAACTCCTGCTGGACTCTGTTACCAATGACATATTTCAAGTTTATTCTCGAATGTCTGTTCACATCAGTGGGACCATACAGTATTTGTCCTTTAGTTTCTGGCTGGACTCACTCAGCATAATATTCTCTAGGTCCATCCATGTTATTACATGCTCATAAGTTTATCTTGTCTTAAAGCTGCATAATATTCCATCGTATGTATATACCACAGTTTGTTTAGCCATTCTTCTGTTGATGGACATTTTGGCTGTTTCCATCTCTTTGCAATTGTAAATAACGCTGCTATAAACATTGGTGTGCAAATGTCCGTTTGTGTCTTTGCCCTTAAATCCTTTGAGTAGATACCTAGCAATGGTATTGCTGGATTGTATGGCAATTCTATATTCAGCTTTTTGAGGAACCGCCAAACTGCCTTCCACAGTGGTTGCACCATTTGTCATTCCCACCAACAGTGGATAAGTGTGCCTCTTTCTCCGCATCCTCTCCAGCACTTGTCATTTTCTGTTTTGTTGATAATGGCCATTCTGGTGGGTGTGAGATGATATCTCATTGTGGTTTTGATTTGCATTTCTCTAATGGCCAGGGACATTGAGCATCTCTTCATGTGCCTCTTGGCCATCTGTATTTCCTCTTCTGGTAGGTGTCTGTTCAAGTCTTTTTCCCATTTTGTAATTGGGTTGGCTGTCTTTTTGTTGTTGAGTTGAACAATCTCTTTATAAATTCTGGATACTAGACCTTTATCTGATAAGTCATTTCCAAATATTATCTCCCATTGTGTAGGCTGTCTTTCTACTTTCTTGATGAAGTTCTTTGATGCACAAAAGTGTTTAATTTTGAGGAGCTCCCATTTATTTCTTTCTTTCTTCAGTGCTCTTGCTTTAGGTTTAAGGTCCATAAAACCGCCTCCAGTTGTAAGATTCATAAGATATCTCCCTACATTTTCCTCTAACTGTTTTATGGTCTTAGACCTAATGTTTAGATCTTTGATCCATTTTGAGTTAACTTTTGTATATGGTGTGAGTTATGGGTCTCTTTCATTCTTTTACATATGGATATCCAGTTCTCTAGGCTACATATATTTTTAATATAGACACGTAAGTCCATAATGTCCTTTATGCAACCCACAAAATTTGATATATTGTGTGCTCATTTTTGCCTCAAGATATTTACTAATTTATCTTGTAATTTCTTCTTTGACCTAATGGTTGTTTAAGAGTATGTTCCTTGGCCTCCATAATTTGTGAATTTTCAAGTCCTCTGTCAACACTTATTCCCAACTTCCTTCCATTATGATCCGAGGAATTGTTTTTTATTATATGTATATGTACATATGTATGTATACATAAACACAAAATCTCCCAAAAAAGCAAAACTCAGGACCAGATGGCTTCACATGTGAGTTCTACCAAGCATTCCAGAAAGAATTAGTACCAATCCTGCACAAACTCTTCAAAATAATTGAAGAGGAGGGAAAGCTACGTAACTCACTCTCTGAAGCCAAGATCACGCTATACCAAAGCCAGACAAAGATACTACAAGAGATGAAAACTACACTCAATATTCTTGATTAAAACACTTCAAAGGATAGGAATAGAATGGAACTTCCTCAACATAAAAAAGGGAATATATGACAAACCCACAGCTAACATAATCCTCAATGGGGAAAAATGGAAAGCTTTCCTCTAAGATCAAGAACAAGACAAGAATACCCACTGTAACCATTAATATTCAACATTGAGCTGGAAGTTCTAGCCAGAGCAGTAAGACAAGAAAAGAAATAAAGGCATCCAAATTGGAAAGGAAGAAGTAAAACTCTCAGTGTTTGCAGATGATATGATAATGTATGTTAAAAATCCTGACAAATCTACAGCAAAGCTACTAGAGTTAATAATTGAGTATAGCAAAGTGGCAAGTTATAAGATCAACACCCAAAAATCAGTAGTGTATCTATATACTACTAATGAGCAATCTCTAGAAGAAATCAGGAAGAAAAAAATCCATTTACAATAGCAACCAAAAGAATAAAATATTTAGCAGTAAATTTAATGAAGGAGACAAAAGATCTATATCAGAAATCTACAAGAAATTGTTAAAAGAAATCATGGAAGACATAAATAAATGGAAGGGCATACCATGTCCATGGGTTGGAATACTAAATATAGTTAAAATGGCAATTCTACCCAAATGGATTTATAGATTCAATGCAATACCAATTAAAATCCTCAAAACAAACTTTGCAGAAATAGAAAAACTAATAACCAAATTTCTTTTGAAAGGAAGGGTGCAACAAATAACTAAAAATATCTTGAGAAACAAAAAAGAGTGGGAGGTCTCATGCTACCTGACTTTAAAGCATATTATTTACTTACAGTTTTCAAAACAGCATGGTACTAGCATAAAACTAATATACTGACCAACAGAATTGAATAGAGTGTTCAGATAAAAACCATTTCATCTATGGATAATTGATCTTTCATAAGGCAGCCAAGTGAACCCATTTGGAACAGAGCAGCCTCTGCAATAGATAATGATTGAAGAACTGCATATCCACATGCAAAAGAATGAAGAGGATCCATATCTCACACCCTATACAAAAATTAACTCAAAATGGATCAAAGACCTAAACATTAGAGCTAATACCATAAAACTTTTAGAAGAAAATGCAGAGAAATATCTTATAAAATGTGCAACAGGAGACAATTTCCTAGACCTTACACCCAAAGCACATGCATTGAAGAAAGAAATAGATAAGTGGGATATCCTCACAAATCAAACACTTTTGTGCATCAAAGAACATTCTCAAGAAAGCAGAAAGGCTGCCTACACAGTTGGAGACAATGCTTGGAGACCACATATCAGATAAGGGTATAGTATACAGAATTTGTAAAGAGATTCTTCAACTCAGCAACAGAAAGGACAAATAACCCAATTAAAAAATGGGCAAAAGACATGAACAGACACTTCCAGAAGAGGAAATACAAATGGCTAAAAGGCACATGAAAAGATGCTCAATTTCAATGACTATTGGGGAAATGCAAATTAAAATCACAATGAGATATCACCTGACACCAATTAGAATGGTTATTTAAAAGAAGAAAATGACAAATGATGGGCAGGATGTGGAGAAAGAGGCACACAGCCACTGTTGGTGGGAATGTAAAATGGTACAACTGTTCTTAAAATCAGTTTGGCGGTTCCTCAGGAAGCTAAGTATAGAATTGCAATAGGACCCAGCAATTCCATTACTAGGTATATATTCAGAGGACCTGAGGGTAAGGACATAAATGGACATATGCACACCAATGTTTATAGCAGCATTATTGCCAAGAGATGGAAATAGCCCAAATATCCATCTACAGATTAGTGGCTAAACAAACTGTGGTATATACACATGATGGAATATTACAGAGCTGTAAGTCAGAATAAAGTCATGAATCACTTTAACATTGATGAATCTTGAAGACGTAATGCTGAGTGAAATTAGCCAGAAGCAAAAGGACAAATACTGTACATTCTCACTGATATGAATTAATATTAATGAGCAAACTTGGAGAACTGAAGTTAAGAACACAAGCTGTCAAGAGATAGAAATAGGGTTGACATTGGGGAACTGGTGGTGAAGGAATACATATTGTGCAAAAGGGTGATAGTAAATATTCAGAAATGCACAATACTAACTGATTGTAGCACATTAGTGTAAGTACTGAACGAAGCTGAATGTGAGTATGATAGAGGGAGAAGTGCTGGGTACACTACGAAATCAGAAAGAAAGAGGATGAAGACTGAGAGGGTACAATTTAAGAATTTCTAGAGTGGACAATGATATTGATTAAATGTACAAATAAAAAACGTTTTGCATGAGGGCAAACAAATGAATGTCAATTTTGCAGTGTGTTGAAAATAGATGGTATATCGGAAAAAGTACAATCTAAGCAAGCTCGGATCTATAGTCAACAGTACCATTGCAACATACTTCCACAAAGGCATTATGTGAAAACTAAATGTCAACAGGCAGGAGGCATGGGGAAGGGGGTGCAGATTCTTTTTGGAAGAAAAGGAAATGTCTTCAGATAGATTATGGTGGTGAAGACATGTCTATACATTTAAGTTGGAATGTATGATGTGTGATAAAACTGTTTAAAAATGAACCGAAATAAATAAGTGCTAGAGAAAATATGGACAAAGAAATGTACCTATTCACTGTTGGTAGGGCAATTGAGAGGTGCAGCCCCTTGGAGGGCAGTGTGGTGTTTCCATAGGAGGCTAGGGGTGGGTTTGCCATATGATCCTGGAACCCCATTGCTCAGTATATACCTGGAGGAACTCAGTGTGGGGACACAAATGGACATTTGCACACTGGTGTCAATGGTGGCCATGTTCACAGTCCACATTGGATGGAGGCATCCCAGGGCAAAATGACTGAGGAATGGGAGAAGGAACTATGCATACATATAATGGACTACTGAGTGACACAAGAAGGAATTCAAGCAGATTGAAATGCTAGTGATCAACAAAAGGGAGGGGTAAGGGGTACAGTATGCGTGATATTTTTTTGTTTTCTTTTTATTTCTTTTTCTGAATTGATTCAAATGTTCTAAGAAATTATCATGATGATGAATGTACAACTATGTGATGAAAAAAGAATGTTCATATTGTGTGTTGATTGGTTTTGTTAAAAAATATTTTTTTAAAAAAGCACAGTAATGGCTTAAAGATATACTGACCAATGGAATCAAATAGTGTTCAGATATAGACCCTCTCATCTATGGACAACTGATCTTTGATAAGTCAGTCAAGCCAACTCACGTGGGACATAGCAACCCTTTCAATAAATGGTGCTTGGAGAACTGGATATCCATATGCAAAAGAATGAAAGAGGATTCATAGCTCACATCTTATAGAAAAATTAACTCATAATGGATCAAAGACATAAACACTAGAGCTAAGACCATAAAACTTTAAGAAGAATAAATGGAAATATCTCATAAAACTTGTAATAGGAGGCAGTTTCTTAGATCTTACACCCAAAGCATGAGCATTGAAGAAAAAATTAGATAAATAGGAACTCCTCAAAATTAAACAATTTTGTGCATCAAAGAACTTTTCCAAGAAAGTAATAAAGCATCCTACACAATGGGAGACAATAAATGGAAACCACATATCAGATAAGGGTTTAGTATCCAGAATATATAAAGAGATTCTTCAACTCAACAACAAAAAGACATACAGCCCAATTATAAAATAGGCAAAAGACATGAGCAGACATTTCTGAGAAGAGGAAATACAAATGGCCAAAAGGCACATGAGAAGATGCTCAACGTCACTGGTTATTAGGGAAATACAAATCAAAACCACAAGATATCATCTGACACCCTCTAGAATGGCCATTATCAAAAAAACAGAAAATGACAAGTGCTGAACAGGATATGGAGAAAGAAGCACACTTATACACTGTTGGTGGGAATGTAAAATGGTACAACTACTCTGGAAGGCAGTTTGGCGGTTCCTCAGGAAGCTAAGTATAGAATTGCCATATGATCCAGCAATCCCATTGCTATTTATCTATTCAGAGGACATGATGGCAAGGACACAAATGGATGTCGGCACACCAATGTTTATAGCAGTATTATCTACAATTGCAAAGAGGTGGAAACAGTCCCAATGTCCATCAATGGATGACTGGCTAAACAAGCTGTGATATATGCATACAATGGAATATTATGCAGCTATAAGACATAATAAAGCCATGAAGCATGTAGCAACATGGATGGACCTTGGGGACATTGTACAAAGTGAGGTTGGCCAGAAACAAGAGGAAAAATACTATATGGTCACACTAATATGAGCCAGCATTGACAAATTCACTTGGAGGGTTGAAATTGGGAACACAGGTTACTGGGAGGTGGAAATAGGGTGGAGATTGGGTAATTGGTGCTAAAGGAATACAGGTTGTACAATGGGACTGGTTGTGAAGCTTCAGAGATGGATAGAGCAGTGCTGTCTAATTGTAGAGCAATGATATAGGTACACTGAATGAAGCTGAATGTGAGTGTGGTAGAGGGAGAAGGGCTGGGGGCATGTATGAGACCAGAGAGAAAGATAGAGGATAAAAACTGATGTGGTACAATTTAGAAATGCTTAGCTTGTACAATGATGGTGATTAAATGTACAAATTCAAAAATGTTTTTGCATGAGGGAGAACAAATGAATGTCAATATTGCAGGGTGTTGAAAATGGATGGTATATGAGAGGGGGTAAAATCAATATGAGCTAGGGTCTATAGTCGACAGTAACATTGTAATGTGCTTCCAATGAAGGTAGCAAAGACATTATGGCAGAACTAAATGTCAACAGGTGGGGGGACGGGGAAAGGAGTATAGATTCTGTGTGGAATAAGGGAAAATGTCTTCAGATAGAGTATGATGGTGAAGGTATGTCTATACAATTAGGCTGAATTGTATGATGTGTGAATAAAACTGTTTAAAAATGAACAGAGGAAGACAAGTGCTGGAGAATATATGTGGAGAGAGAGAGATTACCTATTCACTGTCGGCATGGAAATGAGGTCTAGCCCCTTAGGGGGCAGTGTGGTGGTTTCATAGGAGGTTAGATGTGGTTTTTTATATGATGAAACCCCATTGCTCAGTGTATACCTGAAGGAACTAAGTGTGGAGAAGCAAATGGACATTTACACACTGGTGTTTCTGGCAGCAGTGTTCCCAGTTCACAATGCATGAAAGTGGCCAAAGGATGCAACGGTTGAGGGATGGAGAGGGGAGCTGTGATTTACACATTCAGTGGACTATTGAGTGGCCACAAGAAGGAATGTGGTTATGAGGTGTGCAACAGATGAATGAACCTTGAGAGTTGTGTGTTGAATGAAATGTCAGGAATGAAAAAACAAATATTATCATGCCCCAATCATAAGGACTACCTATAATTTTAAAATTTGGTGAACTAAAGTCAAGAGCATTGGTTGTCAGGTTGGGGCTTGTTGTAGAGAATCCTGGATTATAAACTCTTACAGAAGTCACATATATTCAGGAGACGTGACTGTTAATTCTAAATTCTGAAATACTGGGCTGTTTTTGTATAACATGGTCTTTCCCAGAAACTTCAGGTGTATGTGTGACACCTGAACCTTGGAGTTGGCACTCTGAAGTCATGAAAGTCAGTAGTACCCTATAGAGGAACTGTTTAAAAAGTTGAAATAGTGATCAGATATCAAGGAGAGACATGAATGAGGCTGATCTGCATAGGACTAAAGTATATCAGAAGACTGAGTAAAGGATAATACTGTCCATATTTTAAAACTTCAACTTCTGTGTAAGACTAAAGGGAAAGATGTTAATCTGGTACAAAATTTATATTTTAGTAGTGCATTTCCTAATTTAACTTGTGTGGTCAGTTTAGTTGAACACCATGTGTTCTAGTTTGCTAGCTGCCAGAATGCTATATACCAGAAACAGAATAGCTTTTTAAAAGGGGAATTTAATAAGTTTCTAGTTTACAGTCCTAAGGCTGCAAAATTGTCCAAATTAAAACAAGTCTATAGAAATGTCCAATCTAAGGCACCCAGGGAAAGATACCTTGATTCAGGTAGGCTGATCACATTCAGCATTTCTCTCTCAGCTGGAAGGGCACATGGTGAACATGACAGCATCTGTTTGGAAAATGTCTGATTTTCTTGCAAGCAGTGGGGATGAACAAATCAATGGCTGAGGCTTCAATCTTGGAGTTCATCCCAGTGAGTGTTGTTCCTATAAAGTATAAGCTAAGCCTACTTGGAATTCGGCCTGAGAGTCATCTCTGGAGAACCTCTTTTGTTTCTCAAATGTGGCCTCTTTCTCTTGGCCAGCTCAACAGGTGAACTCACTGACCTCCCTCCATGACTCCCAGGAGTGTGAATATCCCTGGCAACATAGGACAGAAAGCCTGGGATAAGCCAGAACCCAGTATCAAAAAATTGAGAAAGTCTTCTTGACAAAAGGAGGAGGAGAGAGAGAGAGAGATGAGACAAAATAAAATTTCAGTAGCTGAGAGATTTCAAACAGAGTCAAGATGTTATCCTGAAAGTTATTCTTGTGCATTATATAGATATCCCTTTTTAGTTTATGGTGTATTGGAGTGGCTAGAGGAAGGTACCAGAAACTGTTGAGCTGTGTTATGGTAGCCTAGATTCTTGAAGATGATTGAATAAAGATATAACATTTACAATGTGACTGTGTGATTGTGAAAACCTTGTGTCCAGTATGGACAGATGAGTAAAAATTATGGATAAATAAATAAATAAGGGGGGCAAAGAGTAAAATAAATTGAGTAGATGGAAACACTAGTAGTCAATGAAACAGAAGGGTGAGTTGTATGATATGCACACATTTTTTCTTTTTCCTTTTTATTTTTTTCTGGAGTGATGCAAATGTTCTATTAAATGATCATGGTGATAAATGCACAACTATGTGATGATGTTGAGAGTCATTGATTGTACACCATATATACAATAAATATGTGTGAAGATTTCTCAATTAAAAAAGTCAAGTATTTAAAAAAAGAACATGGCCTTTTCTCGGGTGCATAACAGCTTCAAACCAGCACAGTTTCTGTTCAAAGCAGATGCCAAGAAATGTGTTGACTTTAAAATATGGGAATTTATTTGCTTACAGTTTGAGGCTATGAGAAGGTCCAAATCAAGGCATCATCCAGGCAATGCTTCTTCTCAAAGACTGGTTGCTGGCAATCTATGGCTTCACTCCTACGTTGGAGGTCACATGACAGCACCTGCTGGTCTCTCCCTTCTCTTCCAAGTTTTGTTGCTTTCAGTTTCTTTCTTATGGGTTTTCTATTTTTCTCTACCTATTCACTCTGTTTATAAAGCACTCCAGTCAGAGGATTAAGATCCGTCCTGAACGTGATGGATCACACCTTAACTGAAATAGTCTCATCAAAAGATCCTATTTACAATAAGTCCACACCCACAGGAATAGATTAAATTTAAGAACATATCTTTGGGGGATACATACAGCTGCAAACCCCACAGCTACTAATTTGAAAAGACACCAACTTAGCTTCAATTTTCTCTGTTCCCATGTCCCTCTGTTTCCCCTATTTATGTTGTTTTCCCCACATTACCTCTTTATATTTTGCCTGTACATTATTAGTAAATATGTCCTCTGCTTGTTCAATTTTATTCTGACTCTTGTAGAAATGGAAGAGTAGAGTTGTATATTGAGAATACAGCACTATTGTGTTTAGCATGTATCCTTTAGTTACCTTTACTGAAGATCTTAGTTTCTTCACAGTACTCCAAGCCACTCTCTCCTGTCTTTTCCTTTCAACCTGCACAATTCCCTTTGGTATTTCTTGTAGGTTAGACCTTTTGTTGATGACCTCTCTCTGTTTCTGTTTTTCTGTGAATATTTTAAACTCTCCTTCACTTTTGAAGGACAGCTTTGTCAGATATAGATTCTTGTCTGGATATTGTTCTCTTTTAGTATCTTAAATATATCACACCACTACCTTCTCACCTCCATGGTTTCTGATTAGAAATTGGAACTTAGTCTTATTAAACATTCTTTGTATGTGAAGAATTGCTTTTCTCTTGCCCAGATGATGATTACCACTTTATGTAATAAAATAATTTAATTAAGGTATGTACTTTGTTTTTTAGACATAATGGCATTACACACTTAATAGACTACCGTGTAGTGTGACATAACTTTTATAAATCCATTGGGAAACCAAAAAATTCATGTGACTCATTTTAATGCAATATTCACTTTATTTCAGTGATCCAGAGCAGATTCTACAATATCTCCAAGACATGACATCCTTCATTCATTCAAATCAGTCAAAAATTATTTACTGAGCATTCATTACATGCTAGGTACCATTCCAAGGTGCTGGGAAGGGAGCAGTGAATAAGACAGATAAAATTCATTCTCTTCATGATGCCTACATTCTAGATTGGGTGGCAAATAATCAAACAAGTAAATATCTAATGTCATATGAACCTACAGTGCTGTGAAAAAAGTGGAGCTGGGTAAAGTGATAGAGTGACTGAGAGATGGTATTTTAGACAGGGAAGTCAGGTAAGGCATCTCTGAGAAGGGGACATTTGAGCAGTGACTTGAATGAAGTGAGAAAGGGAGTTCACAGATAGCTGAGAGTAGAGCATTCCTTTTAGAAGAAAGAGTAGGTGCAAAAGCCCTAAAGTGAAAATATATCTTGTGTGTTCAGGGAACTGTGGAGGCCAGTATAGCTGGAATGCAGTGAGTGAAAGTAAAGTGATAGGGGATAAGGTCAGAGAAGTAACTGGGGGTCTTGGGTGCCATTGAAAGAACATTGCTTTTACTGCTTTTTACTCTGAATGACATGGGAGAGAGACAGTGGAGGGATTTGAGCAAGAGAATGACATGATCAGACTCATTTTAATGGAGACATTCAAGCTGGTATTCTGAGAAAAGACTGAAAGGAAGCAATGATGTAAGCAGGCATAAGTAGTTAGGTTACTGCAGATAAGGAATTATAACTACTGTCATTATTTTATCTTGCTTACTTTTTTAGAGTGAGCAGGCAGAAATTTTTTTTGAATATACATGAGAAAAGACATGTGAGTACTCTCACAAGAAAAGAAAGTGGAAAGGCAAGAGATAATAGGCAATGTGCAGCAATTTGCTTTTATAAATTAACTTTACCTACTCCCTTTCCCCGTTCCTTCTTTGGGGCTTTCTCTTCCCCTCCGTTCTCCTCAAGGTGGTGCCTAATGATAAATAGTGCCTCTGGGTGGGTTGGTTAGCTTCACCCTGTGCAATAGAATAAGTCACTCAGGTGGGGGACATTTGGCTCCACCCTTTTCTGTGGATGATTCAGGTGGGGGTTATTTGAGCCCTAGCTGAGTCATCAGCTTATTCCCATAAGCTGATAGCCCCTGGGTAGGGTATCAGTGGGGACAGTGGCCTGCTTGACCTTGACTAAATTTTCTTGCTCAGAGGCTTCTCTCCTCTCTCAGATCCCTGTTCTAGACAGCCTCAACTTCCCCCACAGAGAGCTCTTAATCTTAAGGGGTGCTGAAGGATGTGGGTCTATCTCCTATAGCAGCTTCTGACTTGTCAGAGAATATAGGTCCTGCCTGATGGGGCATAGAAATTTCTGGCTACTGCAGGTGAGTTGACAGGGGAGGAGTCCAGAGGGATGGTTGTGATGGCTAAGAATCCTCCCATCAGCATTGGTTTGGTGTGAAAAGCTTCTAGTCTGGAAGAAATAAACTTGGTGAGAAACTTAAAAATGCAAGGTCTAATCAATAGCAAGTGGATAGAAGTAAGTGGGCCTAGGAGAGACATTAGCCAAGAGATATTGAGAAGAGGGAAGGAAAAGATCATCTTTTAGATTTAAGAATGAATTTTAGCTAAGGTGGTGGCTTAGTAAGTTGTGGGATTTAGTTCATCCCCAGAGCACCTAGTAAATAGCCAGGAACAGAAGAGAATAACTGCTGGGGACACATCAGTGGCTGGACACACAGTGTACCCCAGTCTGGACAAGCTGGACTGGCTGCAACCCAACCCAGAAACATGAGTTCCCCAAGCTATGGTGGCCGTTGCCCCCCAATAGACCCCTTCCCAGAGGGGAAAGGAAAGAGACCTTACCAGCAGCAGTGGCTGAATGCAACTAAGCTCCAACTGTGGAATTAATTAACACATTCTGACTACTGGAAATATGCCCCCAGCACATCTTAACCTTGAGTAAAAGTGGAGGTTGCTGGTTTTTGCCCAGGCACAAAGGGGGGAGGGCTGACAGAAAAATAAAAAGGGAAAAAAAGCAGAGGTTTTTTTGATCAAATAGAACATAATGCTTGAAAGAGTCTGGGCTCTGAAGGAAAGGAGGGGATACATAGGACCTGGAGATATGCAGAGCAACATGCCAACTTAGGTTCTTGATTGGCAAACTTGAGGAAAGGGGGTCCAGCTCTGAAAAGGATTTTTCTTTTTCGTTTTTGTGGCTGTGTTTCTATGGCTTGACTACTCTTTGGATACAGTGGCAAGGTTTCAAGGTCTCCAACTGCACCAGGTGTAGGCAGAATTAAGTTTGTTTGAGTGTTTGTCTGAAGCCTGTGTCTTCTCCAGGAGTGGGGTGGGACCCATTTCAGGTTGAATCACTCCCTCAAGGAATTCAGACCCCAGAGTCAGGAAAACTGAAGTGATTAAAGCCAGCCTACAACCTATCCTCTGTCTCAACCACACCCCCAGCAGGGAGCATCTGCTGATGTTAAAGGTACCACATCACCTTATACTGATGTAACCCATAGACAGAAAAGTGCCACATACTAGGCAGGATAGGAAAAAAACAGAGTCCAGACGTTTCATAGGAAAGTCTTTCATTCTGCTGGGTCTCACCCTCAGGGAAAACTGATGCAGGTGACTCTTCCTTCCTGAAAGGTGGCCAGTTTGGTCTGGGAAAATGTGGCTGGGGTCTCTAATACATAAGTAGACCCTCCTAAGTGGGGGGGGGGGTAAAGGCACCATACAGGCAGGGCAAGAAACAAGAAAACAAGAACTGAAAAATTCTGATCTGTTAAACAAAACCTAAGCTGGAGGTCTAGAATAAGCTGAACTGAAGGTCAAAGAACAGATAGACAACATAGTCATCCAGGAAGAAAATCCTAGGTAAAAAAATTGAAAACATTCTCCAGAATAAACTAATTAAGGCAATTAAATGCCTAGACACCAGCCAAAAATAATGAATCATACTAGAAAAATTGAAGATATGGCCCAGTCAAAGGAACAAACCAACAATTCAAATGAGATACAGGAGTTCAAACAATTAATTCAGAATGTTTGAACAGACATGGAAACCCTCATCAAAAATCAACTCAATGAATTGAGGGAGGATATAAAGAAGGCAAGGAATGAACAAAAAAAGGAACTGAAAGTGTGAAAAAACAAATTACAGAACTTATGGGAATGAAAGGCACAGGAGAAGAGAAAAAACAATGGAAACCTACAATATCAGATTTCTAGAGGCAGAATATAGTATTAGTGAAGTGGAGGACTGGTCATCTGAAATCCAGCAACAAAAGTAAATATAGGGAAAAGAATAGAGAAATATGAGCAGGGACTCATGGAATCGAATGACAACATGAACGGTACCAATATATGTGTTATGGGTGTCCCAGAAGGAGAACAGAAGGGAAAATGAGGAGAAAAAGAAATGGAGGAAATTATCACTAAAAGTTTCCCAACTCTTATGAAAGATTTAAAATTACAGATCCAAGAAGTGTAGCACAACTCAAATAGACTGGATCCAAATAGACGTACTCTGAGACACTTAGTAATCAGAATGTCAAATGTCAATGAGAAAGAAAGAATATTGAAAGCAGCAAGAGAGAAGCAATCCATCACATGCATGGGAAGTCCAATAAAATTATGCATAGATTTCTCAGCAGAAATGATGGAGTGAGAAGACAGTGGGATAATATGTTTAAGTTCCTAAATGAGAAAAACTGCCAACTAAGAATTCTATATCCAGCAAAATTGTCATTCAAAAATGAGGGGGAAATTAAAATTTTCAGATGAAAAAATCACTGAGAGAATTTGTGACCAAGAGACCAGCTCTGCAATAAATACTAAAGGGAGCACTAGAGACAAATAGGAAATGAAAGGAGAGAGAGATGTGGAGAAGAGTGTAGAAATGAAGACTATTGGTAATGGTAAAAAGAAGAAAAATTAGATATACATGTAAAATCCAAAAGGCAAGGTAGAAGAAAGTACTGCCTGTACATTAATAATACTGAATCTTAATGGATTAAACTCCCCAACCAAAAGACATAGACTGGCAGAATGGATTAAAAAACAGAACTCATCTATATGCTGTCTACAGGAAACACATCTTGGTCCGAAGGATAAACATAGGTTGAAAGTGAAAGGTTGTGAAAAGATATTCCATGCAAATAACAATCAGTAAAGAGCACAAGCAGCTATAATAATATCCAACAAATTAGACTTCAAATGTAAAACAATAAAAGAAACAAAGAAACACACAATGTATTAATAAAAGGAACAATTCAACAAGAAGACATAACAATCATAAATATCTATGCACCAAGTAAGAGTGCTCCGAAATATATGAGGCAAACACTGACAACACTGAAAATAGAAATAGACACATCTACCATAATAGTTGGAGACTTCAATTCCCTGCTTTTATCAATAAACAGAACATCTAGACAGAAGATCAATAAAGTAACAGAGAATTTGAATAGTACAATAGACATACCAGACTTAACAGACATTTATAGAACATTACACCCCACAAAAGCAGGATACAACTTTTTCTCAAGTGCTCATGAATCATTCTCAAGGATAGACCATATGCTAGGTCATGAAGCAAGTCTCAATAAATTCCAAAAGATTGAAATCATACAAAACACTTTCTCACATCATAAAGGAATGAAGTTGGAAATCAGTAATAGGCAGAGTGCCAGAAAATACACAAATATATGGAGGCTCAACAACACACTCTCAAACAACCAGTGGGTCAAGGAAGAAATTACAAGAGAAATAAGTAAATATCTCAAGGCAAATGAAATTGAAAATGCAACATATCAAAATTTATGGGATGCAGCAAAGGCAGTGCTGAGGGAAATTTATTATCCTAAATGCCAATATCAAAAAATAAGACAGAGCAAAAATTGAGGAATTAACTGTCCACTTGGAAGAACTAAAGAAAGAACAGCATACTAACCCAAAAGCAAGTGAAAGGAAAGAAATAATGAAGATTAGAGCAGAAATAAATGAAATTGAGAACAGGAAAACAATCGAGAAAATCAACAAAACCAGAAGTTTGTTCCATGAGAAAATCAATAAGATTGATGGCCACTTAGCGAGGTTGACAAAATGAAGAAGAGAGAGAATGCAAATAAACAAAATCAGAAATGGAAGAGGAGACATAACCACTGGCCCTGTAGAAATAAAGGAGGTAATGAGAGGATATTATGAACAACCAAAGTATCTTCAATTTTCCTAGTTTGATTTATTTTTGCTGGCATCTAAGCATTTAATTACCTTAATTTGTTTATTCAGGAGATTGTGTTCCCTTTTTTTTTTACCTAGGATTTTCTTGCTGGATGACTGTGTTTTCTGTCTGTTCTTTGACCTTCGGTTCAGCTCATTCTAGACCTCAAGCTTAGGTTTCATTTAGCAGATCAGAAATTTTCAGTTCTTGTTTTCTTGTTTCTTGCTCTGCCTGTATGGTGCCTTTTTTGCCCCTTAGGAGGGTCTACTTGTATTAGAGACCCTAGCTAGATTTTCCCAAACCAAACTGGCCACCTCTCAGGAGGGAAGAGTCACCTGCATCAGTTTCCCCTGCGGATGACACCCAAGAGATTGAAAGGATTTCTATGAAGCCTCTGGGCTCTCTGTTTTTTCCATCCTACCCAGTATGTGGCACACTTCTGCCTGTGGGTCTGGTACCTTTAACATCAGCAGACTCTCTCTGCTGTGGGCATGGTTGAGACAGAGGAGAGTTTTTCCACTGGCTTTTATCACTTCACTTTTCCCACCCTGGGGTCTGAAATCCTTGAGGAAGGGAATCCACCTGAGCTGGCCCTCACCCCTCTTCTGAAAAAGGCACAGTCTCCAGACAAACACTCAAACAAGCATAATTCTGCCTACACCTGGGGCAGTTGAAGTCCTTGAAGCCTTGCAACTGTATCCAAAGAGTAGTCAAGCCATTGAAACAGTGCCACAAAAAAGAAAGAGAAAAATCCTTTTCAGAGCAGGAACCTCAATCCTCAGGTTTGACAATCAAGAGCTTAAGTTGGTATGTTGCTCTGCATATCTCCAGGTCCTATGTGCCCCCTCCTTTCCTTCAGGGCCCAGAACCTTTCAAGTATGATGTGCTATCTGAGCAAAAATAAAACCTGTTTTTTTTCTTTTTCTGTCAGCTCTGCCCCCTCTGCACTGGGGCAAAATCCAGCAACTTCTGCTTTGACTCGAGGTTCAGCTGAGCTGGGAACCTATTTTTAGTAGTCATAATCTGTTAATTAATTCCACAATTGAAGCTTAGTTGCACTCAGCCCTTGCTGCTGGTAAGGTCTATTTCCTTTCCCCTCTGGGAAGTAGCCTGTGGGGGAGGGGTACTGGCCACCATCATTTGGGAAACTTATGGTTCTGGGTGGACTTGCAGCCTGTCCAGCTTGTCCAGACTGGAGTACGCTGTGTGTCCGGTCACTGACATTGCCCCAGCAGTTATTCTGCACTGTTCCTGGCTATTTACTAGCTGCTCTGGAGGGAGAACTAAATTCCACACCTCACCAAGCCACCATCTTGGCCCGATTCAATGCTACCTGATTTTAAGGCATATTATGAAGCTACAGTGGTCAAAACAGCATGGTATTGGTGCAAAGAGATATATGCTGACCAATGGAATCAAATAGAGTGTTCAGATGTAAACACCCTCATCTATGGACATTTGATCTTTGATAAGGCAGTCAAGCCAACTCACCTGGGACAGAACAGTCTTTTCAATAAATGGTGCCTAGAGAACTGGATATCCACATGCAAAAGAATGAAAGAGGATCCATATCTCATACCCTGTACAAAAATTAACTCAAAATGGATCAAAGACCTAAACATTAGATCAAAGATCATAAAATTTTCAAAGAAAATGTGGGGAAATATCTTATAAATCTTATAAAGGGAGGTGGTTTCTTAGATCATACACCCATTGAAGAACAAAATAAATAAATGGGAACTTCTCAAAATTAAACACTTTTGTGCATCAAAGAACTTTGTCAAGAAAGTAAAAAGATAGCTTACACAATGGGAGACAATATTTGGAAATGATATTTCAGATAAAGGTCTAGTACCCAGAATATATAAAGAGACTGTCCAACTCAACAACAAAAAGCATACAACCCAATTACAAAATGGGCAAAAGGCTTGAACAGACATTTCTCAGTAGAGGAAATACAAATGGCCAAAAGGCACATGGAAAGATACTCAACTTCCCTGGCTATTAGGGAAATGCAAATCAAAACCACAATGACATATCATCTCACATCCACCAGAATGGCATTATCAATAAAACAGAAAATGACAAGTGCTGGAGAGCATGTGGAGAAAGAGGCATACTTATCCACTGTTGGTAGGAATGTCAAATGGTACAACTGCTGTGGAATGCTTTTTGGCAGTTCCTCAGGAAGCTAAGTATAGAATTGCCATATTACCCAGCAATACTATTGCTAAGTATCTACTCAGAGGACATGAGGGCAAAGACACAAATGGACATTTGCACACCAATGTTTATAGCAGCATTATTTACAATTGCCAAGAGGTGGAAACAGTCGGAAGGTCCATCAACAGATGAGTGGCTAAATAAGCTGTGGTATATACATACAATGGAATATCATGCAGCAGTAAGACAGAATAAAGTTATGAAGTATGTAACAGCATGGGTCAACCTTAAGGACATTATGCTGAGTGAGATTAGCCAGAAACAAAAGGACAAATACTGTATGGGATCACTGATATGAACTAGCATTAATGAATGAAATTGGAGAATTTCAGTTAAGGACAGCGGTCATCAGGAAATGGAAATAGGGTAGATATTGAGTAATTTAAGCTGAAGGGATACAGATTGTACAGCAGGACTGATCATAAAAATTCAGAAATGGACAGCACAATACTACCTGGTTATAGCACAATAATGTTAGAACACTGAATGAAACTGAAGATGAGAATGATAGAGGGAGGGAGTCTGGGGGCACAAATGAAATCAGAAGGAAAGATACGCAGTAAAGACTGAGATGGTATAATCTAGGAATGCCTAGAGTGTATAATGATAGTGACAAAATGTACAAATTTTAAAATATTTTTGCCTGAGGAATACTCATACTGGAGGGTGTTGAAAATAGAAAGTAATTAATATTTTAAAACTTTAACTTCTGTTCGAGACTAAAGCAAAAAATGTTTATTTGATACAAAATTTATATTTTTACTAGTGAATTTCCTAATATAACTTATATGGACAGCTTAATTGAACACCATAAGTACATGAAACCTTAAGTAGGACATGAGATTTTGTTGGTTTGTGCCGAGTGATGCCCTGAGAAATCCCAATGTGATTTGAACAGTGAATAAAAAAGTATTTGCAAAGCCCCCTTGGGGGGAATGGTGAGAAAAGGGGAAACTCATCTTCCTCAAGTGCAGAATTCTTGATATTTTCATAAGCAGTGGGGACAACCATAGGAATATTCTGAGCACCCCAATCTTGGGGTTTGTTCATATGAAACTTAACCCCACAAAAGATAGGCTAATCCTACTTAAACTTAGGCCCAAGAGTCACCCCCAGAGAATCTCTTTTGTTGCTCAGATGTGGATTCTCTCTCAGCCAACATGACAAGCAAACTCACTGCCCTCACTCTCTCTACATGAGACATGACTCCCAGGGGTGTGAACCTTCCTGGCAATGTGGCACAGAAATCCTAGAATGAGCTGGGATTTAGAAAATCTTCTTGACCAAAAGGGGGAAGAACAAAAGAGACAAAATAAAGTGTCAATGGCTGAGAGATTCCAAACGGAGTCAAGAGGATATCCTGGAGGTTGTTCTTATGCATTAAATAGATATCACCTTGTTAGTCAAGATGTAGTGGAGAGGCTGAAGGGAACTGCCTGAAAATGTAGAGCTGTGCTCCAGTAGCCATGTTTCTTGAAGATGACTGTATAATGATATGGCTTTCACAATGTGACTGTGGGATTGTGAGAACCTTGTGGCTGATGCTTCTTTTATCTACCTTATCAACAGATGAGTAAAAAATATGGATTAAAAATAAATAAATAATATGGGGAACAAATGTTAAAATAAATTTAGTAGCTTGAAATGCTAGTGATCAATGAAATGGAGGGGTAAGGAGTACGGTATGTATGAATTTTTTCTGCTTTCTTTTTATTTCTTTTTCTGAATTAATGAAAATGTTCTAAGAAATGATCGTGTTGATGAATATACAACTATGTGATGTCAAAAAAAAGAACGAATTTTAACTAGGCAGCTGATTCTCATGTGGACTAAGAGGGTGTAAGTGCTAAGTTAAGAGGTGTGGAAATGAGGTTTAGAATGGAATTTATTGATGGACTGTATCTTTGACTGCTGTGTCAGCATTATTATTCCCTCAAAACGTGCCAGTAATACTTTTTTTTTTGGCTTTTAAAAAGGCAATTTATTAAGTTGCAAGCTTACAGTTCTATGACCATAGAAATGTCCAAACTAAGGAATCCAGAAAAAGATGTGAACTCCAAAGAAAGGGCCATGATGTTAAGGGTTTTTCTTTCAGCTAGGAAGGTAATAGCAATGTCTGCTAGCTTTCTCAACCAGTTTTTACAACTGACTTTCCTGGGTCAGGGGTGGGGTGTTCTTTTTGAATCTCTAAAGGTCTCTGGCTGTGTGGGCTCTAAAACTTTTTTCAAAATGGTTCCCTCCTAAAAGACTCCAGTAAGCAACCCCACCTTGACTGTGTAGAGACACATCTCCATGAAAACCACCTAATGAGAAGGTCACACCCACAATTCGGTGGGTCACATCTCCATGGAAACAACTTAATCAAAAAGATCCCAGCCAACAATATTGAATGAGGATTAAAGAACATGGCCTTTCTGGGGGTAAAAAATAGTTTCAGACCAGTACATTGAGATAAAGATATTTTGATGTGTTAAATGTTAAGGACAATTTTTAATGATCCAGTTTTATTTTAAAAAAAAGAAGAAGAGATCTCAGACCCTTACTTATCCCTACTGCTTAACACATCCCTAAGTCCTATTCCATCCTTGGAGTTGTAGTCAAAGATGATGTGGTCAAAATATCCTGTGGTCAACACAGCTTTGTGAAAGCAGCTTTGTCAAAATGCCAGGTGTCTTTCAGAAAGAGTGTTCACATCCAATTTGAATCCTTCAATTGCCACCTATTTTTGCTGTTCTTTCTAGAAGCTATATTTCAGCACCTACTATGTAACAGGCAATGTTTAAGGCTCAGCCAGAGGCTCTAGGACTGCTAAATACTCAAAAAATATTAGCTGAAAGAAGAATACATTGTTTCACATTAAAATAACTTCCAATACCCTAATTTGAAAATTTTAGTATCTATATGGTTATCTATTTACCTCTCTATCATTCTGAATATGGAGATCTATATGATGACACAGTAATTAATTTTAATTTCTGTGAACAGCCTCTTGAAGAGTCTACAGTACTCTGCAATAAGGTCAGAATAAATTCATCTTGGAATTATGATGTGTGAAAACTGAAAAGCATAGGCAGTAAAAAAATGCATTTAAAAATATCACATTACAAAAGGGAAGGCAAAATGACCATTATAACAAAGGAGATGGATGGTTCTTTCCTCAGCTTAAATATTTGCTGATTAGCACATCTATTTTCCACCTAGAGATATGTTTGTTAGCACTAAATCATGGGCCCATCCATATAGACAGGCCATATATACACATATATCGTAGAACTTCTGGACATTCTGTTTCTGTGCTTGTCTCAAAGAATGATGGCTAAAATAGGTAGGTGTTATCAGTCATCCTGAAACACCTGGTGCCCTCTCTCAGTCTGATAATAGCTTATACCTCCTCTATAGCATAGTTAGCGGTAGCTTTTATGGGAGTTTTTATTTGCTTTCTCCCTTCGAAAGACCCCTTCTTTCACTGTGTTGTACCTCTCACTTTAATTGGACTTAAGATGCACAGGGAAGGTTAGAATAATGAGTACTTAGCTGAAATTGTATTTTGAACAGACAAGCCCAAGAGTGGGGGCACCCCAGGAGGCCTGGTTAATGACTACATGTAGGAGTTCAGGTAAAGAGTCCTTCTCCTGGCCCTGGAAGAAATGCTGAAAGTGGATGGGTTCTGAGCAAATCTACACTTTTATCCTGATGATGGTCCTACTTCTCTGTCTTCAAGTAAAGTAAAATTTATTGCTGAGTACACGTGGGCTACTGTTTGGTACAGCTAGTGGCTTGCCACCTCTTTGCTCTCCACAATAAAACCAGAGAGCTCCATGTTGAAATTAAATGACATGTAGACTCGGCCTCAAGTGACCCAAATGGAGCTAATGCACACTTTTTGTGGGCATGGGTGAAGGTCAGTTAGGAAGCCTTGTCTCAACCAGAGAATTGGGAGAAGGAGATATCATAATCTATTTCAGGATGTTACTGAAATAGGTAAGATGGTAACATTTGACATATTGGAGGTGACTTTTGCACTGAGTAGCAGAGGATCTTCAGAAAGTATGCAAGAACAAGTTTATGTGTCTATCCAAATTCACTTGGGCCCATATGCCCATGGACCTTAGCTGCTTGAGACATAGAGAGACTAAAGCCAACAATTGTGTGAGCTTTCCTGAGGCTGAACACTGAGCTTTCGTCTGGCTCCAGAGCAAGCTCTGGAAGCTTCAGTGTCCAGGTTAGTCCCAACTAGGCAGGTGAAGCTATGCTCCTCACACTGCTTCATGCTGAGATAAAGCCTTGTGACATGAACTGTAGGAACTGGTTTTCCCTGTGGCTGCCTGAAAGGATGAGCAATACAAACAAGAAGCAAAAGGAAATTAAGGCTTATCAATTGTTGACTAGGCTCGCCATTAGCAATTTTATGGCCCTACAAGACTACAAAGATCATATGTCTATGTAAAAGTTATAGACCAAGCTAACCAATAATTAAATTTAAAGTGTTACATTTTCCTCCTTTGCAAATATACTTTTTTTATTAATTAAAAAAAATTAACTAACACAACATTTAGAAATCATTCCATTCTACATATGCAATCAGTAATTCTTAATATCATCACATAGATGTATGATCATCGTTTCTTAGTACATATGCATCGATTTAGAAAAAGAAATAGCAAGACAACAGAAAAAGAAATAAAATGATAATATAGAGAAAAAATGAAAATAAAAATAAAAAATACAAAAATATATAAGAAAAAAACAACAACTATAGCTCAGATGCAGCTTCATTCAGTGTTTTAACATAATTACATTACAATTAGGTAGTATTGTGCTGTCCTTTTTTTTTTTTTTAGAAATCATACCATTCTACATATGCAATCAGTAATTCTTAGCATCATCACATAGATGCATGATCATCGTTTCTTAGTAGATTTACATCGGTTTAGAAGAACTAGCAATATAACTGAAAAAGATATGGAATGTTAATACAGAGAAAAAAATAAAAGTAATAATAGTAAGAACAAAACAAAACAAAACAAAACAAAAACCTATAGCTCGGATGCAGCTTCATTCAGTGTTTTAACATAATTACTTTACAATTAGGTATTATTGTACTGTCCATTTTTGAGTTTTTGTATCTAGTCCTATTGCACAGTCTGTATCCCATCAGCTCCAATTACCCATTATCTTACCCTGTTTCTAACTCCTCCTGAACTCTGTTACCAATGACATATTCCAAGTTTATTCTCGAGTGTCGATTCACATCATTGGGACCATACAGTATTTGTCTTTTAGTTTTTGGCTAGACTCACTCAGCATAATGTTCTCTAGGTCCATCCATGTTATTACATGCTTCATAAGTTTATCCTGCCTTAAAGCTGCATAATATTCCATCGTATGTATATACCACAGTTTGTTTAGCCACTCGTCTGTTGATGGACATTTTGGCTGTTTCCATCTCTTTGCAATTGTAAATAACGCTGCTATAAACATTGGTGTGCAAATGTCTGTTTGAGTTTTTGCCCTTAATTCCTTTGAGTAGATTCCCAGCAATGGTATTGCTGGGTCGTATGGCAATTCTATATTCAGCTTTTTGAGGAACCGCCAAACTGCCTTCCACAGTGGTTGCACCATTTGTCATTCCCACCAACAGTGGATAAGTGTGCCTCTTTCTCCGCATCCTCTCCAGCACTTGTCATTTTCTGTTTTGTTGATAATGGCCATTCTGGTGGGTGTGAGATGATATCTCATTGTGGTTTTGATTTGCATTTCTCTAATGGCCAGGGACATTGAGCATCTCTTCATGTGCCTTTTGGCCATTTGTATTTCCTCCTCTGAGAGTGTCTATTCAAGTCTTTTTCCTATTTTGTAATTGGGTTGGCTGTCTTTTTGTTGTTGAGTTGAACAATCTCTTCATAAATTCTGGATACTAGACCTTTATCTGATATGTTGTTTCCAAATATTGATTCCCATTTTCTTGATGAAGTTCTTTGATGCACAAAAGTGTTTAATTTTGAGGAGTTCCCATTTATTTATTTCCTTCTTAGTGCTCTTGCTTTAGGTTTAAGGTCCATAAAACTGCCTCCAATTGTAAGATTCATAAGATATCTCCCTACATTTTCCTCTAACTGTTTTATGGTCTTAGACCTAATGTTTAGATCTTCGATCCATTTTGAGTTAACTTTTGTGTAGGGTGTGAGATATGGGTCTTCTTTTATTCTTTTGCATATGGATATCCAGTTCTCTAGGCACCATTTGTTGAAGAGACTGTTCTGTCCCAGGTGAGTTGGCTTGACTGCCTTATCAAAGATCAAATGTCCATAGATGAGAGGGTCTATATCTGAGCACTCTATTCGATTCCATTGGTCAATATATCTATCTTTATGCCAATACCATGCTGTTTTGACCACTGTGGCTTCATAATATGCCTTAAAGTCAGGCAGTGCAAGACCTCCAGCTTCGTTTTTTTTCCTCAAGATGTTTTTAGCAATTCGGGGCACCCTGACCTTCCAGATAAATTTGCTTATTGGTTTTTCTATTTCTGAAAAGTAAGTTGTTGGGATTTTGATTGGTATTGCATTGAATCTGTAAATCAATTTAGGTAGGATTGACATCTTAACTATATTTAGTCTTCCAATCCATGAACACGGTATGCCGTTCCATCTATTTAGGTCTTCTGTGATTTCTTTTAACAGTTTTTTGTAGTTTTCTTTATATAGGTTTTTTGTCTCTTTAGTTAAATTTATTCCTAGGTATTTCATTCTTTTAGTTGCAATTGTAAATGGGATTCGTTTCTTGATTTCCCCCTCAGCTTGTTCATTACTACTGTATAGAAATGCTACAGATTTTTGAATGTTGATCTTGTAACTTGCTACTTTGCTGTACTCATTTATTAGCTCTAGTAGTTTTGTTGTGGATTTTTCCGGGTTTTCGACGTATAGTATCATATCGTCTGCAAACAGTGATAGTTTTACTTCTTCCTTTCCAATTTTGATGCCTTGTATTTCTTTTTCTTGTCTAATTGCTCTGGCTAGAACCTCCAACACAATGTTGAATAATAGTGGTGATAGTGGACATCCTTGTCTTGTTCCTGATCTTAGGGGGAAAGTTTTCAATTTTTCCCCATTGAGGATGATATTAGCTGTGGGTTTTTCATATATTCCCTCTATCATTTTAAGGAAGTTCCCTTGTATTCCTATCCTTTGAAGTGTTTGCAACAGGAAAGGATGTTGAATCTTGTCCAATGCCTTCTCTGCATCAATTGAGATGATCATGTGATTTTTCTGCTTTGATTTGTTGATATGGTGTATTACATTAATTGATTTTCTTATGTTGAACCATCCTTGCATACCTGGGATGAATCCTACTTGGTCATGATGTATAATTCTTTTAATGTGTTGTTGGATACGATTTGCTAGAATTTTATTGAGGATTTTTGCATCTATATTCATTAGAGAGATTGGCCTGTAGTTTTCTTTTTTTGTAATATCTTTGCCTGGTTTTGGTATGAGGGTGATGTTGGCTTCATAGAATGAATTAGGTAGTTTTCCCTCCACTTCCATTTTTTTGAAGAGTTTGAGGAGAGTTGGTACTAATTCTTTCTGGAATGTTTGATAGAATTCAGATGTGAAGCCGTCTGGTCCTGGACTTTTCTTTTTGGGAAGCTTTTGAATTACTGATTCAATTTCTTTACTTGTGATTGGTTTGTTGAGGTCATCTATGTCTTCTTGAGTCAAAGTTGGTTGTTCATGTCTTTCCAGGAACCCGTCCATTTCCTCTAAATTGTTGTATTTATTAGCGTCAAGTTGTTCATAGTATCCTGTTATTACCTCCTTTATTTCTGTGAGGTCAGTAGTTATGTCTCCTCTTCCATTTCTGATCTTATTTATTTGCATCCTCTCTCTTCTTCTTTTTGTCAATCTTGCTAAGGGCCCATCAATCTTATTGATTTTCTCATAGAACCAACTTCTGGCCTTATTGATTTTCTCTATTGTTTTCATGTTTTCAATTTCATTTATTTCTGCTCTAATCTTTGTTATTTCTTTCCTTTTGCTTGCTTTGGGATTAGTTTGCTGTTCTTTCTCCAGTTCTTCCAAATGGATAGTTAATTCCTGAATTTTTGCCTTTTCTTCTTTTCTGATATAGGCATTTAGGGCAATAAATTTCCCTCTTAGCACTGCCTTTGCTGCGTCCCAGTAATACTTTTTGATGCATAGGACAATTAATTACCGCTATTTCTATCAGCAAAACTGCAGCATTTAAGAAATTGTGTAACTTTTGGTGGTGGTTGAGAGAAACCTCACTTCTTCTACACTGTTGTATGAGCATACAGGACTATGAAAGCATAGCCTTTAAATTTTTTTTAGTTTTAGAGGTCAGGTGAGGGCAATTAGTTTTGACTGCTGAGTTGTAGTCCCCAGGGGTAGGGTTTTGGTTTCACTCTAGTTTGGCTTGTTAAATTAGGAGCCCCTATTGCTTAAGGGCATAGCAAGAATTACCAAGGTGAGAAGTTCAATAGTTTTACTTTTTTTAGTCATTCAATGAGCTGTGCAAATACTAGACAGGTTAAATTAGATAGTGTGCTATAGAAAATTTATATATTTTTAAAGGTTGCTGTATGGAGTAATGCTGACTTTTAGAGATGGAGAACTTTAATTTTGAATTTTAAGTGTCACACAGATACTTAAAGTTTTTAAATAATTACTAGATTATATGAACAGCAAAGCATTTCAGGTATAGAAATAACAGTTACATGGTTCCAGGAAGATGGCAGAATAGGACAGTTCGCCCTGCTCCAAGAAACAGCTAGAGAAGGAATGGAAAAGTGAGTGAGGGGGTGATTCTAAGGTGTAAGTGACCTGAGAGGATCTTCTACACAACAGAGGGAGGCCCTGGTTGCAAAAGCTAAAGAAAAGAGATGCACAGAAATGGAAACCATCCAGCTGGTGCAAACAGTATAATGCATCCCTTTTCAAACAGAAGCCTGGAGCCCTCAAGAGTACATGGTTGGGGAGACAAGGACTAGGAAGTAAGCCAAGCTGCATTCTTTGAACATGCTACAACCCTCACTGGCACAGTCCTATGACCCATGACTCACACCACACTGCATGCACCTGTACCCCAGCCCGTGCACCCCATCCCCATGCTCCAAGTACCCCCACTTGCCAACCCCCATGCATATCTACCCCACACCCCCATTCCAAGCATGTGCATGCCTTCCCCAGTCTAATCCACCTCTCCTGCAAAAGTACAGTCTTGACCCACCACTCCTGAGCCCTACCTCCCCATTCCTGCCCCCTGCAAGTGGTTGACAGTGCATAAAGTTTGCAGTGCTTACTTCCATACCAAGGCTACACATGTCCCCAGCCCATACAGTTATGCAACTACACCTGGCCCACCCTGAGCTCTGTGTATGTGTACATCAGTTTATGGCCCTCCTAGCTTCATGCTTGCACACAGCCCCTAGTCATGCTGCCCAGCTCTGGGCAAGCACCGAATTGCGCAGTCAGGCCACACACTTCTCACCAGCCTACACAGAGGCAGCACTGGCCTGCTGCCACTGAGCTGGGCAGATATGTACTCAAGGGCCCCATGCCCTAGGCCAGCTCATACCAGGACCCTGCCCCCCATATGCATGTACCCCCAAAATCACATCCTCCCTGCCACTGGGCTCCCATGCATTTGTGCACTGAGTCCTTGACACCTGCAACCCAACCCCTGCTGAACAAACATATACACTTGCCCCACCCCCCAGCACAAGACCCCTGTACCCACACCTGGCAGGTGCTCACAGGCAAATCTGTGCCACATAGCTTCCACCCTGCACATGCATGCCCACCTGCTCCAACCCCCTCAACACCTATGCACACATTCCAGGAAACTGTCCACCTGATGCCAGTGCCCACCAACAGATGTCACACAACTCCAGTGACCTGTGACCAGCCCTACACACTCCCATATCTGCATCCAGAGCCCTCTGGACCTCCCCCTATACAAGGACATGCCCACACTCTGACCCCCCACATGCCCTGACTTCTGTGCCATCTACCATACACCCTGATACCCAAGATCTCCAAGCTCCACATTCCAATCCACATCCTATCTGCACACCAACCCCCATGCATCCACACAGCCACCCTATCTGCCTCCCACCCCACTCTACCTCTGTATCACCCAGGCCACACCCTGCTCCTGCATTCCCAGGTATGCCTGAGCTGCACCCCATATTCTTGGCTCCCACACCACACCTCCCTGACACATGCACCCTATGCTCACAGGAAACAGCATAGTGTCGCAACTTGTGCTGCAATGCATCACCACACTTTTGTGCTCTCCCTCATGCCCTGCATCCTGCTCCACATCCATCCTACAAAACACTGCTTTAGGCTACTGAATGAAATCAACTTCCAAAGTAAACTTATCAAGATATTTACATGCCTCAAAGACAGCAGATGACCATTAAGTATATCGTGATGCAGACAGATATAGTCCAGTTAAATGACTAAATTAAAACACCAGAGGAGAAACAGACTTTGAAACAACTAATCAAAGGTGTTCATTTAACTCTACTAAATAAGATAAATGGGATGGTTAATGACATAAAGGAAATCAAGATGAAACCAGAAGAGCATAAATAAGAATTTGAAAAAATAAATAGAAAAATAGCAAATATCACAGAGATTCAAGTTGCTGTAGACCAAATCAAAAATATATTCAACACACACAACAGCAGATTAGAAGAGACAGAAGAAAGAATAAGTGGATTAGGGGACAGGACAACTGATTTCAAGCACTCAAAACAGCAAGTGGCGGAAAAGATGGAAAATTTTGAATTGGATCTCAGGGAAATGATAGCTAACACAAAGTGCACAAATATCATAATCATGTCCCAGAGGAGAAGAGAAGAGTAAAGGGCTAGGAAGATTAGTTGAGGATATAATGGGGGGAAACTTACTGTTCTAGTTTGCTAACTGCCAGAATGCAACACACCAGAGATGGATTGGCTTTTAATAAAAGTGGATTTATTTTGTTGGTTCTTCAGAGGAAAGGCAGCTAACTTTCCACTGAGGTTCTTTCTTACATGGAAGGCACAGGATGGTCTCTGCTGGTCTTCTCTCCAAGCCCCTGGGTTCCAACAACTTTCCCTGGGGTGACTTCTTTCTGCATCTCCAAAGGCCTGGGCTGAGCTGCAAGTGCTGAGATGAGGAATGCCGAGCTGCTAGGCTGTGCTACATTGCAATCTCTCATTTAAGCACCAGCCAATTAAGTCAAACATCACTCATTGCAGCAGACACGCCCCCTAGCTGACTGCAGATGTAACTAGCAACAGATGAGGTTCATGTACCATTGGCTTATGTCTGCAGCAACAAAACTAGGTATGCTCACCTGGCCAAGTTGACAAATGAATCTAACTAACACACTTACCAACCCTTATAAAGGACATAAATATGCAAATCAAAGAAGCCCAATGAACTCCAAATAGAATAAATCCAAATAGGCCTTCCCCAAAACAATATCAATCAGTCTGTCAAATATTGAAGAGAAAGAGAAAATCCTTAAAGCAGAAAGAGAAAAGCAATCTACCACATACAAGGGAAACCACATAAGACTGAGTCAGACTACTCAACTGGCACTGTGGAGGAGAGAAGGCAGTGATATAATATATTTATGATCCTGAAAGAGAAAGATTTCCAGCCAAGAATTCTGTACCCGACCAAATTGCCCTTCAAAACTGAGGGAGAGGTTGAAATTTTCACAAACAAACAAATCCTGAAAGAATTTATCAACAAGAGACCAGCCCTACAAAAATTACTAAAGGAAATTCTGCCAGTTGAAAAAAAAAAAGACAGGAGGGTACAGAATGGAAGAGTACCAATAAGGGTAATTTAAAGGACCAGAAAGAAAGAGGGAAAACAGCATACAGATCAGAGAAATAAAATCAAAAGGATAAGATAGTGGATTCAATAAATACCTTTTCAGTAGTGACTTTGTTAATGGACTAAACTTACCAATTAAAAGATACAGATTGGAAGAATGGACTAAGAAATATAATCCATCTATAAGCTGTTTACAGGAGACTCATCTTAGATAAGTACACAAAGAGATTGAAAATGAAAGGATGGAAAAAGATGTTCCATGCAAGTTGTAACCAAAAGAAGGCAGGAGCAGCTATACTAGTATCAGACAATTATAGACTTTAAATGTAAAGATTAGAAAAGAGACCAAGAAGGACACTATACATTATTAATGGGACAATTCACTAAGAAGAAATAACAATCATAAATGATTATGCTCCCAATCAAAAAGCTCCAAAGTACATGAGACAGACACTGGTAAAACTGATGGTAATCATAGATGTTTCAACAACAAAGTAGGAGACTGTAATACACCACTCTCCTCTATAGATATAACAACCAAAAAGATAACCAACAAGGAAATAGAGATGTTAAACAACTTGCTAAATGAATTAGGCCTAACAGACATATATAGGTAATTACATCCCAAAACACAAGGATATACATTCTTCTCTAGTGCTCATAGAACATTCTCCAGGATAGATCATAATCTAGTGCATAAAACAAGTCTTTATAAATTTATAAACACAGAAATTATTCAAAGCACATTCTCTGATCACAAAAGGATGAAGCTGGATATCAATAACCACCAAAGAATGAGAACTTTCACAAATATATGGAGATTAAATAACACACACTTAAAAATCCAATGGGTTAAAGAAGAAATTGCTAGAAAAAATCAGTAGCTATCTGGAAACAAGAATACAACATATCAGAACTTATGGTATGTGGCAAAGGCTATGCTGATAGGGAAATTTATTGTCCTAAATGCCTATATTAAAAAACAAGAAAAAGAAGAATCAAGGACTTAAGTGCTCACCTGGAGGAACTTGAGAAAGAATAGCAAACTAACCCCAAAGCAAATAGAAGAAGAGAAATAACAAAGATTAAGGCAGAGTTAAACGAATTGGAGATCAAAAGAACTTTAGAAAGAATCACTAAAATCAAAAGATAGTTTTTTGACCTCTTTTGTTGCTCAGATATGGCCTAACTCTCTTTCAGCACACACAGCAAGCAAAGTCACTGCCCTCACCCTCTCTAATTGGACATGACACCCAAGGGTGTAAACCTCCCTGACACTGTGGGAGAGAAATCCTAGAATGAGCTCAGGCTCAGCATCAAGGGACTGAGGAAACCTTCTCGACTGAAAGGGGGAAGAGAGAAATGAGACAAAATAAAGTGTTAGTGACTGAAAGATTTCAAACTCAGTTGAGAGATCATCCTGGGAGTTATTCTTACATATTATGTAGATATCCCCTTTTTAGTTTGTGGTGTATTGGAGTGGCTAGAGGGAAGTGCCTGAAACTGTGTTCCAGTAGCCATGTTTCTTGAAGATGATTGTATAATGATATAGATTTCATAATGTGACTGTGTGATTGTGAAAACCTTGTGTCTGATTCTCCTTTTATCCATGGCATGGACACTTGAGTAAAAAATATGGATTAAAAATAAATAAATAATAGGGGGAACAAATGTTAAAATAAACTGAGTAAATTGAAGTACTAGTGATCAATGAAAGGGAGTGTTAAGGGGTATAGAAAAAATAGGGAGAACAAAGGTTAAAATATATTAGGTAGATAGAAATACTAATGGTCAATGTGAGGGAGGAGTAAGGGCTACGGTGTGTGCATGAGTTTTTCATTTTTCTTTTTATTTCTTTTCCTGGAATGATGCAAATGTTCTAAGAAATGATCATGGTGATGAATATATAACAATGTAATGATATTTTGAGCCAATAATTGTACACCAAGTATGGAATGTTCATATGTTAAGAATGTTCATGTTTATAAGTTCTTTTGTTTCATCACTAAAAATATTTTTAAAAGATGGTTTTTTGAGAGAATCAATAAAAATTGATGGGCTACTTGCAAGACTGACAAAGAAAAAAAGAGAGAGGATGCAAATAAGCAAAATCAGAAATGAGAAATGGTGTGTACCACAGACACTGAAGATATAAAAGAAATCATAAGAGGATACTATGAATAACTATACGCCAGCAAACTAGACAACTAAGATGAAATAGACAAATTCCTGAAGACACACAAACAAACTACAATGACTCGGGAAGAAGTAGATGTCAGCAAATCAATAACAGGCAAAGAGATTGAAAGGGTCATCAAAAATCTTCCTACAAAGAAAAGCCCAGGGCCAGATGTCTTCACAGGGGAATTTTATCATACATTCCAAAAACAACTGATACTAATTCTACTCAAAATTTTCCAAAAAATTGTGGAAATGTGGGTGCATGGGTGGTTCAGTGGTAGAATGCTTGCTTTCCATGTAGGAGACCTAGATTATGCACCCCTCAAAAAATTATGGAAAAAAGAACACTACCTAACAAATTTTATGAAGCTAACATAATTTTAATACCTAAACTGGGTAAAGATGCTATAAGAAAAGAAAGCTATATACCTATCTCCCTAATGAACAGAGAGGCAAAATTTCTCAACAAAATACTGGCAAATTGAATCCAACAACACATTAAAAAAATATGCACCACAATCAAGTGGGGTTTATACCAGGAATGCAAGGATTGTTCAATACAAGAAAATCAATTAATGTAATATAACACATTAACAAATCAAAAGGGAAAAATTACATGGTCATCCTGATTGATGCTGAAAAAGCAGTTGAAAAAATTCAAAATCCTTTTCTGATAAAAGTCTCCAAAAGATAGGAATCAAAGGTAACTTCCTCAATATGATAAAAGGTATATATGAAAAAACAATAGCCAGCATTGTACTCAATGGAGAGAGACTGAAAGATTTCCCCTAAGATCAGGAATGAGACAAGATGTCATCTGTCACCACTATTATTCAACATTGTACTAGAAATTCTAGCTAGAGCAGTCAGACAAGAGAAGGAAATAAAAGGCATCCAAATGGGAAAGGAGAAGGTAAAATTTTTATTATTTACAGATGACATGATACTATACTTGGAGAATACTGAGAAATCTACAAAAAGTACCTTAAGCTAATAAACAAACTCAGCACAGTGGCAGGATGTAAAATTAATGTACAAAAACCAGTAATGTTTCTACACACGAGCAATGATGTAACTGAGTCAGTTAAGGAAAAAAATCCATTTAAAACAGCAACCAAATGAATTAAGTACCTAGGAATGAACTTAACTGCAGATGTGAAGGATTTGTACCCAGAAAACTATATAGCATTGCTAAATGAAATCAAAGAAGATCTAAATAGGTGGAAAGACATCCCCTGCTCATGGATTGAAAGGTTATATATAGTTAAGATGTCAATTATTCCCCAACTGATCTACAGATTCAATACAGTACCAATCAAAATTCCAACAACCTAATTTAAAGACTTGGAAAATCTAGTAACTAAACTCATGTTGGAGGGAAAGGGACCCTGAATAGCTAAAAGCATTCTAAAAAAAGAAGAAAGCGGAAGGATTAACACTTCCTGACTTTAAAACTTACTATAAAGCTACAGTTGTCAAAACAGCATGGTACTGGCACAAAGAGAGAAGCATTGAGCCACAGAATCAATTGAGAGTACAGAAATGGACCACCAAATCTACAGTCAACAGACTTTTTACCAGGTCCCCAAATCCACTGAACTGGGACAAAATACTCTTTTCAATAAAGGGGCATGGGAGGACTGGATATCAATAGTCAAAAGAATAAAAGAAGACCCCTACCTGACACACTATACAAAAATTGACTGAAGGTGGATCAAACATCTAAATATAAGAAATAATACCATAAACCTTCTAGAAAAAATGTAGGGAAACATATTCAAGACCTAGTAATAGGAGGTAGCTTCCTAAATTTTAAACCCAAAACACAAGCAACAACAACAAAAAACAGATAAATGGAAACTCCTCAAAATCAAATGCTTCTGCACCTCAAAAGACTTTGTTAAAAAGGTGAAGAGGCAGCCAACTCATTGGGAGAAAATATTTGGAAATCACACATTGGAAAAAGGTTTGATATCCTGTATACATAAAGTAATCATACAATTCAACAACAATGACAATAAAAAAACAACCTAATTACAAAATGGGCTATTGATATGAGCAGGCAATTTTCTGAAGAGCAAATGCCAATAGCTCAAAAGCACATGAAGAGATGCTCATTTTCATCAGCTATAAGGAAAACAGATCAAGACTACAATGAGATACCACCTCACACCTTTATGAATGGCTGCTATTAAACAAACAGGAAACCACAAATGTTGGAGAGGGTGTGGAAAAATTGGGACACTTATGCATTGCTCCTGGGAATTTATAATAGTACAGCCACTATGGAAAACAGTTTGTTAGTTCCTTAGGAAACTTAATGTTGGGGCCCAGAAGCAGGACTCCGACTGTAGGCAAAGCAACATCAGAAAAACCTTGGAGGCACAGTCCCTTGGTCTCCTGTGAAATGAGGTCCAGCCTGTATGCACCTTATCTAATCTGGCCTTACTGTGAGAAAGTTCTGCCTCTGCAGTTTCAAGCAAGTTAGTCAATGCTCACTCTGCTCTCAAGGATGCTGACTCTGGAGCCCAAAGAGAGCTGTATAGAAAACATTCTGATAAGTAATAAATCGTTCCTGGGACAGGAACTGTGAACCAAACTTTGCAGCTTTTCAGGCATAACAGATATTAAAAATAATCTTGCTTTGTTATAATCCCTAAAGCAGTTCCCATGTAAGAGCACAATAAATGTGTGGATGTCAGTTTACTCAGTACTCTTGCTCCTGATGAGCTTGAGTCCCCTGACCCCATTTAACTAACTTTTTGTGTCTGTCATTTCTTAATCCTATCCTATGTGGCACCCCTTCTTCTCTCCTGTCCCCTAGGGAATTCCTGGCAATTGGTGCCCAATGTGGAGCCAACAGGGATGAACAGGAGACAGAAGAAGGGAAGGCTCCAACAGATTGGAGGAGATTAAGTCATTTCACCAGGACCCAGAAGAAGGGATATCCTGGACTCAGAACTTGGTAAAAAGTTTTGTTCTGGGAATGTTATAATCAAGGTTACAATGGGGCAATATTCTTCTTTACATGATAAATATATAACATTTTTATAAACCTTGTTAAAGGCAAACAGGGTGTGGTAATTAGATTCAGTTGTCAACTTGGCCAGGTGAAGGTACCTAGTTCTGTTGCTGTGGACATGAGCCAATGGTATGTGAACCTCATCTGTTGCTCATTACATCTGCAGTCAGCTAAGAGGCATGCCTGCTGTAATGAAGGATGTTTGACTTAAATGACTGGTACTTAAATGAGAGAGGTCAATGTAGCACAGCCAAAGCAGCTCAGCATACCTCATCTCAGCACCCGCAGCTCAGCCCCAGCCTTTGGAGATGCAGAAAGGAATCACTCCAGGGAAAATTGTTGGAACCCAGAGGCCTGGAGGGAAGACCAGCAGATATCACCCAGTGCCTTCCCATATAAGAAAGAATCTCAGTTAAAAGTTAGCTGCCTTTCCTCTGAAGACCTAATGAAATAAATCTCCTTTTATTAAAAGTCAATCCATCTCTGGTGTGTTGTATTCTGGCAGCTAGCAAATTAGAACACAGAGTGAAATTAAAAAAGGATAAACTCATAGAGTTATTTTGCATTATTCAGAAATATTGTCACTGGTTGCCAGAAAGAGGAAGTTTAGAACTTAAACAATGGCATGAAGTGATAAAGGAATTTAAAAAGGTTTATAGTCAAGGGGAAGATATTCCTGTTTCTGTCTGGTTTTTGTGCAATTTAATTACAGCTCTATTACAACCACTTCAACATAGTAGTTCAGAAAATGAAAATAATAGTGACCATGAAAATGATGGGCTAGCTGATGCCGCAGATGAAATACTGAAGGAAATACTGAAGGAAAAAACCACTTCTTTTCATTCTGAGGAATTTCCCTATTTACCCTCTGTAGATAAATTATCCCATAAAGGAATTTATTTTGAACAATCAGAATATACTCAGCAGCATCCTCCTTCTGCTCTTCCTAACAATGTAACAAATGAATGTCCACCATGATTTTCAGTTGCGGTTCCTAAAGGACCAACAGTCTCATTAGGAATTCAACAAGCTCAATTAGAGGGAGATTCAGAACCTTATATGTTTCCTCAAATTACTCAAATTCCTCCCAATGATCAATTTCCTCTAGGAAGGCAAATTACTCAAATTCCTCCCAATGATCAATTTCCTCTAGGAGGGCACCAATTTGAACATGAGCCTCTTCCTTTAAAAATTTTAAAAGAATTAAAAACTGTTTGTGTTCAGTATGGCACCTCTTCTCTTATATACTTTGGAACTTTTAAGAGGACTAGCACAGTCTGAAAGATTAATTCCATGGGACTGGGAGATGCTTGCTCATGCTGCTTTAACAGCGTCTTAGTTTTTGCAATGGAAATTATGTCTATTAGATGAAGCAAATCAACAAGTAGCTTCAAATGATAATACACAGCCACCAGTACCAGTCACAGCAGATCAAATTATGGGCACTGGACCATATGCTGGGGTCAGAGCTCAAATACAGTATAATAATGTGGCTATTGTTCAAATTTGACTTGCTTGTATCAGAGCTTGGGAGCAAATTACTACTCCTGGGACTGTTACTCCTTCTTTTATAAAAATTTTACAAGGAACTAATGAACCATATATTGATTTTATAGCTTGATTAAAAGACAATATAGAAAAGTCAGTATCTCAGGTGGAATTAAGAGATTTATTATTACAAAAACTTGCTTTTGATAATGATAATTCTGAATGTCAAAAGGCTTTACACTATAGTAAAGCTGCTGGAGGACATCTAGAGGGATTATTTTAGATGTTACAGGGACATTGGTTCAGAACCACATAAAATGCAGATGTTAGCTGAAGCTATTGCTGGAATAAACATAAAAGAGTCACAAAAGGAGAAATGTTTCAAATGTGGAAAACCTGGACACATGAAAAAAGACTGTAAAACTAAAACTAATTTTGGAGCTCATCTCAAAACTAATAATGATAATTTAGAAATTAGATCAGGAACAAATGCTCCCAGAAAATGTTCCAAATGTCAAAAAAGTTCTCATTGGAGCAATCAATGTAGGTCTCAATTTGATATTGAAGGAAATTTTTTATTGGGAAATTGGATATGGGGGCCAGCTCAGGGCCCCAGCCAAAACAATCCCAAGTGGATGCAGTACCAAGTACAAACTTGCTCCAGCAATGTATCCAAGATTTGTCCCCTGCAACCAGCAGGAGTGCTGCAATAAATTTACCAACTGCTGAAACTATTATGCTAGTTCCTGAATCTAATCCTAGAAAAATTAAGACAGGAATATATGGCCCTATTCCTGCACAGACATTAGGACTCATGCTAGGAAAAATAGTTTAAGTAATAAATGTAACTTTGTTCATACAGAAGTCATTAATGAGGACTATACAGATGAAATTCAAGTTATAATTACAGTACAAGATCCATATCAAATTGTAGAAGGAGACCAAATTGTTCAATTATTAATTTTACCATATTATAAAATGGGACATTCAGGAAAGAAAAGAATAAAAAAATTTAGCAGTACTATAAAACAAGAAGTATATTGGCAAGAAATATTAACTAGAGAAAGATCTGAATGTGTTATACAAATTGAAGGTAAATCTTTTAAAGGACTTGTAGATACAGGAGCAGGCATTACTATCATTGCTTTAAAATACTGGTCATGAATCTGGCCTCTGCAAACATTATGCCAGTCTTTACATGGAATTGGCACAGTTAACACTGTTCAACCAAGTATTAATATCTTATCTTGTAAAGGGCCATATGGTCAAACAGGCACCATTCAGCTTTATGTTCTGGACATAGCAATAAATCTCTGGGGTAGAGACTTGTTAGAGCAATGGGGAGCATATGTTAACATTCCATTCTTAGCTCCTGCGTTAAAAAACATAATGAAAAACATGGGTTACAATTCACTTCAGAGATCCTCACAAAATTTAAATATTCAAGGACAAAGTTATCAGAAAGGCCTTGGCTATCCAAATTTATAACTGGGGAAGCTGCTGACATTACACTCCAACCCATACCTCTAACTTGGAAAACAAATGTGCCTGTATGGGTTGAGCAGTGGCCCTTATCTAAAGAAAAATTACAGGCTCTAACTCAGTTAGTTCAAGAACAATTTAAAGCAGAACATATAGAAGAATCTCACAGCCCTTGGAATTCTCCAGTATTTATCATAAAAAATGAAGTCAGAAAAATGGAGAATATTAACTGATTTGAGAAAAGTTAATGCTATAATTCAACCTATGGAGTCATGACAAGCTGGCTTGCCCATACCAATCATGATTCCTAAAACCTGGCTTATTTTTGTAGTAGATTTAAAAGATTGCTTCATTACCATACCTTTAGCAGAGCAAGATAAAGAAAAATTAGTTCCTGAGCTTGTTCTTAATGAGCTGCCTTTATATAAAAATTCATATACACCTGAGTCAGAAAATGTTCAATGGGAACAATGCTAGGCCGAACAAAAGTCAGTACTCATTAATGCTTCCTATGGAATTGTAATGGATTGGTCCCCTAAGGGATATGCAACTCAGAATTGTAATTCTGACTCAAAATGTTTGGCTAAGTTACCTTGGTTTATTCTGAATAATTATTCTACTGAGATTTATACCAATGCTACAAATAAAATCCTGTGGCATGGGATGGGAATGGTAGCCCCATCTCCTTTTGTTAACTGAGGTCCTTGACAAACAGCAATTTGAAAACTGGACATGAGTTTAGCTCCTATTCATATTTGAAAAAGAAATATCTTCAAAAAACTTTTTAAAAAGGTGAAAATTCTTGTTAAAAATTGTATATTGATGTTTCAAATATGCATTACTTAAAGTATTTTAAGTGTTTAACATTATTCTAACAAATTTGATTTTTATGGTAATTGATTGTGGTGAAATGTTTGCTTGAAGTAATGACTTAAGTATGAAGGCTATAAAGGATGTGTTTTTATTATAGGAAAAAGAGAGTAGTTTTGTCCTAAGATAAAATGAATAACTGTTACAGAATGGAGAAAATGTAAGACAAAGCCTGAACTGATAAAGTAAGTTGCTGAAGGTTTGTGGAAATGGAAATTATGGTCAAAGTCAAGAAAGATTTAATGAATCTATCTATAAAATTAAAAAAATTAATATCAAATAATAAAGTAATGCAAAACTGAAATTTAGTTTTCTCTCTATTAAAATGATAAAGTTTTCTTGGACTCAGCCTATTGTAATGAAAAGATAGAAAAGTTTTTTCTAAATAATCAGTGTGAAAAGCAGAGTCTGTGTTTTATGAAAATGACATGTTAACTTTTATCACATCTTTATCTGTATAGAAAATACTGATTTTCTCCTGGGTATCATTATACTGACTAAAAACTGTTTGTTTTCTTGCCCCAAACCAGGTGGCTTAATCTATTAATCTAAGTAATATTGCTGTAAATGAATCTATTACAGGCTAAATAATATTCAAATCATGTAAGTATCTAAATTCCTTTAAGCCAAAATATTTTAATGCTTTGTCCAGTGTTTATATAAAATACATATGTATAAATGAAATTTATCCCAAAATAACCATAGCTTGTATTGGGAGCAGATCAGATTCTGAGGGCTGAATGCAAGGGAAAAATACATTTGTGGAGTCTGTTCTGTTCACCTGATGTTGCCATTGCATGCAACTGATGTTGCTATTCTTTGACCTTGGTAAGAGACAGTTAAAATGTGCACTCTAGCAAGGAGGACTGGCTATTCTCCTGGAAGGAGGTGTACTTTAATAAAGATATCTAGGTCCCAGGAACTCCCCTTGGTCCTTAGCCAGTTCCCAGAGGACCCAACTGGGTCCAATCATGTAAGCAAATTGGAATTTGGTCACTATTGTGTGAAAATATCATAAAAACTGCATGCAAAAAAATTAAAATTACCAAAAATGCAAAGCCAATTATAAAGAATTCTAATTCCTGCATTCCTTTTCAATCAATCCAATTATAGCAAATGAATGTAATTCATTTTTAAAAATCTGGTCATTTATTATGGGTACATGTTACTATTGACACTCTGCTTTCATTTTTGCTACCTGCCACTCTGGAGAAAGCTCAAAACATGTTATTTCACTTTGCCTCACTGCATTTCCCATTATGAATAAACAAGCAACACCCAATACAGATAATGGCCTGGCTTATACAAGTCACAGTTTTAAACAGTTTTGTACAAATTTTCTTATTTCTCATACCACAGAAATTCCACATAATCCACAAGGACAAGCCATTATTGAATGAGATCATCCTTCTCTTAAATCAATGCTTGAAAGACAAAAAAGGGGGAGAATACCTTATCTCCTCTCAGAGAAGATTAGCCTTAGCCCTTTATACTTTAAATTTTTAAAATCTTAAAAGCTCACACATCCCACAACATTAGTACAGTGGAATGGTTTACAGAGAGGGCAATGGAAGGACCTGATCCTGCTTTAATGTGGGGAAAAGGTTATGTTTGTGTTTTATTCCAGAAGGTGCAGAGCTACTATTTTGGGTCCCAGAATGCTGTGTGATACATGAATCCAGAGCAGCAGACTGAGCCATTGATAATATAGATGAAGGAGTTGATGTTGACTGCCCAGAACCAACATCCTCCATGGGTTGACTGTGCTCAACCCTTTGTGTCAGAACATAATATCAGTTGAAGTGGTGACACCTTCACAGTGTTAGATTGGGCACAAAATTTAAATAATTTCTTTTCCCACTCCAACCCTCAGTAACTGGGAGGGTTTGTTGCTAATATGCTTACAACTAAAGATGGACATTTTCAAAAGGTTCTGTGGAGATTAGTTGCTGCATCTCAGTTTATTCAACTTTCTTGTCATGGCAAAATAATGCATTAGGCAAGAGTGTATAATGATAGTGACTAAATACACAAATTTAAAAAGTGTTTTTGCATGAGGAAGAACAAAGGAATGTCATTACTGCAGGGTGCTGAAAATGGATGGTAATTAATATTTTAAAATGTTACCTTATGTGTGAGACTAAAGCAAAAAATGCTTATTTGGTACAAAATTTATATTTTGACTAGTGCATTTCCTAATATAGCTTATATGGACAGCTTAATTGAATACCATAAGCACATGGAACCTTGAGTAGGACATGAGATTTTGTTAGTTTGTCCAGAGTGATTCCCCAATAAATCCCAGAGTGATTTGAACAGTGAATAAAAAAGTATTTGCAAAATCCCCTTTAGGGAATGATGAGAAAGGGGGAAAATTCAACCTCCCCAAGTTGAATTCTTGATATTCTCACAAGCAGTGTGGACAATCAAAGCTATAGGCTGAGCCCCCAGTCTTGGGGTTTGTTCATATGAAACTTAACCCCACAAAGGATAGGTCAAGCCTACTTAAAATTAGGCCTAAGAGTCACCCCCAAGAGAACCTCTTTTGTTGCTCAGATGTAGCCTCTCTCTCCAGCCAACACAACAAGCAAACTCACCACCCTCCCCCTGTCTATGTGAGACATGACTCCCAGGGGTGTGGACCTTCCTGGCAATGTGGGACAGAAATCCTGGAATGGGCTGAGACTCAGCATCAGGGGATTGAGGAAACATTCTTGACCAAAAGGGGGAAGAGTGAAATGAGACAAAATAAAGTGCCAGTGGCTGAGAGATTCCAGAGTCAAGAGGTTTTCTGGAGGTTATTCTTACACATTAAATAGATATCACCTTGTTAGTCAAGATGTAGTGGAGAGGCTGGAGGGAACTGCCTGAAAATATGGAGCTGTGTTCCAGTAGCCATGTTCCTTGAAGATGATTGTATAATGATATAGCTTTCACAATGTGACTTTGTAATTGTGAAAACCTTGTGTCTGATGCTCCTTTTATCTACCTTATCAACAGACAAGTAAAACATATGGAATGAAGATGAATAACAGGCGGAACAAATGTTAAAATAAATTTAGAGTGACATGCTGGTGATCCGTGAGGGGGAGGTGTGGGGGGTATGGTATGTATGAATTTTTTTGTTTTCTTTTTATTTCTTTTTCTGAATCAATGCAAATGTTCCAAGAAATGATCATGATGACGAATATGCAACTATGTGATGATATTGTGAATTGCTGATTATATATGTAGAATGGAATGATCAAAAGTTACAAATGTTTGCATTTGGTTGGTGTTTTTTTAGTATTTAAAACAAATTTTAAAATTAATAAAAAACAAAACAAAACAAAATGATCATGGTGATGAATATACTACTATGTGATGATATTGTGAGCTATTGATTGTACATCATGAATGGAATGTTTGTATGTTGAGGATGTTCATGTTTGTATGTTGTTTTAGTTTGATAATAAAAAATAAATTAAAAAAATGGAAAATAAAATAATGCATTAGTCAAAAAAGATAATTGCTATGCTGATAGAGAGGATTATTGCTGGAATTTATTTAATGTAACTACATGTGTTAACACTCCTTATGTAATCCTTGCTGGAAATTTAATTGTATCACAAAAAATGGCATGAAAATGCAAGTAAATATGGACTCAGCTGGTTAACATAGATGAAGAAATTAATCTGTGTATAGATGACTTAGAACAAACTGCAATTATATTAGGAGATGAAATTCAATCATTTCAAATGCAACAGCACTTGTGTGATTGGAATATCACATCTTTCTGTATTTCTCCACACATATAATGAAAGTGAACATAAATGGGGAAAAATTAAAAGACATTTATTAGGGCATCAAGATAATTTAACTATAAATATTAATGAACTTCAAGCAAGAATAGTAGATATGCAAAAGAACATTCCAACGCTATTACAAAACACTGATATTATAAACGGGATTGCTCAAGGGCTGCAATTTCTGAATCCATTAATGTGGTTAAAAACATCAGGAGGATTTACTATTAGCTTAATGGTGATATTAATTCTTCTCTTTTATCTTTCATGCATAGTCTGGACATGTGTTCAAAGAAAGCAACATGAATCCAAATTAAGGACTGCTGCCTTAACCTCTGTCATGCCAGCACTACAAAAATAAAAAGGGATTTAGATATTAAATTTGTTGATAGACTAAATGCATTGAAATCTGCAGTGGTTTAACTTAAAGGCCAGGAGGCATAGGCTGTTAAAGAGACAAATTAGACCCTCTCGGGGGTGTTGCCCCACTCTCACCTTACATCACCCCGCTTGGCCTCAGAAGATGGCTGGTTAGCCAATGATGGGTATGATTCCTCAGGGAAGGAACAACCTAATACAGGCACAGTTGCAAGGGGCCATCAGGAGAAAACTTGGACTCTTCCTAAAAAATAAAAAAGGGGGCAATGTTGGGGCCCAGAAGCAGGCCTCTGACTGTTGGCAAAGCTACATCAGAAAAACCTTGGAGGCACAGCTCCTTGGTCTCCTGTGAAATGAGGTCCAGCCTGTATGCACCTTATCTAATCTGGCCTTACTGTGAGAAAGTTATGCCTCTGCAGTTTCACGCAGGTTAGTCAATGCTCACTCTGCTCTCAAGGATGCTGAATCTGGAGCCCAAAGAGAGCTGTATAGAAAACATTCTAATAAGTAATAAATTGCTCCTGGGACAGGAACTGTGAACCAAAATTTGTAGCTTTGCAGGCATGACAGATATTAAAAATAATATAATCTTCCTTTGTTATATTCTCTAAAGTAGTTCCCATGTGAGAGCACAATAAATATGTGGGTGTCAGTTTATTCACTACTCTTGCTCCTGATGAGCTTGAATCCCCTGACCCCACTTAACTAATTTCTTGAGTCTGTCATTTTTTAATCCTACATGGCCCCCCCTTGTTCTCCCCTGTTTCCTAGGAAAATCCCAGCACCTACATATCGTGTTGCTCTATAACCGGCTAATAACACTACTAGGTATATATTCAGAAGAGCTGAATGCATTGACACAAAAAGACATTTGCACACCGATCTTCATAGCAGCATTATTCATAATTGCCAGAGGATGGAAACAATCTAAATGCCCATCAACAGATGAGTGGATTAACAAATTGTGGTATATACATATGATGAAATATTAGTCAGCAGTAACATGAAACGATGTCCTGAAGCACATGACAAGATGGATGAGCCTTGATGACATAATGCTGAGTGAAATAAGCCAGACACAGAAGGATAGATACTGTATGACTCTACTTTTATGACCATGGTAAGGGAAAAATCAGAGGCTTATAATAAAGAATATAGGGGGCTTAGAGATACATAGAAACTAGAGATGGGTGAATGGTTAGCTAATGGGGTTGAACTCAAATGTTAGGGAATAGTTAGAAGGGGATATGGTTCACTAGTGAGTCTATAAGTAATATTACTATATTGAAGGAGAATATGAATAAAAGGGGTTGTATAGACCTATGTGTCCCACTGGTTAACACTACAAATATAAATAAGTTCTTGCATGAACTACTTCAAAAGTATGATTCCTATACAAAGAATGTTTAAATTCAGGGTATGGGGGAAAACTGCTATTACATGCTATAAGCTATGTTTAACAGGAAAACATCACCAGTACCACAGCAACACCAGGGGTAAATAATGAGGGGATGGATAAGAGTTAAGGGGAAATTTAGATTTCCTATTTGACGACGGTGCATTTATTGGTTATCTTTCTCATGGGAACAATAAAATTATCTAAAATTATGAGTATTGATGGACTGTGGACTTTGGGCATTATACATGATGCCATGAATACAGGAAGCCAAAGGATGTAATGACTGAGAAGCAGATTGGTGAACAGTGGTGTATACATATGACTGAATATTGTGTTGCTATGAAATTGTGAGGCATGCAACATTGTAAATGAATCTGTGGGACATTTGGTGATGCAAAATAAGCCAGAAATAAAATAACAATCATTGTATGGTCTCCTTTAAAAAATGTTTATATGGCATGTAACAACATGGATGGACCTTGAGGACATTATGCTGAGAGAAATTAGCCAGAAACAAAAGGAAAAATACTATATCATCTCACTAATATGAAGTAACATTAATGAGTGAACTTGGAGAATTTAAGTTAAGAACAGGTTATCAGGAGATAGAAATAGGGTAGTCATTGACAATTAGTGCTGAAGTAATACAGATTCTACAACACGGCAGATTGAAAAAATTAAAATATGGATAGGAAAATACTACCTGATTGTAGCATCATAATATAAGTACACTGAATAAAGCTGAATGTGAGTATGGTTGAGGGAGAAGGGCTGGGGCATGTATGAAATCAGAAGTTAAGATAGAGGTTAAAGAATGAAATTGTTTAATAGTGTACAATGATGGTGATTAAATATACAAATTTAAAAAAATGTTTTTGTAGGAGGAAGAACAAAGGAATGTCACTATTGCAGGGTGTTGAAAATAGATGGTATATGGGAAAAAGTGCAATCAATGTAAGCTGGAGTCTATAGACAACAGTAACATTGTAATATGCTTCCAATGAATGTAACAAAGGCATGCAGGGGGATTGGAAAATGGGAATGGATTGTTTGTGGAAGAAAAGGGAATGTCTTCAGATGGAGTATGGTGGTGAAGGCATATCTAAACACTTAGGCTGGATTGCATGATGTTTGAATAAAAAATGGTCAGAGAGAAAGAAATGCTAGAGAAAATGCAGAGAAAGAGATCTACCTATTCACTGTTGGTAGGGAAATGAGAGGTACAGCCCCTTGGGGAACAGTGTGGTGGTTCCACAGGAGGCTAGGTGTGGGTGTGCTGTATGATCCTGAAATGTCATTGCTCAGTATATACCTGTACAAGCTGAATGTGGGGACACAAATGGACATTTGCACACTGGTGTTTCTGGCAGCACTGTTCATGATCCACAATGAGTGGAGGTGGCCTAAGGGTACAACGACTGAGGAATGGAAGGGGGAACTATGGTGTATACATACAATGAACAACTGAGCTGCCACAAGCAGGTATGAAATTGTGAGGCATGCAAATAGATTAATGAACATTAAGAGCTCTATGTTGAATGAACGGTCAGGATCAAAAAGACAAAGATTATCATGCCTGAATTATGTAGACTATATATCTAAGTAAAAAGTATGGGTTATCAATTTGGGGTTTACTTTAAGGAGTCCCAGATTGTAAGCTCTTACAGCAGCCACATATATTCAGGAGGTGTAACTGTTAATTCTAAATTCTGAGATACTGAGCTGTTTGCATATAACATGGTTTTTCCCCAAAACTTTGGGTATTTATGTGACAACAGAGACTCAGACTCAGAGCCCTGAACCTATGAAAGTCAGCAGTACCCCATACAGGAACTGTTTAAAAGTTGAAAACGTGATCAGACATCAAGTCAAGATATGAACGAAGTTGATCTGGATAGGACTAAGGTTTACCAGAAGATGGGGTAAAGGATGATATCATCCGCATCTTAAAACTTCAACTTCTGTGTGAGACTAAAGGGAGAGATGTTTATTTGGTGCAAAATTTAAATTTTGGCTAGTGCATTTTCTAATTTAACTTGTGTGGTCAGTTTAGTTGAACACCATTAACAGGGAATCTTGAATAGAGCATGAGATTTTGTTTGTTTGTCCAGGTTAGTGTGATGCCTCAATAAGTTCCAGAGTGATTTGGACAGTAAATAAAGAAGCATTTCCAAATTCCCCTTAGGAGAATTGGAAGAAACAGGGAAAGACTCAACTTCCCTATTTGGAGAATTTCTGATGCTCTTCTGGCAGTGGGGACAACCAAATTGATAGGCTGAGCCCTCAGTTTTGGGGTTTGCCCCTATTCCTCCAAAGGAAAGGTAAGCCAATTTAAAATTATGCCTAAGAGTCACCCCAGAGAACCTCTCTTGTTGCTCAGATGTGGTCTCTTTCTCTAAGCTGACACAGCAAGTGAACCCATTGCCCTCACCACCCACATGGGAAATGACTCCCAGTAGTATAAATTTCCCTGGCAATGTGGAACAGAAATCCTGGGATGAGCTGGGACCCAGCATCAAGGTATTGAGTAAACCTTCTTGACCAAAACAGAGAAGAGAGAAATGAGAAAAAAATAATGTCAGTGGCTGAGATATTTCAAATGGAACTGAGAGGTTATCCAGGAGGTTATTCTTACACATTAAATAGATATCACCTTTTTAGTTAAGATGTAATGGAGAGGGCAGGTCACAGTGGCTCAGCAGGCAGGAATGCTTGCCTGCAATGCCAGAGGACCCGGGTTCAATTCCTGGTGCCTGCCCATGTAAAAAAAAAAAGATGTAATGGAGAGGCTGGAGGGAGCTGCTTGAAAATGTAGAGCTGTGCTCCAAGAAGCCATGTTTCTTGAAGATGACTATATAATGATATGGCTTTAATAATGTGACTATGTGAATGTGAAAACCTTGTGTCTGATGCTCCCTTTATTTAGGGTATGGAAGATGTGTAAAAATATGGATAAAAATTAAACAAAGAATAGGGGGAACAATGGTTAAAATAAATTGGGTAGGTGGACATACTAGTGGTCAATGAGAGGAAGGGGTATGTCACGTATGAGTTTTTTCTTTTTCTTTTTCTGAAGTGATGCAAATGTTCTAAAAACTGATCATGGTGATGAATATACAACTATGTGGTAATATTATTTCATACATGTACAGAATGTTTGTGTGTTAAGAATGTGTTTGTATGCTGTCTTAGCAATATAAAAGAGAAGCTTCTACCCAAGGACACTAGGGCCCAACAAGATGGTATGTGAACTGAGTCTGTGTGGCCACCCAGACCTCTTTTGCCTGGGAACTCAGCAATCATGTTTCCTTCATCTTCCCAGTGCCCCAGAGCCATGAGCACACAGTGAAACTTCAGAGGGAGAAACAGTATCTGGACCTGGCTGGATCAAGGCAGAAGGTGGTTGGGGAGAGAAGCAGTGTTCAAATCTCCTGGAACAAAGTTATGGCCATTAGTTACACTCTCAGAATGATCATGCTTGCTCTCACTACTCCAATTCTGGTTCAATGGATTATTTGGATCTTTGTAAAGCAGTAGGACTCTTCTCTAACACAGAATGACCCCAATATAAATTAGAATTTGGAAAACACTGGACTGAAAATGAATTTTAAATTATAATACTACCCTACTATTAGATTTATATTTTAAAAGGGAAGACAAAATCCCACATATTCAATCTGTTATGTCTTTGTTATAAGTGTAAGAATTTGCAGAAAAGGTACAAAATTATAGTTCAAACTAGTGAATTTTATATCTGTGTTTCTGTATTTTTGTGTCTGATCTCTACTTGTGTTTATTTCCTGTATATTTTCTTACAACAAGTTTGTTAGTAATGCCATTATCACTTTATTAACAAATAAAAATTCTTAGGAGAGCTCTAAAAATAATTATAAGAAAACAAGGGGGGCAGGCCACGGTGGCTCAGCAGGTAAGAATGCTTGCCTGCCATGCCTGAGGACCTGGGTTCGATTCCCGGTGCCTGTCCATGTAAAAAAAAAAAGAAAGAAAAAGAAAACAAGGGACTAGAATGTAAGCTCTTATAGAAGTCACATTTGGTCTGGATTGGTAATTATTATTTTTGGATTCTGAGAGGATGTTTTATATATCTATAACCTTATATTTAGAGATAAGAAGGAAGCCAATCAGGTCAGGTTAAGGTAATTCAGAAGACAGGGGTGAGGAAGACATTGTCTCTATTTTAGAACCTCACCTATTCTTTGAGACCAAAGGAAGAAAGTTTTATTTTGTTGGGACCCTAAATTTTATATAGCATATAACTTAACTCAGCCTGTCTGGATAGCTCATTTAAACAATCAAAACACAGATAGCCCAGAAGAAGAATAAGGGCCTTTAATCGTGTATAGCTTAATGTAATACCTGGATACATTCTAAAATATATTAAGCAGATAATCAAAAAGTATTGGCAAAGTCCCTTGAGGGATGGGAAATAAAATATCAAACTATTAAACTTTACCACCACAGAAACCACTGATACTGTGTCAAACATTAGGGAGACACAAACCAATAGGCCAGGCCCTTGATCTTGAGGCTAGCTATTGTGAAGCTTATGCATATAGCAGAGAAGTTTAGCCTACCTATAGATATTCCTAAGAATTACTTCTGGAGGACCTCTTTTGTGGCTCAGATGTGGCGTAGCCCAACTCTGCAAATGAAATCATTGCTGTACTCCCTATGTGGGACATGGCATCCAGGGATGAAATTCTCCCTGGCAGCATGGGAAATGACTCTCAGGAATGAGTCTGGCCCTGGCACCAAGGAATCAACAATGCCATCCAGACCAAAAGATGGAAAGGAAGTGGAACAAACAAGGTATTGGTGGCTGAGAGAGTTCAAATTGACTTGAGAGGCAACTCTGGAGGTTGCTCTTATGCAAGCTTCACTTAGACATTGCTACCTATCATAATTTGCCAACCCCCAACCAAAATCATTCCAGCCAATCCAAAAGAATACCCAGGGCAATATATAAGACTCTACAAGGGTTCCATATACAAGGGTAACTTTCGAGAAACCTACAACCTCCAGATGGGTCCCTAGACAAAATAAGTCCTAAAACCTAGAGGACTAGCCTCTCCAGAACATCAGCTAGTTCCATGTTCCTACCCCATATAACTGACAGCCCCTTCCAACATGAAAAAGTAAGAATGGCCATAGGCCAAATACCCCTAAAAAGTGGGATGGCAAGATCAAAAGTGATGGTGGAGTTATACAGAAAAGGTAGGGTTAACAAACAAATATGATTGTTGAATTATTAAACCGATATTTCTTTTAGTCTCCAATACCTTAGAGCAGCTAGAAGTAAAAACCTAAAATTGTGGAACTGTAACCCATATCTGTTCTACAACTGTACTTTGAAACTTATTGCTTTTTGTATCTATGCTATTTTTCACAAAAAAGGGAAAAGAAATCTATTGTGATGATAGAAAAATATTCATTCCTTCATGCCTGTGGTGTTCTGGAGCAGCTAGAAGGAAAAATCTGAGATGATGGAATGGTAGCACTTGACAAGCTCAGGGGTCTGTCCTGTAGCTACTTGTTGAAAAGTGCTTTGAAAATTATTGCTGTTTTCTTTCTCTGCTATGTATATATGTCATATTGTACAATAAAAAAGAAATAACAGAAGGCAAGATGGCGGCTTAGCAATGTGCGCATTTTAGTTCATCCTTCAGAACAACTACTAAATAACCAGAAACAGTACAGAACAGCTCCCGGAGCCATGATAGTGACTGGACACACAGCATACCCCAGTCTGGACCAGCTGGACCAGCTGTGAGTCTCCGGAACCATGAGTTCCCCAAGCTGTGGTGGGTGGTGTCCGGTGCCCCACCCCAAGAGGCGGCTTCCTAGAGGGAAAGGAAAGACATTCTAACAGTAGCAGGGACTGAGTCCAACCAAACACCAATTGTGGCATTAATAAACAAATTGTGACTACTAAAAATAGGACCCCAGCTCAGGCAAAAAGGGTCAAGGCGGAGGGCACTTATTGGGCTAACCGAAAAAGAGGAAAGGGGACGAAATGGAGGTGAAGCCCAACTCAGGTGGAATCTCTTCATCAAGGAATTCAGACCCCAGGGTTTGGAAATTTGAAGCCATTAAAACCAGCCTACAACCTCTCCTCTGTCTCCACCACACCCTCAGCAGGGAGAGCTTTCCAAAATTAAAGGAGCCACAACATCTTTTGCTGGTGGGAACTGCAGGCAGACAAGTGCCACATACTGGGCAGGATAAGAAAAACAGAGCCCAGAGACTTCACAGGAAAGTCTTTCAACCTGCTGGTTCTCACCCTCAAGGAAAACTGATGCAGGTGACTCCTTCCCCCTGATAGGAGGCCAGTTTAGTATGGGAAAAACCCGCTGGAGTCTATGATACCTAAATAGACGCCCCTAAAGGTGGGGAGGGAAAAGGCACCTTACAAGCAGGATGAGAAACAAGAAAACAAGAACTGAAAAATTGCCCTCTGTTAAACAAAACTTAAGCTAGAGGCCCAGAAAAAGCTGAACTGAAGGTCAAAGAACAGATAGACAACAAACTCATTTAGCAAGAAAACCCTAGGTAAGATACGTGAAAGCAATCTCCAGAATAAACTAATTAAAGTAATTAAATGTCTAGACACCAGCAAAAAATAACAAATCACACTAGGAAAATTGAAGATATGGCCCAGACAAAGGAAGAAACCAATAGTTCAAATGAGATACAGGAGCTGAATCAATTAATTCAGAATATATGAACAGAAATGGAAAACCTCATCAAAAACCAAATCAATGAATTGAGGGAGGATATGAGAAGGCAAGGAAAGAACAAAAACAAGAAATGGAAAGTCTGAAAAAACAAATCACAGAACTTATAGGAATGAAAGACACAGTAGAAGAGATGAAAAAAACAATGGAAACCTATAATGGTAGATTTAAAGAGACAGAGGTTAGGATTAGTGAACTGGAGGATGGAACATCTGAAATCCAAAAAGAAACAGAAACTATAGGGAAAAGAATGGAAAAATATGAGCAGGGACTCAGGGAATTGAATGAAATATGAAGCGCACAAATATACGTGTTGTAGGTGTCCCAGAAGGAGAAGAGATGGGAAAAAGAGGAGAAAAACTAATGGAAGAAATTATCACTGAAAATTTCCCAACTCTTATGAAAAACCTAAAATTACAGATCCAAGAAGTACAGTGCACCCCAAAGAGAATAGATCCAAATAGATGTTCTCCAAGACACTTACAAGTCAGAATGTCAGAGGTCAAAGAGAAAGAGAGGATTTTGAAACCAGCAAGAGAAAAGTAATCCATCACATACAAGGGAAACCCAATAAGACTATGTGTAGATTTCTCAGCAGAAACCATGGAGGCGAGAAGACAGTGGGATGCTATATTTAAATTACTAAAAGAGAAAAACTGTCAACAAAGAATTCTATACCCAGCAAAATTGTCCATCAAAAATGAGGGAGAAATTAAAACATTTTCAGACAAAAAGTCACTGAGAGAATTTGTGACCAAGAGACCAGCTCTGCAAGAAATACTAAAGGGAGCACTAGAGAGAGATATGAAAAGACAGAAGAGAGAGGTGTGGAAAAGAGTGTAGAAAGAAGGAAAATTAGATATGACATATAAAATACAAAAGGGAAAATGGTAGAGGAAAGTACTACTTAAACAGTAATAACACTAAATGTTAATGGCTTGAACTCCCCAATCAAAAGACATAGACTGGGAGAATGGATTAAAAAACAGGATCCTTCTACATGCTGTCTACAAGAAACACATCTTAGACCCAAAGATAAATATAGGTTGAAAGTGAAAGGTTGGGAAAAGATATTTCATGCAAATAACAAACAGAAAAGAGCAGGAGTAGCTATACTAATATCCAACAAATTAGACTTCAAATGTAAAACAGTTAAAAGAGACAAAGAAGGATACTATCTACTAATAAAAGGAACAATTCAACAAGAAGACATAACAATCATAAATATTTATGCACTGAAGCAGAATGACCCAAAATATGTGAGGCAAACACTGCAAACACTGAAAACTGAAATAGACACATCTAACATAATAGTTGGAGACTTCAATACCCCACTCTCATCAATGGACAGAACATCTAGACATAGGATCAATAAAGAAACAGAGAATTTGAATATTACAATAAACGAGCTAGACTTAACAGATATTTATAGGACATTACACCCCACAACAGCAGGATACACCTTTTTCTCAAGTGCTCATGGATCATTCACAAAGACAGACCATATGCTGGGTCACAAAGCAAGTGTCAACAAATTTAAAGATTGAAATCATACTCAACACTTTCACAGATCATAAAGGAATGAAGCTGGAAATCAATAATAGGCAGAGTGCCAGAAAATTCACAAATACATGGAGGCTCAACAACACACTCTTAAACAACCAGTGGGTCAAGGAAGAAATTACAAGAGAAATCAGTAAATATATCAAGGCGAATGAAAATGAAAACACAACATATCAAAACTTATGGGACGCAGCAAAGGCAGTGCTAAGAGGGAAATTTATTGCCCTAAATGCCTATATCAAAAAAGAAGAAAGGAAAAAAATTCAGGAATTAACTGTCCATTTGATGAATTGGAGAAAGAACAGCAAACTAACCCCAAAGCAAGCAAAAGGAAAGAAATAACAAAGATTAGAGCAGGAATAAATGAAATTGAGAACATGAAAACAACTGAAAAAATCAATAAAACCAGAAGTTGGTTTATGAGAAAATGAATAAGATAGATGGGCCCTTAGCAACATTGACAAAAAGAAGAAGAGAGAGGACACAAATAAATAAGATCAGAAATGGAAGAGGAGACATAACCACTGACCTCACAGAAATAAAGGAGGTAATAACAGGATACTATGAACAACTTTATGCTAATAAATACAACAATGTAGATGAAATGGACAACTTCCTAGAAAGGCATGAACAACCAACTTTGACTCAAGAAGAAATAGATGACCTCAACAAACCAATCACAAGTAAAGAAATTGAATCAGTCATTAAAAAGCATCCGAAAAAGGAAAGTCCAGGACCTGAAGGCTTCACATGTGAATTCTACCAAACATTACAGAAAGAATTACTACCAACCCTGCTCAAACTCTTCAAAAAAATTGAAGTGGAGGGAAAGGAATCTAATTCATTCTATGAAGCCAACATTACCCTCATACCAAAACCAGGCAAAGATATTACAAAAAAAGAAAAATACAGACCAATCTCTCTAATGAATATAGATGCAAAAATCCTCAACAAAATTCTAGCAAATCAAATCCAGCAACACATTAAAAGAATTATACATCATGACCAAGTAGGATTCATCCCAGGTATGCAAGGATGGTTCAACATAAGAAAATCAATTAATGTAATTCACCATATCAACAAATCAAAGCAGAAAAATCACATGATCATCTCAATTGATGCAGAGAAGGCATTTGACAAGATACAACATCCTTTCATGTTGAGAACACTTCAAAGGATAGGAATACAAGGGAACTTCCTTAAAATGATAAAGGGAATATATGAAAAACCCACAGTTAATATCACCCTCAATGGGGAAAAACTGAAAACGTTCTCCCTAAGATCAGGAACAAGACAAGGATGTCCATTATCAACACTGCTATTCAACATCGTGCTGTAAGTTCTAGCCAGAGCAATTAGACAAGAAAAAGAAATACAAGACATCAAAATTGGAAAGGAAGAAGTAAAACTATTACTGTTTGCAGATGATATGATAGTATATTTCAAAAACCCTGAAAAATCCACAGCAAAACTACTAGAGCTAATAAACGAGTACAGCAAAGTGGCAGGTTACAAGATCAACATTGAAAAATCTATACTGTTTCTATATACTAGTAATGAACAATCTGAGGGGGAAATCAAGAAACAAATTTCATTTACAATTGCAACTAAAAGAATAAAATACTTAGGAATAAATTTAACTAAAGAGACAACAGACCTATACAAAGAAAACTACAAAAAAACTGTTAAAAGAAGTCACAGAAGACCTAAATAGATGGAAGGGCATACCATGTTCATGGATTAGAAGAACAAATATAGTAAAGATGTCAATTGTACCTAAATTGATTTACAGATTCAACGCAATACCAATCAAAATCCCAACAATTTACTTTTCAGAAATAGAAAAACCAATAAGCAAATTTATCTGGAAGGGCAGGGTGCCCCGAATTGCTAAAAGTATCTTGAGGGAAAAAAAACGAAGCTGGAGGTCTCACACTGCCTGACTTTAGGCATATTATGAAGCCGCAGTGGTCAAAACAGCATGGTACTGGCATAAAGATAGATATATTGCCCAATGGAATCGAATACAGTGCTCAGATATAGACCCTCTCATCTATGGACGTTTGATCTTTGATAAGGCACTCAAGCCATCTCAATTGGGACAGAACAGTCTCTTCAATAAATGGTGCCTAGAGAACTGGATATCCATACACAAAAGAATGAATGAGGATGCGCATCTCACACCCTATACAAAAGTTAACTCAAAATGGATCAAAGATTTAAACATTAGGTCTAAGACCATAAAACAGTTAGAGGAAAATGTAGGGAGATATCTTATAAATCTTATAATTGGAGGTGGTTTTATGGACCTTACACCTAAAGCAAGAGCACTGAAGAAAGAAAGAAAAAAATGGGAGTTCCTCAAAATGAAACACTTTTGTGCATCAAAGAACTTCATCAAGAAAGTAAAAAGACAGCCTACACAATGGGAGACAATATTTGGAAACAACATATCAGATAAAGGTCTAGTATCCAGAATTTATGAAGAGATTGTTCAACTCAACAACAAAAAGACAGCCAATCCAATTACAAAATGGGGAAAACACATGAACAGACACCTCGCAGAAGAGGAAATACAAATGGCCAAAAGACACATGAAGAGATGCTCAACGTCCGTGACCATTAGAGAAATGCAAATCAAAACCACAATGAGATATCATCTCACACCCACCAGAATGGCCATTATCAACAAAACAGAAAATGACAAGTGCTGGAGAGGATGTGGAGAAAGAGGCACACTTATTCACTGTTGGCAGGAATGTCAAATGGTGCAACTACTGTGGAAGGCAGTTTGGCGGTTCCTCAAAAAGCTGAATATAGAATTGCCATATGACCCAGAAATACCATTGCTAGGTATCTACTCAGAGGACTTAAGGGCAAAGACACAAACAGACACTTACACACCAATATTTATAGCAGCATTATTTACAATTGAAAAGAGATGCAAACAGCCAAAATGTCCATCAACAGACAAGTGGCTAAACAAACTGTGCTATATACATATGATGGAATATTATGCAGCTTTAAGATAGAATATACTTTTGAAGTATGTAATAACATGGATGGACCTTGAGAACATTATACTGAGTGAGACTAGCCAAAAACTAAACGACAAATACTGTATGGTCTCACTGATATGAACTGACATTAGTGAATGAACTTGGAATATGTCATTGATAACAGAGACCATCAGGAGATAGAAATAGGGTAAGATATTGGGTAATTGGAGCTGAAGGGATACATACTGTGCAACAGGAGTGGATACAAAAACTCAGAAATGGACAGCGCAATACTACCTAACTGTAATGTAATTATGTTAAAACACTGAATGAAGACTCTTCTGGGTCAAAATGGTGGCTTAACAACATGCGCATTTTAGTTCGTCCTCCAGAACAACTACTAAATAACCATAAACAGTACAGAACAGCTCCTGGGGCCATGTCAGTAACCAGACACACAGCGTACCCCAGTCTGGACCAGCTGGACTGGCTGCAAGCACCCCCCAAAACCATGAGTTCCCAAAGCTGTGGTGGCCAGCAGTCCTCCCCCACAGGCCACTTCCCAGAGGGGAAAGGAAAGGACTTTACCAGCAGCAGGGACTGGGCACAATCAAATGCCAATTGTGGAACTAATTAACAAATTCTGACTACTAAAAATAGGTCCCCAGCTGAGGTGAACCTGATCAAAGTGGAGGTTGCTCATTTTTGCCCCGGCACCAAGGGGACAGGACTGACAGAAAAAGGGGGGAAAAAATAGAAGGAACCAGAGGTTTTTGTGGCTGTATATCTACAAAGGCTTGACTGCCTCTGGATACAGTGGCAGGACTTTTCAGGCTGCAATTGCCCCAGGCATAGGCAGAAGTGAGCTCTTTTGGGGGACTGTCTGGAGCCTGTGCCTTCCCCAGGGGAGGGGTGAAGCCCAACTCAGGTGGAATCCCTCCATCAAGGAATTCAGACCCCAGGGCTTGGTAATTTGAAGGCATTAAAACCAGCCTACAACCTCTCCTCTGTCTCCACCATGCCCCCAGCAGGGAGAGTCTGCCAAAGTAAAAGGTACCACATTACCTTCTGCTGGTGGGACCTGCAGTCAGACAAGCACCACACACAGGGCAGGATAAGAAAAACAGAGTCCAGAGACTTCACAGGAAAGTCTTTCAACCTGCTGGGTCTCACCCTCAGGGAAAACTGATGCAGGTGACACTTTCCTCCTGATAGGAGGCAAGTTTGGTCTGGGAAAATCTGGCTGGGGTATATAATATCTAAGTAGACCCTCCTAAGTGTGTGTGGGGGGAAGGCACCACACAAGCAGGGAAAGAAACAAGAAAACAAAATCTGAAAAATTTTCCTCTGTTAAACAAAACTTAAGCAAAAGGTACAGATAAAGCTGAACAGAATGTCAAAGAACAGATAGACAACAAATTCATCCAGCAAGAAAACCCTAGATAAAAGACATGAAAGCAATCTCCAGAATAAACTAATTAAGGTAATTAAATGCCAAGATGCTAGCAAAAAATAAGAAATCACACTAGGAAAATTGAATATATGGGCCAGTCAAAGGAACAAACCAACAATTCAAATGACATACAGGAGCTGAAACAATTAATTCAGAATGTACGAACAGACATGGAAAACCTCATCAAAAACCAAATCAATGAACTGAGGGAGGATATAAAGAAGGCAAGGAAAGAACAAAAAGAAGAAACTGAAAATCTGAAAAAACAAATCACAGAACTTATGGGAATGAAAGACACAGTAGAAGAGATGAAAAAAACAATGGAAACCTACAACGGTAGATTTCGAGAGACAGAACATAGGATTTCAAAACTGGAGGATGGAACATCTAAAATCCGACAAGAAACAGAAACTATATGATAAAAACTGGAAAAATATGAGCAGGGACTCAGGGAATTGAAAGACAATATGAAGCACATGAATATACGTGTTGTGGGTGTCCCAGAAGGAGAAGAGAAGGGAAAAGGAGGAGAAAAACTAATGGAGGAAACTATCACTGAAAATTTCCCAACTCTTATGAAAGACTTAAAATTACAGATCCAAGAAGTGCAGCGTACCCCAAAGGGAACAGATTCAAATAGACATACTCCAAGTCATTTAATAATCAGAATGTCAGAGGTCAAAGAGAAAGAGAGGATCTTGAAAACAGGAAGAGAAAAGCAATCCATCACATACAAGGGAAGCCCGATAAGACTATGTGCAGATCTCTCAGCAGAAACCATGGAGGTGAGAAGACAGTGGGATAATTTATATTTAAATTATTAAAAGAGAAAAACTGCCAACCAAGAATTCTATATCCAGCAAAATTATCCTTCAAAAATGAGGGAGAAATTAAAACATTTTCAGACAAAAAATCAGTGAGAGAATTTGTAACCAAGAGACCAGCTCTGCAAGAAATACTAAAGGGAACACTAGAGACAGATATGAAAAGACAGAAGAGAGAGGTGTGGAGAAGAGTGTAGAAAGGAAGAACATGAGTAAAGGTAAAAAGAAGGAAAATTAGATATGACATATAAAATCCAGAAGGCAAAATAGTAGAAGAAAGTACTACCCATGCAGGAATAACACTGAATGCTAATGGATTAAACTCTCCAAACAAAAGACATAGTCTGGCAGAATGGATTGAAAAATAGGACCCATCTGTATGCTGTCTCTACTCAAAGGACATGAAGCCAAGGACACAAATGGACATTTACACACCAATGTTTATATCAGCATTATTAACAATTACCAAGAGATGGAAACAGCCAAAATGTCCATCAACAGACAGTTGGCTAAACAAACTGTGAAATTCACATAAGATGGAATATTATGTAGCTGTAAGACAGAACAAATTATGAAGTATGTAACAACATGAATGGACCTTAAGGACATTATGCTGAGTGTGATTAGTCAGAAACAAAAGGACAAATACTGTATGGTCTCACTGATATGAACTGACATTAGTGAATAAACTTGGAATATTTCCTTGGTAACAGAGAACATCAGGAGATAGAAATAGGGTGAGATATTGGGTAATTGGAGCTGAACAGATACAAATAGTGCAACAGGACTGAATATAAAAACTCAGAAATGGACAGCACAATACTATCTAACTGTAATGTAATTATGTTAAAACACTGAATGAAGCTGCATGCGAGAATGATAGAGGGAGGAGAGCTGGGGACATAAATGAAATCAGAAAGAAAGATAGATGTTAAAGATCGAGATGGTATAATCTAGGAATGCCTAGAGTGTATAATAATAGTGAAATGTACAAGGTATAAATTTTAAAAATGTTTTTGCATGAGGAAGAACAAAGGAATGTCATTATTGCAGGGTGCTGAAAATAGATGATAAGTAATACTTTAAGATGTCACCTTATGTGTGAGACTAAAGCAAAAAAATGTTTGTTACAAAATTTATATTTTGACTAGAGCATTTCCTAATATAACTCATGTAGATTGTTTGATTGAACATCATAAGTACTTGGAATCTCAGATAGGACATGATATTTTGTTGGTTTGTCCAGAGTGATGCATCAATGAATCCCAGAGTGATTTGATCAGTGACTGGGAAAGTATTTGCAAGCCCCCTTCAGGGAATGGTGAGAACGAGGAGAAATTCAACTTCCCCAAGTTGAATTCTTTTTTTTTTTTAATATCTAGTTTTTTTTTTTCAGTTTTTTTTTTATTAATTAAAAAAAGAATTAACAAAACAATTAGAAATCATTCCAATCTACATGTACAATCAGTAATTCTTAATAGCATCACATAGTTGCATATTCATCATTTCTTAGTACATTTGCATCGATTTAGAAAAAGAAATAAAAAGACAACAGAATAAGAATTAAAACAATAATAGAAAGAAAAAAAAACAAAAAAACAAAAACAAAAACAAAAAACCTATACCTCACATGCAGCTTCATTCAGTGTTTTAACATAATTGCATTACAATTGGGTAGTATTGTGCTGTCCATTTCTGAGTTTTTATATCCAGTCCCGTTGTACAGTCTGTATCCCTTCATCTCCAATTATCCCTTCTCTCTTTTTTTTTTTTAATTAACGGAAAAAAAGAAATTAACCCAACATTTAGAGATCATACCATTCTACACATGCAATCATTAATTCTTAACATCATCACATAGATGCATGATCATCATTTCTTAGTACATTTGCATTGGTTTAGAAGAACTAGCAACATAACCGAAAAAGATATAGAATGTTAATATAGAGAAAAAAATAAAAGTAATAATAGTAAAATCAAAACAAAACAAAACAAAACAAAACAAAAACCTATAGCTCAGATGCAGCTTCATTCAGTGTTTTACTTGATTACTTTACAATTAGGTATTATTGTGCTGTCCATTTTTGAGTTTTTGTATCTAGTCCTGTTGCACAGTCTGTATCCCTTCAGCTCCAATTACCCATTATCTTACCCTGTTTCTAACTCCTGCTGGTCTCTGTTACCAATGATATATTCCAAGCTGATTCTCGAATGTCGGTTCACATCAGTGGGACCATACAGTATTTGTCCTTTAGTTTTGGGCTAGACTCACTCAGCATAATGTTCTCTAGGTCCATCCATGTTATTACATGCTTCATAAGTTTAGTCTGTCTTAAAGCTGCATAATATTCCATCGTAGGTATACGCCACAGTTTGTTTAGCCACTCGTCTGTTGATGAACATTTTGGCTGTTTCCATCTCTTTGCAATTGTAGATAATGCTGCTATAAACACAGGTGTGCAAATGTCCGTCTGTGTCTTTGCCCTTAAGTCCTTTGAGTAGATACCTAGCAGTGGTATTGCTGGGTCGTAATCCATTCTGCCATTCTATGTCTTTTGATTGGGAAATTCAGTCCATTAACTTTTAGTGTTATTACTGTTTGGATAATATTTTCCTCTACCATTTTGGCTTTTGTATTATATATATCATATCTGATTTTCCTTCTTTCTACACTTTACTCCATACCTCTCTCTTCTGTCTTTTCGTATCTGACTCTAGTGCTCCCTTTAATATTTCTTGCAGAGCTGGTCTCTTGGTCACAAATTCTCTCAGTGACTTTTTGTCTATAAATGTTTTAATTTCTCTTTCATTTTTGAAGGACAATTTTGCTGGATATAGGAGTCTTGGTTGGCAGTTTTTCTCTTTTAGTAATTTAAATATATCATCCCACTGTCTTCTAGCTTCCATGGTTTCTGCTGAGAAATCTACACATAGTCTTATTGGGTTTCCCTTGTATGTGACAGATTGTTTTTCTCTTGCTGCTTTCAAGATCCTCTCTTTCTCTTTGAACTCTGACATTCTAACTAGTAAGTGTCTTGGAGAATGCCTATTTGGGTCTATTCTCTTTGGGGTGCGCTGCACTTCTTGGATCTGCAAATTTAGGTCTTTCATAAGAGTTGGGAAATTTTCAGTGATAATTTCTTCCATTAGTTTTTCTCCTCCTTTTCCCTTCTCTTCTCCTTCTGGGACACCCACAACACGTATATTTGTGCGCTTCATATTGTCATTCAGTTCCCTGATCCCCTGCTCAAGTTTTTCCATTCTTTTCCCTATAGTTTCTGTTTCTTTTTGGGATTCAGATGTTCCATCCTCCAGTTCACTAATTGTAGCTTCTGTCTCTTTAGATCTACCATTGTAGGTATCCATTGTTTTTTCCATTTTTTCTTCTTTGTCCTTCACTCCCATAAGTTCTGTGATTTGTTTTTTCAGATTTTCTATTTCTTCTTTTTGTTCAGCCCATATCTTCTTCATGTCCTCCCTCAATTTATTGATTTGGTTTTTGAAGAGTTTTTCCATTTCTGTTCGTATATTCAGCATTAGTTGTCTCAGCTCCTGTATCTCATTTGAACTATTGGTTTGGTCCTTTGACTGGGCCATATCTTCAATTTTCCGAGCGTCATCCATTATTTTCTGCTGGTGTCTGGGCATTTGATCAGATTTCCCTGGGTGTGGGACCCAGCTGGTTGAAAGCTTTTTCTGTGAAATCTCTGGGCTCTGTTTTTCTTTTCCTGCCCAGTAGGTGGCGCTCGTGGCGCTCGTCTGTCTGCACGGCAGTCGGCCCGGGAAACCGCGCGTGGAGGCGGGGGTCGCTGGTCGCCGCGGCTTGGGAGAGTGCCGGTCCTAATTGCCCAGCTGGCCCGAAACGCCAAGCGTGACGGGAGGGCCCCGCTATCCAACGTTCCCAGTCAGACCGGGGAGCCAGGTGCGTGGAGGGGACCCCAGTCGCCAGCCACCCCGGCCGGGAAAACGTGTGCCCCTCGGGTATCTCACCGCAGCAGATTCTCCCTGCCCGTTCAGCTGTTCCAGAATGGGGTACGCTGTCTTTTTGGTCTCTGTCGTGACTCCGGGAGCTGTTTTGTATTGTTTCTGTTTCTTTAGTTGCTTTTCTGGAGGAGGAACTAAGACTCGCGCGTCTTACTAAGCCGCCATCTTCTCCGGAAGTCCCAAGTTGAATTCTTGATATTCTCACAAGCAGTGTGGACAATCAAAGCTATAGGCTGAGCTCCCAGTCTTAGGGTTTGTTCATATGAAACTTAACCCCACAAAGGATAGGTCAAGCCTACTTAAAATTTAGGCCTAAGAGTCACCCCCAAGAGAGCCTCTTTTTTTTTTATTAATTAAAAAAAATTAACTAACACAACATTAGAAATCAATCCATTCTACATATGCAATCAGTAATTCTTAATATCATCACATAGGTGTATGGTCATCATTTCTCAGTACATATGCATCAATTTATAGAAAGAAATAGCACGACAACAGAAAAAGAAATAAAGTGATAACACAGAGAGAAAACACAAATAAAAATAAAAAGTACAAAAATATATAAGAGAAAAAAAAAACAAAAAAAAAAACTATAGCTCAGATGCAGCTTCATTCAGCGTTCCAACATAATTACATTACAATTAGGCAGTATTGTGCTGACCATTTTTTTTTTTTTTTAGAAATCATACCATTCTACATATGCAAGCAGTAATTCTTAACATCATCACATAGATGCATGATCATCGTTTCTTAGTACATTTGCATCGGTTTAGAAGAACTAGCAGTATAACAGAAAAAGATATAGAATGTTAATATAGAGAAAAAAAATAAAAGTAATAATAATAAGAACAAAACAAACAAAACAAAACAAAACAAAAATCTATAGCTCGGATGCAGCTTCATTCAGTATTTTAACATGATTACTTTACAATTAGGTATTATTGTGCTGTCCATTTTTGAGTTTTTGTATCTAGTCCTATTGCACAGTCTGTATTCCATCAGCTCCAATTACCCATTATCTTACCCTGTTTCTAACTCTTGCTAAACTCTGTTACCAATGACATATTCCAAGTTTATTCTCGAGTGTTGATTCACATCATTGGGACCATACAGTATTTGTCTTTTAGTTTTTGGCTAGACTCACTCAGCATAATGTTCTCTAGGTCCATCCATGTTATTACATGCTTCATAAGTTTATCCTGCCTTAAAGCTGCATAATATTCCATCGTATGTATATACCACAGTTTGTTTAGCCACTCGTCTGTTGATGGACATTTTGGCTGTTTCCATCTCTTTGCAATTGTAAATAACGCTGCTATAAACATTGGTGTGCAAATGTCTGTTTGAGTTTTTGCCCTTAATTCCTTTGAGTAGATTCCCAGCAATGGTATTGCTGGGTCGTATGGCAGTTCTATATTCAGCTTTTTGAGGAACCGCCAAACTGCCTTCCACAGTGGTTGGACCATTTGACATTCCCACCAACAGTGGATAAGTGTGCTTCTATCACCGCATCCTCTCCAGCACTTGTCATTTTCTGTTTTGTTGATAATGGCCATTCTGGTGGGTGTGAGATGATATCTCATTGTGGTTTTGATTTGCATTTCACTACTGGCCAGGGACATTGAGCATCTCTTCATGTGTCTTTTGGCCATTTGTATTTCCTCCTCTGAGAGGTGTCTATTCAAGTCTTTTTCCCATTTTGTAATTGGGTTGGCTATCTTTTTGTTGTTGAGTTGAACAATCTCATTATAAATTCTGGATACTAGACCTTTATCTGATATGTCGTTTCCAAATATTGATTCCCATTGTGTAGGCTGTCTTTCTACTTTCTTGATGAAGTTCTTTGATGCACAAAAGTGTTTAATTTTGAGGAGTTCCCATTTATTTATTTCCTTCTTCAGTGCTCTTGCTTTAGGTGTAAGGTCCATAAAACCACCTCCAATTGTAAGATTCATAAGATATCTCCCTACATTTTCCTCTAACCGTTCTATGGTCTTAGACCTAATGTTTAGATCTTTGATCCATTTTGAGTTAACTTTTGTGTAGGGTGTGAGATATGGGTCTTCTTTCATTCTTTTGCATATGGATATCCAGTTCTCTAGGCACCATTTATTGAAGAGACTGTTCTGTCCCAGGTGAGTTGGCTTGACTGCCTTATCAAAGATCAAATGTCCATAGATGAGAGGGTCTATATCTGAGCACTCTATTCGATTCCATTGGTCGATATATCTATCTTTATGCCAATACCATGCTGTTTGGACCACTGTGGCTTCATAATATGCCTTAAAGTCAGGCAGTGCAAGACCTCCAGCTTCGTTTTTTAAGAGAGCCTCTTTTGTTGCTGAGATGTGGTCTCTCTCTCCAGCCAACATGATGAGCAGTCTCACCACCCTCCTCCTCTCTGTGTGGGACATGACTCCCAGGGGTGTGGGCCTTCCTGGCAACGTGGGACAGAGATCCTGGAATGAGCTGAGACTCAGCTTCAAGGGACTGAGAAAAACCCTAGAATGAGATGAGAATTAACATCAAGGGATTGAGAGAACCTTCTCGACCAAAGGGGGAAGAGTGTAATGAGACAAAGTGTCAATGGCTGAGAGATTCCAAGCAGAGTTGAGAGGTTATCCTGGAGGTTATTCTTATGCATTAAGTAGATATCACCCTGTTGTTCAAGATGTAGTGGAGAGGCTGGAGGGAAATGCCTGAAAACGTAGAGCTGTGTTCCAATAGCCATGTTTCTTGATGATGATTGAACAATGATATAGCTTTCACAATGAGACTCTGTGAATGTAAAAACCTTGTGTCTGATGCTCCTTTTAGCTACTATATCAACAGAAGAGTAGAACATATGGAATAAAAATAAATAATAGGGAGAACAAATGTTAAATTTATTTTGAAATACTAGTGGTAAATGAAAACGAGGGGTAAGGGGTATGATATGTATAATCTTTTTTTTCTCTGTTTTTGTTTTATTTCTTTTTCTGTTGTTTTTTCTTTCTTTTTCTAAATCGATGCAAATGTTCTAAGAAATGATGACTATGCAACTATGTGATGATATTAAGAATTACTGTGTGTATATGTAGAATGTAATGATAGCTCAATGTTTTGTTTGTTAATTTTTTTAATTAATAAAAAAGTTTTAAAAAAAGAAATAACATTCAAAGCTCAGAAGTAAATGTGATTTCTATAAGAGTTACAATTTAAGCCTTAATTATTCATAAGCATTTTAAAAGAAGCTGCTTTAGAAACAAAAACATTTGAGAGGTTTTTTTTATTAAATAGGTATTGAGAGTTATGGTCATGAGGGATAGGAAAATGATTCACCTGAATGCAGACAGGGTTACTCAGTGGGCTCACCCTGGGATGCCTTTACTCCATACAGACAGGTTTACTTACTTAATGATTCCCTTTGGGATGCTGATAAGCCTCTAGTAGCAGCCTCAGGGCAAGTAAGGATTTAAATATTAGCTGGGTTTGCTAGTCTTAAAATGATTCCCAGGGAATAAAGAAGATCTCTTCCCAGAAGGGGGTGGAGCATTCAGGTACAATGAGAAATTGATGGGACACTAAGATGTCCTCAAACCTAGAGAAAGAGAGGAACACTGGAATGTCCTCAAGCCTAATGAAAGAGAGGGACACTAGAATATCCTCAAGCCTACTAAAATAGAGGGGTCATGAAGGTTTTTGTTTGGGCTTTACTCTCAACTCCCATAACTAGACAAGTCCAAGCAGAAGTAGGCCCAGAATGGCAGTTCAAGGCAGAGTGTCTCTATTGTTAATTACTAAATTATTAATTTTACCTATCACATCATATGTCACCAGGGCTCCTCTAAGTTGTTCATATATGAAGTCAGCAGAGTCACACCTGGCTTTGGGCAGTCTCAGCCTTCTTATCTTGCATGAGCAGGGCTTGAGGAGCTATCCTTCCCTCCTTTCAGGAGACAGTGCAGTTCCTTGGCCCAAAGCACATGTTGGTCATACCTGAGGCAAGGCCCTGGTGGGTGCCAAGGTCAAAGGTTGTTTTGGGATTTTTGGCACCTTTATGCCAGTGGCCTTTGTCTTGGAGTTGAAGCAAGGTTCTTGGGATTTGGAACCACCACTGGGTAACCTCTAGAGGACAGGGCACTGTTAACCACAACTGCAATAAGCTGAGTCTGTTCGCTGGTCTTTGCTTGTCTTTCTTAGCCTTGTCCTCCTCCATGGCCTTGTTTAGATTGTTAAAAACAGGAAAGGGAGCTACTAATAAATCATTAGTGGGAGCCTGTGGACACATGGAGAGCTTTTGCAGCTTTCTCTAAATGGAAGAAGCAGAAGGACTGATGAAATGGGTACCCAGCAAAATTTACCCTTTCTTGGAATTTGGGCTTACATTAGTAGCTTTTTGGGCTTCTACTATCCTCCCTTGGAACAGAGCTGGGCTTTCCTTTTTCTCCTGTGTGATCTTCCTTAGGTTATTACAATTAACTGGCTTGGTAGTACATTTTCTCATTACTTTTGGCAAAAAATTTTTTTATTAATTTTAAAATTAAAAAAATTACAAGAAAGAAACACAAATATTCTTAACCTATGATCATTCTGTTCTACATATATAACCAGTAATTCACAATATCATCACATACTTGCATATTCATTATCATAATCATTTCTTAGAACATTTGCATCAATTCAGAAAAAGAAATAAAAAGACAACAGAAAATAAAATGAAAACAGAATAAAAAAATTATACATACCATACCCCTTACCCCTCCCTTTCATTGATCACTAGCATTTCAAACTAAATTCATTTTAACATTTGTCCCCCCTGTTATTTATTTTTATTCCATATGTTTTACTCATCTGTTGACAAGGTAGATAAAAGGAGCATCAGACACAAGGTTTTCACAATCACACAGTCACATTGGGAAAGCTATATCATTATACAATCATCATCAAGAAACATGGCTATTGGAACACAGCTCTACATTTTCAGGCAGTTCCCTCCAGCCTCTCCATTCCATCTTGGATAACAAGGTGCTATCTACTTAATGCATAAGAATAACCTCCAGGATAACCTCTCAACTCTGTTTGGAATATCTCAGTCATTGACACTTTGTTTCATTTCACTCTTCCCCCTTTTGGTTGAGAAGGTTTTCTCAATCCCTTGATGCTGAGTCTCAGCTCATTCTAGGATTTCTGTCCCGCATTGCCAGGAAGGTTCACACCCCTGGGAGTCATGTTCCACATAGACAGGGGGAGGGTGGTGAGTTTGCATGTTGTATTGGCTGGAGAGAGAGGCCACATCTGAGCAACAAAAGAGGCTCTCTTGGGGGTGACTCTTAGGCCTAATTTTAAGTAGGCTTGACCTATCCTTTGTGGGGTTAAGTTTCATATGAACAAACCCCAAGACTGGGAGCTCAGCCTATAGCTTTGGTTGTCCCCAATGCTTGTGAGAATATCAAGAATTCAACTTGGGGAGGTTGAATTTTCCGCTGTTCTCACCATTCCCTGAAGGGGACTTTACCAAACAAGTTTTAGAAGAATTTATTTCTAGACATTTGGGCATAGGAAAATTTTTACTACCTTCCTTGTCTTTTACAGATTGTAACTGAGAGTTCCATTGGAGCGCTATGCTTTCCCATTTTTTAGCTTATATTGACTGTTGGCATTTCCCATTTTTATGGAAAAATAAGGGCTTTATATTTGGCTGCAGGGGGTGTTAATAGAGACTAAATGAGGATTCTTGAGAGAGGAAGGATATTTAAAAAAGGATTATTTAAAATATATGCCTCCATCTGAGAAGAAGAGTTATGAGGAAGTTCTTGAGAGTCCTTTTGGGCACAACATAATTTTCAAGAGCCCTTTATAGGTTTGTTCTGATATAAGGTGTTAAAAAGCTGTACATAAGGAATTTGTTGCCTTTCCCTCCTGTGCAAGCTTGAAACTATTATGTACCCCCGAAAAGCCATGTTTTAATCCTGTTCAATCTAGTGGGGCAAGACCTATCGTTTAGGGTAGGAAACTTTGGTTGGGTTGTTTCCATGGAGATGTAGCACACCCAGTTGTAGGTGTGACATTTTGGTTAGATTACTTCCATTGAGAGGTGACACACTCAGTTATGGGTGTGACCTTTTGATTTGATGTAGATGTGACTCTACCTATTCAAGGTAAGTCTTGATTAGTTTACTAGAGTCCTTTAAAACGGGAGACATTTTGGAGAAATATCAGATGCAGATACTAGGAAAATAGGTGCTTCAGAGATGATAGAGAAATGGATGTTTAGAGATGCTTGGAGTGTTGAAAGAGAGAGCAGATGCTTAGACATCAGCAGGGTCCAGCAGGTGTTGCCATATACCATCCCTTGAGATAGTGAGCAAGCCAGGACCCAGAGTTGTGTTCCAGAGGAGCTAAATGAAGGCCCACAGATACTTATACAGGGAACCACTGGCATCAGAAGCTGGAAACAATGGAACCAGGAACAAGGACTAGCCGATGCCAGCTCATGCTTTCCCATGTGACAGACATTACTCTTTCTTGAGTCAAGGTATCTTTTCCCAGATGCCTTAATTTCAACTTTTCTCTGGCCTTAGAACTGTAAATCTGTAATAAATTACCTTTATAAAAGCCATTCCATTTTTGGTATGTTGTATTCTGGCAGCTTTAGCAAACAAAACACCTCCTTTTTACAAAAGAGAACTGACTGATCCATTTGTGGGCCAATGCTAGAAATCCTCTAGTCAATACTGTGGCCAGAAAGTATTGCCATTGAAAACAAGCACCACCCATTTCTAAAGAAGAGAGAGGAGAAAGAAAGGCATATTTTAGTACCAATGTCTGGCATCCTGGGTCACCATTCTACATTTCTGAGCACAGATCCTTGATGCAATGGGACCAGGCTGCCTACCCCAGGTATCCCTGCAGTCCATGGAGACTGAGAATATGGATGGCTCACTACCATCCTCATGGTGCTGAGCTGACCCACTCATCTTCCTAGAAATGTCTGTGTTCTTACCTTACAGCCTGGCTTACCACTTAAGAGAATGGAAAGGATTTGCCACAAACAAACTCTAGGGAGGAAATCTTTCCAGTTGTTGCCAGGATCAGAATAGAGTGAAGGACATATGGTAAAGAAATCAGGCTCCACTTGAAGGAGAATGTCCTGGGAAAGGTCAGACACACAATAAAATGTGGCTTAGTATACTTTTCAGGCTATCATAGGAATTTAGGTATGGATATATTGTAGGGCAGGGCCAGGAGCAAGGCACACTCGATCCCTTACAGTGCAGATCATTTTTGAAAAAGTGAACACATACCTAACAGTCTATTCCTCCCAGCCAAGATTTTTTCCCTGCATTGGGTAACACCTTCAACAGGGCTAAGAGCAGAACATGCTGGGACTCAAGACATAGTAACAAATGAAGAAATGGAAAGACCCAGAGAAAAGGATATCTTGGGCTTTCACTTGCCCTGAAAACCTTACTTCTCAATTTCAGGGGGAGATAACTCCCATTGGAAAGTAACCAATTCCCATGGGCCTAAACCAGAGGTGACTCCCTAGAATGTTAAAGGCAGCTCCTTGTTTGGCATAAGAATTCTTATCCCAGAATCCTGTGTTACAAAAGATGGAATATCTCAGAAGGCATAGAAATCTAGCCAGAGGAGAAGGGAGATTCTCTGGAGGCAGAGGAGAGGATCTTTGTGGAGGAGGGGGAAATAGGGGAAGGTTCAGTGGTAAGAAGTGGTAAGGGGAGAAAAAGAGAGAGTTGGGTAAGTTTTAGAGAGCTGACAGGGAGAAAGAGAAAGATTGAGAGACAGAGAGACAGAGAAACTCAATATGGCTCCCACTGAACTCCTGTTTGACAT